>NC_136732.1:1104000-1715500 GCF_936440315.1 Barbus barbus
TACCCACTAAACTACTGAAAGAGTTGTTACCCGTAGCAGAAGAACCGCTTCTCAATATTATTAACTCATCGTTATCTTTAGGTCACGTCCCAAAACCATTCAAGCTGGCGGTTATTAAGCCTCTTATTAAGAAACCACAACTAGATTCAAATGAACTGGCAAATTACAGACCCATTTCAAATCTTCCGTTTATGTCAAAAACTTTAGAAAAAGTTGTGTCTGCTCAATTGTGCTCCTTTTTGCAAACAAATGATCTCTATGAAGAATTTCAGTCATGTTTCAGGCCTCACCATAGTACAGAAACTGCACTTGTTAAAATTACAAATGACTTACTACTTGCTTCAGATCAAGACTGCATCTCATTGCTAGTATTACTTGATCTTAGTGCTGCGTTCAACACTATAGACCATGATATACTCATAGATCGATTACAAAACTATACTGGTATTCAAGGACAGGCTTTAAGATGGTTTAGATCCTACCTGTCCGATCGCTACCACTTTGTTCATTTAAATGGAGAGTCATCACAATGATCACCAGTAAAGTATGGAGTACCACAAGGATCTGTCCTAGGTCCTCTGCTATTTTCAATTTACATGTTGCCTCTTGGTAATATTATTAGAAAATACAGGATTAGTTTTCATTGTTATGCTGATGATACTCAACTATATATCTCAACAAGACCAGATGAAACTTCTAAACTATCTAAGCTAATAGATTGTGTAAAAAGTGTAAAAGATTGGATGACCAATAATTTCCTCCTACTTAATTCAGATAAGACAGAGATATTACTTATTGGACCAAAAAACAGTACACAGAATCTCTTGGATTACAATTTACAACTAGACGGATGCACTGTTACGTCCTCTAAAGTCAGAAATCTGGGTGTTATATTAGACAGCAACTTAGAGTTATTTATTGTCCTGGTATATTTAGCTAAAAAAATTATTTTGTTACTTTGGTCTGCACCACAGGCTCCATCTTTCAAAATGTGGATATCACAGATTGCTACGTGGTTACCACTTGAAAAGCTCACTTATGATAAACATCAAAAGTCTGACAAATTCTGGTTGATATGGTCTCCCCTTTGGGCATACATAAAAAAGCTCTCTTGATGTACATACAGGACTGTTTTTTTAAATTTCCTTTAATTTTTGTATACTTATTTAAAGAATGCTCTAAAATGGTGTGATCTCTTTTTTTTTTTTTTTTGATTTTTTCCATCCATTTTCACTTCTTATATTTAGTGTCTTGTACATTCTGTAATATGAATATATGGTGTGATACTCTTAATGTTATTTGATTTTGTGGGCAAACAATAAAAAAAAAAAAAAAATCATATTTCCCATGTTACAAAAACAGCATTCTTCCATCTTAGAAACACTGTCAAGCTTCGAAACATGCTACCTGTTTCTGATGCAGAAAAGCTAGTTGATGCATTCATGACCTCTAGACTGGACTATTGTAATGCACTGCTAGCTGGTTGTCCTGCATCTTCAATAAACAAGCTACAGATGAACAAGCTCCAAAATGCAGCGGCTAGAGTTCTTACCAGGTCAAGAAAATGTGATCATATTACCCCAATTTTACAGTCTCTGCACTGACTACCTATTAAGTTCCGTATCATTTACAAAATATTATTACTTGCCTATAAGGCCCTAAATGGTTTAGCTCCTGCGTACCTAACTTGTCTTCTACCACGCTACAATCCAACCCGCTCCTTAAGGTCGCAAAACTCTGGACTTTTGGTAATACCTAGGATAGCAAAGTCCATTAAAGGAGGTAGAGCTTTTTCACATTTGGCTCCCAAACTCTGGAATAGCCTTCCTGATAACGTTCGGGGTTCAGACACACTCTCTCTGTTTAAATCTAGATTAAAGACACATCTCTTTAGCCAAGCATTCACATAATGCATCTTATAATTTTGTACTGTAGTATATCTGATCAGACGTACATTATTATTATTCTTTAGCTTGGGTTGAACAATTTATTTTTGATTAGATGGAACAGCAGCTACGCTAATCATGTCTCTGCTTGTCTCTACGTTTCTGCTAGGAATTACAGAACTTCAGTCTGGATCCAACCATTACATGATCTGAGCCATCGGAAAAGACCACTGGAACCAGCTGAGCCCATTCAACCTGACTTGCTGCAGTTTGGAACTGAACTGCTGGTTTATTTGGCCAGAGGAGAACTGGCCCCCCGACTGAGTCTGGTTTCTCCCAAGCTTTTTTCTCCATTCTGTCACCGATAGAGTTTTGGTTCCTTGCCGCTGTCGCCTCTGGCTTGCTTAGTTGGGGACACTTCATTTCCAGCGATATCGTCGACCTGATTGCATAGACACTATTTAAACTTATTGACACATTATTTTCCTTTCTTGATATTGTACAGTGCTCTGACACAATTTGGATTGTAAAAAGCGCTATATAAATAAAGGTGACTTGACATGTCGCGTCTTTTGTGTGCTCAGGTTCTTTATTTCAGATGTGCCGCAAGCGCGGTCATTATAGAGGATTTTTCATATTATGCACATTATAGGTCAGCACAAACGTCTTTCATTGGCGCGTGAGGAGGGGGATCCGACAAAATTAGGTGCCAGATCGGATTTTGGAGGTTCTGGATCCAGCTTGTTCCGGCACAAATTAAGCCCTGAACGTAATCTACTTTTGTCAATAATTACAGAGTAAAACAGAATAAGGTCAAATGTAACAATTTATTATCAGTCAGGTAAATACTGTATGTGTTATGCCAATTACAGCCAATTCAAAGAGATCAAATCATACCAATACAAAACATTGAATTCTCAAAGATAAATCTACGAGTAAAGAATGCATATCTGACTTTATAGAACTACATAGTGTGAGCATTGAGACAACCACTTGTGACAAAAGGTAATTTTGCATGAAAACCACTGGTAACTGACCCGCTGACTCTTTCTTTCATACTTAAAGGAACCGGCTCTATCTTGTCTGCCGGTGCAATGACTTTGCCACCGCAATGTATTTTTCACTGCTTGAGAACAGGATGTGTGGCGTGAGAGCGTCATGGCTTGTTGGACATAGCAACAGTAACTAAGGGTGGCGGGTCTTTGCAAAGGGTCAATTGATGACACATTAGTAACTGAACATACCTGGTTTCTAATTGTGAATGACATGTGAAAGCTGGGGCTGAATTCAAGATGATAAATAAATAACTTAAATTTATCTTTGTTGCTCACATAAACTTTGTATAGCTTCAGAAGACTGAATATTGCTGTTTTTTTAATTACTTTTCAATGTATCTATTTTAAAAGTGAATTATGCATTTTTTACAACTTGTGCATTCTTTTTAAAGAAACTTCAGATTCTGAGATGTCCAACTCTTTGTATGGAGGCCACTACGAGTGGCCATCTGAGTACCAGGATGTTGCTACAGGACCGGTACTCCCTTCTCCGACGAACTCCATTATCAGGTGCATGTTTGTTTTTTGGCTGCAACAACCTATGCAGAGACCATCAATGCTCACCTGGAGCTTCAGATTAAGCCTTTTTCACACGTAACCAGAAACTACGTCACGCAGGGCAAATTTATTTCCGGCGCAGCTGAAACGACGGTGTTTCCATGGAATGCTATTTCACTGCTTCTCTCTCGGCGCTGCCGCAACTCAGGTTCGAGGATGTTGAAAGAATAGTTGGACGGCATTCAACAACTAAAGAAGTAAGGCTGAGCAAGGGCTATAAATTCTTTGTTGAGGAGTTTATACTCAATTATCAAGGTAAGTTGACACCTGTGCTAGCACTTGAAACAGTATGAATGCTAACCATTAACTATGTGTTCAGTCTCAAATGTTGTTGATCAGAAGGTGGTAGTGAGAGCTAGGTGTTATCGTTCTATGAGGAAAAACTTGAGGTTATATGTAACGTTAATATGCCTGTTGGCTTATGAGTTCATTGGATCAGCTATTATTGTTCTGATAGCAAGTTACTCCATTTTAGGTCAAATAACTGCGGTTGCAGATTTTAATTTCCCTTTCTTTCAACTTCACCTGTCGTAACGTTTTCTTTTTTACTTGGGTAAAGTTGGTTTTATATTGGCACATTCACACATTTCCGCGTTCAATAACTTTCTAATTATGTGCAATAAGGTTATTTTTTGCTAATTCTAATCAGCGACATCATTGTCAACCTACTAAATATTTTTTCACAATAGATCAAATTGGGCAAGTATTGTTTTAATGTCATATTTACTTGTGAATGTCCAATGTAGTGTGCTTAACAAAATAATTGAATGCAGAAGTCCGAATGTGCCAATATAAAACCAACTTTGACCAAGTTTCTTTTTTGTATGTTTTTAATTGTCTCTTAAATCTTCTGCGGTTGCAGACTATATCTATATTTCTTGCTTTTGCTGCTGTTTGCAGCTTTCAATTAAAAGCACTTCATGTAGCTGACATCACAGAATTACAGTTCATTAGTTAAACAATTGTCTTCTCAAACAGATGGCATTGGAATGGGAAGAGGTCGTTAGTGTTTCTGCATATATGTGCAGCTGGTAAAGGATTGTGCAACCATCTGACAGCACTTTTGTATCAGACGGCCCACTGTGTGCAGCTTAATTTACTGACCGTCCCACCACCACTGGCCTGCACAAGTGAGCCACAGAGATGGCATCGTCCAAGAACACAGGCATGTATTTTTCTCTTCTGCACTTGGTAAGCACACTATTAACTCAAAGAAAGTATATAAAAACATTGTAGACTAATAATGAACAAGAGTGCCGATTAAGTAACAAATATATAAATGAAAATCACCCAAGATCAATAAACAGCTGTTAACTATTACTGCTCATTTTAACACTGCATTTGTTTGTTTTATACTAAGGGAGTCCATCCAGAGGCAGTGAGTGAACTTCATATCCTGAAAACAAAATCAGTTGGGAAGACTGGAATCAAGTGCTTGGCAATCAAGGGTTACTGCAAGCAGGTTCCGGCAGGTTTGTCATGTGGTTGGGGATCCAGCTTGTCAGTCATTGGCAGCAAGAATCATTAAGGGCACAAGGCAGACAAGTGCCATGAAACGTGGCCTTGAACTTGAGCCAGATATTTTGAGAAAATATTCTGAGACAGCCAGTGTTAGTGTCCTACCATGTGGCTTTATTATCAACCCAGAAGCACCACATCTGGGAGCTAGTCCAGACGGACGAGTGCACGATCCATCTGAAACATTGCAATTTGGACTAGTGGAGGTAAAAAGGACATCTGCTGACCACATTGCTCCGGTTCCATTTATGAAAATTCAAAGAGGACAAGCCAAACTCAAAGAGACCCATAAGTACTACTGGCAGGTTCAAGGCCAGCTTGCAGTTACTGGTCTACATTGGTGTGACTGACACAAAATCAGATTTCACAATACAGAGGATCTGGCGAGATGATGCCTTCATAGCATCAATGAAAGACAAGCTAGACATGTACTATTATAATGTTTACATGAATGTGTATCTTTCAGTGGTATGGACAGTTTCAGTTCATATTATAGTATGAATTTTAGATTTATTCTTGCATTAATAGTAAGTATATACTTTATGTAGTTGAGTAATATGTAGCATATTTATTTTGTAGTAGATCTTTTGTAACATTAGATACATCACAAATTATAACATTAAATATTGTTGTGGAAAATCGTGCTCTCGTCGATGGTCTGGATCTCAGTCGTGCAATTAGAAAGGCTCAAAAACAGCAGAGTTTCAAATGTGAAAGAAAAGACTTTATTATAACAAGACAATAAAGTCGAGAAGCAGCTGTCCCATTGACTGATTCTGATTCTGTGAGTGTCGGTACAGAGTATATATATGTTTCTTATTGCCCATATTTGGTAGTTCCTGTTATTCTCATTGTCTATGTCTGTTTGATTTACCACATTTAATTACTTGTTCACCTTGTCTATTTTTTAATGGTGGCATTCGTCTGTATTCGTCATTTTTTAAAAAGTAAAAGTTCTTCTTCTACTCCCATTGGTTGGCAGTGATCCCAGACGACATACATCACAGTTGGTTACATGTATCTGTCATATTCCTCATATTCTGGAAATCACCCAAAGTTCCCCAGGTTATCCTAAGTTTACTGTACTCCTTGACCGGTGTATACGGCCTATAAAACATCTATACTCAGTATGACCAATAGATGGCACTCTAAGACCATTTATCAGTATTCAGACATCCAGTACAGTAGGATATCACACTTTTGCATAGACTAGTACATGTTTGCATAGAACAGTGCATGAATTACATTTTTAAGCATGTTTTATCTTTTTGAATAAGATAATGTTATAGTGAGTAAACAAAAATATACAATATATTCCTCTCTTTGAGACTTTACTAAGTCTCACAATCATGTTCATTAACTAGAGTGCAGTTCCATGAGTCCACCCCTCAGTTTATACCCTCTTTCAGCCAGCGTGTGGCCTCTCATAACCTCTTATCAAATTGTTTCTTCATGATACCGCACTCCAGAGGAAGCCAGACCCAAACATCTCTCCTCACCTTTTGACTAGAGAAGAGTAAAAGAATCTGTCTTCCTATCCAACCATACTTTTCGGGATTAATAATTCAATCATTAATGTGTGTGTAAGCATGTGCACCAAATGTTCAAGCCTTGCCCATGGTTGTCATGGTTATGTAGAATATATGAGTGATTAATCAACACATCTAGAAAATAGATTTAAAACACTGGTTTGTCCCACGCAGCCAGAGGAACTCTAGGCATTTCCGGTAGCCCAGAGCTCTATCTGGTGATGTTATCCTTCGTTGCCAGAGGAGCTTCCTCTAGCCCTATCTGGTGTTGGAGTAGATGGTGGGTTTTTAAACCCCAGTTGAATCTACTCGTGTTGCTAAGCACTGAGGTGCTCGTCGATCCTTCCTTCTTCCTTTCTGACAGTATGTTCCAGTGTATACAGCAATCATTGTTATAGTAACTAATGGAATGTTAGTGTAATAGCATAAAAAATAAGTATAGAAAAAATACATATTGATCTCTGAAGGCTGGGCTAAATGAATAAACACTGTTATTGCACTCCTGACTTGGGTCAGACCCTCAATCACCTTTCAGATATCAATTAATCCTTCTGTTTCATTCCCTTTTTCTGGTTGCAATGCCTCATAACATGGACAATGACCTGCTTCAGACCCTTATCGTTCCCTTTTTCTTTCAGTATTCACATTATACATGATTAGTAAATAATTTCAATATAAATGATATAAGGAGTAAATATAAATGATATAAGGAGTAAATGACTTCAGGAAGGGACATATGCCAAAGGAAAATACATAGTACCCCTATCTCTCTCCCTACACTATCCCACACCTCTAATATATCTACAAAAGTGAAAATAAAGAAATATAAAAAATTAAAAGGCACCCCTTCCCTACCACTCCGTTGTTCTTTCAGGAAAGGTTTCACAGAATAGTCTCTTCTAGGTCAAAGTCGTCTAGTTCGTCCAGTCCAGGGCCCACAGTGTATCCGTGAGCATATCCAATGTCAACTCCGGTTGGTCTTACTGATATGCTTAGCATCTGTTTGGCTGCAGCACTGGCTAGCATGGATCTGATGAAAGGTATAACACAACAAAACAGTGCAAAAAACACAACAATAGCAATAGCTATTACAATTCCCACCTTAATCAACCACCCTTTCCAAGACCCAAAAATTGAATTTAACCAGTCTCCAATCTGCAGATCTGTTCCAGCATTCAAGGTCACTTCTTCCCTCAGATTTTTCAGTTTATCCATCGCTTGGGTGAACGATCCATCTGGCGCTGTATTATTTGGGATATAGGTACAACAGTCAGAACCAAACATTACACAAACTCCTCCTTTCTCCGCCAACAGCCAATTCAAAGCTTGTCTATTTTGCCATGTCATTTTGCTTGTTGCATCTAATTGTTCTCCAAGAGCACTTAAGGCATCATTGGTGTAATTAATGAACCTCTGCTGATTATAGTAAATGTAATTAATCCATTCAGTGTTTTTGTTGGTGGCTATCCATACAAGTAGAGACTCAAAGCCAGACTTTACCTCATTTCTTGCTTTAAATTTATCTGGTATTCCTCTAGGTTGGCCAATTGCATCTAAGTACACCTTTGGGTCTGGAGCATACGCTCTCTTTGCTCTGCTTACTTGTGATTTGGGGTTCTTTACACTATCTATGTTTCCCTCTATTATTGTTATTCCTTGCATCAATCTTACTCTGGTACAAATACCTTTCCAATCTTTTGGGAGTGTGGTTCGCAATCTTTTTCCTCCACACATCCAATAATAATCTGCCACTGCTTCTGTTTGATCCATTAGATAATAAATAAAAGGAAAGTGAATTGTAGCTTCTGCACATTTGTCTATTAATCTCACAATTGTCATATTTGTTTTTATAGTTGCGGTAGCATACATTATACTATGAAACTTAACTACATGTGGATTTCGAAACATGAATACATCCATATGCCAAATTACCGCACAGTTGCCCCCAAATTCACCCACATCTTGTTTTCCGTTGGTTCTGTTGAAGCATTCATAATCTAATGTGTAGTCAATATCATAGGCTGATGGGATCTCTCTTTTATTTCGAGCAACTCTAATATTCATCTGATTACACTCTTTTCCTATTCTTATTTTGCCAAAATCTCTATAGTAGCCCTTGTTTCCTAGCATAAGTAAGCATTCTGCTGGACAATATGTGGCATTTAGAAAACGTATCCCTTTAGCTTTAGTGTCTTTACAATATTGAGCATAATGTTTACCACATTGGATGAAATCATAGGGACTGGGCACTACTGTTAATTTTTCGAGAGGGGATGGAGAACAAAACACACAACTATCCATTCCTGCTACTTTTGCAGTGTATTCTGCCCATTTGAACCACTCATTGTCATGGGCTGCACCTAGCAGTCCTTCTTTCTTTAAATCTGATGTTTTAGCATTGTTTTCATTATCGTTAGCCCTACTTACTGACCCCTTTCTAACATGTCCGTTTGCATAAATACCTGGTTTCTGATCAGTCATTTTAAGAGAATAATTCAGCAATGGTGTTTGGATCAAGCGTGAGGAATTCATCAGGTTGATATCTGGGTTGAACACTAGTTGATGGCTGTGGTTCGAATGGTCTTGTGGATTGCCCCGCGTCTTGGGCAATCTCTGCAGCAGATATATCATCACCAAGATCACGATCAGTTTCACCCTGACCTTCACGTTCCACTTCTGGAGGCTGCACCCCATCTTCAGTCAGTGCTGCGGCCTCTGCGCGCTCTGTTTCCCTGAAATGAGGTTCATCAATATTACTTTCTTCCCCCTCCCCGTTACTTTCAGGACTCTGCTCTCTTGGAGGGGGCCCTACTTGCTCATTTTCTTCCCCACCTCTCTCTGGACTGTGCTCCCTTGAAGGGAGCTCTACTATCTGTTCTTCTCGTCTTCTGGGTCTCAATCTGGGTACTCTGGTACAATGATTTAAATGGTACCAAGTTGTGCTACCTTGCACCTGTACTGCTGTTGGGGTGGCTCTTTCTACAGTGTATGGCCCTTCCCTTCTTGGCTCATTCCATTTCCTTCTAAAGACCCTCAAATATACCTGATCTCCAGGTTGTATAACACTAGGTGTTTCCTCTTCCTCTCTTGGACCTCTATTCTGTTCTTGTGTATGGATGGCTTCATGAATTTTCGTCAGCTGTTTCATATATGCTTTTAACTCCATTTGCAACTGTTCAAGGGGCGGTCCTTCATATGGACCTCTCAAATATGGGACTGGCATTGGTCTACCTGTCAGCATTTCATGTGGGGTCAAGTTTGTTATCCTATTTGTTTGCATACGATAACTCATCAACGCCAGGGGCAGTGCATCTACCCAATTTAATTTTGTATCGGCGCAAATTTTGTTCAATTTCGCCTTGAGAGTCCCGTTAACTCTCTCCACGATCCCTTGGGACTGAGGTCTATAGACGCAACCTAGACGTTGCTTTACCCTTAACTGTTGTATTACTGCCTTTACTGTTCTTTGAATGAATGCTGATCCATTGTCTGAACTAATTTGGGATGGTATTCCAAATCTGGGAATTACTTCTCTGGTCAGAAATTTAATCACTGTTTGAGCCCCTTGGTCTGCTGATGGAACAGCTTCCACCCATCTACTAAATCTGTCAATTATAACCAGTAAATATCTTTTACCTCTGACAGTTCTTATCATATCTGCATAGTCCATTACCAAATGTTTGAATGGCCCTTCTGGGACAGGAATGTGACCTACGGGTGCGGTTGTTCCCTTTCTTACATTATTTTGGGCACAGACGTCACACTCAGACAGATACTCGTCCACCATTGCTTGTAAATAAGGTGACCAAAATCCTTGGCGTTTTACCTTTCTAATCACTTCCCCCCTCGCGCAATGGTCGAAACCATGCGCGTCAGAGATCAGGATTGTAAGCAATGGTGTGGGAGCTATCATTTGTCCTTCATGTGACCGCCAAAGCCCATTTGCGTCTCTTGTCGCTCCTCTCTGTTGCCATACACTGAGTTCATATGGGGTAGCTTGTTGCTGCATCCGTGCTACATCTGCTAATTGAGGCTGAGGTTGAATTAGAATGGACGGAGCCATTATTGCTGTAGTGCAGCCAGATGCTTGTCTAGCATATTTATCTGCTTCATTATTGCCCCTAATCACAAAGTCATTACCCTTCTTGTGTGCTTGGCATTTAACGATGGCCAATCTCTTTGGATGCATCATAGCTGTTATTAAATCAATTATCTGATCACCATGTTGTATTGGTGTACCATCACTTTTCTTAAATCCCCTTTGCTTCCAAACTGCTCCAAAAAGATGACATACACCATGAGCATACGCAGAATCAGTATAAATATTTGCTGATATGCCTTTAGCTAATTTACAGGCTTCAGTAAGAGCTTTCAACTCTGCCAGTTGTGCTGAGCATGGTTGTTCACAATGCTGCACCACCACTGGAATAAAGTCATCGCTGTCACATCTAACAATTGCAAATCCTGCGTGATTACCCAAATGGTCTCTGAAGCATGATCCATCTACAAAGTAATCAACCTGTGCCTCAGAGATGGGTGTTGATTCTAAATCTGGTCTTAATCTGGTGAATGCTAAGGAGTCAGCTACACATTCGTGAGGTATTCCCTCATCTTGCAAAGGTATGTGATTGGCTGGATTGACTGTTGTGCATCTCTTTATCGTTATATCTGGAAAGGTCAATAATGTTGAATATGCCAGACACCTAGAAGGGGTAAGAACGAATTTACCCTGTTCCCACAACTCCACTATCTTATGATGTGCATATATTATGACTGGATAACCCATAGTTATTGTAGAGGCTTTTTCATATGCAAAGTACACTGCTGCTAATCCTTGTTGATAGCATGGCGGGTATCCTTCAGCCACACTGTCTAATTTTGTGCTGTAGTAGGCAATTGGTTGTTTTTTCCTTCCACTACAAGTCTCTTGCATAAGTACTGCAGATGCATAGCCATCTTTTCTATTTGCAACATACAAATGAAATACTTGGTCATATGCTGGTGTTGCTAATGCAGGTGCAGACTGCAATTCTCTTTTTAATGATTCAAATGCTATTAATGCATCTGTTGTCCATGTCAGTGGTGCCCTAAGATTTTGATGACCCACTTGTTTCATTAAGGCTCTTAACGGGGCTGTTTTAATGGCATAGTCTTCAATCCAATCTGAACTAAAACCTGTCATTCCTAGAAAAGTCATCATCTGCCCTACTGTTTGAGGTTGGGGTACTTTGCTAATGCCCTCTAATTGACTGGGTGATATTGCTTTCATCCCATGTGATATTGTTCGTCCTAAGTACTCAACCTGTGGCAGGCAATATTGGAGCTTGTCTTTGGAAACCTTATGTCCCCCCTCTGCTAATTTAGTAAGCACTTTAATTGAGTCCTGATGACACTGTTCCAGAGTTGCAGAAGCAAGAAGCAAATCATCTACATACTGTATTAGGGTACTATCTAACCTGAGGTCCTCTAGATCGGTTTTTAATACCTGATTAAAAATGTGGGGCGAGTGCTTGAAGCCCTGGGGCATTCGAGTATAACTTAATTTTTTACCTTGATAGGTGAACGCAAACAATGGTCTGCTTTCCTCTGACAGGGGAACACTGAAAAAGGCAGAACACAGATCAATCACAGTGTAATAATTAGCAGTAGATGGAACATTGGTTAGCAGCGTATGCGGATTTGGAACCTCCGCAGGCCAGTCCTCCACAATCTCATTTACTGCTCTCAGGTCATGCACCAGACGCCATTTGGATTTATCTGCTTTAGCTACTGGCAATATTGGAGTGTTGCAAGGGCTATTAGTTTCAATTAGTACTCCTGCTGTCATTAACCCCTCAATTGTCTTTTTTATTCCTTCTACAGCTTCTGGTTTCAAGGGGTATTGTTTTTTCCTAGGTACTGTAGCTCCAGGTCTAAGTATTATTCTAACCGGGTTAGCTGACTTTACTAGCCCTACATCAGTTTCATGTTGTGACCATAATTCTGATGGCACTTGCCTCTCCATTTCTCTTATTAATTCAGTCTGTTTTGTTTGATGTTCCTCAACTTTTGGTTTGTTTTTTGTATTTACAATCATTCTAGGAACTCCCATCATTGGAGTTGCACATAAAATCTTAAGATACTGGTCATCTGTTGATTGAAATATTAGAGGATTTTCTGTAACTTCCCACTTACTTTTTTCTGCTTTTTTCATCATGGGGCCTAAGTCTTTGGAAACACAGTCTTTATTTACATACAGAGTAACATGGGGAACTGAGTTAGGCACATCAAACCACTCATCAATGAATTCTTCTCTATCTACCTGCAGAGCTGCACCTTTTGGTCCTATCACTATATATTGTGACATCATGGGGATGATTAGTTCTTTTGTGTCTTTTAGCCACCTTTTTTCGAATTCTGGCTCTTTGCTTTCATCATACTTCATAGTACAATGAAATTCAGTTTTTGGTAGACTTGGTTCACAAAGTTGTTCTCTTATGTATCTTCCCCATTTGCTAAGTGTTTTTTCTACGTCTTCATACAAATCCCCTAACCAATATATATTAGCACATGGCTCTTGTGTTTGTTGTACGTCTGTCAAATTCATTTGTCTCACTGCTCTATCATTTATATAAATTCCATCTGGAGTACACCATATTTGCATTTTCAATTTACATATAGCATCCCTACCTAACAGGTTGACAGGTGTATGTTCTGAAACTAAAATTGGTAATCTTATTTCTGTGTCTTCTAAGCTTATGCTTACAGGGGTCGTCATAGGAAGTAGCTGAGTCACTCCCGAGAATCCTACTGTCTTTATATATTTTCCAGACATGGGGAGGTGCGAGGCATATCTTGGATTTAAGCATGAGTACGATGCCCCTGTATCAAGCATAAGAGTTATTGGTTTTCCTTCAATATTAACTCGCAACATTGGTTCTTGATCGGCATCCGAAGATATCATTGGAAGTTGGTTCCTCCCCTCAGGATTCTCTGGGCAGCCCTAGTAACCTTGATTAGGACCACGCCACGGGTTGACAGGTCCTTGAGCTCGGGTCTGTATTGGTTGTTGTTCATAACCAACCCCTGTTGTCATCAATTGGTCTTGCATCCAAGGATTGGAGGGACAGTCTCTTTTAAGATGTCCAGGCTGATTGCATCCCCAGCATATTCCTGGTCTCTGTTGATTGTTGTTAAATCTGCCTCTACCACGCCCACCTTGTTGTGGTCTGTTCCAATTCCTGTTGTTTGCTTGCTCTGGCTTGAGATATATTACCACTGGTTGCTGTCCTTGTGGTGCATTCCCTGGTCCAGCAGATGGCGCCTGTGTTGTCACAATCTGATTTGCTGGTGCAGCCACATTCATTGGTGCTGGTGGATTAACTGGCACTGAAGTGTTGACAGGTGCCATAACAGCTGAGGAGTCTTCCTTTTGCACTGCAAGGATCCTTTTCTTTTTGTTCAGGAGCTCTTCAAGTTGCATTTGGGTCAGCTTTCTTTGTAGTTCTTTTTCTTGATTTCTCATCTTCAGTTCTTGCTTTCTGTATTGTTCCACAGCATGAACCACATGGTCTCTGAATTCTTTGTGTGACTTTGAATTCAGACCTACCACATCTTCCAGCTTCAGTTTTACTGATGCAGGCATGGCTTCCACAATTGCAGTCCTGAAGAGTGCTGTCAGTACTCTGTCTTGTTCAGGATCTCTTTCCAGTTCTTCTTTCCATCGTCTCAGTTGTTTCTGTATGTAGGTGGTAGGATTTTCTATTTCTCCCATTGGCTCTCCCTTCAGGCAGCTTGGGTCAGTTTGCATTGGGTACTCAGCTCTCAGCACCCTCCAAATATCACGTCGATGTTTGTCAAAGGAGGTTCCATCTGCTTCAGGTCTGTCCACTGCATGCAGAAGGCCAGACTGCTTTAGGATGTCATTCATCTTGGAGGCTCCTAGGCACTTTACAAGCAATGCTTTGATGTCACCAAGTGCCAACAGCTTTCCAGTTGTTTCTTCTTCCACTGTTTTGATCCATTTTCCAGCTCCTTCATGAATATCTGGGAGACGGGACACTAGAGAGTCCAAATCTTGACTAGCCCAAGGTATATATTGAGCATGCCCTTGCTTGATGAGAATTGGGCACTGATGTCTTGATTCACCATCCTTGGCTTCTTCTGTTGTTCTTGTTGGAGATCTCATCGTCCGTGCTGATCTGTCTTCATTTCTTTGCCTTTGCACTTGATGCTGATCTTTCAGTGGCTCTATGTCCTGTAAGGTCAGTATCCCTTCAACTTGTTTGTACTGTTTTCGCTGAACTGGGTAGCGCAGACTTGAATGAGGCTGCTTTGACTGAAGATGCAATAATTCATTTGCTTCTTGTTGTAATGATCTCTCTACCTGCTCATATTCTTCTCTTGTCATGTTAATAGCTTGCTTGATTTTTTCTCTTGTCCTGTTGCATCTTTCCTCCATTTCAGCCAGTTCTTCCTGTATTGAGTCAGCAGAGGGCGCTCCTTCCTCAGATGATCTTTCTGACTCACTCTCCTCACTTCTCTCACTGCCGCCACCTGCTGCTGTTTCGCGCTTATAACGCTCTTCCATCTCCTTTAACATTGATTCAAGCTCATGACGTGTGGGAGGTGCTCCTGATTTATTTTTCTTCTTGTGGGCTCCAGCCCCCCTTCCTTCAATTCTTGGCTCTTCTTTGTAGATTGCTGCTCTCTCTCTCTCTCGTCTCGGCTGTGGTGCTGGTGTAGATGTCCACTGCCCCTCCTCCTGCAGCTCCAGCCTTTCCTCCTGTGGCTCCAGCCCCTCCTTCACGACCCTGCAAGCATATTCTTTCTCCCTACTTTCTAATGACAATGATTCTGGGCAGCTCTGCGCTTCTATCTCTTCGTCTGAGCTTGTTTCATGTACATACCCCTCAAATTCTATGGGTCCTTTTATATCTATTTTTCCCTGTAACAAAGGCATCTGATTGACGACCTGGTCACAGCAAGGAGCATATGGAGGTGGTCTTTCTTCTTTTACTTCACCCGTTTTGTTTCCCCTTTCCAATTTCCATAATTTAATCCCATATTGCTTGAATAAATTCAACACCCCTAATTCTTGTTCCCTCTTGTCATTTCGTTTTCTAGATTTGTCATTGGTCTTGTGATTTTTAATCAGCACTTCCATCTCTCTACACATAGCCACATTAAATGTTCCCTCTACCGGCCACTTGGTGGCCAATTTCTTTGTTCTTTTTGCCCATTTTTTCGAGAGTCCCCCTATATTTTCTTTACATGCTGGATTTTCAGAGGCCAATAATTCTACTGGACTAGACATTATAAAATTTTTCCCTATCAATTTATTTAGCAAATAGTTTTTATCTAATTATTTCTCTGTTTATTAGGTGATTTTACCTCTATAATCCCAGTGGTTTAAAACTTAATAGCTAATTCTTCACCAAGCTCATCAGACGAGGATCACTAAAAGTATCCGACCCCTGATTACACCTGGACTTGTACTGGGCTGAGGACTTTATCACCTTTTTTAAGAAATCTGGTTAGTGTATCTCAAATATTTTAGAATAATCACAATGTGTTTTCTGGTTAATAACTTAAAAGGTAACCCAAAGCCCTTTGTTTCTTTTATCCGAAGATTAGCTTTTGTCCAAATGATGTGTTCCCCCAAGCTGAAAGCTTCAAAACTCCACAGTCTCCTCTCATGAAATTTGCGACCTGTTGCTGTCAATCCTCCTGTCCAAATTGAGTAATTGAGAGATGGCATTAATTCTATACAAAATTCTTTTATCCTAATTATATTGATATTCAATTCATTTCTTGTGCACCACATCGGATACAGAGGTTCCATATAGTCAATCAATAAGCTTCTTTCCGGCATTGTTAAAATTTTTCTACCTCTTTTTCCCCTTTTCTTTTTTCCCTTTATTTCCCCCTCTGCCATCCTTTCTTTTTCTTGTCTTTTTTTAATTTAATTGAGTATTGTTTTTAGCAATTTGCACTGAGATGAATCCGATCTTTCCTGATCTCCGTGAATCTCCACCCACACGTGACGTATGAACTGAGGCTGTAACTTCTGCTCAATCGTCACTAGTAGGCGCCTCAGAGTTCTGCCAGTCACAAAGAGAGGCTGCGCACTTCCTATCTCTGGTGACTCAAACAACACTCTGGACGTCCAAATCACTTCTCTCGTCTCAGCTTCCACTCTGAGATGGATGTTATCTAGAATTGTAGCTCCTTTTTCGAGCACTGGCCAGGGTGCCCAATTATTTTTAATATACGGTGCTACAACTGGTTCAACTGGGATGTCAATTGCATTTGACTCAGCTCCCATCCAAGGAAGAGCTGCATCCCAAAGTCTAAACAAATTGTATTTCAATCGCCGAATCGTTATATGTTTCATTACCACATCTTGCCACTTTATTCCTGGCCATTCAGCTGATTTTTCTCCCAAATTTGTAATCTTAATCAATTTTCTGAAAAAGATATTTTTCTTGTATTCTGTCAATTTCTGTTCATGCCCATAGAGATCAATAAAGCTGGATTCCAACCAAAAATGATTGCGAATACCTTGTGTCTGTACCAATACTGCCTGAAACTGATTTTCTTGTTCAGTGTCAGGGTCATTCAAATCGATGTGTTTTATTTTTTCTGTCCGCTTCATGTCTCCGTATGGGCAAACTCAGAATAACAGAATCTCTCTCTCCCTCTCCTTCCTTTTCGCACACACACACACACACTGCTCGAGCACTTCACACACACACACACTCTTTATCAGTCCACACACACAGAAAGCCTCAGCCCCCACCCTCGCGGGTCCCTTCTTCTCTCCCTGGCGCAACAATGGGAAGACAGGCGCTCAGATTGCCTTTCTCAATTCTTTTCTTTTTATCAACAATTTAGTTTCACAATTTGGATCACAGCGTCGACACTGTGGAGAATGCCCAAACAAACGACACAACCAATTTTTTGGGGTGTTTCTAGTTCTTTCAATTTTCAATAATCCGTTAAAATATTCCATTCAATACAATATGATCTTTTTCAAATCTTAACGTGATTTTTCTCTGCAGTCTTATCAAATAACCGTGCACTTTTACTTTTAGACAAACATATATTGCTCAAGTGTACCAACACTTACATATAACATATAACATATAACGAACAAAAACTAACTGTTTCGATTAGAAACGGACCTGTCCGAGCAGTCACCCCCTATCCCGGGGCCGGTAGCCACAGATCCCCACGCCTCTCAACTTAGGCGTGTGCCGGCATTCAGCATCCCTCTTAACTAGATGCTTTTACACTTCTAGCCCTTCTTCACTAGGCTTCTTCACTACTACTTTATATTGGCACCATCTGTGCTCTTTTAACTAATGGGCATATTCTTTAACACTTGAAACTCATCAATCCATATGCATTTTTACATTTAAATAATTTTAAGTCCGTTGGCTGGTGAGGCCCTGTCCTAAATCACCGCCACAGGCTCAACCCTTAGTCAACCAGCAAACAATCTCCTTATATCCAAATATATAAGCAAAACTTGCTTACCTTGAGGCCTCGTAATTTCGGATTGTTTGCGTGTTAACCCAGGTCCCTCGCCTGCAACGGCCCTTCAAGACGCCGGAGCCTCAATCCAGTCCCATCTGGGGTGCCACTTTTATGTTGTGGAAAATCGTGCTCTCGTCGATGGTCTGGATCTCAGTCGTGCAATTAGAAAGGCTCAAAAACAGCAGAGTTTCAAATGTGAAAGAAAAGACTTTATTATAACAAGACAATAAAGTCGAGAAGCAGCTGTCCCATTGACTGATTCTGATTCTGTGAGTGTCGGTACAGAGTATATATATGTTTCTTATTGCCCATATTTGGTAGTTCCTGTTATTCTCATTGTCTATGTCTGTTTGATTTACCACATTTAATTACTTGTTCACCTTGTCTATTTTTTAATGGTGGCATTCGTCTGTATTCGTCATTTTTTAAAAAGTAAAAGTTCTTCTTCTACTCCCATTGGTTGGCAGTGATCCCAGACGACATACATCACAGTTGGTTACATGTATCTGTCATATTCCTCATATTCTGGAAATCACCCAAAGTTCCCCAGGTTATCCTAAGTTTACTGTACTCCTTGACCGGTGTATACGGCCTATAAAACATCTATACTCAGTATGACCAATAGATGGCACTCTAAGACCATTTATCAGTATTCAGACATCCAGTACAGTAGGATATCACACTTTTGCATAGACTAGTACATGTTTGCATAGAACAGTGCATGAATTACATTTTTAAGCATGTTTTATCTTTTTGAATAAGATAATGTTATAGTGAGTAAACAAAAATATACAATAATATATAGTACTTGCTATTAATTAGATGTAAATATGTACATACCAAGTGATCTTCTGTAATGTATATGATATGCATACATGTTTACTAATTGTATATATTTACATTTAATACAGTGTGTAAAATAACAATGAACACCAGAAATGAGTTGACACATTTATTTTTTCATGAATTATAAAAAAAAAAAAATACATTTCATTGTCAACTATTTCATTGTGTCTGTCACATTTTCGGGAAATTTAGTATAAATAATTTCAATATACATTAGATCAAATTTTACTTTACAAAAATGTATTCTAAAAAAACTACTGTCAAGTTAAAACATTACTACTGTAATAATCACAGTCATTCTTAAAAATCTAATATACATTCATTGGTCCCTGATAATTAACCATAAAACAGCAATTATGCCAGATCTGATTAATGCTTCCTGACGAGGTGAGTGGCACAACAGAATCCCAGATGTGGTTTTCCTTTACTCTTCGAATCACCCTTTCCACCAGAATTCTGAGGCGTGCAATGGCCTGTGTTTTTTCTCAGTCCTGTTTGCTGAACTGCTTGGCACATTGGAAAGGTGGAACGATCAGTCTAGCGCCAACACTGGAGAGCATATCTTCAACAGTGAACCGCTTGTCTGCCATGACCGCATCTCCAGGCCCAAGCAGGTCCAAAATGCCGGATTTCTTCATAATTTCTTTGTCAGAGATTGAACCGGTGTAAAACTGGGAGATGAAAGTCACTGCACCACACGGAGCTACCCCAACCAGACCTTTGAATGTTGTAGTACTCTTGTAACTGGAGAAGACCTCAGAGTGGAGTGTGAGCGATGTAGGGCTTTCACAGCGGATTTCTGTGCAGTCCAGGATAACTCACAGGTTTGGACTGAACAAACGGTAATTCTCTGGCATGGCATATTTGTTGCCTGGACATCCAAATGGGTACTGAACCCAACACAAAGAACTGGTAATTAGCCCAGGTGATAATGGTCCTGCTCACCGTGGCCATGCTTACCCTGAAAATGTCAGCGATAACTTGTTCCCTCAGTCCAGCAGCTACCCGACAGCAGTAGATGAACAGTTCATCTATGAGCTGGATCTTCCGTGCAGGGCTAGGGCTTGGGAAAGCTTCCTGCCCCATCCTCTGTGCCTTGGTCCAGTACACCAGATTGCTGGCAGATGGACAGATAGACTCCCAGAACACCTGGAAAACTTCTTGTGAGGGAAACTTTGTGTAATACCTGAATGTTTGATCAGAAACACAAAATCTATTCACCATTGTTTGTTTCTCCAATGACATTTTCTGCAGCCTCGGCTCCAGCTCTTTAATGTACTGTAGAGCCTCATCTAATGCACCTATGGAAATTAAAAAAATATATATATAGTTAGTAACTTATCACACTATTTTTATATATTTTTTTCATGAATAAAAAGATGTTACACACACACACACACACACTGTATATAATACATATACAGTGTATATATATATATATATAGCCTGTAACATTGATTTTATAATTTTTTTTTTTTTTGAAAATGTTTTATTTTGGAAAATCATGATTTCTAGTTCTCTGAATTAGTGTCAAACTATATTACTAAAGTAGAGTGAGAATGTTGATAGTATGTAACAGAATTGACAGTCATACACAGAGAGAGACACATACATTAATGTCAATTCAACAAGAAATAATGATTTTCAGCTATATAAGACACTATTTACAGAAAATATTATATTGTTATGGCCTTTACATCCTGTGATCAATGACAACGAGTAGAAAATTATTAAAATAATAATATAACCATTTAAAAAAGCTGAAAAAATTACTTTGGACACCAAAGGTACCTGCAACTATAGAATCACAAATAAGGAAAAGTTATCATTAGTGCATACCGGCAGGTGGGCGTGCCACGTAATCATGTTCTTCAACATGAATGGATTCATTGGGTGCATCCTCTAAGACCGCCGGCTGCTCCTGGACAGAACATGCCAAGTCGAGCTTTCTTTCAAAAGCTGACAGCCTTTCAGGGGGTACATGGAAATTGTTCCAAGGGAAACGACTGAGAATGGCACCAACTTTCAGCCGCGAACTTCCCGGAGCGTAATCGGCAGCGGTAAAATGCTGACTACAGACATATGTGCTACCTCTCCGAATTACGAACGTAGAGCCTTCCTCCCGTCTAATAGCGACGACGCATTTCCTTTTTTGGTCTTCGTTTAAAGGAAACCCGTGAAAACTCAAATATGGTTGTTTTTGTTTAGAGTTGGTGCACTGAGGGACCCTACAGCAACATTTATTCTTCGACTCCGCCATTACCGGAAGTAATTTTACCCTGCGCAAAACCCGGAAGTGTGAAAAAGGCTAATTGTGTCCTTTTTTCATTTAGAGGGTGTACCCAAATGCGATTGACTCTTTTGGGGGGTTTTGTATTCTGTGACGTAAAAGTAGCAGTGCAGCAGTTTTTTTGTTGTCAGACAAAATTTGATCTGTTTGAGAATAACAGGAAAAACAGGGCATTCATACAAAAACCTTAATATGTTACATAAGTTAATTATACACCCACATTTATGTCTCATGCATGTTTCTTGACAACTAGGGAATACACAGCCCTGTATATATATTTATTTCTAGGACTATACAAACACACCTGTTACGAATCCTGGCCATGCACTTCAGTTTACTCACCACCAGAGGTCACCCGCTCACCACATGGACTTTCACACTACACAGCACATTGGACTCCATTTCCCACCATCCATTGCACTCACTAATCACTCACAGCTGTTCACACTGATCACGCCCACACCTGAGTACCATCTCACAATCACACACACACACACACACACTATTTAAGCTTGGGACTTCCTCTGGCTCATCGCCGAGTATTTGTTAGCCTTGCTACATTACCAAGCGTTCCTTGTATCCCTAGTTAGTGTTCCTGTGTTTTGATTCCTGCCCGTGTTCTTGGATTATTCTCTCTGCCTTGCCCTGTTTGGATACTGTTTGTCGACCTACGCTTGCTCTAGGATTGCTCTTGTGTTTTGCCTCTGCCATACCTGTTTGCTGTGTACTGACCCTGCCTGAAGTTAACCATATTTTATAATAAAGTTTCACAAATGGATCCGCATGTCTCACGTCTCGTCAACCCCGTTACAACACCATGGTATTATCTATGATTTTCTTTATTTTCATCAGATTAGATTATTTTGTACATAAAATTAAAAAAATAGATATTATAAACTAAAATACAGTACATTTGTTTCATTGAAATAAATTAACAAGGCGTTTGGTTATGTTGTAACTCAGGCTGGCTAGCTAACGTTAGCTAAACAATATTGCTACTATGTAACACAGTTGCCTAGACAACAGATACAACAAAACAATAACAGACTTTTCATAACACAGATCTTTTCATTGATTAACGTTCAAAACTCAGCTATTATCCATTAAAATAATAATAAATGAAGTTAAAACGCACCCATCTTGCAGCTCAGAACATGTTTGTATAGCATGTACGCGTCTGGTGTGCGACACCTCGAGTTGTCCTGCGCTTTACTCATCAGAGTGATATCCTCCACTGGATCCAGCTGCCCCACGCATCCAGTTGTGTTCTTCTTTTGAGGTAAATTCTGGGTTATTTATCTCAGCGCGTCTTCCAGAAACAGGCTGTTTATGAATGATGTGTCTCATGTTGTAATGTTTAGAATCTGAACCGCGTGACCGCATTAGATGTAATGAGTTGAGACATCGCGTTGGTTTCATACAGATCACTTTAATCCAGATCAATTTGCTCTGGAGCAAGTTGTTAAGTAATCGGACCAAAGATTGCTCTTTTTCATTTACCCAAACGAATAACCACTATAAGAGCCAGTGGTAAAATTCCAGAATATGACAATGGGATTATTTAGCTGTTTATCTTTAGATTAGTCACAGGCAAGTCATTAAATATAAAATTACGTATGTCTCCATCTCTCAGATTCTGAATTAAATGGAAAAAAATGAGGAACACAGTGATAATGAACTCAATAATAGGTGGCAGGAAACTAGAACAAAGGAAATGTCCATTAAAGTGAAACTAACTGAACATGTCACAGCAGGTCACAAACTCAAACATCTGCTGGTAAATTTGTATTCACTGTGGTAGTAATTGTTATTAGAAGAAAAGCAAGTATGTTTGTTCATGGAAAGAATTGAAGCCCTGTGGGTGGCTTTGCCAAGCCCTAACTGTGGTTGGAGGTTCTGCCCCACTTTCTAAGTCCCCATCCCTCTTTAGGCATTATTACACTTGGATTGTTACAGCACACAAGTTTATGGAAATCAACTGTAAGTTTGAAAAAAGTTCAAGGTATGTTCAAAATACACCATACTATATGACTGAATAATAATATATAGCCAATGTTGTATGTATATTTATAAATAATTGTATAATTTGTCCAATTTAACATTTATTTATCTAGGACCCTGAGCTAGTTCTGCAAAGTATTGAGGATTTACGACAGCCTTAGTTAACCCGTCTCCCTTAACGTTATGTTATTCAGTATTGTGCCGCTGAAGTAAATTGACCTGTCATCAATACAGTCTATTTGATGAAACATGGTTTTATTTCCACTGACAGGGCAGAGGAAAACACAGGAAAAGAACAGGTTAAAACCTCTCCATTCTAAAGGTCAGTATTAAACACATCAAATTCTATGTCTGTTTGATCTTTTTAATTGTAATGTACACCATAATTAAGACCCTTTAGGGCAATAAATCTGCCATTAAATGTAACAATGCTTCTACGCCTTCTATTAACTCCATTAGTTAAACAAAGAGCTGGAACCTGGATCACATTACTGAAATTACTGTTATAACAGAAATTAAAATAATTACATTCCACAATCTTCAAGAATAAAGTAATGCTTAAGGTACTTCTTTAACTTTTGCAGTTTAAAACATGTCAACTCAAGACCGTGCTGTTTTGGAGGTAGTAAAGGAATCAGGCGAGTCCACACTGGATAGGGCTACAGCAAAAGCGAAAGAAACTTTTGACCAGTTTTTAAATGTCTCACTTAACATCGCGGTGACGGGAAAGACAGGATCTGGGAAATCCTCCTTTGTAAATGTAATTCTAGGCCTACGTGACAATGATGAAGGGGCCGCACCTACTGGTGTCACAGAAACTACAAAGGAGCCCACTATGTATGTGCATCCTACAATGCCAAATGTGAAAATCTGGGACCTGCCTGGAATAGGAAGTCCAAATTTCAAAGCAAATAAATACCTTAAAGAGATGAAATTTAAAACCTATGATTTTTTTATAATCCTCAACTCAGAAAGGTTCATGCAGAATGACATCCTGCTGGCTAAAGAAATAAGAAAACGGAAGAAATTTTTTTACTTTGTCCGTTCCAAGATTGACATTGACATTTCTTCAGAGCAAAGGAAAAAGAGATTTAATGAGCAGAAAGTCCTAGACACAATAAGAGAGGACTGTCAAAATAACTTGAAAGAAATGGGAGACTCCAAAGTTTTCCTGATATCATCTGTTGATTTGGGGAAATATGATTTTGAAATGCTTGAAAACACACTCTTAGAAGAGCTTCCAGTCCATAAGCGATCTGCTCTTCTACAAGCTTGGCCAGTTTGCTCTGCTGCATGTCTTGAGAAGAAGATCAAGTTATTTAAAGGTCTGATCTGGGCTACATCTCTTGCTTCTGCTGGTGTAGCAGCGGCCCCGGTGCCTGGGCTATCAGTAGTATGCGATGCAGTCATTGTGTTGCTTTTCCTTTCAAGGTGCTATTATGCATTTGGTTTGGATGACAGATCACTGAAAAGGCTTTCAAAAAAAGTGGGCATTCCCTTGAAGGAATATCGGGCCAAATCAAAGTTTGCTGATGCCATCCAAAAAAAAGCAATAACCACAATACAAGTCTCTTCTGCACTTGTAACACTTGCTGCCATTAAAGATATGTTGAGTCTCCTTCCAGGTGTGGGCAGTGCTGTTGCTGCAGGATTATCCTTTGCTTCTACTCAGTATCTCTTAAGAGAAGGATTAAATGAACTGGCAAATACTGCGCTAGAAATCAGAAAAGTTGCTGGGCTGGACACAATCTAATAACTCCTAACTGGCCTGAAAACATGTCATTAACTTTGAGGATATAGATTGATTCTGTTTATATAGTTTATTTCCTGTAGAGCATGTATGCATTTTCTGCCTTTGTCACGGAGTAACTCATAGGATGTTGTTTTTGTTAGATTGTTCTTTTGATGTTGAATTTGGAATAGATATTACTTTATAGATCTTAATGAATAACTTGAATATTAATGTAAACAGTATATAACTTTAATTAGTTGATAACACTATAATTTTTCCATTGTTGTTTTTTAAATTCTTTTATTTGTTAAATTTCATTGCTGAAATCAGGATAATTTTTGGTCTCACATATAATCATGTATATATACCTCATACATAATAAAATATTCATATAACTGTGATTGTCTTTTTTGTTATGAATATTCAATTCAAGTTTATTTGTATAGCGCTTTTTATGATACAAATCGTTACAAAGCAGTTCTACAGGAATTTAAGTTTCCACAATATATTTATATATTGCAGAACCTTAATATATTTAACTTATTAAATATATGGTAATTCTGTATGTTGTCTGAGCGTTGGCATCCTCTGAGGTCCTCTGAGGGGTTGGCATCATCTTTCTCAGGTGTTCGGTCATCTCAGATCATGTAAGGGTTGGATCCAGACTGAAGCTTCTGTCATTCCTAGTTACTAAAGAGATGTGTCTTTAATCTAGATTTAAACAGAGAGAGTGTATCTGAACCCTGAACGTTATCAGGAAGGCTATTCCAGAGTTTGGGAGTCAAATGTGAAAAAGCTCTACCTCCTTTAGTGGACTTTGCTATCCTAGGTACTACCAAAAGTCCAGAGTTTTGTGACCTTAGGGAGCGGGTTGGATTGTAGCGTGGTAGAAGACAAGTTAGATACGCAGGAGCTAAACCATTTAGGGCGTTATAGGCAAGTAATAATATTTTGTAACTGATACAGAACTGAATAGGTAGCCAGTGCAGAGACTGTAAAATTGGTGTAATATGATCATATTTTCTTGATCTGGTAAGAACTCTAGCCGCTGCATTTTGGACTATCTGTAGCTTGTTTATTGAAGATGCAGGACAACCAGCTAGCAGTGCATTACAATAGTCCAGTCTAGAGGTCATGAATGCATGAACTAGCTTTTCTGCATCAGAAACAGGGAGCATGCTTCGAAGCTTGGCAATGTTTCTAAGATGGAAGAATGCTGTTTTTGTAACATGGGAAATATGATTTTCAAAGGACAAGTTGCTGTCTAAAATAACACCCAGATTTTTGACTTTAGAGGACGTAACAGTGCATCCGTCTAGTTGCAAATTATAATCCAAGAGATTCTGTGTACTGTTTTTTGGTCCAATAAGTACTATCTCTGTCTTATCTGAATTTAATAGGAGGAAATTATTGGTCATCCAATCTTTTACATTTTTTACACAATCTATTAGCTTAGATAGTTGAGAAGTTTCATCTGGTCTTGTTGAGATATATAGTTGAGTATCATCAGCATAACAATGAAAACTAATCCCGTATTTTCTAATAATATTACCAAGGGGCAACATATATATTGAAAATAGCAGAGGACCTAGGACAGATCCTTGTGGTACTCCATACTTTACTGGTGATAATTGAGATGACTCCCCATTTAAATGAACAAAGTGGTAGCGATCGGACAGGTAGGATCTAAACCATCTTAAAGCCTGCCCTTGAATACCAGTATAGTTTTGTAATCGATCTATGAGTATATCATGGTCTATAGCAGGGGTTTTCAACCTGTCAAGGGGGGCGCGAGCATCAATTAATTCAGAGACATTGCCTTGGAAGATTTATGAATACGAGCTTTCAAATCTTCAGCCATCCGCTAGGGGGCAATCTGACTCCCGCAATCTGACTCCCAGTGAGAATGGTGTAAAATGATTTACGGTTAGTCATGTCAGAAATCCAACCACGGATTGGCATGTTGTTATCTCAGAAACAGGCTCAGCCATCACACTGAATCAGGTAAGGTGGTTATATGTTTCTTAATGCTACGCACTGGAAACGCAGCAAACAATATGTGAATGATGTTCACACACTTTGGGCTCGCGCGGGGGGTGTTTGGGGGGCGCGAGTGAAATTACACAAACTTGAGGGGGGCGCATGTCCTAAAATGTTGAAAACCCCTGGTCTATAGTGTTGAACGCAGCACTAAGATCAAGTAATACTAGCAATGAGATGCAGCCTTGATCTGAAGCAAGAAGCAAGTAATTTGTAATTTTAACAAGTGCAGTTTCTGTGCTATGGTGAGGCCTGAAACCTGACTGAAATTCTTCATAGAGATCATTTTTTTGCAAGAAGGAGCACAATTGAGCAGACACAACTTTTTCTAAAATTTTAGACATAAACGGAAGATTTGAAATGGGTCTGTAATTTGCCAGTTCATTAGAATCTAGTTGTGGTTTCTTAATAAGAGGCTTAATAACCGCCAGCTTGAATGGTTTTGGGACGTGACCTAAAGATAACGATGAGTTAATAATATTGAGAAGCGGTTCTTCTGCTACAGGTAACAACTCTTTCAGTAATTTAGTGGGTACAGGATCTAATAAACACGTTGTTGGTTTAGATGCACTGATAAGTTTATTTAGCTCTTCCTGTCCTATAGTTGTAAAGCACTGCAGTTTTTCTTTGGGTGCGATGAATGAAGCTGAAATACTAGACGCAGTAGAATCTACATTTGATATTGTATTTCTGATGCTATCTATTTTATCAGTAAAGAGATTCATAAAGTCATTACTATTAAACTGTGAGGGAATATTTAGATCGGGTGGCGTCTGTTTATTTGTTAATCTAGCCACTGTGCTAAATAAAATAGTCCGGACTACTCTCCGTAGTCTTCTGAGGTCAGATTTGGTAGCTGAGCTGAACCAGACAGTTATTGAGGTGCAGAGGATGGATTCGATGATGGCAGAGTAGAACTGTTTCAGTAAGTCCTGTGGCAGGTTGAACTTCCTCAGCTGGCGAAGAAAGTACAACCTCTGCTGGGCCTTCCTGACAATGGAGTCAATGTGAATATCCCACTTCAGGTCCTGAGAGATGGTGGTGCCCAGGAATCTGAATGACTCCACTGCAGTCACGGTGCTGTTCATGATGGTGAGTGGGGGGAGAGCAGGGGGGTTTCTCCTGAAGTCCACGATCATCTCCACAGTTTTGAGCGTGTTAAGCTCCAGGTTGTTGAGACTGCACCAGACAGCCAGCTCCTTAACCTCCTGTCTGTAAGCAGACTCGTCACCATCCTGGATGACGCCGATCAGTGTGGTGTCGTCTGCAAACTTCAGGAGCTTGACAGAGGGGTCTTTAGATGTGCAGTCGTTGGTGTAGAGGGAGAAGAGCAGTGGGGAGAGAACGCAGCCCTGAGGAGCTCCAGTGCTGATGGTACGAGTGCTGGATGTGAATTTACCAAGCTTTACTAACTGCTGTCTGTCTGTCAGGAAGCTGTTGATCCACTGGCAGACGGAGGTGGGGACGGAGAGCTGAGTTAGTTTATTTTGAAGGGTTTCCGTGATGATGGTGTTAAAAGCGGAGCTGAAGTCCTAATGTTATGTTGCTCAAATATGGTTCTCTGACAAATGGACTTACCCCTCACAACATCTATCATTATTTCATCACATTAGCCATTCATTGCAGAATGGTTGAGCTACTGTAGTTACAGCTAACAGGGAATGTTCTCGTAACTTTGGCTAACGTTCTCTAAAGGTTCTCTCAAAGTTATCAAAAAATGTTCTTGCAGTTAAAAATATGTCTTGACAAAATAAGTCGTAATTTGCATAGCAACATAATTTGTGTATCTAATGACACATTCCAGTGGCCTTTTTCCCCCTGGCCTGAGAGAGAAAAAACTTTGTTTAAAATGAAAATCTTACAAAAGCTTAAAAGTCAGAAGACACTTTATTTATTCTCAAACTGTTTTTCTGACATTTGCAATAACAGTGAAGGAGAAAATGCACTTGCAAAGTGTATACATTATATGATCTTAATTCCCCACGAAATCATCTCTACGTGTAGCGTGAAAAGGGGGCATGGCTTTGGAACGTACGTGTGCGTCAATCAAACACAGCTGCCTGTCATTTACAGTGAGACAGTGCCTGTCAGGTAAGTTCTGTGACCTTTGTTGGATATATGAATAAAATACGTTTATTATCACACTGATGATTAGCAGCAACTGCTGCTATTTTGATACAATTATAGGTAAGTGATCGATTTGTATGAACAAGAAAATGCTGCTGCGGTAGAGCGGTTACTACTGTACACAAATGTGTTAAGAAAGGTAAAAATACATTTGTATTAGTCTTTAGACTGGCTGTTTCTCAGTGTCCACTAGCTTGCTTTTTCAATATAGCAAAACTGATTTTCATTACACCGTGTTCTTCTTCAAGTTATTAGCAAGATTAGCTTATGAATGTCACGTGCCTGCGCATTTTCCCTGCTGTTTTCCGTTTCATGTAAAAGTTTAAAGTCAGTAGTTCATCACAGTGAAATCCATGTACTTCGATATCAAATTTTTGGATTGACTGCATAGCGCCTGACTTTTTAAATGGCTCTCACGAGTGGAATAAGAAAAAAATGGAAGGTTAGTGTCCACACACTACCACTTTTTCTTAAATAAAACTGACCCTACATACATAGCACTATAGCCGATGTCCGGACTAACGTGCTTTATTTATTTTTTTTAGGTATAAAAGGTTAAAGGTGCCATAGAATGAAAAACTGCATTTACCTTGGCATAGTTAAATAATAACAGTTCTGTACATGGAAATGACATACTGTGAGCATCAAACACCATAGCTTCCTTCTTATGTAAATCTTGTGAATGCAAAAGAGCACTGAAAAATAGGCGAATCAGAACATAACACTGACTATGTTACACCAGTCGGATCACTAATAGTTACGCCCCCAATATTTGCATAAACCCGCCCATGGTCTAGGCCAGCCGCCAGCCGAATCATCAGAAGTTCTACAGGTATTGTGAAGAAACAAGCGAGGACAACAGGCAGATCATGGAAATAAATGTTATGTTGCAGGCCGTGCAGGGGGTGTGAAGTGCCGGGATGGGATGGTGTCTGTATTCAGAAAGGCACGGAAAGCAAATAACGCGAGCCACTAAAATAACGCGAGCCACTAAAGGGACATAGTTAGCTCCTTGCTAGCTGTAGCCTGTTACAGTACAGTATATAAGATTTCACTAACCACATAAACAGAGTAAGGAGAGATGAGGATGATGGCCAATGATTTACAGATCCTGAGCACCACTGACAGGCATCTGATCTTGTCAAATGTGTGGTAAGTACTGCCGCTCCATAGTATAAACAGAGTTCATGCCATTGCAAATCTAGAAAGCGAAAGTGAAACTATTACGCGATCGACCGATCATTCAAAAGCAGTTTCAATGCCCCGCACATTAATTGATAGTTTTCAGTCATGTGACCGGCTCGAAGACTTGGGAGGGCAAAACATCCATAGAACTGCTGCACAAGCCTGTCAATCTGTTTCACTGCCGCAAATATTTAGATCACTTCTCAAAAGAATAAAACAAGGCATTTCCGAACAAAATGCAAGTTTTGGCCATTTGAAATCCATATTAAGCATCCGCAGCAATATTTCAATCATAAACAGTGTGACAAAACATTGGCTTCCTTTTGACCTCCAGGTGGGCGTTCCTATAAGAGTGTGACATCACGTGAAAACTATCAATAGCGGCTCCCTGATGCCCGCATTTTATATAATTACCTGATGATATAACTGCGCAAGAAAGTATTGAAATATATATTTTCTGTGTTTCCTTCCTTCTGTGTGAGCTACTGAAATGAGCCTGCACTGTGAAACAGCCAATCAGAGCAGAGCTCATTATTATTCATGACCCTGCCAAATAAGCCAATAACAGACCGTTTCATTCTAGGGAGAAATCCTAGGGTTTCTATGTAGATAGAAACCTTCTATGTAGATATCAGAGAACAATTTAAAATATTGTATCAGTGCATTCAATGGCACCTTAATGGAAATGTAGCAGTTTTATAAAACAAATGTGAAATCATTGTTAAATTTGACTGCATTCTTGACATCTCCCTATTATTTTTTTATAATAATACCACAAAACCAGTCATAAGGGTCAGTTTTTTTTTAATTCAAGCTGAAAAAAGTATCTCTCCATTGATGTATGGTTTATTATGATAGGACAATATTTGTCTGAGATACAACTATTAGAAAATCTGGAATCTGAGGGAGCAAAAAAATCTAAATATTGAGAAAATCTCCTTTAAAGTTGTTCAAATGAAGTTCTTAGCAATGCATATTACTAATCAAAAATGAAGTTTTGATATATTTACAGTAGGAAATTTACTAAATATCTTCAAGGAACATGATCTTGATATCCTGGGAAATAGAGCCGCAATCTGACGTCACCGTAACCTTCCCATCCATTCTGATTGGATTGCTTACGTCCTGCATAATAATGTACCGTTCTTTATAAATAGGCAATGCAGTGACAAAAGAACATAGCAAAGAAATTCAAGGAAACAAGACACAACTGCGATACAGAAAACTTCAGCGTGCTGTTTGGAAGTCAGCTCCCTAAGGTTTGACTTTTATTTGTTTACATTTATTCACTCAGCACATGCTTTAATAAAAACCCAAAAATATTACTATAAAAGATTACAACTTTAATAGTAAAACCTCACCTGCTTCATTTCTCAGAAAAGAACCTTTAATGTAATCAAGGTGCTCAGTTTTATAACCACATTTAATCTTCTTAGGTTATGATTCAAAAGTAACTTGAATGGCAGATGTTAACATCATTTATTACGTCTTTGAGGAGCATATTTATGTTCCCTTGTATCCTTGTCATCTCTGTAAATACTTTCCGTTTCATTCTTGACTGTTATGTGAACATGTATGTAGGCTACTTGTGTACTAAGTGATTATTTTAAGCAATAAATTCAACAAGTTGTAAATTCATAATGTGCTGGCATGTTGCCATTAAAGCTTAACTGAAAAAACTGTAACAAGTTGCTCATAATTTGAGATGTGTGCAGAATTATGGGAATTAATGGAGTGGCCGATTTCTGGTGGTGGTTTGTGTGACTACTTTTACCTAAGAAATCACTTTTCATTTACTCAGAATCTCAAAATAATATTATATGACATGATTAGTATATATATTTAATTTTCCTCTTAAATGCATATATTTTACTTGTAATGCAAACGTCTCACTCTGTTATTATGCAGAAAATATCTTGGAACCCAACACTGACTAAATTACAAATAAATGAAGTCCTAGAGAGGACCGCTTCTCTGTCCTGGGCCTCATCGATTTCAGTTCTGTCACTTTCATTCTGAAAGCATTTGGTATTTCTGACGTGGCTGGAGATGTTGTAACTTGGGCTGTAGAATATAAATCTCTGATAAAGAAAGTTTGCTTTCACAAGGAGAGGTATTTGGACTGGACAAAGACTGGAAGTACATATAAAGCTGATGAAGCCGGTCTTGCTTTACATACATTTTATGTGTTTCATATTGTTAAAATTAAATTAATTTTATTAACAAAACTTTAATGAGATAAAACATTATCTGAATGATGAATGTGCTCACCTCAGCCATACTTGCGATGCAAAAAAAGAAAAAAGTTCCTAAATTTACTAACTAGAAAGTCCAAAGAAATCCAGTTTGAAAAGTCAATTCAATGATAATGATAAAAAAATAATGCAAACTAAAGCTAAAATGAAATACAAAGGGATATTTAATTAAAGTATTTTTATGTTTTTATTAACAATTGATGTATTTACATTTTCTGAAACCCCCTTTAAACGTTTTACTTTGTTAATCCAAAGAACAGCTTACTAATGAAAGAGTGGTTCAGGTGCTTTCTATATGCATGTTTGTGATAAAGATGATGAGTGCAAATCTAAATCTGCATCTCTGTAAATATGCCATGCTGTAGATATAGTTATTGAAGGCTTATGGCTGCTCTGTTTACAGAGATCTCCGTGGAACTAAATCAGTTTCTTTGCATATTTCTGAAGAGGATTCATTAGGAAATGGTGAGGAAACTAATTACAGTTATATACTGTTCTGACAATCAGCAAATACTAAATTATTGTGTTACTGTACATTACTGTAAGAGACATTTGGATAATAATACAGGCATATATGAAATGTGCTTTTCATTTGATCTGTATTTACCACATCACTAGGGATCATCTCGCTCTAAATGTAAGTCAGAATCACACTGTGGATCGTGTGGATCATCAACATAAGTATTTATGTGAGACTATACATACATACATATCACTTCTGAAAATGTGTAGAATTTACATACTCAATATTAACATAGCTCCATATTAATGCATAATTACAACTATTTTTTAGCTCAATGCCTGAACACAACGGCATCACTACTTATTTGGTAAGAGTGTGTAAAACATATTTCTTTACAAGTGATTAAGTCCAAATCAACCCAAATGAGAGAGTTTTCTAGGACTAAGTGTTTACTTGATCTAAAACCACAAATGTGCCGTGTGAAGCTGAAACATGTAAATGATCATGAGCATAAAACCACTTCTCTTATTTTCTCTTAGACAAGCAATGCATTGGTTCCATCAAACAGTAACAACAGTAACAGCATCCAGACTTCTATGGTCATACCTAGAAATGGGGAAATGACTCGTCATCACAGCCAAATGCAGCGAGGCATTCAAACACACCAGCGCATAGTCCTGAAGAACGACAAACCTGCCGAAACAGATGAAGTCAGGATCTATTCATATTATTAAAGCGATTTACATTTGTGACGCCCTCGGGCAAAATGAGTCGGAATGTACAAATTTTCAAAAATGAGTTCTCCATTAATATACCTTCAAAATGAGATATGACTTGTTGGAATCGGACAAAAAATGACTGAGCTACAGCCGTTTGAAGCCAATAGAGGCAGCAGATCTGATTTGGAGAAAAATCAAGTTAAAGATTACAAAGCAAAATCACCAGCAACGTTGCATATTTTCCTCCAGTCCTTTTGTAAATAATAATTACTATGTTATTAATCACAATATAGCTATTTTTATTGTATCTTTGTTATGAAATATAAGAAGAAAGATGCAAATAAACAGTAGTTGAATCAAGAGAGCGATTCTGTCTTTTTTTCTAATGTATGATTAGCATTGAGACACATCTATATTAAGACCTACTGTAATGCATGGATCAAATATAATGTTACACATCAGATTTCCCCCAACCATTAACTAAACATTCATATTTCAGAATAATTGTTCTTTCTAAGGAAGACGAGCGCTTGCTGAAAGGAGCGTCTTAATGCACATGCTTTGCAAACGTCAGTCAGTGCAATGGTTTTGTTTTCATCAGCATGGGTTTATAATAATATTTCACTGGTTTGGACTCATGTCATGGAGAATTCGCTGGAATGCTGCCCTTTGCATCGATAGACCTACAGCTTGTGTTGAGAAGCAGCAGCAGTCGTCCAGAAGCGAGCAGAGAAAAACACACAAATAAAGATCATTTTAGATGTTTCATTACTATTTGGAGCTTTGGGATCGCTAGAAGAGGGCTTAAAACCTCAAATTCAACCAAAACTGACATTTTTCATTTCTTTTGCCTGTAGCTCAAAATTAGTCCGTGCGACTTGCGACTCATTTCTCCAGCACGGGTCACATCTTATGCTCTTATGAGATGTTGATATCTGCTGTGTACAAAAACTGCTTTCAAAAAACTGTAATATCTTTAAATGTTCACCTCCATTATGAAGCCCAATATCACAAAACATCACTAGATTGCTGTAACATTTCTATCAAATATATCCTACATATTTTCACACAAACAATATCAACACAAAAAATAATTTTAATCAACAAAATTCAGTCTCTTTCAATCAGTATGTCACTGTCTGCATGTGCGGCACAGCTAAATATGATTGATATTCAAACTATATTCATTAAAATGTGAATGGATGTTTTAACTATCATTTTGATTCTGTTTTCTTTCTGCATTGTTCTCTTATGATCTCCTCCCTTCTGGTGGATCTCTGTTCATTCTGTCCTCTCTCTTCCACTCATTTAAGTGAAACTTTCTGTTTCAAAATCATAGTATCACATTTTATACTTTATAACAGTACAGACAATAGAATAATTCATGTAATTATTGCATTTAAGAACACTGAAAATGATCAAAAAAAAGAATCAAAAGATTGAATTATTTGAAATGCTTTTTAAAGAGACCTTGTCTTGTGGTGTGACATCTTTGTCCTGTGGTGTGACAGCTACAGGCATCAAACCGGAGGACAGTTTCAGCCTTTTTCTGTCAATTAATGACCTTGCTATTCCCAGCTAACCTGTCATTAGCGGTAAGCAAGACACATTTGCATCATTTTCCATGATTATGTAGTTTAACATGCAGTTTTTAATTAAAATATATCATTTAGGGGTGTCGCACCAAAGGACAACAAAATGTAACACTTTCGTCTCCAAAAAAGTTAAATATTTGAACATATTTGTTCAAATATTTCAAATATTAAAATACAATAAATATTTGTTCCTACTCTTTCAGAAATGTAAAAAAAGATTGCCATTTACTAAAATAGACACTTGTACAATTATGCCGGAGGTATTTAATACAATTTTTATGCTTTTCTTTTTAATTGATAAAAGTTGTAATTTATTGAACCATGCTTGGGACAATTTTGAGATTTGGCTCAAAAATTAAATAAATTGAATAACACTGCAGCTTTTATAACAACAGGTCCATGTAGGACACATAAATGTTTAACCATTTACAGCATTTTAAATAATGACAATATTCATTATATTAATTTTTATCTTGTGGGACGGTGAAAATGCCACGTCAACAACCCGTTCACTAAAGATGAATCAAATAATGCAGTTTAACATTTATTATTTTACTCACTTCCTGTTATTTATAATCTTTCACTTACATTGTCTCAGAAAGAAGTCAATAAAGCTTTTTCAGATATTAGATTTCAGGGTGTAATAAAGCTGTGTGTGAATGTAAAAACCTGCAAAGTTTCAAAGATGAATTTGATCATCACAAATGTGTGCCTGTCAGTCCTCTGTGGTGTGTGCCATGTGTTCCTGCCTCGTGTCCATATTTGGTTTGTTTCCTGTCCTTGTCTGATGTGATCATTAGTTCATTCTTGTCTAGCCGTGTTTGTCTGATTATCCCATGTATATTAGTCCTGTCTGTGCTGTGAGATGTCGTCTGGTCTACTCGTTACCCCGGTGTTTGATGTCTGTGAGTTTGCCTTGTCCTGGCCTGTCTCCAGTAAAGTCTGTTCATTTGAGTTACATCCTTGTCTGCGTGTTCCTCGCTCCTTCCTGCTGTGTGCACCGTGACAGTGCCATGAGACAAAACAAACTCTTGAGAACAACTGAGCTATAGCAAAGCAGATGGTCATGTGATGCCACGATATATGAAGAGGCAAAGAATGCAAATGGTTATGGGCCACATTCAACTTCAGTCTGAACGTAACCTTCATTTCACAGAGATGCATATGTTCTGGTTACATTGAAAAAACAACATCATCCTCAGTCATGTCACTTTATAGTAGTGAATAACACATTTCTGTGGCATGTGAACGGCTTCTCTCCAGTGTGAACGCTCCTGTGGGATTTAAGTGTTTCTTTACATCTGAAACTCTTTCCACACTGATCACATATGAACGGCTGCTCTCCAGTGTGAATGATCACATGTTCATGAAGATTTCCTTTTAGGGTGAAACTCTTTCCACATTCATGGCAAGTTAAGTAACTGGGAGGTTTGGTCTTCTGAACCGAATTAGTTTCAGTCGCTATGGATTTTTCTACAGCCTAGAAATCACATCTGTCATTGATCTTTCTCTTCTGTTTCTTTGAGTCCCGCGCAGGGCTCTAGTGTACAATACTTACTGTACAAAACCTTGCTTGTTTTGTGACCACGTCCTTGAATAAAAGCTTTGCAACAGGATCCGCTCGCCTCTCGTCTCCGGAACAATAGTATAGTAAAGTATATAGAATTGTTATTATTATTATTAAAGTACCTGCCAAAAGTTTGGAAACATACAAATATTAATGATTTAGGAAAATATCTTCTGCTCATCAAGGCTGAATTTATTTGATCAAAATAAAGTAAAAAACAAAACAGCAATATTGTAAAATATTATTAGAGAATATTACAGAATTGTCTTCATTATTTCTCATATTTTGCGTGGAAATGGTGAACTTTATTTTTCAGGATTTTTTGATAAATATAAAGTTTAATGAACAGCATTTATCAAACATATTAATTAAATTTGTTAATACATTTATTAAATGTAAATTATTGTCTTCATTCACTTTTTACCACTTTCATGCATGATGAATAAAATTATTAATTTCTCTCTATTTTTAAATCTTTATACAAATGGTATCATTATTTACACAAAAATATTAAGCAGCAAAACTTTTTTTAACATTGATAATAATCAGAAATGTTTGTTGAGCAGCAAATCAGTATATTATTATGATTTCTGAAGATCATGTGACACTGAAGACTAAACATTTCTAATGACGAATGTTGTGTTCACAAAATCAAAAGATCACATGCTTATATATAAATCAACTATATAAGCACCACTATATACTGCTTGCAGCAACACAGAAGTGGCATCCATGGATGAAGACCGCTTGCTGATTGAAGTCACATGTGCATTAGAGAATCATAATTATGCAAGTACTTTCTATTTTGTTCAACACAGTTAATCCAATAGAGTTTGGGAACTTTCAGTGAGATATGTGCTAATTGTTGAGTGTGAGGAGACAAAGTGTTAAAGACATTTGCAAGAGAACACTTCTGCTGTGCTAAGAAGGGGATGATGAAGATCAATGGACCCCAGTTTCATTAAGCATGTCTTAGCGAATAAGAAAAACTGTAAAAGTGGTGCAGGATATAGTTTCTACTCTATTTGCTGACTTTGACAACCTCACAAAGATCATAAGAGGTTCTTCTCTGTTACTGAACTACCAACGTATTCTGGATTCATTCTCATTATTAATGAGCAAAAAAGAGATTAATGTTATGTCTCTGACTGTGAGAAAGTATGTGTTATCACTATGTTTGGAAAAGTTTACTTAAGCCTTGAGGGAATTTTATTAATTCTTTTATTTTTAATTATTTTAATTCTTTTATTATTTTATTTAATTTTAATTTGTGTATGTACTTTTGATATATACAATACTCCCTGTTGAAGAACTTTGCAATAAATGTATTTTCATTAGTGTATTTGTGCATCTACAGCTGAATATTTTATAATCAACTGAGAACAAAACTACTGATTTGATGTAAATATTTACTTTTAATAAACACTTTTCTAGAAAGAAATTGCTGTATGAATGTAATAGTAGTGAAGACTGCCTTTGCTGGAAAACAGCTGCCACCTTACGGTGTGTTTTGACTTGAGTCCTGTCCTGTTACAACAGTTATGTGTCTGAAAAAGCAAATTAATAATTATATCATTGTAACATACAAGATCAAGATGATAAACACTCCTGACACACCACTACAGTTAAAATTAATAACTGAAAAATAAGTAGAAACTTACAAAACACATTTACATTTATTATAATAATAATAATATTTTATTTGTAAAGCACTTTTCATAGTTTAAAAACAATCCCAAAGTGCTACAGAGTATAAACAAAGTTAAAAACCGAGAAAAAAGGTTAGCAAAAAGTAAAAAAATGCTTGCTTAAAAACTTTATTTATTGTTTAAAATGTTGTTAAACCCTAGTGAAAAAAGTATACTTTATTGCATTTGTAATATATTCTGTTTTAATAGCACATTGCAAATATACTAACAAAAATATACTATCTTTAAATATATAAAAAGTATATTAGCATCATGCTTTTGCCTATTTTTACAATACAACGTTTAACACACTTTAAAATAACTGTAATTTAGTATATTTTCTAAAAAATATATTTTACAAAAATATACTTGAATTGAAAGTTCTCTTTATTTTTTTATAAGTATATTTATTTGCACTTTTCTTGAATATATTTAATGAATATTTTTTAACTGTGTGCTGAAAATGATTATTGTAACAACGCATTGAAAGTGTGCTTTCAAAGCACATGATTAAATACCCTGAGGTTTGTCACGGTGCACACAGCAGGGAGGAACAAGGAACAAGGAACACGCAGACGAGGATGCAACTCAAATAATAACAGGCTTTACTGGAGACATCAAGGCAGGGCAAGACACAGACAGGAACACCGGGGAGTAACGAGTACACCAGACCAAATCTAACTCAACAGACAGGACTATAAATACACAGGTAAATCAATGATAACGAGACCAACACAGCTGGACAAGAATTAACTAATGATAACATTTAACAAGGACAGGAAACAAACTAAATATGGAAACATGAGGCGGGAACACATGACACACACGACAGAGGACTGACGAGGTTATAGTATGTTTTAAGTCACATTTTTAAGTTTACTTCTTCATGCTTGAAATTCACTTCATTACTTGGGCATACATTGCTCTCAGAAAGTAATAAAACAAATAAATAAAGTGAATGCATTATAAAGTGTACAGTCAAGTAAACACTGTTTATATTGCAAGACCAAAAACTGAAGTTCACTCACTCTGCATTAATATTATATCACTGCATTATTATAACATCATTATAAATTGTAGGAGAAATAAAGCTGAAAAACAACAATTGGCATTGATCTCTGTATAAAGCTGCAGAAGCAGTTCTCCAGGAGTTCGTTTTTAGTTTCTTTCAGTATTGTCTGGAAGTGGAATGACTTACACTTTGTCCTTAGACCTAATAAAATTATTTAAGTTTACACATTTCCATTTGACTGATTGTGGATGGACAGCAAATACATTATGAGACAAATGTTCAGGATATATATGTTCAGGAACATGGCTATATAATGTCCTCCACACAGCTCTTTAGCTCAAACACAGAATCTGTTTGTGGTGGATGCAGAAGATGCCCATCCTCACACTTGAAAGACACCAGGGCCATAATTTCACAGAAAGTTCCAGCACTTACTGTACAACAGATCTGTTTCTTTTTAAGAAAGCCACAGTAAAGTCCTGTTCTGGAATACGTCCAGATTTTTCCACACATATCTCCTTTGTTTTAGGGGTCTCGTGAGACGTTAAGGAGAGCAGAGCAGGATGCTTGGGCGCAGTGCTGGTCGTTAATTAATTTTACGGCCACAGATAGAGAAAAGAGCACATTTCTCTGTCCTGTTAATAGGTGTGTGTGTGTGTGTGAGTGTGAGTGTGTGTGTGTGTGTGTGTGTGTGTGCATGTTTATGTGGTTTATGAGGACACAAATTTGTATAATGACATGGGTATGACAGAGGTATTACAATATGAAGGTGGTTTATGAGGACACTGCCTATGTCCCCGTAATTCAAAAGGCTTAAAAAACATACTAAATGGTGTTTTTTTTGAAAATCTAAAAATGCACAAAGTCTCCTGTGAGGGCTAAGTTTAGGTGTAGGGTTGGTGTAGGGCAATAGCACACACAGTTTGTTCAGTATAAAAACCATTACACCTATGGAGAGTCCCCATAAACCACAAAAACCAACATGTGTGTGTGTGTGTGTGTGTGTTCTTGTTTCGACAAAGTTCTACACAAGGCTTGCCAAAAGCCACAGAGAACACAATAAAACTATACTCATTTACAAGGTGGAATATTTTGAAGGAAATGTTTTTATTTGCTGGAGTTACCAAGAAGGTCCTTCTTGAAAATCAGTCATAGCCATTTCTACTCAAGTCTTACTGCTGAGCTTCAAATAATTCTTAAGTGGCGAATGCTATTGCTAATACTGAGCTCCACACTGAAACTTTTTTTAAATTTATTTTATCATTATTTATTTTATATGATGAAAGTCAATTTCCACACTGTAACAAAAAAACAAAAACATGGGGAAATGCAGGGAAGCACAGTGCGCTAATAATTTACAGATAATGGAAATAACATTCCTGAACTGTCTTTGTGAAACATTCTCTGTAAAATATCAATCTCTTGCAGTTAACCATTAGGTAGCAACAGCACACATGCTTGAGCTAATGTATCTATCACTGCATGAGCAACCACAGTCACTGCCTTTACATAAAGCAACATGCAGCATAACATCAATGTTTCTTGGTCTCCTCCAGGACTGAAACACAGGCTCTACTCTTCAGCACAACGGTGACCCAGAAAACACAGACAACAGAAACCCTTTAAAGCTCAACAGAACATTAAACACTAACAGATCGTCCTAGATCTCAGCATCTTCACTTATTAAAACCAATCTGACTTATTTGGGCTCTTGATCCTTGACTTCTTAGCTTTTCTCTGGTCGCTGTACCTGCGTTTCTGAAGCACATTTGTTGTAGTTGAAAGTGTTCGAGAACATCTAGTGAGATGGGGATTCTATTGTCAAGTACTGATCACAAATCACATCTGGAGAAATTTAGATGTACTAATTTCTCATTTAGAAATGTTATCGTGCTATGTTTAAATCATTATGCAGAATTTATCGACTCAGAGACATCATGAATTTGCATATGAATCTCAACAATGGTGACATAAACAAAATATTCTGATAAACAGGTCAACATCACAAAACAAGCTCCTAAAGTCACAAAAAAGGTTTGGTTGATTGTCACCATTGTTGAGATTCTTGATCTTTGTGCGAGTCAAAAAGTCCCAGCTCAAAACACTTATATATACTTATAAACACTATATAACGAAAGAGAAAAATCACAATATCTGACTATCATAACGTCACGAGACTAACAGCTAACATTCTCAGACATCGGACTCCTGATACGATCTATGAATCTGAACACTACTTGATGACTGATTCATCATCATCAATAAGTAATCAAGATCATCTGATCAGAGTTTCTCTCATGACTGTTGCTATAAGAAATATGCTTTAGAAACAGTATCAGCAGTACAAAAAAAACTAATGTTAAATATTCAAGAACAGTTAAAGCTAAGGCTTATTTCCACAAGGGCAACTTCAAACTTGATTATTTTGAATAAAACCTCAACATCTAAACCTTAGTTAATTCTCAATAAGAAGTTTAGTATGAAAGAATCAGTCTGACTGGATTGTAATAAGAGAGAGAGATCTGTTAGTGTTTATTGTTTTATATCTTGGCAGTCATGTGATATATATATATATATTATACAGTGGTTACCATCGTGCTGAAGAGTAAGCTTGTTTTGTTTACTGTGTTGAGACTTGCTGAAATCGGGTTTGGTCTCGTACAGTATCGTGTATCTTGTCAGTGTCTGCGCTTGCTTGGCCATTTGTTGTGATAAACAGGAAAGTGTGTCCAGCTGAATTGTAATAGTGATTTGTTAGACGGGTATAAATAAGGTTATTATTACCGTGGCAGCTGTTGTGTGAAGCCCTCCTCGTGTGAAGACTGAAGAGTGTAAAGACCATCGACTCTACTGGGCAGGGACACCGGCAAGGGATATAAGCGTCACTTTTTTTTATCCTATTTACTATTACTTGTTTCACTTCTGTTTTAGATTGTATAACCAATTCTTACTATGTGTTTTCATATCAATACTATCAAACCACGCATCACACACTGTAGATAGTGCAATCCTATTAACCTGCGTGCTTTGCCTATGTCTGCTAATACATTACTTTCTTTTTCTATTGGTCTCTGGTTTCTATCTCTGTCTGCTGTCAACAAAGCTGATTTCATTACTTCCATTACTAGTCATTCAAGGTTAAACCTCATGGCCCTGACAGAGACCTGGATCAAACCAGAAGACAATGTTACACCTGCAGCACTCTCCAGTAATTTCTCCTTTTCCCACACCCCCCGTTTGACTGGAAGAGGTGGAGGTACTGGTCTGCTCATCTCTAATAACTGGACATTTACTCCTTTACCATTTCTGAGTATCAACAGCTCTTTTGAATCACATTCGGTTACTATTACCTAGCCTCTAAAAATCCATTTTGTAGTTGTTTATCGTCCTCCAGGATTACTAGGTAACTTTGTGGAAGAATTAGATTTATTGCTCTCAACCTTTCCTGAGGATGGTACTCCCTTTGTCTTACTTGGAGACTTCAACATTCACCTAGATAAACCTCAGGCTGCAGACTTCCACACTCTGCTTGCCTCTTTTGATCTCAAGAGAGTGCTAACTACAGCTAATGTGGTTTCTCACAAATCAGGCAACCAACTGGACCTTATTTACACACGACACTGCTCCACTGATCATGTGCTGGTTACTCCACTACACACCTCGGATCACTTCCTCCTCACTCTTAACCTCAACATGATTCCTGACACATCACATACCCCGCCACGTCACTTTTCGACGTAACTTATGCTCACTCTCACCCTACCAGCTATCTGCTATGGATTCATCTTCACCTCCTCCCCCTAAACAGTTATCCTCTCTTGATGCTAACAGTGCTACTGATACTTTCTGTTCCACTCTGACGTCTTGTTTAGATACTTTCTGCCCCTTATCTTCCAAGCCAACCCATACCACCCCTTCTGCCCCTTGGCTATCTGACGTTCTCCGTGAACATCGTTCTAAACTCAGGGCTGCAGAAAGGGTATGGCGCAAATCACGAAATCCTTCTGACCTTAATTTATATCGATCACTCCTCTCTGACTTCTCTGCTAATGTTTCCACTGCTAAAAGGACATACTATTATGACAAAATTAACAATTCACCTAACTCTCGCATGCTCTTTAAAACATTTTCCTCCCTCCTTTGTCCTCCTCCTCCCCCTCCTTCATCATCTCTAACAGCTGACGACTTTGCCACATTCTTCATTAAGAAAATTCCAAACCTCACTGCACAATTTTCCACACCACAATCTGTCAAACACATCTTACCAGCAAACATACACTCGTTCACATGCTTCTCTCCACTCTCTGAGGCAGAAGTCTCTAAACTCATCCTACTACCTGTCCGCTTGATCCTATTCCATCTAATCTCCTTCAAGCCATTTCTCCTGCAGTTGTACCTGCACTCACTCACATCGTTAACATGTGAACATTTTTAAAATTATTAAAATTAAATGTGTGAAAATAAAATTTTTCCCTCAGCATTTAAACAGGCTCGTATAACCCCACTTCTTAAAAAACCCACTCTTAACCCAACTCTTTTAGGGAACTATAGACCGGTTTCCCTTCTTCCTTTCATTGCAAAAACACTTGAACGAGTTGTGTTCAACCAAGTCTCTGTCTTTCTCACACAGAACAACCTCCTGGACAGTAACCAATCTGGCTTCAGAAGTGGACATTCAACCGAAACTGCCTTGCTCTCAGTTTTTGAAGCCCTAAGACTCGCAAGAGCGGGTTCCAAGTCTTCATTACTTATCTTGCTGGATCTCTCCGCTGCTTTTGGTACAGTCAACCACCAGATCCTCCTGTCAACCCTATTGAGAAAGGGCATCTCAGGAACCGCACTCCAGTGGTTTGAGTCTTACCTCTCTGATAGGTCCTACAAGGTATCTTGGAGAGGTGAGGTATCCAAGTTGCAACATCTAACTACTGGGGTGCCTCAGGGCTCAGTTCTTGGACCAATTCTCTTTTCTGTCTACATGGCATCACTAGGTTCTGTCATTCAGAAAGATGGCTTTTCATATCACTGCTATGCTGATGACACTCAGCTCTACCTCTCATTCCATCCTGATGATCCAACGATTGCTGCTCGCATCTCAGCATGTCTGTTGTTGGATGAAGGACCATCCCAAAGAGGCACAAAATCACTTTCACTGACTTTTTCATTAACTGTTCCCATCTGGTGGAATGACCTGCCCAACTCGATCTGAGCAGCTGAATCCTTACCCATCTTCAAGAAATGGCTAAAAACATCTCTTCCATCTTTATTTGACTCTCTAACTCTAGCACTCTCTATTCTAATTCTATTTTATCTGTCTTATTTTTATAAAAAATAAAAAAACAACAAAAAAAACACACATTTGACCCTCTATCAACTGCATATTTATTCTCTAACTGCTACCTTTCTTGAAAAACTAACACCAGCTTTCTTTTTCTAGGTTTCTTTTTTCTATATTCTGTCTACTCATTTTCTTTACAAAAAAATTTATACATTTAAAAAAACTGTCTACATGTACTGTGTTAGGCTAACCAAGACTTGTCAAAGAACTTGCATGTTGTTGCTCTTTTGTTGGTTTTGATTGCTTCTAATGTCCTCATTTGTAAGTCGCTTTGGATAAAAGCGTCTGCTAAATTATTAAATTTAATGTAATGTAATGAGTAGCGCTGTCAATTGTGATTTTCACTTTGCTCTAACTTAAAATATATAATAACTTCAAATCATAATTTCTCATTGAACCAAAATTCACTAATCAGCATGGAGCAGGTGTGTTCGTTTTGAATGTGTTAGTTTTACTGGAAGTTGTGTTTTGCCAACGTAATGGATTTAAGTTGAAATAACATCCTCTTGTTTTACCTTACATAATCTTGATTTAAGTAGGTTACAACAACCAACCTAGAATTGTAAGTAGTATCAGATAGAAATACCTCCATAGTCCCCGATCACACTGAACGTGTATTTTAGGTCTGAAAACACGAGGCACACCGCCTTTTTTTTTTTGGTGACTTTAAAAAAAAAGAGCAGTGCTCTATGTTTTTTTTTTTATGTTGCTATGCAACCACCAAATCAGCTGTCCTGTCAGTCTAATCAAAGGATTATAGCGTGAGTGCTCTAAAATCTTTGGTTTTTGCTGTTAAGCAAACGGTCATATTAGCAGAAACCTTGAAAAATACAGCAGTATTTTTGAATCAAAAGTTTGTCCTCCATCATTGCAGTCTCTGGACTTTTCTAAGCAACGGTAAATTTTCATCACCACAACGGAAGGCCCGCTTCTCCATTCATTCGATTGGACAATGGAAAAAAAATGCGAATGACGTCGGGCGATTTTCCACTCGGTGCTTAGAGCGCTCCTGCAAAAATGCGAGGCACAGCAGGCGGCTAAAACGTGAGGCGCCCGGGCGCATAAACAGGGCGCAAAACGCTCAGTGCCAACAGAAAACAGTTCAAAAAGGCGCCTCTCACTGCAAAAAACGCGTTCTGCATTAAACTACACAGGTTCACTTTTTACAGTGTACATGTACTTACTATATGGTTAGTGTTAGGATTAGGGTTACTTAAATATAATTATGCATAATTTGTTATTAAAAAATGTCCGAAACAACCTCTTATATGTCTGACGTTGCTTCTCTGTCTAGATGTTTTTAATTTCAAAGCTCACAATTGTCAGGATTGTGGACTTGGTTTTCCATGTTTTACCCGTCTTTGTTCTTGAGTTTCCTTATTTGGTTATTTTCCTGTTCTTGTTTAGTTGATTGATTGATTATTCCATGCACCTGTTTTGTTAAATTAGCCTGTGTAATCGGTTACAGTTACTGAGAAATAAAAGTGTAATTACAGTTATGAAAATGTTAACGAATACAAAGGGGGTTCCATTTGAATATTTTCACGCACGATTTACTTCCCAATTTTCATTGACTACTTTGAAATACGAGAGACCAATGTTTTAGGATTTTAGGACATGCTTATTCAATAACTGTTTTATTTCCTATTTGGGTTGATGTAAATGCTTTATTTTTAAATATAAACTTTGTTTCTGAGGCATCGTTAAATCTGTATTTAAACTAGAGATGAGGTGTTAAAGTCTGATTTTGTGGTGTCTATGCTTTAACAGTAAATTATTATAATCTTGACGAAGGATTTTGGGAAGTCTGACAGTAATCAGTGTTGAGTACTGTAAGGTTAAACCTGCCCACTTTAAATGTTTCAAAATTATTAACATTTAAAAACAGTTAGAAATGTAGTAATCAAATGTGACCATAATCTGTAACCTATTAATTTTCCAAAGTAACCTTCCCAACACTGACCGTGTAATACTTCCTTGTTTTTCTTGAAAGTCTATATATAGCTATTCAGAAATACAACTGAACAGTTTGTTTTGTAAAATCCCTCAATTAATTCTCAGGTCTTTTTACACAGAAGATGCATATATGGGCAAACGTGAATATACACAAAAACAGGTAAAAACTTACACCCACAAATTCATTCATTCTTGTAAGAATCAAAATGGCACATGAAAACCAGAATAAAAATAGTATTGCTGCTATAATATTGTTGTCACAGGTTGCTGGGGCTTGAAGCTCAATAGAGCATGAAGGAATCATGATTGTACATAAACAGTCTTTTAATAATCCACAGGGAACACAAACAACAACTTAAAATAACGTAAGACAGGACAGAGAACCAAGGCACAAACAGGAACTAATATACACAGGCTAATTTAACAAAACAGCTGCATGGAATAATCAATCAATCAACTAAACAAGTACAGGAAAATAACCAAATAAGGAAACTCAAGAACAAAGACAGGGGTAAAACACGGAAAACCAAGTCCACAATCCACAATTAAAACCATCTAGACAGAGAAGCAACTTTAGACATATAAGAGGTTGTTTCTTTCTAACTTAAATAACTAAACTGAGCAAATAGATTTACCACATTTAAAAATTATAGGGTGAAATAATAAATGCAGTTTGCAGCATTATTGAAATATATAAGCCTCTATATTTAAATATAAATGTTTCTATTCTTCCTACAGAACCAAAAATCATAGTATATCTTCCAAAAATAAATAACCAAATGATTAAATTAAAAAAGAAAGGATTATTGCCATTTTAAATGATCACTGTCAGTTGGTTACCGGTTACTAATGTTAGTGTTAATTAATAATGTAATAGAAACATTATTAATTAACACTAACATTAAAAATCAGTGTCGTCTTATTGTTTCTAATAATGGTGTGTTTGACTTATTGGTAATATTTCATACTTGCTGAGCATCTATGATCATTAAATTGTGCATTATAATGCTTTTGTTAAGCATCTCATCTGTATTTATTTGTAAGTGAATTTAAAGTTTAAAAGGTCATTCTTCATTCTGAACAATGAGAGCAAAGGTTTGGGCTAGAATGAAACCAGATTAGTAAATGAGTTAACTTCATTACAGCTCATTAATGTATTACACTGAAGTACTCAATGTTCAGAAATGTGATAAAGTGCACATATTCAGGTATTAACATGACATTTTTGATTGGTGGACAACATCCACATTATGATGTCACAGGAGGTGGAGCAAATGATAGTAGTGAACTTCATATAAATTTGATTAGGAATACAGCGGAGGATCCAGAGATTGTAGATCCTTCCACACAGACACAATGTTGACCTACAAGGTGACTGTATCTACTGGCAGAGAGGTGATTGCTGAGACAATGAACAGCATTTACCTGACGCTGATGGACTCAGAGAAGCAGAGCAGTGAAAGAACCCTGGTCAATCGCTGGTTTTCTATTGCTGCAACGGTAAGAACTTTTTACTTTAAATGTGCAGTATGTAATATTGAAAAAACTGCCCTGGAACACACATTTCAGAATAGAATCACTAACAATAGCATGATTTTTTTCAGAGAAACAGCCATGTAAATGTAACGTGTTTCCTAAATATCTTCAAACATTCTTTTTTTTGGTTTAAGAAGTCAAAAAACGTACATACAGCACCTTTGTGTGGGTGTGGAATAGGAATGGTTGTGTATTTGGGAAAAGATTCTTGATACAGCATCCTAGGACTTCCAGAACACTAGAACCAGTCAAGTCTCTGCCTCCAAAAGGCAAAATGAGGTGTTCTCTATGTCTATAAAAGGGTTATCTCTATGGTTTACCTTCTGCACATTGTGCATTTATCATATGACAATCTGTTTTTACAGCATTTCTTCTATATGTAACTGGAAAAATCCAATCAGAAATGGTAAAGGAAGTGTTCCAGGGTTTTGTTTTGTCTTCTTACGTGTATGAAAGGTTACTATTTGTAGCAAGAGTTTCAAATATTCAAAATGTACACTTTGCTTTTTGGTTTCTAAGGTACTGTAACGCAGTATTCTGCATCAATTCTGTTTTATACCAGTGGATACTGAGTTTAGTATTTGCCCATTTCTGCCTAAGTATTGGATCTGGGAAATCATGTAGACTTGACATCTTAAATGAAATATAATAATAATAATGGTAAGAATGTATCATTTGTCTGGGTTCCTGCGCATGTAGGTGTGAAAGGAAACAAAGAGGTAGATCTTTTAGCAAAACAGTCTCTCAAATCTCAAACGATAGATATTCAGATTAAATTAAGTAAAGCTGAAGCCAAGCCTATAATAAAGGTACATGCACAAAATCTATGGCAGGAATACTGGGATATTAATGATACAGGAAGACAGTTTTATAATATTCAAAGCAAAGTCTGTGTAGGAAGAGAAATGGGTACAAATCGGAGGAGGAAACAGTGATTACTCGTCTCAGAATACAGGACTCAATAAGACTCTGCATTTAATAGGTAAACACACAAATGCTTTATGTATACATTGTAATCAACCCGAATCAGTAAAACATATAATAATAGAATACCATGCATATGAAAATAAGAGAATAATATTAAAAGAAGTATTTGAAAAATATAAACTTAAATTTACTTTGGAAAATATACTTGGAAAAGCACTAAGGAAAACACACGTACAGTTAATTTCATATCTAAAAGAGATAGGTCTACTAGAACGAATATGAAGATAATAGAATAGCAATTATTATTTTATTTTTTGTTCGTTATCTTTCTCGGTCAGACTTTTGTTCCACACTCCAGTCCATCAGGTGGCGGTAAAGCACCTATTAGCTGGTTTGCCAACCGCCAAAAACACTTAAGAAGAAGAAGACGGGACTTGATGCAAGAGTGCTACTGTAGGTGCCTCAAGCAAAGCCCAAAAGCCCTTCGTATATTGTAGATACCTGTTTGTTGCCTGAATATATCATTGTTGGATTATTTTCTGGCTCATTTTTCCCTTTTGTTGTTTGCGTGTGAGCCATCATTTTTACATCCCTTCACGGACTCACATTTTTCCCCGAAGGCCAGCTGGTGGGCTCGTCTTCACAAACTGTTACTTTTGTTTATTGTCGTGAGACTGGTATTGTCAGACTCTTTGGGACATGCAACAACCAATTACACCATAACTACACCTGCTTTTTTGAATTCCTTCTAGATCACTTGCCCAAATTTGACAAAAAAAAGATGCTGATCGACTAAATCTGATGCCGTATTGCTACATTTTGGCATATTGACACTTAACTTTATGGGTGTTAGAGTCACCCCACATTGACCACAACACATCTATTTGGTCACAGCGCCACCTATTGGCCAAGTGTATGGTGTTTAACCATTTAGACTAAAATTGTCTCCAAATCACTTTTAATCACTCATTTGCAACTGGTCCGATGCTCCCTGCCATACTAACAGGGCTGGTACCAAGGGGAGCATCTCACGGGCCTTGTGAGGAGCGGGCTTTGGAGGGCGCTCGAGGGGCACAGGCACTGCTGAGAGCTTTCCAGGGGCTGGCACAGTGCTCCTCCAGGCCCTCGTTTTCCTCGCACATATAACTTGTCTAATAAAAGTTATCATTAAAGGAGTTCTCCCTTGACATCCGTGTGAAGAAGAACATCGGAAACATTGTCCAGGTGAAACTTGAAAAAGAGAAACATCTTGTCAGTTATCCTTGGTTCTGTAAGCATATCAAAGTGCAAACCCCCTCTGGAGACTGCTTTGAGTTCCCCTGTTACTGCTGGTTAGTGGACGAAAATGAAGTGATGATCCGAGAAAGCACTGGTACGTACAGACCCGCTTTGTTCATTATCCAGTTTTTAATGTAGCATTATTATTATGTTTAAAATTCAGTTGTGATCGAGTCGTGTCTTAAATGTTGTCCTTTCTATGTGTTATATGTGTATTATTTATTTATTTGTGTTCATTTAGCTCGACTACCTCAGGATGACACTGAATCTTTTCAAGAGCAAAGAAAAGATGAACTGGAATCTAGACAGAAAATATTCAGGTTTGATGAAAGAGATTCATTTATTTTTTGTCCCTAGACACAGTTCAGTGTGCTTGACACAAATATTGGTTAAGCACCTATCTGTCTCTTACCATTTAAGACCAGAAAATAGTTTTTCTCAGAAACAATTCACCCGTACCATATGAATTAGTTTGGGATCTGGGGTCAGTGGAAGAAAACTTTCAGGGGACGAATTAACTTTTTCTGGACTAAGTTTATTATGGTGTAAAAAGCACTTTTATTCGATTACATTGGCCAACATTTCTCTGGTTTCCAATTAGCCAATTTCACAAAGACACCACTGCAGGCTAAAGTGACTTCGCTTACCAGGTTCCAGCTGTTGTCTTGGCTTTTTCACAAATAAAGTTTATTTTTCTATACCTAGAAATTAATTGCTTTTTGGTTGTAACTGATCCAGATACTCAGATCACCAACTTTATATGCTCAAAATTACCGGGTGTTTTGACTTATGCCAGCTCGCATTTCATTTTCACAAATAGCTCACCAAGCTCATCAACAAGAAATTGAAGGAAGCTGTATGTATTCCTAAAACAGTGATGATGTGCAAGGATTCTTCTCAGAAGATACATATTACGACTGACTTAAGAATTATTTGGAGGTAGTTTTATTGAGTTCTCTGTGACTTTTGGCAAGGGAATTTGCCATGGTGAATGTCATTGTTCAGATATTCTACCTCTACCTTCCTAAAAGACTCATTAGTTGCCATGCCCCAAACCAGACCATAAGTTGAGATAGAAAGTGATGTGTTGAGCTTGGACAAGGAGGATTTCCATTCAACTCATTGGAAGTACAGTACTTGAACTGGATGCTGACCTGGATCTTTGTTTCTTGGTGTAACCGTACAAGTAAATGTTGTCATTTTTCTTGTTGAAGATGGAAAGAGTGGAGGACGGGCTTCCCTATGAGCATAGATGCCAATGTGAATGAACTTCCTAAAGAGGTTCAGTTTGATAAAGAAAAAAAAAGAGAGTGGAACTGGGATTTAGCGGAAGTGTAAGTTTGGGGGACTGTGTCATGGCCACAGTTCTTGTTGATTTTGTTACACAATTTTTCCTCTGTTTTGCAAATGCAATACCATGCAAATAGTGTTCATGTTTCTAATTATACTGTATGAATTCTGTTTCAGGTTTCTGGAAATAGAACTTGACAAAATGGAGGGTTTAGTAGAGTCCTGGAAAGACATTGCAGACTTTGAAAAGATATTTGGGCATTTAATAAAGAAGAACACAGTACTAGGTTTGGATGATTTCATCCTCTGTCATGAATGTCTGTTCCCTTGTGCTGCATCGGAAGTTATAATGCTAAAGGGATGCCTCTTGAAAGCCTAGTGTTTACATGAAAACTAAATAAAGAAACCAGGCTTATGTGCGTTTGTCACAAACTTCAAATTGATTCATTGATTTTTAGCATGCACATACTACACTAATGCTGTTTGCACATATTATTCTCCTACATCGGAACATGGTTACAGTTGGAACCTGAGACGCTTGTTAGTTTGTTTTCTTCTTTTAAACAAGAAACTATATATCCGAACACGATTGTTGTGGGAAACCTTTAAAGGGATAGTTCACCCACAAATGAACATTTGATGTTTATCTGCTTACCCCCAGGGAATCCATGTAGATGGCTTTGTTTCTTCAGTAGAACACAAACAAAGATTTTTAACTCAAACCGTTGCGGTTTGTCAGTCATATAATGGCAGTCAATGGGCACAGAATCTTTGAGAGTAAAAAAAACATGCACAGACAAATTCAAAGTAAACCCTGCGGCTCGTGACAATTCATTGATGTCCTAAGACACGAAACGATCGGTTTGTGCGAGAAACTGAACAATATTTATATCATTTTATACCTCTGATACAGGCAACTTTCCAATTTTCATTTTTGGAAGCCTTTAAAGCCTTTGACAGTTGACAGTTTCTCCTTTGTAATCTGGACAGAGAACGTGATCCAGGACTGGAATAAGGATTACATGTTTGGCTATCAGTTTTTGAACGGCTGCAATCCTGTCATGATCAGGAAGTGCATGAAGCTTCCAGACAAATTTCCCGTCACACATGAGATGGTCAAGGGCTGTCTGAAGAGAGGACACACACTACAAGAGGAATTACAGGTCAGAAACAATAAGACATAAATCACTTGAACAACTGGCCAGTTATCAAAACCAAGACTTAATTGCTTGTATTGTGACATCAATCACATATTGGAGGTTATATAAAAGACTCAAATCAGTCTTATTTGAACCTACAATCTGTTCTAAACTATACACCTGTGAACACATGTTTACAGGCAGGAAACATCTACATAGCAGATTATGAAATACTAAAGGACGTGCCAGGATCCAGCAGAGAGCGCCATTTGACTGCACCCGTCTGTCTACTGTACAAGAATGATTTGGACCAGATGTTGCCAATCGCCATTCAGGTATCTGTCTCATAATCTGCATCAAATGAAAACTATTACCTAAAAATAAAAGCTGTTCTGCAGCGAATTAAAATGTCCTGCTTGCCATTATATCTGAATCAGCTCAGTCAAACCCCAGGGGAAATGAGCCCAATTTTTCTTCCAAGCGATAATGAATATGACTGGATGCTTGCCAAGATGTGGGTGAAATCCTCCGACTTCAATGTGCACCAGTTGGTCACACACCTTCTCAAGACACATCTCTTGGCAGAGGTTTTTGAAATGGCCATGTACAGACAGCTTTCTGCCGTCCATCCCGTATACAAGGTACCTGTATTCCAATACATAGTCATGATATTTAGATTCATTGCTAAACTGGAGAATGTCCTTTCATGTACGTTAGTGATGCGCGGGTGGCAGTTGTATCCGCGGGCGCTGCGGATAATCCATGGGTCGGGTAATAAAAAATTGCATTCTGGTTATTTGCAGGTGGATAAGAAATCGTTAGTTTAATGATGCAAATATAAACTACATTTTCTAAAATATGAACTATGAACGTGTGTTAAATAGGCTACAGAAATTGAATAAACTGTAAATGAACATTAAAGTTATTCAACAAAACATTATTTAGTCAAGAGCAGTGAGGGATTTCTTCTTGTCTTTTGTTGTTTGATTAACATTAATGATAGACGGCACAGGTTTATTTAGGCTGCTGTCACAAGACCTATTTCACGGATCCAATACTGTTACATATGCGTTTTCATTCGCAACTGTTTACATTAACTTAAGACAAAACCGACGGTATTTATGAGGATGCTCGCCAGGATGACCATTTTGACGTCATTTTGTGTGTATTTGGCCACTTAAGCTCAACAAGTGTTCGCTTTGGATGTGACTCTGAGCGCACAGAAAAGCGCCTCTGGAGCGCTCAAGTACCAAGTGGCTTAAAAAGACGTGTAAATAATGAATTTTGTGATGATGCAACAGTGACCGATTAGGCAATTGACAATTCTGTCAACTGCACCAAACCACGAGCTAAAGTCGTGTATCGCAGCGTTCAGCTCTAGATGCACCGATGTGAAGTGGTAAGTTCAGTTGGTATCATTCATCAGTCACGGTGAGTAATGGCTTCTTCTCCTGCTATTGTAGTTTGCACTTCATGTCACATGTATAGTTTATCTCTCTCTGTCGGCGATGAGGGATTCACATGTGATAAATGCAGGGAAATATTTAGGCTGACAGAGAAGATTTCAGAATTAGAGACACGCATCCAAACTTTAGTTGAGGACAGTAAGAATGTGAGGCTGTAGATACTGCTTTGGATGCGACTAGCTCAGGGAGTCCTGTACATTGTTCGGTTCCTGTAGAGCCCATGCAGCAGGGCAGCTGGGTGACTGTGAGGCGGCCTAGTCTCGGGTCAAAACACTGCTCTTCCGTTCCGATCAGAACATCAAACAGGTTCTCCCCACTCAGTGAAGCACCCACTGAGAAACCTGATGAAAGTGCTCTGGTTATTGGTGATTCTATTGTACGGAACGTGAAAATAGAGACACCAGCCACCATAGTGCATTGTTTACCGGGAGCCAGAGCGCCTGATATCTTGGCAAATTTAAAAGTGCTGGCTAATGCTAAACGTAAATTCAGTAAGATTGTTATCCATGTCGTCGCTAATGATGTTCGACTTCGCCAGTCGGAGATCACTAAAAATAATGTTAAAGAGGTGTGTGAACTTGCAAGTATGATGTCAGACACTGTAATATGCTCTGGTCCGCTCCCTGCTTACCGGGGCGATGAGATTCATAGCAGACTGCTGTCACTCAATGGCTGGATGTGTAAGTGGTGCCCGTAGAATAACATAGACTTTATAGACAATTGGAAGAGTTTTTGGGGCAGACCTGACCTGTTGAAAAGAGATGGTCTTCATCCCTCCTGGGGTGGTGCCGCTCTTCTCTCTAGAAATATGGCACATAGTGTTAGAGTTCGTACTTGACTAACTGGGGCTCAAGTCAGGAAGCAGACAGACTGGCTAAACCAACCGTCTGCTAGCCGCCTCACGTCACAGAAGTCAGTTAATTCTCAGCACATAGAGACTCCTTCACCCAGATATCACACTATAGAGACTGTGTCTGTTCCCCGAACTAGAAAATACAGAAAACGTCCAAATCAAATTAAGAGTAACAATCTAATTGATGTTCAACAAATAAAAAATGTTTACAATACAGAGAAACAAATGATAAAGCTTGGCTTACTGAATATCAGGTCCCTTTCTACAAAAGCACTTTTTGTAAATGATTTGATCAATGATCATAACCTAGATTTGCTCTGTTTGACAGAAACATGGCTAAACCCAGATGAATACATTACTTTAAATGAGTCCACCCCCCCAAGATTACTGCTATAAAAATGAGCCACGTCCAAAAGGTAAAGGGGGAGGTGTTGCTACAATTTATAGCAATATTCTCAGTATTTCTCAGAGGGCAGGCTTTAAGTATAACTCGTTTGAAGTTATGGTGCTGCGTATAACATTATTTAGAGAAACACGTGTTAATGATAAATCCCCTGTGATGTTTGTACTGGCTACTGTATACAGGCCACCAGGGCACCACACAGACTTTATTAAAGAATTTGCTGATTTTTTATCTGAGTTAGTACTGGCTGCAGATAAAGTCGTAATTGTTGGCGATTTTAATATGTTGATAATGAAAAAGATGCATTAGGATCAGCATTCATAGACATTCTCAACTCTATTGGGGTTAGACAACACATTTCAGGACCTACTCATTGTCGAAATCATACTCTAGATTTAATACTGTCACATGGAATTGATGTTAGTGGTGTTGAAATTCTGCAGCAAAGCGATGATATCTCAGATCATTATCTAGTCTTGTGTAAACTCCATATAGCTAAAACTGTAAATTCTACTCCTTGTTACAAGTATGGTAGAATCATCACTTCTACCACAAAAGACTGCTTTGTAAGTAATCTTCCTGATTCATCTCAATTCCTCAGCATATCCAATAGCTCAGAAAAACTTGATGATGTAACAGAAACTATGGACTCTCTCTTTTCTAGCACTTTAGATACAGTTGCTCCTTTACGCTTAAGGAAGATCAAAGAAAACAGTCTGACTCCATGGTATAATGAACACACTCGCACCCTAAAGAGAACAGCCCAGAAAATGGACCTGTGTGTGAGCCCTTTAAATTCAGGGAAGAGTCACACCTTTCAGGATGGGCTTGACCAATGAGAGAGGCTGAATTTCCAAGCAGGAGGCTGGAAATATTGTGGGGTTTTATGACCCTTTGCCTGAGAGCATGGTTCGAAAGGCTCTGGCAGTTTATACTTTGATTAAATTACACACACACCTGGAATTCTATGAGAAGGTGTGTGTCATCAAATGAGCATTAATTTGGTAGGAGACACGATATAGGTGGCGTTACATTAACTAGTACTTCACTCAAAGCATGCATAAAACAAAATGCAATGCAAGAGACACTATACAAGATAGTTAAAATCATACACACAAGGTCCTGGGATGCATGTTTATCTGTAGAAAGGTGTCTATGAGTGACAAGGAGGAATGTTTTGTTTGTATGGGCATTGTGTGGGTTTCAGAAGGGTCCGTTCTTACAGCATGTCACATCTCACATACTTTTGAGCACTAAACAGTCCTATCAGATGGTTGCCCTGGTAACTGAGCCAGGGTGCTCTTTCAGAGGGAAGGGTCCATAGATCCTCACAGATTGTTTGCTGAATGAGAGGGTTTTCTGGATTATTCATTAAATATAATGAATAAATGTGTGTCTGATTGGTCCAAATGCTACACCTGCTTCTATCATCTGATCGTGGTTGTATCTCTTTATTAGTTCTACTGGATCTTAGCGCTGCGTTCGACACTATCGACCACAATATTCTTTTAAATAGACTAGAACACTTTGTTGGCATTAGTAGAAGTGCCTTAACATTGTTCAAATCATACTTATCTGACCGTCATCAGTTCATAGCAGTGAATGAAGAGGTATCATATCGATCACACGTGCAGTACAGAGTACCTCAAGGCTCAGTACTAGGGCCGTTACTGTTCACGCTTTACATGTTACCCTTGGGAGATATTATCAGGAGACATGGTGTTAGCTTTCACTGTTATGCTGATGATACTCAGCTCTATATTTCTTCACGGCCCGGTGAAACACACCAAATTGAGAAACTAGCGGAATGTATAGTTGATATAAAAAAACTGGATGATGAGTAACTTATTATTACATGTGGGGTTTTTAGGTCCGATAATTAACACCTGTTTTTTCAGAATTTAGCAGTAAGAAGTTACTCATCATCCAGTTTTTTATATCACTGAATTCAATAATGAAATGCCTTTAACTGAAAATTGAGTGTTTAAACTTATTATTATACATTACTGACACTCTATCCTCCAATCTGATACTGTTAAGTGCTTTGACACGATCTGTATTGTTAAAAGCACAATATAAATAAAGCTGACTTGACTTGACTTGAAGAGAAGGTCAAAGAGAGAAGACGCAGTACAGCTGAATCATGCTGTTTTCAAATGACTGATTTGATCTGATGGTTTGTGTGAACTCATCTAACCTACACGCTATATTGAATATTGCGGGTCGGGTGCGGTTATCTAAATCAGATAAAAATATAGGTGCGGGTGGAAAATGTATTTGAAGCTGTGGATTCGGGTGACGTTTTAGCTCATCCACGCATCACTAATGTACGTCAATTTATTGATGAAGGGTTGTTGGTTCTGATATCCTATTTTATTATTTAATGCACGTTTAAATGCATAATTTGCTTCTTACAGTTACTGATGCCTCATGTTCGTTTCACAATCGCAATCAATGCAGAGGCCCGTGAAAAGCTTATCAGTGAAGACGGGGTCATCAGCAGGGTAGCTTTGAAGCTTATTTATTATATCTATACATAAACAGCATCTTGTTAGGATACAAACCAATTCTATTTAGATTTGATTATTCTGTGTTTGTCTGGCAAGCCATAATTTCTGTCTGTGATATAGATTTAAAGACACACCCGGTCTTAACAAATCTTCATTATGTCATTACCTGACTTTTAGGCTTTTGATATTCTGTCTTTTTGCTGAATGCTCTTTTTAAGTACATGGGCTTCATTATATTTTGTTAGCTGGTGTTGGCTTTAATGGACTGTGTAAACTGACAGACCTATTTAGCTAGAAATGCAAAAACATCCACCAGAATAAAACTTCACCCATTATACCCTAGAGCAGGGGTACTCAACAGGCCCACGGGATTCATTCATTTTGTGGCCCACGTCATGCTGAAGATTAATGTATGTTTATTACAATTTGCGCTCAAAATATTTGGCAGTTAGATGTATTTTTTATTAAACATATACAATTGCAGTTGTAAAAGCTGCTCAATATCTGCGAGCGATGTAACTAACCTGCAATAAAAACCAACACGCAGCGCGCCCCAAACTACTTAAAAGACAAGCGTTGTCCAACAAAAGAGGACATTTAATAACAGCCTACATCAGTCCACTGTTTGAAATAACTTCATTTTGTGAGCTGATGTGCGATTTTTGTCACAGAACGAGGCAGATAATACACTCTATACAGTAATAAAGGCTATGAAGTGGATTATAAATATATTTTTTTATTATGAAAATACCAGAAATGAAGAACACAGATAAAACTATATATTGTTGCGTCGTATCTTTACTGCCGTATACTGTTGGATATTTAAATAAATAGCCAGATAGCGAGTCAATCACCCAGATTCAATCACCCGCGCAATCTTGTTCATAAATGACAGGATTGTCTATTAAAGCCATAATCACACACAGTGACTTCAAATCTGCCGCTGATCCAGAGAGAGCAGTTTATGTATATGAAACAAGTTTTTTTATTGTTATTTCTGTTACAAACATTTAAAATAATCACAGAAGTACTGGAATAAAAGTTTGGATATAAACACTGCTGTCTACAGAAGCGATCAAAATAGAATAAATCACCTTACTGAAAGTGACCATGCTTCAAATAAAGATTGTGTCGATTACAATGTAACGCCAGCAGATGAGGCAAGTGACTTAAAATGAGATTCGTTCAAAAAACATTGATTTTACTCTTAAAAAAATATATAGGCCCTATATATATATTTTTATGCTCTGTGTTATTTTAAATAGGACAAGGACAAGCAAGATTTAGATAAGCAATAAACTGTATTTCTAAATCAGTAAATCTGCAAATATTGTCTTAGATAAAGTCTGAAGCAGCACTTTTTTCCGCTTTTTATGTAGTTTAAATGCAGCCCTGAACTTGAGTACCCTTGCCCTAGATGGTCTCTTGAGTAGGCTAAATATATGCTTACAGTGTAGTTCATTTCTGAAAATATTTAGGCAAAAGATCAACTTTATTCTTGGTATCCAAAGGTTGGTAGCATCAGTGGAGCTGGGATGGAGAAACTGATGCAAAATGCCATGGAGACTTTAACCTACAAGTCCCTGTGCTTCCCTGAGGACATAAAAGCTCGAGGAATGGAAGATGTGTCCAACTACTATTATAGAGATGATGGCATGATGATCTGGAAGGCAATAAACCAGTAGGTGGTAGCAACAGTTCAGATCCTGTACTGCTGCTGCAAAAGTACAAATTAGTCCACATATGTGCCAATGAAAATGTTTGGCATACAGAGTATATATTTGTTTTTATCTTTCTATAGCTTTGTTTCTGCTGTTGTCAAGATCTACTATGACAGCGATGAGGTGGTTCAACGAGATGTGGAGATTCAAGAATTTGTGAAGGATGTTGCCTGCTTTGGCATGAATAACTCTGACAGTGAGAACAGGTTCATCTTATCAAAATATCTGTGTATGTTTGTCTGTGCAAGCATGAATGATTGTTTGTAATGTATATTCTGTATGTGTCAAGTCTACACAAGGTAAATGTGTGCTGCTACTGTTCACAGGTTTCCCAAAGTCTCTGGAATCTCGAGAGCAGCTGGTGGAGTACCTGACTGTCGTGATTTTCACAGCTTCAGCACAACATGCTGCTGTCAACTTTGGACAGGTGAGGTTACGCACTTTCATATCATTGGCAAGAGCATTTAAAATTGATAGGAAAAGTTCTTTATAATATCTATAAGCTAATATCTAGGAGTAAACATTTATGTTCCAGTTTGACTGGTACGGCTGGATCCCCAACAGTCCTTCCACCATGCGCAAGCCGCCTCCCCAGCAGAAGGGCCAGGTGGATCTGAAGCATATCATGGAGAGTCTGCCTGACCGTGGATGTTCCAGAGATGTTCTGGGAACAGTTTGGGCCCTCACTCGGACCGAGAAAAATGAGGTTTGATGTCTTATTCACATATAATTTTCACTTGAAATTAATGTACAGGCTAAAAACATAGGCCAAAGATAATGTTTTGAGGTGTATTTATGCAAAAATTCATTTCAAATTGTTATTGTTTCACAATCACGGCGAGAGTGTTTCATGCTTGGGCGCCGCCCATGCTAAAACTGTACTCATCGAGACAGAATGTCCTCATTGCGAGGATATGAGTCTCACCTCTCTGCGTTCGCGGATAGCTTTCTTTTCAGAGAGCAACTCCGCCCCTCGTGCCCTCCCACTTCCTTCCTCCCAGTAACCTGTGAGGAAAAAGCAGCAGGGAAGAGTATCAAAGCGTGCCGAGATGTGTGAGCTTACGCCGGCTCAGTAGTGTTGTTTTGAGCAGCCTGTTTTAATTTGAGTTTTAGTCTAGTCTTTGTGTGAAGCTGTCATTTTAGTTTTTATTAGTTTTAGTCACGTTCATACTCTTTTTAGTTTAGTCAAGTTTCAGTCAACTAAAAGTCTGAGCATTTTAGTCTTATTTTAGTCGACGAAAACTGATGACATTTAGTCTAGTTTTAGTCGATGAAAATTGTATTTTAGTCTCTTTTTAGTAATGCAATTCTATTTAACCCAGTCAATATAGTATAAGTACCTAGTAGCAGGGGCGCCGTAAGGGGGGGGGGGTTAGGACGATTCTAAGGGCCCGACGGTGGGGGGCCCCTGAGGGGGAAACATGATTTCTATAGAGGGGAACGCTAGAGCCCTGCATTTCGGCCCGGCTCCGACTTTTTTACACCTCTAGGGCCGGGCTTTGGGCCAATTTTCACGTCATAGGTCAGACGCGGGTTGGGCCTCGGGCCTGTTTTAGGCTTCTCCTTATTTTTATATTTTAGACATCCATCAATTAGTGATGAAAAAAATTGCCGCGCTGGTGGAAACAACACCGTGACCGTGCTACCTTGACTGTCAACAGTGTTGAGAGTCCCGCAGCAGCAGAGAGCATGCAGTCAGCGCAGATGAAGAGTTTTGCGTTCAAATACACGCAATAGGTTGAAGCTTGCTGCAAAGCCCCAGCAAAAGTAATTACCATGAATGTGTATATAGCCAGATGCCCCGCCCATTCTGGCGTGCATCGTTAACATAGTGCAGTGCTTTAAAGACTGCATGAGCCTATGGTGACGATGCACGCCAGAATGGGCAGGGCATCTGGCTATATAAGCAGCCGATTCGACATAGTTGTCGCTTCAGTCGATGTAAACCTGAGGATCCTGAGTTGTACAGCAGTAACACGGTGTTATTGGAAAAAGGCTTCAATTATCGGAGAAAAAGGAGTTTTTCTCTCATATGTGTAAGACACAATACTCATTCCCGTATATCAGGGAAACGAGGTTACGAGTACGTTTACCTTGTAAAAAGAAGGAAACATATTTTTCTGTTTTCTGAAGAACTTTTTTTTCCCCCAGCAGTTCTTAGGCAAGTATCCAGATATGTACTTCACAGAGCAACCAGTGAAGACAGCCATAAAGACTTTCTGCCACAAACTACAACAGGTGACCAACATCATCAAGAGCCGGAATGAAGAATTAACATTGGCTTTTGATGAGATGAAGTGACACGACTTATTGATCAATCATTTGCATTGATTCTGATTTGTAGTCACAATTTTTTTAAAGAAACACAGCAAATACTTCCAAATATCTCCATATTATGAGCACATTCTTTCTGGGGTGTTTTATAAGCTTGTCTGAGTGATTGACAGTAACCAAGGGGGTGGAGTTTAGAGACGAGTCAGGTTACCTTGTAAAAAGAACGAAAAATATTTTTCTGTTTTCTGAATAACTTTTTTTTTCAGCTGTTCTTTGGCAAGTATCCAGATATGTACTTCACAGAGCAACCAGTGAAGGCAGCCATAAAGACTTTCTGCCACAAACTACAAGAGGTGACCAACATCATCAAGAGCCGGAATGAAGAATTAACATTGGTTTATTGTTATCTGTCCCCAGACAAAATCCCCAACAGTGTGGCAATTTGAGAAAATATTTGAAGAAGATTTTGCCAGGCCTAACCATAGTGTTTATGGCCAATGCATGCTTGACATAGAAAGAAAGAAGAACAGCTCTACTCAAAATAGAAAGTATTGTAAAACCTTTTAAGGCACTTTTGTAGACATGATGTTTGATTGAACTCTGTTGTTGGGAAGTAAGGGATATTACTTTGTAAAGCCTAAATCTGTGCATGTATGTATCTGAGAGGTGATTGTCAGGGAAACAGAACACTTCATTTGGCTATGATTTCAAAAAGCACACATAGGCTTGTGTTACAAAAATAAATGTGTGTTCATACATCCATAATATGGTACTCATTTATTCATCTTTTGATTCAGTTATGCATACTCTTTATTACACAGCAATTTGCGGAGGCAATACATGCACACAGAAGCGCCCCAATCTCAAATGGATCAACAACTGAAGCAGAAACAACAGAATTATCAGTTAGAATTAGTGCTGTCAAAAGATTAATCGCATACAATTTTTTTTTTTTTTTTTTATATATATACACATAATAAATATAAACAGCACGCATACATATATTATGCAAAAGCCCTATTATAAGAGAACAGAATAACTTCAAATTCAGATAAAGTGGGGTAAAAAAAAAAAAAAAAGTGTATGTATACGTTCCATAACGAGGAAACAAACATAAATAATTGTATCTGTATATTGAAAAGTGTTCATTAGTGATACCAAGTTTCCTAGCTTATATGACGCCGGTTTCACACTGCAAGCGTAAGCAGGGCAGAAGCAGCGCGTATCCATTATTCACACCGGCAGCGTTTGCAGCGCGCACCTGAACCGCGGATTTTGTACAGATTTCTCAATAATGGCTAAGTTAGCGTTGTTTTATTTCTATTTAAAATACATTACAGAGGGTTAGGCAATCGCGCTATATATGTTGTTAAGAAGACTACGAAAAAGGATGAGACGCAGACTTTGGGCACACTCTATGCAGTTTACACACAATGTAAGATGAAGGAAGAATAGCCTACCTTCCTCCTCAACTTGAAACATTTAATTGTATACGTATGTATCTCATATTTCTTATATATGTGTGAAAAGTATCCATTTTGAAATGAATGTTTTTATTTCATCAGTGTTGTTTCTTTACTGATTGTAATACTTCAGAAACTGATTGGATTTGCATGGCTGAGGCCAACACAATGCTTTATCCTGAACATTACATTAGTATTGACAGTGCTCTTGAGGTCATTAACCGTGCACAGTAATTGCTTTTACATATTTTATATGTGTGTAGAATAATTTAAATGCTAATATTTTGATATATGAATTATGGTATAAATTACCTATTTCATTACAAAAAAAACATTACTAAGAAAATCATTTGTAGTTTTTATCTGTCTTATAAACAGAAAATGTACATACGTTACCCATCAAAAACATAGAAAATCCAAAAAATGTCTGTAATAAGTAACCTTAAACTTCTTAATAGACACGTTTTTTAATGATCAATTTATGGAGAATTAAGTCTGAAATAGACATACAGTAGTCTACAGCGTAGATGTATGTAGCATGTGTGACCTTATTCTGTCTATTGTATTTAGTTAATTAGCTATTCATTTGTTCGTACGTGAGCATGCTAAAAATTGAAAACAAAAAAGTAAGAAAGGTTATTACTTTCTGCACCGAGTGCTGATGCAACTTCCTCCCATGCTTTTTCCTTCGCCTGCAAGTCTTTAGTAAATTATGAGGATCATAAATAACTGTATGCTTCTCAACCTCCACGATTAGACGAGTGTCGTCCATGATTGTCTTCTTTGCATTAGCACTAGTACCGTCATCATGATGTCAACATGACACCTGTTCTTACGGCAACTTACTATATAGTTATAACACATATAGACTAACATAATTAATACAATTAACCAGTGACTTAAGCTGAAATAACAGTATAAATTATTTAAACAAATTTTAGTGATTAGAGCAAAAACTTTTATTTTATTTAGTTTCTTGTAATATATAGTATTTTTTTTTTTTTTTTACTGAAGTTTCAACTTTTTTTTTTACTTTTTCATATTATTTTCTGTGTTCAGCTCACCTGGTGTGTGAGAGGTGCTTATTTAAGGATCCATAAACCAAAATAAAAACACCGGAAAATCAAGCACAAAAGCTAAATACATGCACTTGAACTAAATAAATTTCCATAATTCAAAGTCTCACTCCTTCTAGCATTAAATGCAAAACCAGATTTGCCAAATTAAAGAATTTGAATTACTACCAAACTGCTGCTGTATAGTTTGATAGACCTTCCCTTAGAGACAAAGATCATAAAACCTCACACAGAACAGGACAAACATCAGCAGCACCAAGAAACATCACAGCAAGATTCCTCTGTGGACAGATAAAACAAATGTAAAAGGAACTCCATCAATGTTCCAGAAGCCTCTGCTGGAGAGCCAGCACAGGCAGGAAGGTGAGCAGGGTGTGAAAGCCTCCTGCCAAAACAAAATCAATACAAGCATCAAGCTTTTGGTGGGGTGAATTTATGAACCTATCAAGATATATATATATATAGATGCTCCTGATATTAACATGCTCACAAATGGTTTTTTTTTTTGTATTTTATTGAATCAGGTACCTGAACCACAGATGAATCCTGATGGCTTTCTTCCAACTGTTTTCCTCTGAGAGCGCTGTACCAACATCAGATGGTCAACTACACTGATATTCTATGGTAAAACAAGATCCTTGACTACTGATTATGTTTTTTTCTTCTGGAATCCATGGAAAGTAGCAGAAACACTTAAATAACACGTAAATATCAGGTATGATTTACTTGTTTCACTTGTTGAACAGAATCTGTTGCAGGAATGAGTCAAAGTCTGTTCACATCTCTGTGGTTAGATCAGTGCACAATAATGTGTCTTTGACCTTCATTATGTATGCTTTGATTATACTGTGTTGTAAATAAAATACAAATAATTTAAAACCCCATTTTTTCAGTCTCCTCACACTCTCTCTCTTACCTGCCTCAGTCACAGTCACACTGATGGGCCATTAGCAGCTTTAGGGGAGGGCCCTTTGTCTCTCAGGTGAGAACCACTTAATATTCAAGACCATTACCACTCCCTCGCATATTGGCTTTCGATCACAAAACATGTCATTAAAAATTTAAATCAATATATTGTTTTCTGTGAATGAGTAAGCTGAATAATTTTCACATAATTGTGAAGTAAATATTCTAGCATACAAGACTGACTACTCAAAAGTCTTATTCAGGACGATTTAGTGTGGCTTTTATGCCTTATTTCTGCTACTACATTTGATCCTGACGGTCAGTGGAGCAAAGCTTAGTTTTTTAGGGTGTGACGTCACATGAAAACTATCAATTGGTGACGTTCAGTAAAACATATGGGTAACACTTTATGGCTTGTTTCCACCGAGCGGTACGGTTCAGTACAGAACAGTACGGTACGCAATCATGTCCGTTTCCATTGTCAGAAGTTGTGAATGGTACCAAAATAGCGAACCGTACCATACTACTTTTTTGGTAGCCTTCCGTTGAGGTACCTAGCACAGCAAAGGGTGGAGCTAAACTCACTGCAGAATGTTGATTGGTTGACTAGAATCATCACTTGTGCGTGATACAAGCTCCTCCTTCACTCGTTCCGCTCTGCTATCCATGAGTGTGGGCTTATTTACACCAGAGTGCCCAAACACAAAAATATATCTAAGAGGGTATTTTATCATTTTATATTTTCACACAGACAATAGCCGTTTCTCAATATGCGTTGTTTTCTGTTCTTGTGGACTTGTGAAATGTCATTGCCCAAAAACCTGTGTAATTTTCAAAACATTTCTGTTATTGTATCATGAAATGTAGCTTTAAAGGGGACCTATTATGCAAAACTCACTTTTCTAAGGTGTTTGAACACAGTTGTGTGGCTGCAGTGTGTGAAAACAACCAGCCTATAATGTTAAAAATCCACCAACTCATTTTTTATAATCTAATAAAATGATGAACAGTCTCTCAGGACGAGCTGTTTTAGATTCTCCCTCTGTTCACGTCACGAGGGGAATAAGTCCCACCATTAGTGACACAGCCCTGAGTGAGAAGCTGCGGTCCGCCTCCACCATTAACTACTGATTACTGTAGCTGCTGGAGATATAACGTCAGCCCAAAGAGGCTTTTCAAGTGTTGTGTTTTGGGATGCACTAACGAACATAGGAGTCTCCATAGACTCCCTCTATCTGAGCCATTGTGGACACTGTGGTTACGGTTCCTTTTCTGAGGAAATATCCCGGGAAAAATCGGTAAAGTCCCAGTACGTGTAGGGATTAATACCAACGCTTCGTGCACAAACGTCTGCTCCAGACAAAGTAAGTATCACGGTATATTTAACAGGCATTCGTGGTGTCATGAATCTATTATTTGTTCTTGGTCATATCGTTTTGGCTGAGCACAAAGTTATGTTTAACTTTATATAAAACCAGAAACGCCAGAAACCTTGGAGTTGTGATTGATGATAAGGTGAATTTCTCAGACCACATTGCTAAAACTGCCCGGTCCTGCAGATTTGCATTATACAATATTAAGAAGATCAGGCCGTTTCTCTCGGAACATGCAACACAACTCCTTGTTCAGGCTCTTGTTCTGTCCAGACTGGACTATTGCAATGCTCTCTTGGCAGGTCTTCCAGCCAATTCTATTAAACCTCTACAATTAATACAAAATGCCGCTGCAAGATTAATCTTTAATGAACCGGAAAGAACGCACGTCACGCCTCTGTTCATCAGTTTGCACTGGCTACCAATAGCTGCTCGCATTAAATTCAAGGCATTAATGTTTGCCTACAGAACCACCACTGGCTCTGCACCCCTTTACCTAAATTCATTACTTCAGACTTATATGCCCTCTAGAAGCTTGCGTTCTTCAAGTGAACGACGCATTATTGTGCCATCCCAAAGACGCAGAAAAACACTTTCAAGGACTTTTTCATTAACTGTTCCCATCCGGTGGAATGACCTGCCCAACTCAATCCGAGCAGCCGAATCCTTACCCATCTTCAAGAAACGGCTAAAAACTCATCTGTTCCATCTTTACTTGACCCTCTAACTCTAGCACTCACTACTCTAATTCTATTTGGTCTATCTGCCTTCTTTTTATTTAAAAAAACACTTTTTATCTGTACTGCGTTAGGCTAACCAAGACTTGTAATAGCACTTGCACGTTGTTGCTCTTTTGTTTGCTTCTTATGTCCTCATTTGTAAGTCGCTTTGGATAAACACGTCTGCTAAATGACTAAATAAATAAATAAATATATTTATTTTGAACTTTACCGTAGTACAGCACTAAATTTGTAGCACACGTTTGACTGAATTGTTTGCTTTTATCTTTATTTCCTCTTATATAAGCCTCTTATATTTCGTATTTATACTTTTATAATGGCTATTATTGTTCATTAAAACTGGCATTTAACAAGAAGAGGCAGAGTTGTGCTTATTGTTGCGCTTTATTGTTGATCACTACTTTCCGGCATACACCACTCCTATCAAGTACGTCCAGGGCTCTCAAGTGTCACGCATTCACCGTGAGACACACGCATTTCACCCAGTTCACACGCTCTCACGCCACACCTTGTATTTCTCACACTGAGAAGGGATAACTTGCCCTGTTAAATACAATTAATAGATGAGGGAATACAGAGGAAAGTTCTCTGTCTCGAGTTATACAGAGTTAAATGCCACCTACCAGCCAATCAGAAATTAGAATGTTGTGACTGCAGTGGAGTCATTCAGATTCCTGGGCACCACCATCTCTCAGGACCTGAAGTGGGATATTCACATTGACTCCATTGTCAGGAAGGCCCAGCAGAGGTTGTACTTTCTTCGCCAGCTGAGGAAGTTCAACCTGCCACAGGACTTACTGAAACAGTTCTACTCTGCCATCATTGAATCCATCCTCTGCACCTCAATAACTGTCTGGTTCAGCTCCGCTACCAAATCTGACCTCAGAAGACTACGGAGGGTAGTCCGGACTGCTGAGCGAATCATTGGTACAACCCTCCCCACTCTCCAAGAACTGTACTTATCCAGAGTGAGCAAAAGGGCTGGTAAAATCACTCTGGACCCCTCACATCCAGCACGCTCCCTCTTTGAACTGTTACCGTCTGGTCGACGCTACAGAGCTCTGAGCAGCAGAACAACCAGACACAGAAACAGTTTCTTCCCTCAGGCAATCCATCTCATGAACACTCAACAATAAACGTGGAACACACAACTAATACACTATCCATTCACCACACTCACTTATTTTATCTTTATTTTCTCATTTCTAATTTGCACATACTTGACCTGTACATACATAGTTGTCTATATTATATATTGTGTTTATGCTGCTTTGTACATTGCCTATTTGGATATCATTCTTTTATTACCTGTGTCCTGGCCTGTTGCTGTCTTTCTGTTGCACTGTGGAGCTTCTGTCACTATAACAAATTCCTTGTATGTGTAAACATACTTGGCCAATAAAGCTCATTCTGATTCTGAATCTGAAATGATTTAACAATAATAATAATCCTTAGAAAAACAATAGGGCCCTGCGCCTTACTGGCTTGGGCCCTAATAATAGACTAATAAAAGTGTTGTTGTTTTTCTTCTTCATGAATTAGACAAGTGAATGACTGTGACACCTAAATGCATAATTCTATAATTATTTTATGGTCACTCTTTTCACACTAACTCAAGGTAGAATAAGTACTCTAGCATCTCAAAATGGCAACCAACAGTAAAAATGTTCATTTGGGACTTCAGCATTACTTTTACAGTGAACATAAGTGACAAAAAGTTGGATGAGAGCTTAAAAGAGAGTACAATGGTATGTTGTAACTAAATATATTAGCTAACTAATCAATAATAAATAAATAAAAAAGACACTAGTGCCTAGACTGAATTTATTTCACTTATTTCCTATGCCACATCTATATCAGTAATAGAAACAAGGTCTTTACTTTGATTATTCAAGTTTTCTTGTGTAGCGCTTTTTACGATACAAATCGCTGCAAAGCAGCTCTACAGGAAATGAAGTTTCTACAATATATTTAGTATTATTCATTAGCATCAGTGTACTCTAAAACAAGGGAGAAAGAGAGAACAGTGAACCATTCATTAAAAAATCATCTCACAATTTAGCCAGGTAGCCTGTGGTTATAATGTAGACCAAAGAAGAACTTTGCTAAATTAACTGGAAAAATAACCCTTTTTATGCTCGCAAATTTATATCATTCATATTTTGGGCTCTATTTCAAGAGTTTCATCATGAAACAGTCTTCAACATAAGATTGCAATCTTGGGTGTAGGTGGTGTTGTCGTGTAACCGTGATGAACCACTGATAAATGATTCAGCTGAAGGCTTTCGTAATATGGTTGATAGTTGGTGTTTGTGTAAGCATGTTCATCTGCCACATAAAAACTCAAACTTCTGCTTTGAAACACAGACGAACAAAGCTAATTCTCTGGTAGTGTCACTAAATTAATACATCAATTCAAATATGTACAATATCATGAAATGATATTTCGATCTTTTCATTCATTCAGTCATTTAGCTATGATGTTTTTATTGTTTCAGGTGTGCAGTATTCCTGGCTGATTCCAGTGTTCTTTGAGAAAGAATGGCGGTCTGGACTGTCTGTGTGTCTCTCTGTCTACTCTTTGCTCTGAATGCTTCAGGTGAGCTACATCATTCATTCTGCAGCATTTACTGAACATCCATAAATACCTTATTATATGTCCTTAAACATTAGAACAATTTTTATAAAATGTTCAGTTTAGTTTGTCTCAGATCTCAAAACAAATTTTGATGTGGGCTTGAGAAAGCATGAATGGACATCCCGGGTGAAAAGAGCCAAAGCAATTGTCTGTTCACCGATCTGGAACTGGCACCACCACAAAACAAAAAAAAATTAAACAGTTACTGCTTTCAGAGTTTTTTTTTCAGGTAAGGTGGGCCAACCTTTAACCTTAAGTAATTATACCAAAATGCATTAAATAATATGGCATTCACTGGTTATTTTATAGTTGATATGTATAATTTACTTTTTTAGAAAACATAAATGACTGCAGTCAGGAATTTCAAGAGTCAGAGATGAACGAAAGGAAAGAGAGAATAGAAAGGAAGTCGAGGCATGAAGTTCAGTCCGTGGAGTGAAGAAAGGATGAGAGGGAAAAAATATAAATGCTGAATATAAAGCTTTAAAACATGGACACAATTAAAAATAGTTTAAAGTGTTTAGAGAGCATAGACAGAAAAACATTTTATTACCATTTGAAATGTTAATGTTATAAAAATGTTTAGCCTATTCGTTGTTGCTTGTGTTATAGTCACATCTTTAATATATTGCAGAGTTAATTTTTTTAATCAGTATTCTGATTTCTGAATATTCTCATATTAAGATTTGATCAAATTTAAAATCAACACATGAAATGAGATGTGGATTTACACGTTTTATTTTACTCATAACCTGTAGGCTATATATTTTTTGGGTTTGTTAAATATGTTTGTCTGATAATATGCTGATAAATCATGTGTTTTTAATTAAAATGCTGAATGTTTTTTGATAAATAAGGGATGGCCCACTTTACCTGAAAATACATTTGTCTGGAGTACATGACCTTAAAATGTTTATTGGTATATATCTTGCAAATAACACTTTATATGAACCGTATTACAAAAGTGACCCTATTACCTGAGCTCACCTTATATAATAGATATATAATGCAATAATACAAAACAAATCTCCATGTAACAGCTTGTAACAGTGGGTGGAGCCGACATGGAAAGAGATGCTTCAAGGCTTTTAACAATCCAATGTCCTGGAAGGATGCAGAGGTAGGAATATTCACCAAGAACTGACAAAAACACAACTTTTTTTTTTGAAGACTTATTAACTGTTTTTCCTCATGTCATATTCTCCTCAGCTGACGTGCTTGAGCCATGGTGGGAACCTTGCCTCTGTACACAGTTACCAGGAACAAGCCTTCATAAAGCTATTGGTGTCAAGTTCAAACGCATTCTGGATAGGAGGCTATAATGTTGTTTCTGTATGTTATGTTATTTATTTACGTCACTTTCATTGTTTGTGCATCATATACTTTACTGTTTAAATCAGCATTGCTTACAAGTGAATGTTTAAATTTACACAGAAGCGTGCAAGTAGCACCTGTTTTTATTATTTGTTTTTGATTTCTTTATTTTACACATGCACGTAATGCCAGGCGGTCCTAAACAGTGATCTTTGTGCTCTTCTGTTCACAGGACGGGATGTGGTTCTGGAGTGATGGGTCCAAAATGAATTTCCAACTCTGGCAAACCGGAGAACCCAACAATGCGGGTGAAGTGACTTGTATTGAGACAAACTATGGAGGTAACTGTTTTCAATGATGTGAATGTCATTTAATGCACTGCAAAAAATGGCTTATCTTACATTTTTGTCTTGTTTCAAGGAGAAAATAAATAAATAAATGCATTTTGCTTAAAACAAGTAAAATGATCTGCCAGTGGGGTTAGTAAAATACTCTTGTTTTAAGGATATTTTACTTACCCCACTGGCAGATAATTTAACTTGTTTTAAGCAAAATACACTTAACTTCTTTTTTTTCCTGGAAACAAGTCATTTTGCGTATCTAGTAAAAGTATCTTACATATTTTGACTAGAAACAAGAGAAAAATACTAAGTAAGATAAGCCATTTTTGCAGTGTCTCAGTTCTGGAATTTGTTCAACCTTCAATAACCAGCAACAATTAATAAAGGAATTGTACACTCAGTAAAAATGTACAAATGTTATCACTGGGGCAGTACCCTTTAAAAAGTTGCTAGTACTAATGTGTACCTTCATGGTACCAATATGGATCATTTAGGGGTAAATAGGGTACAAAGGTGTGCCTTTGAAAATGGTACCGCCCCAGTGACAGCTTTTGTACCATTTATTCTGAGAGTATATTCACTGCCCTCACTTCCAGTGTTTACGTTACAGGCTAGACATTCTTTATCGGTCTTTCTAAGCTTGCATAATTAAAGCTTAAACTTGCATAATTAAAACGTCTGTTTTTCTTTCTTACAACAGGTGTAAAGAATTGGAATGACCATCGATGTACAGTAAAGTTCCCATTTGTTTGTGCCATTGCTTATTCAACCTGTTCCCTTAAATGCCCATTTTAATTCAGAAATGGAATGCTTAAAACATGTTTAAAACAGTGCAAATGCATTGTATTCACTGATTATAAGTTCACTTGCAGTTCTGCTTTGTGGCATGTTGCCTGTGTTCAGCTTCTTTCTGTAACTCAATAAATCAAATAGCATTCAGTTGTCCTGAAAATCTGTTGAACCGTAAATGTGGAGACAAACAGTCATCAAAACACAAGTCTAAGCAGAACATGCTCTTTGAGAGCATAAAGAAAGCATTTATTTCTGGGTAATTCTTTATGTTCTGGACTATCATGGGTTTTGTGCTTCAGCCTCTCCTGACTTTCAAGTACTACAGAGACACAAAAATAGAGTAATGGAGCTGCTCTCATGAAACGTTATATTCAGCCATGAATCCTCATTTTTTTATTACAATTTTTATTCACATCAAGATAGACCTTAGTCAGGGCAGCGTCATAAAAGTCAGGTACTACTTTGAGAGAAAGATACAAAAAAAAATAAATAAATAAAAAATTTCTCAGAATGAATCCCCTTGGCTCCTGGCAATATATTGAAGTGAAACGATTGGTCTGTGTAAGAAACAGAGCATTATTTACAACATTATTACACAGTGAAATCATTTCAATTTCAACCAAATACCTAAATTCAAGTTCAGAAACCAAAAGTACTCTGAATTTATTTCAAAAATACAATTACACTCCACACAGTTACTGTTACGGGGTTGACGAGACGTGAGATGTGCGGATCCATTCGCAAGGCTTTATTAGCAAACATGGTCGTGATACAGGCAGGGTCAGACAGGGGCAAACAGGTATGGCAAGGGCAAGACACAAGAGCAATCCTAGAGCAAGCGTGGGTCGACGATCGGCGTACAATATCCAGACAGGGCAAGGCAGAGAGAATAATCCAGGAACACGGGCAGGAATCAAAACACAGGAAAACTAACTAGGAGAACAGGGAAACGCTTTGTAATGTAGCTAGGCTAGACAATACTCGGCCCTGAGCAAGAGCAAGTCCCAGGCTTAAATAGAGTGTGTTTGGGTGATGGTGATTGCGAGATGATTCTCAGGTGTGGGCATGATCATTGTGAACAGCTGTGAGTGATTAGGGAGTGCAATGGATGGTGGGAAATGGAGTCCAATGTGCTTGTGAGTGAAAATAGTCACTGTGGTGAATGGGTGACCTCTAGTGGTGGTTAACCGGGAGAGCATGGACCAGATTCGTGACATAGCCGCCCCCCCAAGGAGCGGCTTCCAGACGCTCCTAAACAATCCATGAGGGCGGTGGAGCGGAGGTGGAGTAGGGGGAGGGACGGAGGGCTAGGTCCTTGAGGACGTGGGAAGACCGGGGATCGGGGCAGAGCAGGACATCCAGTCGGAACCGGAGACCAGGACAGAGCAAGAGCCCACCGGGGCGGAGCAGATGACCACCAGACCGGAGCAGTGGACCACCACGGCGGAGCAGATGACCACCAGACCCGAGCAGAGGACCACCACAGGGAGGCAGACAGGGCAGGAACCCATGACAGAGACTGGGATCTGGGGAGAACAAGGACAGAAAACACAGAGAGAGCAGAGACAGACAACACAGGGAGAGCCTTCATGGTCTCAGGAGCCGTGGCAGAGCAGGACGGGACCAGAGCGCACCTGGGCGGAGCAGGAGACCCCCAGAGCCAAACAGCTGACCACCACCGCGGAGCAGACAGAGCCAGAGCCCACCAGTGTGGAGTAGACAGGGCAGAGGATCTCCACGGTAGAGCAGACTGCTCAGGAAGCCATGGCAGGATCAGAGATCTGGGGGAAACAGAGACAGACACCACAGGGAGAACAGAGACAGACAACACCGAGAGAGTCCCCATAGTCCCAGGGGCCGTGACAGGGCAGGTCGAGAGTTCGTAGACGGTCTCTATGGCCGTGGCAGGACAGGAGGAGGATATGCAGACGGCCTCCATTGCCGTGACAGGACAGAACGAGGATTCAAAGGCGGCCTCTATAGCCGTGACTGGACAGGGCGTGAGCTCACAGACGGCCTCTTTAGCCGTGACAGGACAGGGCGAGAGCTCACAGACGGCTTCTTCGGCCGTGACAGGACAGGGCGTGAGCTCACAGATGGCCTCTTTGGCCATGACAGGACAGACAGTGAGTTCAGGGACGGCCTCCGTGGCCGTGACAGGGTAGACAGTGAGTTCAGGGACGGCCTCTTTAGCCGTGACAGGGCAGGGCAAGGATTCACAGACAGCCTCTTTAGCCGTGACAGGGCAGGGCAAGGATTCACAGACGGCCTCTTTAGCCGTGACAGGGCAGGGCAAGGAGTTACAGACGGCCTCTTTAGCCGTGACAGGGCAGGGCGTGAGTTCACAGACGGCCACTTTAGTCGTGACTTGAGCTACCGGAAGTTCTGGAGTGTCCTCTGTGGGGCGCTCAGGAGGAGCGGGCTCTAGGGGGCGCTCTGGAGGAGCGGGCATTTGAGGGCGCTCTTGCAGCGCGGACGCTTGAGGCTTGAGGGCGCTCTTGCAGTGCGGACGCTTGAGGGCGCTCTTGCAGCGCGGACGCTTGAGGGCGCTCTTGCAGCGCGGACGCTTGAGGGCGCTCTTGCAGCGCGGACGCTTGAGGGCGCTCTTGCAGCGCGGACGCTTGAGGATCGGGAACGGCACTCCTGGCCGTGACCGGAGAACAGGATTCTCGGGGATCTGGATCGGCACTTCCGGCCGTGACTGGAGAACTGGATTCTCAGGATTCGGGATCGGCACTCCTGGCCGTAGTTTGAGAACTGTATTCTCGGGATTCGGGATTGGCACTCCTGGCCGTGACATGAGAACTGGATTCTCGGGATACGGGATCGGCACTCCTGGCCGTGACTTGAGAACTGGATTCTCGGGATACGGGTGTAGGTGCCACCACTTCGAGAGCTTCTGCAGCCGAACCCGCCACCTCTGGAGGCACTGGAGCAGACTCGTGAACAGGAGAGACCTCAGGAACAGACTCGTGGACAGGAGAGGCCTCAGGAGCACAGTGTGCAGCCCACACACTCAAAATGGCGACCGCCATAACGGGAAGCACTGAGGTCAGGGGAACAGTCTCTGTAACAGCCAGGGTTGAGGCCCTGGGAATGCCAGCTACTCGCACCGACATCAGTGGTGGGTCCATCACACTGGATATCAGAACTCGAAGGACTGACCTTGAATCTGTGGTAACAGCCTCTGGCAGTTCGGCTGCGGCGTGAAGAGACTCTGGCTGAGGAGCTGCGGCGTGAAGAGACTCTGGCTGAGGAGCTGGGGCGTACTGTGACTCTGGCTGGGGCACGGAGACGTGCTGTGACTCTGGCTGGGGCACGGAGACGTGCTGTGACTCTGGCTGGGGCACGGAGACGTGCTGTGACTCTGGCTGGGGCACGGAGACGTGCTGTGACTCTGGCTGGGGCACGGAGACGTGCTGTGACTCTGGCTGGGGCACGGAGACGTGCTGTGACTCTGGCTGGGGCACGGAGACGTGCTGTGACTCTGGCTTGACAGCGGTGACGTGAGCAGACTCTGGCTTGACAGCGGTGACGTGAGCAGACTCTGGCTTGACAGCGGTGACGTGAGCAGACTCTGGCTTGACAGCGGTGACGTGAGCAGACTCTGGCTTGACAGCGGTGACGTGAGCAGACTCTGGCTTGACAGCGGTGACGTGAGCAGACTCTGGCTCTTTGACGGAGGCTGGGACTCGACTTGGCTCTTTGACGGAGGCTGGGACTCGACTTGGCTCTTTGACGTAATTGGGGCCGTTGTCGCGTTCCTCCGCAACCCCCACGGTGAACGCTGAACCCACAGTCAGCAGAGCATAGTCCATAAACTCGCCTAGTGACGATCGGGGACCTTCAAGGGTTAATCGTGACTTCAGCGGCTGGTTAATGCCTTCACAGAAAAAATCTATCAATAGACAATCCGGCAAGTCAGAGCCATTTGCCAAAATCAGGTATTCACTAGTGTAATCTTCAAGGGAGCGCGTTCCCTGCTTGAGGGCCAGCAACATACCTGCCAGGTCCATACTTGGCCAACATCTACCAGAAAAGCCGCTGGATCCTCTTTTGGCCGAGTATTCTGTTACGGGGTTGATGAGACGTGAGACGTGCGGATCCATTCGCAAGGCTTTATTAGCAAACATGGTCGTGATACAGGCAGGGTCAGACAGGGGCAAACAGGTATGGCAAGGGCAAGACACAAGAGCAATCCTAGAGCAAGCGTGGGTCGACGATCGGCGTACAATATCCAGACAGGGCAAGGCAGAGAGAATAATCCAGGAACACGGGCAGGAATCAAAACACAGGAAAACTAACTAGGAGAACAGGGAAACGCTTTGTAATGTAGCTAGGCTAGACAATACTCTGCCCTGAGCAAGAGCAAGTCCCAGGCTTAAATAGAGTGTGTTTGGGTGATGGTGATTGCGAGATGATTCTCAGGTGTGGGCATGATCATTGTGAACAGCTGTGAGTGATTAGGGAGTGCAATGGATGGTGGGAAATGGAGTCCAATGTGCTTGTGAGTGAAAATAGTCACTGTGGTGAATGGGTGACCTCTAGTGGTGGTTAACCGGGAGAGCATGGACCAGATTCGTGACAGTTACTTTGTAACTGAAATTTCACTGTCATGATTAAAACCACTACATTCAATAACGCTGACTCTTTTTTTTTTTACCTACTCACTAGCAGCAGCTAATTAATTAACAGGTTTAAGCACACATACTAATACAAGAAAAGTATATTTTCTTCTAAATCAGCAAGTGCCAAGACAACTTACAAAGTAGCATAGAGATAGTCTTAATGTTCAAAAAACACATTATTTTTCAAATACTGTACATTATTGTAGGTCTATGTCTCAAACGCTTAGTTTTACCATCAGTTTAAGCCCGAGAGGGGAACAGAGTCACGTGAAATACTTGCTACTTAAACTAATAACAAAACTTACAGTCGCTGATTCAGAAGCGCCAGATTGTCAGAGCAAAGTCAGAATTACCTCCTCTCCTAGGTTCACTAAACGGTCATCCATCAAATGCGTTGTGATAACATCTGGGTTGTGCTGTTCTGTTGTAAGTAATCTTAGGGTGTATTCACACCAGGAAAGTCCGTTAATTCACTTGCTTTGGTCCAGACCAAATAGAATGTTTTTTGTATTTTTTTTGGTGCGGTTCGCTTTCACACTGCCCTTTTTTCAAGTGAACCAGTAATTGTAAACAAAACCACACGTGTGCTAAGGTCATCAATTCATTGGACAGAAATTCTCAAGCAGGGAAAAGCAGGAAGTTCGAAAACAGGCTAATCATGGAGATTTTTCATAGTGCAATCTATTCAATGACATGGCCAAGGAAATCAATGAGCTTGATTGCTGCTTTGAAGAAATTTATCCACATGAAGACTTTGTAGAGCATGAGGGTGACACCAGGGATGTACCAGACAATACAGAACAAAACAAAAAAAGCCAGTGGAGACCAACAACAACAGGTAAAAAGAAATTCAAAATTCACATCACGACTAAAGACTGGCACCTAGAAAAATAGCACCTAAAGAAGGACAACTAAAACTCAGAACTCCTTGGACTCACATAATTTACAAACAGTTCAAGAAAATAAGACCATTGTGTCCAATTGCATTTAAAGGCTCATCAATTGCATTTAATTGCATTGCATTTAAAGGCTCATCAGTTAGGCTCATCAATGATTACCCCATCAACTTCGGTCAGAAATCTTGGTGTAATCTTTGACGACCAGCTGACCTTCAAAGAGCACATTGCAAAGACTGCTCGATCCTGCAGGTTTGCACTACACAACATCAGAAAGATCAGGCCCTTTCTGACAGAGCATGCTGCGCAACTTCTTGTCCAGGCCCTGGTTGTTTCTAGACTGGACTACTGCAATGCTCTTCTGGCTGGTCTGCCATCAAACGCAATCAAACCTCTACAAATGATTCAGAATGCAGCGGCACGACTGATCTTCAACGAGCCCAAAAGAGCGCATGTTACACCTCTCTTCATCTCCTTGCACTGGCTACCAGCGGCAGCTCGCATCCAGTTCAAGTCACTGATGCTTGCGTACAGATCTACCACAGGCTCAGCACCCTCCTACTTCCACTCACTATTACGAACCTACATCCCCTCCAGAAGTCTGAGATCTGCTAGTGAGCGACGCCTTGTGGAACCATCACAGAGAGGCTCAAAATCACTCTCCAGAACATTCTCGTTCACCATTCCTGGCTGGTGGAATAATCTTCCCACCCCTATCCGGAACGCCGGATCCCTGGCAATCTTCAAGCAACAACTGAAAACTCATCTCTTTCGGCAGTACTTGACTTCATCCTAAACTCAAAAAAAAAAAAAAACCTTTCCCTCTATGTTTCTCTCCGCTTACTAGCTTGTAAATATAATATTCAAATGTCCAAAAACACAATCATTGGACGCTCCCAGTTCACCTTGGAGTTTCACAAAGTCATGGAGGAGTCCATGGATGTATTGGAAAAAGAAGAGAGGACTAGCAGTGTGGATGACAATGCGTATAAATGTGAAGAGATTATCAAACTCCTGACAGGGCATTACTTGGGTCTTTTCCCACTATGGAGTGGCATTTTCCTTGGAAACATGGCAAAGTATGCCACTGACTCAACAAAACCACCTGAACCAACGGTAGAAGCCAAAACCAGGGATACAAATAGCCATGTGGAATGTTGGTTTGGGATTTTGAAAAATTCCATCTTACAAAGACAAAGAAAAATGAGACCAGCAGATTTGATCTGTAGACTTCATTCTTCTTTACAAGGCCGCTACTGTGAACACATAATTGGACATGGTCTGTTGGCTCCCCGAAAGTCCAAGTATTATAGTGTCCCTGTAACCATGCCTGTCCCCAAAAACATAAAAAACAAAAAAGGCAGACAAAAAGAGAAACAATTCCGCTTCGGACAGATATGGTATACCTGACACAGTACAACATTTGCATAACACCAGGCAGCAAAAGACATGGTCAGTGTAGGAAGAACTCTGCTCATACACACACACACAATTTCCAGACCGCCTGACGCCTCCTGGAATGCCCTCCCTTTTTCTCCTGAGGCCATAAAACCAGGATCTAACGGAGAAACATTTCTGGACTGTAAGATAGCAGAGCACAGGCGCTTACTGCAGTCAACATTTCCAGTTTCGTTTAAGGCCAAAACATCACTTTGTGGAACATTATCCTCAGCTGGTAAGGAAATTTGGTCCCCTGTCTGAGGTTTGGACAATGCGGTTCGAGGGGAAGCATAAATTCTTTAAGAGGGTAATTCAGACTGCTCAGAACTTTAAAAATGTTGCCATGACACTTGCTACAAAACACCAGAAGGCAGTCAGTTACCATCTCGATTGTAGCTCATTTTTCAGACCATCAGTTGAGATGTCAAAGGTTACTCCAGTTTTGCTTGCCACCTTCCCTCACAGTGTGCAGACAGCAATTGCTCAAAACTTTACAACACCAGAGTCGGTGCTTGAAGCGGCATCTGTCAGTGTAGATGGAATCAAGTATCATCCAGGCCTGATACTGTCTTCTGGGTCATGCTCTGGTCTCCCTGCATTTGTCCAGATTCACAAGATTGTTGCAGTTAATGTAGAGATTCTATTTGTCTGTCACAAATTGGCCGCATGGTACAGGGAGCATTTGAGATCTTACCAACTTCATTGTGATAGTGTTACTTCTATGTGTGTGTTGAAGATGTCAGATTTAAATGATGTCCTCCCATTATCAGCATACATGGTACAAGGAGAGCTTATGGTGACACTGAGACGATTTGTAATTTGCTAAACAGCTGTCTGTCTTTTTTTTTTCTTTTCATTTTTCAGATGGCCATGGAACAGAAATTAACAATGCGGGTTATCGTCTCCGAGGGTGATATAAGAAAGATGACAATGAACCCTCGACCATACATACTTGAAGATTTGATTAGCTGGCTCAAAGGCACTCTCCAAACAAACTACAATTTTACCTTACAGTACCAAGATCCTGAATTTAACAATGAATTATGCAACCTCACAGACTTTTCTGAGCTCCCAGATAAACCAACGGTCAAAATCATCCCTATCATTGAGCTTGTACCAGTCCCTGGAGGTTCTGAATTATGTAGTGACAGGCAGCCAAGCAGACACCGAGATCCTGTCCAACTCTTTGGATAGAAGTTCTCAGTGGCCAGAGGTATTTGAAATTCCAAAATTTCAAGTCGATGTAGAGTACAGACTACGCCAAGGTAACCTGCAGTATCTCAGGGATGCAACCTTTCTTAAAGTCAAAAAAGAACTAAAGCATGACATACTCGAGAAATTGGCTGAGACCATGTATGCATTTAAAGCATACCCAACGAAGGAAGATTTTGAGACTGTTGCTAAGGCTTTAGTGCAAACACACCCATGCCTTAAAGAAACCGGGTCACCCTCTGGCTGGAACGGTTGGAAGAATAGCCTAAAGTTCAAAATGGGTAATTATAGAACCAAAATGCGGCAGCTGGGTCGACTTGATGTTACTGTCAATGGTGGCAAGCGAGGAAGTGACACTACAAATGGCGATCCTCCAAACACACAGATCAAGAAGCCAAAGAAAGGGGAAATAAATTTCCTGCCTGATTTTCCAGAGGGGATGAATGACCAAAACATGGAAGTAGCTCGTGAGGTTCTGGTCAAGGAAATGATGAAGACAAAGCCAAAGGAATCCCTGGTTAAGAAAGAGATGGATGTGACGTTTGCTTTTCGCAGAAAGGAGATTGTCAATGAGAAGCCTGCCATCAGCCAGGTGGTGCATCGTTGGCCAGCTCTTTTTACAGAAAATCAGGTTTGTGTTAAGTGTCTACATATCATGTAGTGTTGAGTGTGTCAGATTAAAACAGTGTGAACATTGACTGATGCATTGTTTGCCATGTTTCAGGTTTATTATGAATTTGGCAGAGTGGTAGGGAAAAATCTCAGAGAAAACTTCTTGGATGCACTTGACAATTTGTCTCCAAGCCTCATGGACCTCTTCAAAAAGAAGAAAGGCCTTACTGGTCAGCTTTTGGCTGAACTTTTATGCCAGACAAAGGTAAGTTAACATATCTACATCAGTCCTGTTTTCCTATGAAGCTTTTCCTCCTTATCCTTTTTGTTTCTTGTCTAATTTTTCTCTCCCCCCTCTTTGCTCTTCTCTATTTCTCCCTCTTCTATTCATTTTCTACACATTTTTTTTACCTCTGCATTTTTCTATTCTCATAATTTTATCTCCTATTTCCATTACATTTTTTCCTAATCTCTTCTTGTAATTTCTTGTAAATTACAGTCAGTATCCTTATAAAGTGTTTTATTCAATGTCCATTATCGTCTAGACAACTGAGCCAACAGACGTCAGATGCCTTTGTCTTCGGGGACTGCCGGTCACCTTGGGCGATGATCCTTCTGCTTTCTTCAAGACCTGCTTTGTAAGCAAATTCATTTTTTATAAATGTTGCAGATGCATATGAGGGGCCGTGCAAGCACACACACACATACATACACACACACACACACACACACACACACACACACACACACACATTCTCCTCTCTCACACACACACACACACATTCTCTTCTCACACACACTCACACACACACACACACACTCTCCTCTCACACACACACACACACATTCTCCTCTCACACACACACACACACACATTCTACACACACATTCTCCTCTCACACACACACACACACACATTCTACACACACATTCTCCTCTCACAAACATATACACACACACACACACACATTCTCTTCTCACACACACAAATTCTCCTCACACACACACATCCTTCTCCTATCCTCCTCTCCTCTGAGAGGAGAATGTGTGTGTGTGTGTGTGTGAGTGTGAGAGGAGAATATGTGTGAATGCCAGAATGAATTATGACTTGCACGGCCCCTCATAAATGCATGTTCTTTGTTTTTATCTTATTTTTAAACCATTAATCCGGACTACTATGTGCTACAGAATTATTCAGTTTTTCAGACTTGGAGTTTTTTTTTTTTTTTTTACCATAAAATTCTGTATGTTTAATCAGTGCCATGAAATTAACTGAAAAAATTTGGGTTCAGTTAACATGAAATATTTTGCTGTAATTGTACAGTGAAAAGGAAGCTGAACAAGCCAGGCCTCATATCTTGTATGAACAGAGTGTCTTTTACTAATATGTCAGTGTACAGCGTTTCTTCTTAGGGTATTTGTATTGTTAACATTTCGAAAATGTTTGTGCTAACTAACACACGATTGTACATTTGTTTCTCTGTAAGGACACAGCTGACAATGACTTGTACAGGCAAACTCCAGTGGGATTGCTTTTCATCGGTGAAGAGAACCTTAAACTGAACCCATCCAAAGTGGGAATCATCTTGGAAGGGAATGTGGTGATGGATGATCTGGCCAACCTTCCTCAGGCCTTCTGTGTCCTTTTTGGACTGATAGATGCCCTGCACCTGGACTATCCCAGATACATGAAAAACACTTTTTGCTTTGTTCAGCAGGTGATGTTTAACCTGGGTAAGAGTGAGCTGCCACCCAAAATTCAGACTCTGAAAAACCAACTTGCAGTGTAAAGAGCTGTTGTTACACTATTTCTCCAGATAGGAGAAAGATTTTGTTCTTTTAGAAAAGGGACTTGTTTGCTCTGTTATGCCGTTTTTGTATATCATGTTATTGGATTGGCACTGATATATCTAGTTTCATTCAGATTAACAAACCCAAAACTGAGGAAAATCAGTTTGCAGTGTTAAGTGCTGTTCTAACTCATTGCACTAGTACTGCTCCAGAAACCAGGTGCCTAATTTTTTTTTTTTGTTCTTTTAGGAAAATGTTGTTTCACTGTTATGCACTTTTTTTCTATTTATGTAATTGGTTTGGCACTGATATGTCTGGTATTGATTCAGATTAACAAACCAAAACTGAGGAAAATCAGTTTGCAGTGTTAAGTGGTGTTCTGAATCGTTGCACCTGATACCAGGTGCCTAGTTTTATGTCGTGCTTTTAGAAAAACAATCTGTTGTGTATGGTCACAATAAAGCATTTTACCCATAACCGGGGTGTTTTCAACAAATGTTTCATCTGATTTCTTGACCTGAATAAGTATTTATAATGCACCAGATTAAAAACTGAAATAATAATTTAATGATAATAACTGAACTGAATAAATAAGCTACAACTAGGTACTTGGTACATTATACTTAAGATATTAAGTGTATTAATTGTGCAAAGAAGTTCACTTGGCAAAACATGTCGAGTTAAATCGATTTTGAATTGATTGTAATGTACTTAACATTTTCAGTTAAATGAACTTAGGTTTTCATTACAAATTACTTATTTTTTTAAGGCAACCGGTTTCCTCAAATTTTTTAAGTAAATTAAACTTATCCGGGTTTACAGTGTAATTGCTGCACTGCCTTTGAGTCAAGAAGACAACCCTTTGGTTTTAAGAGTTACAGACTTCAAAACACTGTGTCCTCAACAATGGTTATGTGGAGAGGTAAGATGCTTTAAGTAAAATACTTGAATAATGAACATCAATCATAACAATCATGTTATTAATATGCATCTACATACATGTATGTACGGTATTGTTTGGTACTACTTTAACAATGTAAATGTTCTGTGCAAATACTATTGTACAAATCAGTACAAAATTGAAACTCAACAACACTTCATTATAATATTCTTTCCTTAGGTGTTCATATTTTTACTGGAATGATTTCAAGTTGTAATATGCAGTGAGAATCATTTAGTTTGAGTTTCGGTAGTCATTTTAACAATATCTTATTATATTAAGCAGCAGACAATGCAACATACATATTTTCAAAAGGCATTTGTTGTCATACTGTAATGTAAAAATGATGTAGATTTTTAATTATTTACCCATTTAGATCTGTAAATAACCCTTTTAGTTTCACTTTTATTAGGTTGGCTTGATGAATTATTCTTATTCATTTTTCTTTCACCCGCTATACTACCTCTGGATGGTGAAAACTCGACATGAGGCAGCAAAAAAAATACTGATCATTAATCATTTCACAACTGGTGTAATAATGAATGCAAAAGATGAGGTCATAAAGAGACATTTAGTGTCAAAGGTAATGAATTTACCCAATTTATTAATATATTTTTATTAAATACTATATTTTGATAAATTGCATTTATTACTTTTTTTGCACAGTTGAAATTTAATGATTATTATGCAGCAGTTGGGGCACTTAATGTACACGGAACCCACTGGACCTTGGTGGTAATATTTATAATGACTAAAAGTGACAGTTCCAGGCATATTATTCTTCATTAGACAAGGCCAAACACATGTAGTCCATTACATACTGTTAATCTGAGCACTACAGAAAATTATAGACCACATGACTACAGTAACATTACATGACATAACCTCATCTAAAAAAAGTTTTCACAGATCAGAATAGTGATGTTAGTGACCCAGGGAAGGGTCAGCTGACCCGTACTTACCTCTGAAAGTTTTCACAGATCAGAATAGCGGTGTTAGTGACCCAGGAAAGGGTCAGCTGACCCGTACTGAACTGTGGAAGTTTTCACAGATCAGAATAGCGGTGTTAGTGACCCAGGGAAGGGTCAGCTGACCCGTACTGAACTGTGGAAGTTTTCACAGATCAGAATAGCGGTGTTAGTGACCCAGGTAAGGGTCAGCTGACCCGTACTGAACTGTGGAAGTTTTCACAGATCAGAATAGCGGTGTTAGTGACCCAGGAAAGGGTCAGCTGACCCGTACTGAACTGTGGAAGTTTTCACAGATCAGAATAGCGGTGTTAGTGACCCAGGAAAGGGTCAGCTGACCCGTACTGAACTGTGGAAGTTTTCACAGATCAGAATAGCGGTGTTAGTGACCCAGGGAAGGGTCAGCTGACCCGTACTGAACTGTGGAAGTTTTCACAGATCAGAATAGTGATGTTAGTGACCCAGGGAAGGGTCAGCTGACCCGTACTGAACTGTGGAAGTTTTCACAGATCAGAATAGTGATGTTAGTGACCCAGGAAAGGGTCAGCTGACCCGTACTGAACTGTGGAAGTTTTCACAGATCAGAATAGTGATGTTAGTGACCCAGAGAAGGGTCAGCTGACCCAAATTTGTATATCTTTGAAAATATATTTGTACATTTTAGATACATTTTAAAAAACATACAAAAAATGTAAAAAGAACAATTGCTATATTTTCTTAAATAACATACAGTATTTACCTATATTTAGGTAAAGTTTTCACAATTTGAACTCGTGTTTATTGGCAGTAGAAGTTTAAACATGAAGAACGCCTATCTTTCACTTTCCTTATAGCGGACTTACCAAAGGGTCTGTGGACAAAAACTTTTCTGTGAAAAAATTCACAGATCAAGCTTGTGAAGATGACACCGGTTTCAGTCTTCCAAGTGTCAAATTTTTGGAGCTATAGCCATTATAAAATTAAGGGTCCCTACGAAAAAAACCCCGATTTCGGCCAGGAGGACACTGTCATATGAATTCACAAATCATGGAGAATGATATGCAGTATTATTTGCATGTCTATGACAGCGCACTGCGTATTCATAGCCAAAATAAATCTGAATATCGAACTGCAAACTATCTTTACTGACGTGATTTTCCGGACTATTTTTGAAAGGAATTGCAAATTGTATTTTCAATTGCGTTTTCCACATGTGGGCACATTGTGACATAATCCAAATACAATTGCAAATCTTGCATTACCATTTGCATTTTCGCTTTCACAAACACAGTGACTGCCACATTTCAAATGAAAAAGCAAAGTCCATTTGCAACTGTATTCCCATGTCTTACGAGCTACGAGCCTGTCATATTTAAATACCAATATTAATTACCACATTTGCCTTTTCACTTTCTCTGCATCGTGCATGTAACCGGCCAAAACTCAAATGGAATCGCAATTCCTTTTGCATTTGAATTTCTTATGTCTTCACGGAAAGCTGTCAATCAATGTGAAGGGGCGGGACTATACTGGGGGGAGTGTTTGTGTCGGGAGGTGACGTCACTCACGGACGACCGTGCCGAATGCTTTGATCAATGCAGGTAATCGGTAAAGGCTCCGCTGAAGGCAGCTGCCAATCAGTGCCTGTGTGAACGAACAGAAAACCTTCCTGGAACAATACATAATTTTTTTATAATAATAATAATTGTTAATAATCTTTTTTTTTACCCCAAATGCAGCGAATATACCGTGCTAACAGAGGGAGCAACAACGGTACGCAGAGTGCAATTCTACATTTATGGTTTCTTACAAAGAAATGTAGAAAATACATTTATTTTTAACAATTAGGCTACAACACTGTATAACATCACTGAACTAAACTCTACATATATGCAAATCACATTTCTTCCCAACAAACACATTTACATTGTGGCAACATCGCTGCCACGTTCCATTTTCACTGTGTCAACGTTGCTGTCTACGTGCTCGCAACATTGTAGCAACGCTGAAATGTAAGACGTGAAAGGGCTGTAGCAACGTTGTTGCGCAACATTCAGCAACTGCCAGACGACGTTCTGACCACATTTATTTTTATGCCAGATTATTAATATTATATGACCTTTTCTGCATCTTATTTTTTATGTATTTATTTTTTTGTGGTGAATCTCTTTATCACACACAAGTTGAATATGTAACGCTTTTTTTTAAATACTGTTAATCATTAATTGTTCTTCTTAACGTAAAACCTGCTATGAAACTTTAAAGAGGAAAAATGCCATACAAATTCATATAATCCAACTTTATTAAAACATTGCATACATATAATTACACTATCAAAACATACATTTGCAAAAAAAAAAACATATGTTAATATAGAGTATATTAATTATATTTAGCTCAAATATAATAGACTAAAAAGCATAAAAAGGGCATTTGAGAACATTTGCTGAACAAAAGACAAGCAGCTGAGACAGTCAGCAGGTCACCAGCCGATGAGGTGGACTCGGGACTGGAGAACACAGCGGACAGGGGAGTGCAGACGAGAAGGTCGGTAGACATCAACAGTCCAATAAAGATAAACAAATCCAATGGGAAAGGGCAAGCACAGAAACCAGTCGCCAGGCACAAGTCAAAAACAGGCAGACAGTCCGGGGACAGAGAATGATGGGCGGCAGGCACAGGTAAAACTGGGCAGAGAACAAGACGGAGCAAAATCAAATAGTAAGCCTCCGATACAGGAGGACACAAATAGGATCTTGATACGACAGGACAGGCCACATGTCTAGCATGAGCAGACAGAAGAAAATAATCTAAAACAAAAATAGTAAAAACGAAACAGAGCACACTATAGCAGAGAAATGGAAAAACTTTACAATACGGTGACACTATATGCATTAATTGATGCTTAACTAATGCACAGATAGACATGAGTTAATGTATCATGAAGAACTAAACCATTCATTAACAATTACTGCATCAGCAACAAATGAACTTTCTATATGATTCATAGATTAAGTAATTAATAAATTGTTATTAGTTAAATGTGTCAAAGTATTAATTGCCTAATGACATATTATATTAACTAATAGTGTAAATTCATACGTTAATTACCACAATGGGTTGAAGCATGCATTTCAACTTCCAGTTCTCTGCTTTAATTAATCATTAGCATGGGTATTTTATTTTAATATTTATTTCGAACAAAACACAATATATATAATAAAAAAAAGATATATATATATTGTATATTGTAAGGCCTGGTCTAACGAACACACACATAGTTTCAACTCTCCCGCTCTCCTGCTATAAATCCTCTGGTCCCAGGAGACCCCCAGAACTAGAATATGTAAAAGAAAAACAAGAAGATTGGTCTCGAGTCGGGATCAGGATACTACACACATTATTTCCAAACATCCTGGTGCCGGCTGAAATAAACTGCCCAATCTCCTGAGATCATAAAAACAAGGATATATGGAACCGTCACATCTGGCTGCTTTCATCATGAAGTTGGATGAGGAGGACCCCCTCTTTTTTGTCACTCTTGAAAAAACCCAGAACTCATACTCCCGGACCTTACTTCACATTGGGGCCATAAGTCAAAGGCCTGGTTACAGCCGACTCGAACCAAAGACTTTTACGACCTTGCATATCAAGCACATTCCAGGAAAACGCACCGTTTCTGTGCGTCCTCTATCTAACAAAGAGAAAGGGAGCCACACCCTGAAGGATTTTGTTTTAAAGAACAAAAGTTATACTGGTTTCTGATATTTGAAACAATATACTCGGAAAAAGAAACACTATATACAATATATCTATACATGTATTAAGAAGTTTGTATTTGTGACAGTTATAAGCTTGTTTTGTTATTATTAAAACTCATGGTATTGTTGCAATCATTCAATGCATAAAGGTTACCTGATGACGAGATGTCAGGTCACATGCTCGATGTGTTTATTTACAATTTAGGATCTTTTAATCGATGCATTGAACCGAGTAATATCCTTTGTATTCATATGTATTTTTGGCTATGCAAAGTTACGTGGTGTTTGGTGTCAAACGAACGCTGATTTCATGAATAATAATATTGTGGTGAATGAAATCTTATCTGTTTTTCATTAATGCATATTTACAAGACGAATAGAAGTTTGCTGTTATAAGTTTATGTGAAAATACTTGCGCAGATAATGTATGCAACACGAAACTGTGCAGGGGCGGGGCTCCGCCCACAGCTACACTTGCGATTGGATAAAACGCCCTGCAGGAAAGAATCCGATTGGGTCAGGCGCCGGAGGCGGATCTCAAATTGGCCCGTTAAAACGGATGCACAACCGTGAATGTGTTGGAGTTGAAAACTAAAAGGAGGCTCACGCACGCCTCGCTCGTCTCTCGTTCTGCTCACGCTGCAAAGCGCTTCTGGCCTCTAAACATCACGGCGGAGCCAACAACTGAGACTAAGACTCAGTTAAACTTTGAAAGAACTTTAACCTCGGAAGCTAAGACCTGAATCGACTTCCTGAGAGCTTCATCGAGTCAGAACGAAGTCCTCCAACCACTGAAGGGTACCCATGTCACACGACCTACCGAGCAGCCAATCCGCACGTGGTCCGTCTCGACCAAAACAAAGAATTCACCTGAGGAAAGAGACTCTTTGAACCGAAAGAAACACGAACAGTGAGGCATAACAAACTGCTCTTGAAACTACTGGAACTGGTGATATATCTATCTGTTGTTTAAAAGTAAAGATAAGGGTTCTTGCGTGTGATTTTCCCTCAGGCTGAAACGAGCATTAAAACCTAAGTCTCTCTCTCTTCATATACTCGAAAAACAACTCGCTCCCATCTGTGTGTATGTTTAAATCGTCTGTTTTGTGTTGTCTAGTCAGTAGTGTATTAGAGCAGTAATAAACTTTGATTTTATTAAGAAATCTCTTGTCTGTGCTATGTGATTTTGCATATCGTAATTATTTGCCAAAAAGATTGCGTTTTACCTAAGCTCATAAACCTGAGAACTAAGTTAACTAGTTGTTTATTTTGATCGTTGGCCGCGAGTAAAATAAACAAAATTGTTAAGAGATAACTTGCTGATATTAATGCTTGCTGGACAAGTCGTTAATAAGGTATAAGTTGGATGTTCTGATTAATATCCATTAATCAGATGACCATCGACTTGTAAGGGTGGTTTCCTAAAAAAATAAGATAAAATAAATATTTGTAGGATTAATTTCTTACAATATACACACACATACACTCACCTAAAGGATTATTAGGAACACCATACTAATACTGTGTTTGACCCCCTTTCGCCTTCAGAACTGCCTTAATTCTACGTGGCATTGATTCAACAAGCTGCTGAAAGCATTCTTTAGAAATGTTGGCCCATATTGATAGGATAGCATCTTGCAGTTGATGGAGATTTGTGGGATGCACATCCAGGACACGAAGCTCCCGTTCCACCACATCCCAAAGATGCTCTATTGGGTTGAGATCTGGTGACTGTGGGGGCCATTTTAGTACAGTGAACTCATTGTCATGTTCAAGAAACCAATTTGAAATGATTCGAGCTTTGTGACATGGTGCATTATCCTGCTGGAAGTAGCCATGCGTGTTTCAAGTCAAGTCTTCATCTGTTTGGATTATGTTTGTATTTTGGATCACTTTGTAAATAAACTGCACTTGGGTTCTCACTATGCTCACCTTCAGTGGACTGAATTGTTACAGCTACATATCTGTGTTGCAAACATTAAATAATAACAAAAGTATTAGGATAAAAGTTTATAGTGCGGATATAGCCGCAATCAAAATTAGGAACTGACCTTTGTAACTAATGTTACGCTTCAAATAAAGACTGTATATGTTACATTATGCCAGTAGGTGGTGACTGTTGAAATGTATTTGATGTTTTAATTATTCATTCAAGAGATTCGTTCAAAAACTCTGGAGGAAGTCTTCATTCATTTATTTCAAATGATTTTTTACATAATGAATTCATTTAAATGAATACAGATTTTTAATTTTAATTAAATTTTCCAATAAAGCAACAGTGGTACTGGTATCTCATAACAATATGTACAGCTAGTACATATTAGACATTCAAATGCATAAGAGCAAAGACAGAAATAAAAGAAAATTATAAACCAAAATGATAAAGACATAGTCCCTGATTATCTCAAGAAAGTTCCCGAGAGGGGACCAAATGAGCCAGAACACCTCCGATCTTTGATTTAAAGCATAAGTAAATTTTTCCAATGGTAAAAGAGTTGTCGCCTGACTCATCCACATATTGATTGAAGGTATCGGAGCTGTTGACCATAATAATAGTATACATTTTTTGGCCAGATATATTCAAAAATTGAGTACAGATTCTTTGTCACAGTCCAGACACAGATCCACTGAACAGTTCAGAAGGTATACCTTTGGGGACAATACAAAAGACTTTACAATAATCTTGTGAATCTCTTTCCAGTACATTTTGATTTTGTCACAATCCCAAAATACATGCATCACTGTGCCAATGTCTACCTTACATTTAAAGCATAACTGAGAACAATTAGGAAGTATTCTGAGGAGGCGAACTGGGGTTAGATAAGTCCTGTGGAAAAACGTATAATTTTGTTCGTGAACCGAAATTGAAGCACTTTTGGGGAAGATATTTGATCAGACAGATAGCCACTCCTCATTTCTAAAACTAGACCCAATGTCCTTTTCCCATATCACCCTTAAAGAGTCAAAGGATGAAGGACCAACATTAAACAGCATTGTATATAATTCAGAGATCTTCTTTCTAAGAGTAAATGAAGAAAAAAGATGCTTTCCTATTTCAATAAGATCAAGTTATATATTACCTTCTTTTAACTGTAACTCTAAAAAGTGTCGGATTTAAAGGAATTTATAAAGATCTTTACTGGGCAGATTAAGTCTTAACTCCTCCAGATTAAATGCCTGTGTTTAACTCCTGAAATGATCTCATTTGAACTCCGACACTCCTCTTGACCTCCCAGTCAAAAGGCCGATATTCTGTATGGGAGTGGGAAGATCAGGACTTCAGAGACAACTTATTTGGAATGGATAAATATTTCTTAACATCCTTCCACACCAAAAGAGTATTTGTTACAGTGAAAATATTATAAATAAATGGAAGGGAGCATAACAGTCTAGGAAAACATCTAGTGGATTCAATCCCAACCCAGCGTGAATCAAATCTGTAAATAAACCAACTTAACATGTGCTTAATTTGTGCAGACCAAAAATATAATTGAAAATTGGGACCCAATTCCTTTGGTTTCATCAAAACCGAAAGTTTGAGTCTGGGTTTCTTTTGGTTCCAGATATACCTTGAAATTGAAGAATTAATCCTCTTAAAAAAGTTTGTATTTAAGTAACATGCTAGATTTTGGAATAGAAAGTTATACATATTTTTAAATAGGCTAATTTAAAACATTAAATCAAATACTTTGTCAGAACCTGAAAGGAAATTAGACAACCAAACTAAATAATATGTAGGCTAATGTTTTGTTTTCAGAATCGTGGGAGAACCGTGACCTCTTTTCTAAAAATCTAATCTAACTAATGCTATTAGTACTGTTTCTAATATTAAAATGTAAAGACTAGGATTACACTAGACCAGTGGTCCTCAACCTTTTTTGGGCCAACTATGGCAAGTCTATAGTTATTAGATCAAGACAATGCCAGCTCTCATTCTGCATGTGCTACAACAACATGGTTTCATAGACACATGTGCATGCGACTGACCGGCCAGAAGATCTGTCTCCTATTGAACATGTACGGCCCATCATGAAAAGAAGAAGAATCAGACAACGATGACCACAGACTGATGGGCATCTGCAGTCTTTTATCTAGTGAGATTGGGCAAAACTTTGCTCACAAAACTTTTAAGAATTAGTATCCTCAATTCCCAAATAATTAAACATTGCACACAAAAAGCATTTCTATAAATTTTTCTAAACAAGAAAAAGCATACAATGCTTTGTGTCTAAATGCATATATTAGTTTAATGGGAAGTTCATAAGCTGCGCTACAGAAAGCCGAGTGAACACTAAAGTAGAGAGTCATTGGATCCCGTCACAGTAAATGGATGCCGCATTACTCAACGCGCTTGCACTACAAACAAGTTGACAAATAGATACAGAAAGTGCGCTTTGATGCATCCAGTGTAGAGATGGCGTTAGAATGTGGCAGACCATTTTCTTTTGCAAGTTTCAGCTCATACATCATACATCTACAGCCCCCCAAGAACAGCTTAGCGCCCCCCGATGCTCTCCGAATGTCCCCGTTAAGAAACACTACTCTAGACTGTAGTACATTAATAAGGATTTGGTGCAATTATAATGCATTATAATGCCGTTTCTCATCTAGTGTGCAAAGTGCTGCAAGCCAAAACCCTCTTGCACCAATCGCAAAAAATGGTTGTCCACTGTCCAGCGTTACTACTCTCACAATTCTGAGAAATAAAGTCATAATTCTGAGTAATAAAGTCATAATTCTGAGAAATAAAGTCATAATTCTGAGAAATAAAAATTGTGAGATATTAACTTGCAATTGTAAGAAACTAGTCTCTTTTTTTCCCCTCAGAATTAACTTTATGTCAGAATTGCAAAATAAAAAGTCACAATTACCTTGTTTTATATTTTATTCAGTGGTGGAAACGGGCTTTCATAAATTATGAAGAAACTGAATGAATGTTAATTTAGTGAGTCAAAGACTGTTGATTTCCAGGGCATTATTGCATACTTCTATCACAGCGACCTGTAAATGAAACACATTTGCTATTACATATCATACGTTTATAATCATTGCTATTTGTGCAGCATATGTCATAAGTTATTGTACAGCTGTGAGAACACACTCACGTTTGTCAGCGTTCACTTCCTGTTTAGGGGTTTGAGACCACCTCAGTGTCACGTCTGTGAACCCTCTATCAGCCAGAGCAGATCCCAACTGGAAATAACATTCATACTAAACTGATTAGATCAGAATATGACAAGACATTCAAATCTTCCTCTCTTTTCTCGTGTCATGTCCCAAACAGTACTTTTGTAAAATCATGTCTCTTTAAAATGTGAGAATATTGTAAATTTGTTCATGCTGTAAATAGTTTGACTGAATAACCAATAGGTGATCTGTATATATATATATATAGATCTGTATCATAATATATACCGGTCTTCTCTTTACAAATGCAACTGCACTGCAGGAGAACAACAGCTGATTTAGTTTTTAACAAATTCAGGTCATAATATTTAACAATGCAATAAGTGTTTGTTTTCTCGTCACTTGTTACTTTTTTTCTCACCTGTTTCAGAACGTTTTCTCTCATTGTAGAGTCGGTCAAATCATTGCTGGAGTGAAACAGCAGTTTTACAAATGATCTTTTTAAACAGGGACCTAGAAAAATATATTCATATATATGTAAATTCATAAAAAATCCTAAGAAATATAGTTTGCACCCAACAAATGATCTTGCATTTATTAAAACCTTTCCAAGCTCCTCACTGCGTCATATTGACAAAACTTTATAATGTGAAGAAATTATTATATATTATAAACCAATATTGCTGATGTATACCTTCTCCATAGACCTTCACCTCACACAGAGTGAGTATCTTCTTGTCTCCAGGAATGATCAGATTCACGTAACGTCCCTCCATCCCATCGCATGAGTAGCTGTAGGACTCACCTGCTGGAATAGCAGGAATAACAGCACATCTACAGACAGAGAAACAGATGAGAGATATAAAAATACTCTCATATCTGCATTAATCCTTCACATTTGTGCTCAAAGTCTCAAGCTCTTTCAACCTCAAGTTTCTCACAAGGGATTGTTGGTGCCGTTGTTCTCCAAAGAGTTTCCGATGCGAATCTCCGCTCCGTTTATTTGTTCAGCACAGCAGTCTTTTCTATTAGTGACGATCACTCTACTAACTCGGTAGACATGACGCAGATCCAGCCTCCACCACGGGTTAGTCTCATGAAGGGTTGAGGAGCATCCCGTATACAACTGCTGGAGTCCTCGATCAATGGCCTTTTCAGCAAACCAGTCCGCAGATGTTGACGACTGTGTAGCAGCTCCAGCTACTGCCAGATTTTCTAAAAAAATGGATGAAAAAAAAGTCACGACTCGTCTTGATGCAGAAAGTTTGCAGCACAGGGGAAGATTACTGAGGAACAACGACTGGAGGTGAAGTGAGTTATTACTGCATCGACTACCCTCACCAAACCGAATTGTGAAAATTATGATTTTGTGTTCCTTTACAGTATGTGTCAAGTATGGCATGATATTACATTAATTATTTATTAATGTAGAATATTGAATATAATGCTCTACAACCTGCCAAGTACCCGTAGACTTCAACCTCACAAAGCGCAAGAATCTTCCAGTCTCCGGGAATATGAATAATCACGTAACGTCCAACCAATCCATCACATGAGTAGTTGTAGGACTCACCTGCTGGAATAGCTGGAATAACAGCACATCTACAGACAGAGAAACACATGAAGGATATAAAAATACTGTCATATCTGTATTAATCCTTCACATTTGTCCTTGACGTCTCATGCTCTTTCAACCTCAAGTTTCTTACATGGGATTGTTGATGCCGTTGTTCTCCAAAGAGTTTCCGATGCGAATCTCCGCTCCATTTATTTGTTCAGCACAGCAGTCTTTTCTATTACTGATGACCACTTTATTAACTCGGTAGACATCATGCAGATCCAGCCTCCACCACGGGTTAGTCTCATGAAGGGTTGAGGAGCATCCCGTATATAACTGCTGGAGACCTCGATTACCATCTATGGCCCTTTCAGCAAACCAGTCCGCAGATGTTGACGACTGTGTAGTGGCTCCTCCTAATGCCCGATTTCCTAGAAAGATAGGTTTATATTTTTTCTACAAATCTTTGAGTGAACATGTACTAAACATGAGTGGAATTTGCATTGCAGCGCCCCCACACCTTGATGCTCATGACAAGAATAGCATGTATAATTATCTTTATTGAAGTGAATTAGGTTTAAATCCCCGTCATGCATTAATGAATGATATTTTTCTAATTTTACACATAATAATCCACGATGATCACATTACACAAAACTGAAATTGCATGTCAAAATAAAACATTGTCAATATTTTTTGAGACTCCCCCCAAAATTTCACTAATCATGTTTTCAGGGGAGCCCATGTCTTATTAAGGGGAGCCTAGCTCCTCCGTAGTTCGCACCCTGTCTGTACTCATTTTTGTTTTCACAAGTTTATTTAGTTCTACACGTTCACAGATCTTCCCATTATAACAAAAGAAAAAGAAAGCAGACACGATGTCGATTAGAGATTCATTGTGTAGTTTTCATGTGAGTCATCTCAGTCAGTTTCGCTATAAGGGAAGCTCCCTTTGCTCAGTTTCTCTCTAAAATTCGTTCACAGTTTGAAAAAAAGTTTTGTTTTTCTAAGAGGACCAAACGCCCACGTATACTGTTTCAGGATTAACAAATTTGCAAGTATATGTCAATTTATTCTACTAACTCTAAACCTACCCTAACAGTCTACTCTGAGAGTTAGTAGACATGTAGTTGCAAATTAATGAGAATTAGTTGACATGTAGTTACAAAGTTACTTATATGTAGTAGAATGTCTAAAGTGGACTATCAAAATAAAGTGTGACCGAATATTTGAATGATTTCTGAAGGATCGTGTGACTAAAGTAATGATGCTGAACATTCAGCTTTGAAATCACAAGAATAAATTACGTATTAAAGTATATTCAAATAGAAAACAGTTATTTTAAATAGTAAAATATTTCACAATATTACTGCTTTTGCTGTATTTTGGATCAAATAAATGCAGGCTTGGTGAGCAGAAGAGACTTCTTTAAAAAAAAACATTAAAAATCTTACTGTTCAAAAACCTTTGACTGGTAGTGTATATCATATATACAGTATCTCACAAAAGTGAGTACACCCCTCACATTTCGGCAATCATTTTAGTATATCTTTTCAAGGGACAATACTATAGAAATGAAACTTGTGTATTTTAGAGTAGTTAATGTGCAACTTGTATAGCAGTAAAGATTTACTGTCCTCTGAAAATAACTCCACATACAGCCATTATTGTCAAAAAAGCTGGCAACAAAACTGAGTACACCCTAGTGATAAGTGATAACAGCTAAACGTCGTTTAACCATGCAAAGCCACATGTCCTATTCATGATGTTGATGTTTTTGTCTGCTTGACAGGACCATACAAATGTGTGTCTTGTTTTAGAGCAGTTAAAATGTGGTGCTTTGAGTACAATTCTCTCATACTGACCACTGGATGTTCAACATGGCACCTCATGGCAAAGACATCTCTGAGGATTTGAGAATTAGAATTGTTGCTCTCCACAAAGATGGCCTAGGCTATAAGAAGTTCGGTAACAGCCTGGAACTGAGTTACAGTACAGTGGCCGGGGTCATACAGAGGTTTTCCAAGACGGGTTTCACTCAGAACAGGCCTCGCAAGGGTCGATCATAGAAGTTAGGTCCTCGTGCTGTGCATCAGGTGCAGAAGCTGGCTTCAAAAAACAGACGCGCGAGTGCTGCCAGCATTGCTTTAGAGGTTGCAGAAGTGGAAGGTCAGCTTGTCAGTGCTCAGACCATATGCTGCACACTGCAACAAGTCAGTTTGCATGGCTGTCGTCCCAGAAGGAAGCCTCTTCTGAAGCTGGCTCACAAAAAAGCCTGCAAACAACCTGGCCAAGAGCATGAATTACTGGAACCATCTGCTGTGGTCTAATGAGTCTAAGGTAAACTTGTTTGGCTCAGATGGTGTCCAGCCTGTGTGGTGACGCCCTGGTGAGGAGTACCAAGAAAATTGTGTCTTGCCTACAGTCAAACATGGTGGTGGTAGCATCATGGTCTGGGGCTGCATGACTACTGCTGGTACTGGGGAGCTGCGGTTCATTGAGGGAAACATGGATTCCAACATGTACTGTAACATTCTGAAGCAGATGATGATGCCTTCCCTTCTGAAACTGTACCGAATGGCAGTTTTCCAACATAATAATGACCCCAAACACACAGCCAAGATGTTCACTTAGGGTGTACTCATTTTTGTTGCGAGTTATTTGGACAATAATGGCTATATGTTGAGCTATATTTAGAGGACAGTAAATTTGTACTTCTATACAAGCTGCACATTGACTACTCTAAAATATATCCAAGTTTAATTTGTGTAGTTCTGTCCCTTGGGAAGATATACTAAAAGTTTTGCTGAAATGTGAGGGGTGTACTCACTTTTGTGAGATACTATATATATATATATATATATATATATATATATATATGAGTGTGTGTGTGTGTGTGTGTGTGCAAATGCACACACACAGTGGTGTGAAAAAGTGTTGGCCCCCTTCCTGATTTTTTTTTTTTTTTTTTTTTGCATGTTTGTCACACTAATGTTTCAGATCATCAAACAAATTTAAATATTAATCAAAGATAACACAACATGCAGTTTTTGAATGAAGTTTTTTATTATGAAGGGAAAACAAAATCCAAACCCACATGGCCCTGTGTGAAAAAGTGCTTGCCCCCTAAACCTAATAACTGGTTGGGCCACCCTTAGCAGCAACAACTGCAATCAAGCGTTTGTAATAACTTGCAATGAGTCTGTTACAGCGCTGTGGAGGAATTTTGGCCACTCATCTTGGCAGAATTGTTGTAATTCAGCCACATTGGAGGATGAACCGCCTTTTTAAGGTCATGCCACAGAATCTCAATAGGATTCAGGTCAGGACTTTGACTAGGCCACTCCAAAGTCTTCATTTTGTTTTTCTTCAGCCATTCAGAGGTGGATTTGCTGGTGTTTTTTGGATCATTGTCCTGCTGCAGAACCCAAGTTCTCTTCAGCTTGAGGTCACGAACAGATGGCCGGACATTGTCCTTCAGGATTTTTTGGTAGACAGCTGAATTCATGGTTCATTTATCACAGCAAGTCTTCCAGGTCCTGAAGCAGCAAAACAGCCCCAGACCATCACACTACCACCACCATATTTGACTGTTGGCATGATGTTCTTTTTCTGAAATGCTGTGTTACTTTTACGCCAGATGTAATGGGACACACACCTTCCAAAAAGTTCAACTTTTGTCTCGTCAGTCCCCAGAGTGTTTTCCCAAAAGTGTTGGGGATCATCAAGATGTTTTCTGGCAAAACTGAGACGAGCCTTTATGTTCTTTTTGCTCAGCAGTGGTTTTCGTCTTGGAACTCTGCTATGCAGGCCATTTTTGCCCAGTCTCTTTCTTATGCTGGAGTCATGAACACTGACCTTAACTGAGGCAAGTGAGGCCTGCAGTTCTTTAGATGTTGTTGTGGGGTCTTTTGTGACCTCTTGGATGAGTCGTCGCTGCGCTCTTGGGGTAATTTTGGTCGGCCGGCCACTCCTGGGAAGGTTCACCACTGTTCCATGTTTTCTCCATTTGTGGATAATGGCTCTCACTGTGGTTCCAAAGCTTTAGAAATGGCTATATAACCTTTTCCAGACTGATAGATCTCAATTACTTTCTTTCTCATTTGTTCCTGAATTTCTTTGGATCTCAACATGATGTGTAGCGTTTGAGGATCTTTTGGTCTACTTCACTTTGTCAGGCAGGTCCTATTTAAGTGATTTCTTGACTGTGAACAGGTGTGGCAGTAATCAGGCCTGGTGTGGCTAGAGAAACTGAACTCAGGTGTGATAAAAACACTTTTTCACACAGGGCCATGTGGGTTTGGATTTTGTTTTCCCTTCATAAAAAACATCCTTCATTCAAAAACTGCATGTTGTGTTTACTTGTGTTATCTTGGATTAATATTTTAATTTGTTTGATGATATGAAACATTAAAGTGTGACAAACATGCAAAAAAAAATAAAAATCAGGAAGGGGGCCAACACTTTTTCACACCACTGTACATACATATATATATCTATATAGAAGTGGTGGTGTTAGTGGTGGGCCGCCTTTTTGTCCCAGTCCAGCCCTGAATGGAAGAAATGAACATCTGACAAGCCAATGTCAAAACAGAGCTGTGCATTAAGTGATGCTGAATAAATTCAGAGTAACAAAACTACATCAGCAACAAGTCTATGTTACCTGAATAGCAGCTTTTACAGTTAAAGATAAAACTTAAATCAACTTAAAAATGAGTCCCTTTTAAGGCAATGTTTGAAAAATTAAGTTTTTACATTGTCTAAATATTTAATGCATTATTATTTAATGTGTATAGCATTAAAAAGTAACTCAATTTGTAGTTAAGTATTTAAATAATCCTTCTAGGCTCTTGGTGTCTGGGCTTATTTGTTTTTGTGACTTCCTGCACTTGCTATACTTCATAGTCATTTTAGGGAGGCCTTATATGGCCGATTTCTGACTAGGAAACTCGTATTTACGATAATTCCGATAGCACGTGAATGCAGCATAATACATCCAAGAGCAAAACTGAGGGAGGGGGGGGCAACTGAGCTAATGAGTGATGCTCTGATGGCATCTACTGGTTTTCCAGGAGACAATTTTTTATTTTCATGTCATCTTCATGAATTAAATGTCAATCATTCAAAATTTAAAGTGCATTTTACAGCACAACTGTAGAGAAAAAAAAAAATAAAGGTTTTAAAATATTTTTGTTTGGGGGGTTGCGTGTCTTTGTCACCTTTTTCACCCATGATGAGTTTACATCCCTGTTATATGCTCAAGCCCCACGTTTATCAGATTCATCTGTACATAAGACACCAGTTAAACATGAATAGTGTCATACTGGTTTGGAAAGACATGAGTGTGATTTCTGGTGAATTCTGGTGGAGTTTAAAGTAAGTTTCTAAAAAAGTATTTATTACATTCAATAAAGTGCTCTACAAAAACGAATTACCTGCCAAATACCCGTAGACTCCAGCTTCAACAATACTAAGAATCTTCAGATTTCCAGGAATATGAACAACCACATAACGTCCCACCATACCACCGCATGAGAAAGTGGCCGTGGCACCGGCTGCAAGAGTAGAAATCACACCACATCTACAAACAGAAAGATCATCTGTTATCTGTTTCTGTTCATTCTTCACTTCAGCCACAGAAATCAAATGAAAAGAAAAAAAGTTTTAATCCTCACATGGTGTTGTTGTAAATGTCAAGAAAGTTCCCGATACGAATCACCGCTCCATTAATCCTATCAGCATTGGTCGGTCTATTAGTGATGGTCACTCTGTTCACTTTGTACACTTTCAGTAGATCCACTCTCCACCATGGGTTGGTCTCTTCGATAGTGTGTGTAAAGCTGGTCAACAATCCATCAAGAGCCTTTTCAGGACCAAATCCTGCGTAAGTTGATGACTGACTAATTTCGCCCCATAGTGCTGCATTCTCTAGAAGAAATTCATGGATAAAGGCCAATAAGAAGTCCTCTACTACTGCAGAAGACCTTTACCAAACTAATCTTTCTTACATCATCAGCTACATGTCCACCACAGGGTCAGAAATTAAGGGTTAAGGGCGCAAAACAGTGACAGATATTTAAAACACAAGGGTAAAAGAATGATAGTGAGCATCTTTTTCTATTTTATTATTTTGATATCCAACATTTGTTACTTAGTATAATTCTAATCTTGGCCTATATATCATGATGGGCTTGGTATGTTATATTAAACAAAGAGCAGTATAATCTAACATTAAAAATGTGTAAAAGCTGTTCCTTAAAGATCAATTTTGGAGGGAAATATTGCCTGTTAATAAGAAGATTATTTTGGTCTATCTGGTATCAGGAACTATAAACTGGGCATCGAACTGCTTCAGAGCTTTATTACAGGGCTAAATGTCTAAGTACTTCTATATCTGCCCATTTAACAGACAAAACAGAACAAGAGTGTTAAGACACTGAAGGAGTCTTACCGTTTTGTCCACGTGCCATTTCCTCAACCAATAAAAACCCTGTGGAAACAAGTGAAACACACATTCGAATTAGCATTTTCAATTTAATTCATTGCTGCTAATAATTAAAAGCATAGTCTGAATTATAATGGAAACATTAAACATTGTTCTTTGTTATGACCATGTTGGATGAAAACATTGACACATTAATAATACAGATAATTATTCATGTGTCAGTGATTTCATCCAACATGGTCATAAAGCAGAAGACTGAAATCTAAAGTGGGATGAGGACATGTTCCTGTGAATCACTACCAGACTTTCTGGATGTAAAGGGACTAGGTGATTGACAGCAGTGTTTGCACTATGCTTTAACAGGCGGTTATTTTAAAATTGTTTGGGTGTGCATAACTTTAAAGCGTTTTTGTTCATTACAGCGTGTCTTTTTGCTCTGGTGCTGGTGCCCATTTGGTGCTGCTTTAGTGGATTTAGTGGTCTTTCAGGTATGTGTATTTAAAGGTCCCCTCTTCAAGTGCTTTGAAACACGCAGCGTTATTCGATGTAATGACGTAATTTCAACTGAAATAATTAAATGGTGAAAATCACTTTCGTTGACCTGAGAAATAATTACCGTCCGAATAGGGCTATAGTCTGATTTTCTTACTAGTAAAAGTTTGGGCTTGGGTCTGAAAATTGCACTGCTCTGTCACATGGACAAACACAGCCAAAAGCCCGATTCCGACTGTAATTGTTTCTCAGGGGGGACGTAAGTGATTTTCACCATATACAGAGGGTAGTTGGTGATTTTATTGCCGTCCGAATCCAGGATGTCGGGTGTTTTGCCCCCGTGAAAATCCCCGGCCGAATTACCTACTGCTTTTTGACAAACACCAAGGTCGTGTGGTAATTTAATTGCCGTCCGAATCCACATCTCTGAGTTTACAAGAAGAAATCGATTCAAAATTCAGTGTTCAACCCCTTTTTGAGCACTCCCGAACACTGTACGGTAACTGCTGTACTTCGGTGTAATTTGCATATATATTTATTTCTGAAATGCTGGAAAATATTTAAAAGATCCATAAGTTTTATCACTGAGGTGATATGTAAATTAATTTTTACAGACGTCCATATGAGAAATAATTACCGTCCGAATCGGGCTAAAGACTGTCAAACCATTTGCATACACAAACGAGTAAATATGTAACAAGATTTGTTTGGTAAAGTAGACAAAAAAAAATAAACTGAGAAAAACAATCCTAGAGATCAAGTGACAAACAAAACCATAATCTACAATCTACACTACCCATCAACAGTTTAGAGGCAGTACTTTAAGAACGTGATACTTTTATTCATCAAGGATGCATTAAATTGATCAAACGTGTCAGTAAAGACAATTATTATGTTACAAACTATTTATTTTTTAAATAAATGCTGTTCTTTTGAACTTTCTATTCATCTGTCAATGCTGAAAAATAGAATGAATCACGGTTTCCACAAAAATATTTAGCAGCACAACTGTTTTAATAATAATAGCAATAATTATTAATAATAAATAATAATCAGAAATGTTTGTTGAGCAGTAAATCCGTATATTAGAATGATTTCTGAAGGATCATGCAACACTGAAGACTGGAGTAATGATACTGAATTCAGCTTTGATCACAGAAATAAATGACATTTTAACAGATAATCACTGCTCCGGGTGTGTGTTCACGGTGTGTGTGTGTTCACTGCTGTGTGTGTGTTCACGGTGTGTGTGTGTTCACTGCTGTGTGTGTGTTCACGGTGTGTGTGTGTTCACTGCTGTGTGTGTGTTCACTGCTGTGTGTGTGTTTACTGCTGTGTGTGTGTTCACGGTGTGTGTGTGTTCACTGCTGTGTGTGTGTGTTCACGGTGTGTGTGTGTTCACTGCTGTGTGTGTGTTCACGGTGTGTGTGTGTTCACTGCTGTGTGTGTGTTCATGGTGTGTGTGTGTTCATGGTGTGTGTGTGTGTGTTCACTGCTGTGTGTGTGTGTTCACTGCTCCGGGTGTGTGTTCACGGTGTGTGTGTGTTCACGGTGTGTGTGTGTTCACTGCTGTGTGTGTGTGTTCACTGCTCCGGGTGTGTGTTCACGGTGTGTGTTCACTGCTGTGTGTGTGTGTGTTCACTGCTCCGGGTGTGTGTTCACGGTGTGTGTTCACTGCTGTGTGTGTGTGTTCACTGCTCCGGGTGTGTGTTCACTGCTGTGTGTGTGTGTGTGTTCACTGCTCCGGGTGTGTGTTCACGGTGTGTGTGTGTGTGTGTTCACTGCTGTGTGTGTGTGTTCACTGCTCCGGGTGTGTGTTCACGGTGTGTGTGTGTTCACGGTGTGTGTGTGTTCACTGCTGTGTGTGTGTGTTCACTGCTCCGGGTGTGTGTTCACGGTGTGTGTGTGTTCACTGCTGTGTGTGTGTGTTCACTGCTGTGTGTGTGTGTTCACTGCTCCGGGTGTGTGTTCACGGTGTGTGTGTGTTCACTGCTGTGTGTGTGTGTTCACTGCTCCGGGTGTGTGTTCACGGTGTGTGTGTGTGTTCACTGCTGTGTGTGTGTGTTCACTGCTCCGGGTGTGTGTTCACGGGGTGTGTGTGTTCACTGCTGTGTGTGTGTGTTCACTGCTCCGGGTGTGTGTTCACTGCTGTGTGTGTTCACTGCTGTGTGTGTGTGTGTTCACTGCTCGGGGTGTGTGTTCACGGTGTGTGTGTGTTCACTGCTGTGTGTGTGTGTTCACTGCTCCGGGTGTGTGTTCACGGTGTGTGTGTGTGTTCACTGCTGTGTGTGTGTGTTCACTGCTCCGGGTGTGTGTTCACGGTGTGTGTGTGTTCTCTGCTGTGTGTGTGTGTGTTCACTGCTCCGGGTGTGTGTTCACGGTGTGTGTGTGTGTGTGTTCACTGCTGTGTGTGTGTGTTCACTGCTCCGGGTGTGTGTTCACGGTGTGTGTGTGTTCACTGCTGTGTGTGTGTGTTCACTGCTCCGGGTGTGTGTTCACTGCTGTGTGTGTGTGTTCACTGCTCCGGGTGTGTGTTCACGGTGTGTGTGTGTTCACTGCTGTGTGTGTTCACTGCTCCGGGTGTGTGTTCACGGTGTGTGTGTGTGTGTGTGTGTGTGTGTGTGTGTGTGTGTGTTCACTGCTGTGTGTGTGTGTGTTCACTGCTCCGGGTGTGTGTTCACGGTGTGTGTGTGTTCACTGCTGTGTGTGTGTGTTCACTGCTCCGGGTGTGTGTTCACTGCTGTGTGTGTGTGTGTGTGTTCACTGCTGTGTGTGTGTGTTCACTGCTCCGGGTGTGTGTTCACGGTGTGTGTGTGTTCACTGCTGTGTGTGTGTGTGTTCACTGCTCCGGGTGTGTGTTCACGGTGTGTGTGTGTTCACTGCTCCGGGTGTGTGTTCACTGCTCCGGGTGTGTGTTCACGGTGTGTGTGTGTGTTCACTGCTCCGGGTGTGTGTTCACTGCTCCGGGTGTGTGTTCACGGTGTGTGTGTGTTCACTGCTCCGGGTGTGTGTTCACTGCTGTGTGTGTGTGTTCACTGCTCCGGGTGTGTGTTCACGGTGTGTGTGTGTTCACTGCTGTGTGTGTGTGTGTTCACTGCTGTGTGTGTGTGTTCACTGCTCCGGGTGTGTGTTCACGGTGTGTGTGTGTTCACTGCTCCGGGTGTGTGTTCACGGTGTGTGTGTGTGTGTGTTCACTGCTCCGGGTGTGTGTTCACGGTGTGTGTGTGTGTTCACTGCTCCGGGTGTGTGTTCACGGTGTGTGTGTGTTCACTGCTCCGGGTGTGTGTTCACTGCTGTGTGTGTGTGTGTGTTCACGGTGTGTGTGTGTTCACTGCTGTGTGTGTGTGTGTTCACTGCTGTGTGTGTGTGTGTTCACTGCTCCGGGTGTGTGTTCACTGCTGTGTGTGTTCACTGCTCCGGGTGTGTGTTCACGGTGTGTGTGTGTTCACTGCTCCGGGTGTGTGTTCACTGCTGTGTGTGTGTGTTCACTGCTCCGGGTGTGTGTTCACGGTGTGTGTGTGTTCACTGCTCCGGGTGTGTGTTCACTGCTGTGTGTGTGTTCACTGCTCCGGGTGTGTGTTCACGGTGTGTGTGTGTTCACTGCTCCGGGTGTGTGTTCACGGTGTGTGTGTGTGTTCACTGCTCCGGGTGTGTGTTCACGGTGTGTGTGTGTGTTCACTGCTCCGGGTGTGTGTTCACTGCTGTGTGTGTGTGTGTGTTCACTGCTCCGGGTGTGTGTTCACGGGGTGTGTGTGTGTGTGTTCACTGCTCCGGGTGTGTGTTCACGGTGTATGTGTGTGTTCACTGCTCCGGGTGTGTGTTCACTGCTCCGGGTGTGTGTTCACTGCTCCGGGTGTGTGTTCACTGCTGTGTGTGTGTGTGTGTTCACTGCTCCGGGTGTGTGTTCACGGTGTGTGTGTGTTCACTGCTGTGTGTGTGTGTGTGTTCACTGCTGTGTGTGTGTGTGTTCACTGCTCCGGGTGTGTGTTCACTGCTGTGTGTGTTCACTGCTCCGGGTGTGTGTTCACGGTGTGTGTGTGTTCACTGCTCCGGGTGTGTGTTCACTGCTGTGTGTGTGTGTTCACTGCTCCGGGTGTGTGTTCACGGTGTGTGTGTGTTCACTGCTCCGGGTGTGTGTTCACTGCTGTGTGTGTGTTCACTGCTCCGGGTGTGTGTTCACGGTGTGTGTGTGTTCACTGCTCCGGGTGTGTGTTCACGGTGTGTGTGTGTGTTCACTGCTCCGGGTGTGTGTTCACGGTGTGTGTGTGTGTTCACTGCTCCGGGTGTGTGTTCACTGCTGTGTGTGTGTGTGTGTTCACTGCTCCGGGTGTGTGTTCACGGGGTGTGTGTGTGTGTGTTCACTGCTCCGGGTGTGTGTTCACGGTGTATGTGTGTGTTCACTGCTCCGGGTGTGTGTTCACTGCTCCGGGTGTGTGTTCACGGTGTGTGTGTGTTCAATGGGTTAAATGCAGAGCACGAATTCCTAGTATGGGAATTTTAACAGATAATCACTGCTCCGGGTGTGTGTTCACGGTGTGTGTGTGCACTTTGGATGGGTTAAATGCAGAGCACAAATTCCTAGTATGGGTCACCATACTTGGTCATATGTCACTTCACTTCATTTCTTCACTTCACATGTGTGGTTTAAAAAAAAATAGGCTTCATTATCCACCTTATTCCTGACGAGCCTACTGCATTTTACATTATGGGTGGCACTTCCGGTTTGGGGAACTTCCATTCAAAAAAACTGAAACAAATAAAAAAACTGAACCTGTATACTCCCTAGTTGCTTAAAGTCCGCATGAACCAGAAGTTGCTGCCGACTTTATTTCAGTATGGTTTCGTATTTCCAACTGAAATGGAATATTGAATAGAGGGCGGGGTTTTATTTTTGGACTCCTCCTCATCTCTCACTCGCAGCGAACTAACCAGGGCCTAAAATGAACACTCACCAAGCGCCAGATGAGAGTAAAAATCTGCATTGGTGAGTAGATGGCTAGCTTGTACCTAGACACGGTTCTAATAACTTTTACCTGAGAAGATATTGCTGCTTTGCTTCAGAAGATTAACTGTTCCCGTCTTTATTCTTCATAAACTGACATCGTGTCTACACCGGATGAGAGCGGCGCGGCGCTACAAAATACTATAGAGCCTGGATGCAGCGCTACGCGACACGACAAATCCCTGACAGTAAACTGATGCCTCGTTCTGTTTATGACGTACTGACACAACGTTAAAATGATTTTTTTTTCCGGTTTGTCGTGTCCAGTGTAGCTGTTGCGGTGCGACACATACTTGGGGTTCCGTCGGAACAGAACGGAAACATGAAAAGCAAACATCAGAATGTCATGACAGTTCTAGGTGTTTTAGTGCCTTGTTGTTTCAGTGACGATGGATCAAAGAGAGACTGGCTTGTATTTGATACTGCGACTAACACGATGGCCTACTCCGTTTGCCGAAAACATGCAAAGGACAAGAATCTCAACAATTCCTTTTTTTAGGGACTAAATAAATAAATAAAACTCAAAAACGTTAATGATTAATATATATAAACATTGATTAATATATCAATAAATCTGTTTGTTGTTTTTTTCTTCAAACTAAAGGACAAACTACAAACATTGTTTAGTCATTGTAGTAGTAATCTGTTTTTGCAAAAAAAGAGTTTCATGGCCGGTAAATTTTTTAAGGTTACCGACCATTGGCAGGTGTGGCAAAAAGTTAGTTTTAGGCCCTGGAACTGATGGTCGGAGGGGCATGGTTAAGCATATTCTGCACAAGCCGTCAAACTGAGGTCATCAGAGAAGGAATGCCCTTCCAGAGCGGAAGCAAATGCTCAAATTTTGATTAAAGACTACCAAGACAAAAACATTTTTTTTCAGTGGATTAACTTGCACTGATTAATTTTTCACTTTAAGACTAGCAATGTGCGCTAACAAAATAAATATTGTAAATTTAGATTTCATGCAGAGTTTTCAAACATAATTAAATACATAATTTCTAAGTACTATTTTGCATTTGGTTATATTTGGCAAACCTAATTGTATAATTCAAATTCACTAAATTAGTTAATTTTATTTCAGATGTTGAAGGCTACTACTTTCTCACAGATCTCATTTGTATGGACAGCTACACAACATTTTCCCAGGCAATACTGGGGTCCCTCAACAGAAACAATCTGGACCTCAATGATGTGTGGGCACTAGTCACAGATAATGCATCATATTGCCTTAATGGGTTACTCCACCCCAAAATGAATATTTTGTCATTAATTTCTCGCCCTCATGTTGTTCCAAACCCGTAAGACCTCGTTCATCTTTGGAACACAAATTAAGATGTTTTTGATGCATTCTTCTCTCTGACCCTCCATAATGAGCAATGTAATTAATGAATGCTGCATTTATGTATCGTTTTATTGTGTGTTGCTGTACACCCAAAGCGCTTTACAATCATGTGGGGGTCTCTACTCAACCACCACCAGTGTGCAGCATCCACCTGGATGATGCGACGGCAGCCACAGCACAACGGTCCCAGTGCAATCACCACACACCAGCTACAGGTGGAGAGGAGAGAGTCGTAGAGCCAGTCAAGTGGATTATTAGGAGGCCATGATTGATCAGGGCCAGTGGAGGGAATTTGGCCAGGACACCGGGGTTACACCCCTACTCTTTACGAGAAGTGGCATGGGATTTTTAGTGACCACAGAGAGTCAGGACCTCGGTTTAACGTCTCATCCGAAAGACGGTGCTTTTTGACAGTATAGTGTGTCCCCATCACTATACCGGGGCATTAGGACCCATACAGACCACAGGGTGAGCACCCCCTGCTGTGAAATGTGAAATGCAGGTCTTAAAAAAGGTCTTAAATTTGATTTTAAAAATCCTGCAGACACCCAGTTATACTGTGGTACCATTTGGAATAACTGTTTTATTTTTATGCTTAATATGTTGTTGTGAGAATGTTCTGTAGGCCACTAATAACAAAATAGGACCTCTGTACATCTGTTTGTTTCAGATTTACAGACAATGCAAATTGTGCAAATGTACATTGGCTTGTTGAGGTAATATTGCTGTCAATTGACAAGAAAGTTTCCCTTCTGATTTAGCATAACTGCCCAAGAGTTAAAATCTTTAAAAACAATACTTTAATTTCCTTCAATAAAAAGGAGATCGAGCAAGACGATGTAAAATGTGTGTGGATGTGGATTAGTAATCTGGCCCCTTGGTATAAAGGAGAAAAAATGCTGGCCCTCATCACTATCAAAGTTGCACATCCCTGAATTAGATTAATTAATCGCTACATCATGTAATTAATAAAATTAAACATTTTAATCCCTTACCAGCCCTAATATTGTTATGTGTCTGTTTAGTTTCCTGTTTGCCCTTTTTTGGTTCTGTTCCTGTTCTCATTAGTTCATTTGTCTTATTATCATTCAGTTCACCTGTGTTCAGTAATTATCTCGTTTACTCCTTTGTTTCCTGTTGTTTATAAGCATTCAGTTTTGTTGTAGTCTTTGTCCTGTCTTAATTGTAATATGGTTTGGAAACGTCGTCTTGCTCCTTACTCTTTGTGATTAAATCATTTCCTTATATCCTTGCTGCTTCTGTTTCCTGAAGAGACGTTTCATTACAAAAAAAATATATATGTGTATATATATGTGTGTGTGTGTGTGTGTGACCCTGAAACTAGTCTTAAGTCGCTGGGGTATATTTGTAGCAATAGCCAAAAATACATTGTATGGGTCAAAATTATAGATTTTTCTCTTATGCTACAAATCATTAGGATATTAAGTAAACATCATATTCCATGAAGATATTTAGTAAATTTCCTACCATAAATATATCAAAACTTCATTTTTGATTAGTAATATGCATTGCTAAGAACTTAATTTGAACAACTTTAAAGGAGATTTTCTCAATATTTAGATTTTTTTGCTCCCTCAGATTCCAGATTTTCTAATAGTTGTATCTCAGACAAATATTGTCCTATCATAACAAACCATACATCAATGGAAAGATTTCAGATGACGTAAAGCTAGTGTTATTTATTTATTTTAAGAAAAGCAGTAAATTAATAGAGTACAAGTCTAAAAGGGATAGGTTTTTTACACATTTTATACAGTATATATTGAAATTCAGTGTTTTGTTTTTGATGGAATTCTGTATTGAAGCAGTTTAAAACGATACCAAAATGTATTTTTCAATGTACACTTTTAGTAAATTGCTGTTTAATTGTATAAGCTTTATGATTTCAATTGATAAGGCATGTTTTTTGATTACTAAAATTAAATTTCAACCATTAAAATGGAATTCAGAAAAATTAAAACGAAAAAACTTTAAATGGCCCTAATGAATGTATGAAACACCATCTGATTTAGATTATTTAGGTTTGTTTAACACTTTATAATATGCTGTAAATCCACATTAGAGGATGAGATGAGTGTTGGCATCTCTGAACACAGAAAAACATTACAGAAAACTCAGCGTTAATCTAGTAAAATAGCAGATACGTGAATGTTGTACGTTACCCAGTAAGAACCACAGGAACTTGTAGAGCTTCTTCATGGCTGATTAAAGCAGTCTGTCTTTCTTTAGGATGAAGAGTGTGAGTGATGCACATTTAAACAGATCATCCTCACAAAAAACATCACATGACCAACCTGGTCTCTCCTCCCTTCAGTCACACTCTCCTTTCTCTCAGGTTTCAAACAAACACGCTGTATTTGTTTACCTTGTCCCAATGTCTATTGCAGGGGTCTGCAAGTAAGTTTGGCATCGGGCCCAAAAGTCTTATTCACCACTAAATGGCGGGCCAGAACATAGTCAAAGGATAATTTAAGAAATTAATTAATGAAAAATGCAACTAGAATGGCCTGTGGCAGACTGTTATAGTGTCTTTTGTAACTGTGAGATGTTACTCTGTGTTAAATCCTGTAGGACAAAAAGCCACATTTGTGTGGTTGAGTATATGAGCGACATACAACAATTTCCCCTCCGCGCTCACCATTTCCCGCTTCACTCCTCGCTCACTGATATCAGAAACACCGCTCCGTGGCTAAAGTATTCCAGTATGTTTCAATTATCACAGTTCTGGTCATAACGTATATTAAAAAATCAAATAAAATAACAGTAAAGTTTCGAAGTGGCTTATTGGAACACTAATGTGGAAACTTTTCCCACCACATGACAAGCTAATAACATGGCTGTTAAAAGGTATAATTGCTGCTTTTTTGTTTGTGATGAAAATAACGGTATGTTTTCATCAGTTATTTTACCTACAGATCACTGCATTTCTTACAGATTTCTGCTCATTCCAAATCGGATACAGATGACGAAAGATTACATTTGTTTAAATGCATTATTGAGAGAGCGACTGCGTGTGAATAAGTGTTGTAGTACTTGTTTAAATCATGCTTTCAGATGAAAATATTCAGTATCTATAAGGAACAAAATAATTCCTTGAGAACTATAACTTCCCACTCATGTCCCGCTCATGAATTCTTGCTAAATATGCAGTTATATTACGGGCTGTTGGCATGAATTGTATTCAGGATGAAGCGGTGGTGGAGCATGTACAGGTCCTTTTCAAAAAATTAGCATATTGTGATAAAGTTCATTATTTTCTGTAATGTACTGATAAACATTAGACTTTCATATATTTTAGATTCATTACAACACAACTGAAGTAGTTCAAGCCTTTTATTGTTTTAATATTGATGATTTTGGCATACAGCTCATGAAAACCCAAAATTCCTATCTTAAAACATTAGCATATCATGAAAAGGTTCTCTAAACGAGCTATTAACCTAATCATCTGAATCAACTAATTAACTCTAAACACCTGCAAAAGATTCCTGAGGCTTTTAAAAACTCCCAGCCTGGTTCATTACTCAAAACCGCAATCATGGGTAAGACTGCCGACCTGACTGCTGTCCAGAAGGCCATCATTGACACCCTCAAGCAAGAGGGTAAGACACAGAAAGACATTTCTGAACGAATAGGCTGTTCCCAGAGTGCTGTATCAAGGCACCTCAGTGGGAAGTCTGTGGGAAGGAAAAAGTGTGGCAGAAAACGCAGCACAACGAGAAGAGGTGACCGGACCCTGAGGAAGATTGTGGAGAAGGACCGATTCCAGACCTTGGGGGACCTGCGGAAGCAGTGGACTGAGTCTGGAGTAGAAACATCCAGAGCCACCGTGTACAGGCGTGTGCAGGAAATGGGCTACAGGTGCCGCATTCCCCAGGTCAAGCCACTTTTGAACCAGAAACAGCGGCAGAAGCGCCTGACCTGGGCTACAGAGAAGCAGCACTGGACTGTTGCTCAGTGGTCCAAAGTACTTTTTTCGGATGAAAGCAAATTTTGCATGTCATTCGGAAATCAAGGTGCCAGAGTCTGGAGGAAGACTGGGTTTTCATGAGCTGTATGCCAAAATCATCAATATTAAAACAATAAAAGGCTTGAACTACTTCAGTTGTGTTGTAATGAATCTAAAATATATGAAAGTCTAATGTTTATCAGTACATTACAGAAAATAATGAACTTTATCACAATATGCTAATTTTTTGAGAAGGACCTGTATACTGTGCAAGAACCTGCAAGAATGGCAGAACTGCGAAAAACAGCAGATTATGTCCAGCACAGATTTTCAGGGCGTTTGTGCTGAAACTCCAGTCAGTTTACACAGGCCTGCCAAATCAGGTGCAAACACACAGACAGATAAAAACACAGACAGGTAAACAAATAAGCGTCAAATAAGCTGCTGTATACTCTACCATCGACATGTGAGACACTTTAAGGTGATCATGCTTTTTCCATTGCTGAACAACTTATCTTTGGACATCAGAGTTACTCTATTTCTTATGATTTTTAAAGGTTTTATTTGTGTTCTCTAACCTTAGTGTAGTTTAAAGTGTTAGCAGGCATGAATGAATGAACAAATAAATGCTATGAAACACATTAGTGAAAGAAAACATCCTAATTAGTCCATTTATACACCAGAGGAGCCAGAGGCATTAGTGGCAATCCATCCATACTGCAAATACATCCATTTGTATGCAAACTTTGCATCGTCAACTCCTAACATTGGCATAAAGGCTTAATTCACTATAGGCTGAGGTGGATTTTTTTGGAGTTTTGAGTCGACAGATTTTCAGTGCAAAACAAATGCTATTCGTAAAGAGCATATCTAGAAGATATTAAGACTTTGTTCAGAGACTATATATTTAATCTAATTGTATTTTTCTCCACTTGCAGATTTTTTCCCACTTGTTTTAAGTATAAGCACATTAAATACATGAAAAAAAATTGCTGTAGTTGTCAACAGCAATAATTTAAAGATGCAGTCCGTAAGTTTACAACTTACATCTCTCCCATCCTTAAATCTCTGCGCTGGCTACCAGTTAAATTTAGAATAGAGTTTCAAATCTTAGTCTTTGTTTATAAATCTTTACATGGCTTAGCTCCAGGATAACTTTCTGTCTTGGTATTTCCTCATAATCCAACTCGGTCACTTAGGTCTGTGGATCTTGGACTACTCTCTGTGTGCAGGACTAAGCTAAAACATAGCGGGGACAGAGCCTTTGCAAGGGTTGGCCCTAAACTATGGAACAGCTTACTTCGAACGGTATCTTCTCTTTCTATGTTTAAATCTAAGCTTAAATCTTTTTTTCTATCTATGGCATTTAACAACATATGAATTTTTACGGTATCTATTTTACATTGTTGATTGTAATTTTTTATTTTATTGATTGTTTCTGGAGTCTTTTTTTCCCCTCCTGTAGTTTGGCTCCAAACCTCAGATGAAAATGGTCATTTTGACTCCTATCTCCAAAATAGCAATAAATATTAATTTGTGGCTTTTAATATTTTGGCTTTCATCATTATATAAGTCTTTCATTAGAGAAAATATAAACAAGGTCAAACATTTTAACAGTTAAATAAAATTATATTTGACATAATTACTCTTAATTGTTTAAGGATTTACTTACTAAGATTGAGTAAGAAAAGTCAGAAATTTCCAAAGCTGATTTGTTTGATGTTTTTGTATTTATCCTCACATTTGTTTTGTACCTGTAACGCCACAGGAAGGTTAATGGGGCGACCTGCTCAAAGTTGCTAGATCATATCATACAGTGAAAATCATTTTTATAAAAGTTTTGTTTTGCTTTTTTTTGTTTCTTTATTAAGTTTGACACACTGAATACGAAAATCACATTGCTTTTTGTGTATCATTAACGGTGCTCATGAAAACTAAAAATATGCTGACAATTTAAACAAGCTAATTTGTTATTAGTCATGCATAATAATATATCATACATGCATAATACTGAACTAACAGCAGTCTAACATAAACAGTAACTAAAAGGGAGTCATCCAAATCCTCAGAAGTGTCTGACAGATGATTTTTATCTTTTATGACAAGTCCCTCAATGTTCTGGAAAGCACTAGAATATTACAGAAACTTCTAGAATGTGCCCATCTATGCAAAATCAAAATATCTTAAAAAAAAAAAAAAAAGATTTGTGTTGATCCTTTCTCTTCTACTCCATGTGCTCACATATGCTGTATAGCTAAAGCTTTTTATGATTACATATTTTCTGTTTCCGTTGTCAGGCAAAGACCCATGAAATACCACTTCCAAGCTGATTTGTAACTTTGACGTCGTCTAACAAAATGGCCATATACAAAGACTGTAGAACGGTTTCCTGAGAACGGATTTCGGTCAGCGTGACTTTGGCCTGGTCTGGCGAGGACTCCTTCGTCTCAGCGTGCTTTTTCTTTACACTTCTGGTTGGCAGAGAGGCCGCGAATAGAGGAAATTCCCGTGTTTCTTTAGTCTCGGACATTGCTTGTTATTGTTGGGACAGTATACTTCCAGTAAGAATCAAAATAAAAGAAGGCAAATTTGAAAATGAAGGGAACTGGTGTGGAGCTAACGAACTAAGCAGCCATCTTCACAGAGGTCACGTGACACCCCCCAGAACACATTATTAAGGCTGCAATTGTTTTTTGTTTTATGGGCACAAAGCCGTCTAAGAGGACTTTTTACAGGATGCCAGATGGAAGGGTAGTACAAGATATATGCTGTAGCCACCACCACAGCTGTTAAATAAACACAAATTTACATTTATTAAAGGAAAAGAAAGTCAAACATATTAAACAAATAAACACGAGACAAGGAGAGGTGCCGCTGCAGAGATGGAAGGGAACTGTTTTCATAATTGCCGGCATCAGCCCCGACGCAGGTGAAGCTCCTCAATGATGTGGTGACGTCACTCACAAAACCTCTAACCTATAACACAAAAGAAAAATCAAACCACAAATGTAACCCACTCTGGGTTCATAAAGTCAAATGTTAACTTCATTACTTTAACTCTTTCCCCGCCATTGACGAGATATCTCATCAATTAAGAGACAACGCTTCCCAGCCATTGACAAGTTTTTACGGCAATCTGTGTTCTAGGTATATTACAGTATGGAAAGCCCTAGCCCATGTCCTGAATGAGTTACAGGACTTCCGGGTCTTACGGGTCCGAATACAAGACGATCGGCATAAATGGAAGGATCAGAGAAAACGTCTTAGGTTACTTGTGTAACCCTAGTTCCTCGAGGGAACGAGACGCTGCGTCGACGACGCTTTGGGGAACGCCAACAGCGTAACCGGCTCTGAATACCAATCAAATCTGTCCAGAAATGGGAAGGGACGTCACGGGCGAGGTGACGTAATGACCAGCTGGTATAAAAGCACGTGCGGGGAAACCGGCATCAGCTTCTAGAATGAAGCAAGCGCTGGCAGGGATGCCGGAAGTGTGGCTCCGTGACGCAGCGTCTCGTTCCCTCGAGGAACTAGGGTTACACAAGTAACCTAAGACGTTCCTCTTCAGGAACTCGAGCTGCGTCGACGATGCTTTGGGGAACGAGATACCAACGGCTCCAGACTTCCACACCCCTGCCCTGTGTGTCCAAAAAAGGCGCATAGCTAGGGCAAGAGAACGGAAGAACCTGGAGTGGCTCGCATGTCCAGGCCATAGAACCTGACGAAGGTCAGAGACGTGGACCAACCCGCAGCGTTGCAGATGTCCTGGATAGGGACACCTGCGAGAAAGGCCTTGGAGGCCACCACACTCCTAGTGGAATGAGCCCTGACTCCCATCTGCGAGGGGAGGTCAGAGGACTCATAAGCCATGTGAATGGCATCCACAATCCACCGACTGAGGGTCTGCTTGGAAGCAGGCAGACCCCTCTTAGGAGGACCGTAGCACACTAGCAACTGGTCCGTCCTTCTCCACATGGCAGCTCTGTGGACGTACGCGTCCAGTGCTCGCACTGGACACATACGGTTTAGCTTCAGCTGGTCAGGCTCCCGAAAGGGAGGAGGACTAAGGGCCTGCAGTACGACAGGCTGTGGTGTGACAGCCAAGTCCAAAGGTGGGACCCGGGACCGTACCGGAGGCCTTAGCCCCAGTGCACCACGGAGGAAACGTGTAACTAGGGGTTGTGCGCCTACTGTCGATCCACCCAGAGGGGTGTGGTAAGCAGAAATTGCCACCACATAGACCTTCAAGGTGGAGTGGGCTAACCCTGCGGAGAGTCGAGCCTGCAGGAACTCCAGCACTATACCTACTGGGCAGTTAACTGGGTCGAGCTGGCGATCTCCGCACCATGAAGTGAAGAGTCTCCACTTCAGGGCGTACAGTTTCCTCGTAGAGGGAGCTCTGTTGAGAGACCTCGGTTGAGAGACCGGAAGCTATCAGCTGTGCCCCCCACAGGGGCCACACCCACAGCTTCCACAACTCCGGGCAGGGGTGCCTCCTGTCTGTGAGAGGAGATCCCTCCTGACTGAAATCTCCCAAGGGGAGCCGTCGAGGAGGAAAATAAGGTCCGAGAACCATACTCGGCCCGGCCAGAACGGGGCTACCAATAGCAGCCGGTGTCCGTCCCGGTGCACTCTCTCCAGAACTCCAGGGAGCAGAGCGATCGGGGGAAAGGCGTACAGACGCAGCCTCGGCCACGTCTGTACCATGGCATCCAGCCCCAGGGGAGCTGGACGACGTAGAGAGTACCAGAGGGGACATTGCGCTGACAGTAGCGAAGAGGTCCACCTGAGCCTGGCCAAATACTCTCCAGATCTGCTCCACCACCTCGGTGTGAAGCATCCATTCCCCGGATAACAGCCCCTGCCTCAACAGGGTGTCTGCTCCCACATTGAGATGCCCAGGGATGTAAACAGCTCTCAATGAGAGGAGTTTGCCCTGGGCCCACACAAGGATCTGGTGTGCCAACCTGTACAGGGGGCGCGACCGCAGACCTCCTTGGTGGTTGATGTAGGAGACCACTGATGTGTTGTCGGTGCGAACTAACACATGGTGACCTCTCAGGTCTAGGAGAAATTGTTTCAAAGCCTGAAACACGGCCAACATCTCGAGCCTGTTGATGTGCCAGGCGAGATGACGACCTCTCCACCGACCGTGGGCAGGGTGGCCACTCATGACCGCTCCCCAACCGGTGAGGGATGCGTCCGTCGCTAGCGTTACGCGGCGACAAGGAGCTCCCAACACCAGGCCCTGGGACAAGAACCAAGGTTGTCTCTACATGTCCAAGGCACGTAGGCACCACCGCGTGACCTTGATCATGCCAAGCGGGTTTCCCCTCGGGGAGAACCCCTTGGTCTTGAGCCACCACTGTAGGGGTCTCATGTACAGCAGGCCAATAGGTAAAACGTTGGACGCAGCCGCCATCAGACCCAGCAGTCTCTGAAACTGCTTTACAGTGAGTGACTGGCCTTCTCTCACTCTCTCGACTTTTGTGAGGATCGACTCGATCCGAGCAGGGGACATACGTGCCTGCATCGTGGTCGAATCCCACACCACTCTCAGATAAGTGGTTCTCTGTGCTGGAGAAAGAACACTTTTCTTGGCGTTTAGTCTTAACCCCAACACTTTCATGTGGGCGAGAACAGCACCTCGATGCTGATCCGCCCTCCGCTCTGACCGAGCGAGAATCAACCAATCGTCGATTTAATTGAGTATGCGGACGCCCCGAAGTCTCAACGGAGCTAACGTGGCGTCCACACACTTCGTGAAAGTGCGGGGTGAGAGTGCTAGGCCGAAAGGAAGTACCCGATACTGGTAAGCTTCGCCCCGAAAGCAAACCTCAGGAACCTCCTGTGAGAGGGAAGAATGCGTCCTTCAGATCGATCGCGACAAACCATTCCTCGGACTTGATTTGAGACGCGACCTGCCTGAGCGTGAGCATCTTGAACTTCAGTCTGCTGACTGAGCGGTTCAGATGCCTCAGATCTAAAATAGGACGCAACCCTCCATCCTTCTTTGGAACTATGAAGTACCGGCTGTAGAACCCGGACTCTCTCTCTCGAGAGAGGAAGAACCATCTCGATGGCCTCCTTCCTTAAGAGAGTATGTACCTCCTGTTCCATTACCAGAGCCTGCTCGGGGCCCACTGACGTGGAAATCACCCCGTGAAATTGAGGCGGACGAGAACCAAACTGGATTCTGTAGCCTCTTTCTACAGTGCGCAGGACCCATCGAGACACATTTGGCAGAAGTTTCCACGCTGCGAAATAGTCTACTAAGGGAACCAGTCTCTCGAGACTGGCCTCTGGTGTAATCTGGCTCCAGAGACCCCCGAAGGGGTGGCGAGCACCTCAGCTCCGCTACGGTCCCGGGCGGAAGAAACTGAGACACACGCTCGCTGGAGACCGCTGCGCCCTGAAGCACCGTAGGTGGCAGGGTTGCAAGAACGATCTCCTGAGGGCGCTGGAGGGTGGCGATCGCTGTGTATTGCAGCGACCGTTGCTCTACCCCAGCGGGGGCTACCCTCATAGGCCCTGGCACACCACCATCAGGGCCTCTTGGCCGAAGACCTCCTCGCCTGAAGCATGGTCCTCAGATCCTGCTTAGGCTGAGAGGTCCCCGGCCGCGCACCCTTCTTTCTACCCCGCTTATGAGGAGGCGCACGGGTGGCCACGCTCTCCTTCTGCGCCTCCCTATGTGAGGAGCCAGCACGCGGCAGGGGCTGCTCTCGCCCAGCAGCCCCGAGAACCGGAGCGCGGCGAGGGAGAAACCGCTGGAACGCCGCCGCCTGCCTCCTGGTGTCTGCTGACAACCGAGTCAACAGCATCACCAAATAGGCCAGCAGGCGACAGCGGGGCGTCCAAGAGGAAGACCCTGTCACGTTCTTTAATGTCGGACAGGGTCAACCACAAGTGCCTCTCCGCCGCCACCAAGGCTGCCATAGACCGCCCAATGGCACGGGCGGTCTCCTTGGTGGCGCGGAGAGACAAATCAGCGGTTCTGCGGAGTTCGCGAACGTCCTCCGCAGAAACTCCCTCGCCCTCGTCCAGATCTTTGAGCAGGTCCGCCTGGTATGCCTGCAACACCGCCATGGTGTGCAGGCAAGAACCAGCCAGACCTGCTGCCACGTACCCCTTGCCCACCAGCGCCGATGATGTACGCAGCGGCTTGGTGGGCAAGGTCGGAGCCTTCAGGGATGATGCCGCGTCAGGAGACAGATAGCTCGCAAGCGTCTGCTCCACACGCGGCATGGCCCCGTAGCCACGCTCCCTCGTGCCCATCACACCGCCGCAATAACCAGGTGAAGGGGCGAAGAGGCGGGCCGAGAAGGGTTTTCCCTACGACCTCGACACCTCAGTGTGGAGGTCGGGAAAAAACGGCAGGCTCCGGTGTGGAGGTGAGATCTGGAACCGCAGGAAACGCTCCTCTAGTTTGCCTCTCTGCGGTTCAACCGAACGCTCGGCCGTCCAGTCAATACAGAGCTTGGCTACAGCACGAGTGATCACCTCCACAAGCTCCTCATACTGGGGTGAAAGAGGGGGTGCGACACGTTCGGCGCCTCCCATGTCAACCTCCTCAGAGGAAGACAAGAGAAGCGCCGCGGCCGCTGTCCGAGGGGAAGAAACCGCCAGGCGTGCTTCCGAACTCGGCGAGCGGTCGCGGGATCCGGCAGGTGAGGACGGAGAAAGAGACTCGCTCGTCTCTGATCCCTCTGCCAGATCCCGTTGCGAACCCCACGAACGCCGCCTACGCTCCGCCTCAGCGGAAGCGGGGCCAGCGCCGCGGGGAGCGCTAATGAAAGACCCTTCTCCAGAGAAAAGAGCTTTTCGGGAGCGAAGCACACGTAGAGGAAAACCCTCGCAGTGCGGACAGTCAGCCCCCTCGAGGGCTGCCGCCGCGTGCCTCGCTCCCAAGCAAAGCACACACAGACAGACAACGGTAAATATGACTCACAAGACACAGAGCGCTTAGCTGAATGACAGAAAGCTAATGCCGGTTTCCCCGCACATGCTTTTATACCAGCTGGTCATTACGTCACCTCGCCCGTGACGTCCCTTCCCATTTCTGGACAGATTTGATTGGTATTCAGAGGCGGTTATGCTGTTGGCGTTCCCCAAAGCGTCGTCGACGCAGCTCGAGTTCCTGAAGAGGAACATATATGTACATCATGTTTATGTGATATATAGATCACTGTGATGATCTATATATATATATGTGTGTGTGTGTGTTTGTTTTTATATACCGGTGGGGACTTAAACCTGAATACACACAGACTTATGGCGACTTGTGTCACGGTGGGGACCTAAATTGAGGTCCCCATGTGTAAACAAGCTTATAAATCACTCAGAATGAAGTTTTTTGAACATCTAAAAATGCAAACAGTCTCCTGTGAGGGGTAAGTTTAGGTGTAGGGCAATAGAATATACGGTATGTACAGTAGATAAACCATTACGCCTATGAGAGTCCCCACAAGAATAGCGAAACAAGTGTGTGTGTGTATGTACAGTATGTATGTATGTAGTCTATATGTGTGTGTTTGTGTGTATAAACGTGTGTGTGTGTGCGTCTGTTCTGTTTATTGAATGCAATTTCAGTTATTCATATAATTATTTGATTATATTAGATTACAGGTGAAAGAATATGACATTGAATGTATTTTGCTTGGAAATGCACTACTTTGATAAAAATGCATTTTTCTTAGTTTTTTGTCCAAAATGTTGTATTTCTGATGAAACCTATGTGCATTCAAGTGGTGATAAAACGTGAACACATGAAGATAGAATAAAATAGTTTAATAAAAAATATAAATAATTAATAGCAGAGGCTTGGTACTTTATTTTTATATATAATAAGTTCATATATTCATAACAGAAAATATTCTGAGAGCCGTCAAATTTAGGTGAAACAACGTGTTGTTTAGGTGAAAAAGCTGCTTCACATTGAAATAGACACTGAATGATATTTATTTAATATGCCAAATGTTTGTAAAGCATGTAGCCTTTTTAAACCCATGAACCGTTTATGCTTTGAAGCTTTACCCGATTTAATTATGTTTTTATATTTCATGTTCAGCTGCTGCCAGCTTTATTTTTTTTGCCCGTAGGAGACCATGAAAATTAATTTTTTAGTCCTTGAGTCAACCTACTCAAGGAAGTAGTCGAGCAACCTACTCGAGGAAGTAGTCGAGCAACCTACTCGAGGAAGTAGTCGAGCAACCTATTCGAGGAAGTAGTCGAGCAACCTACTCAAGGAAGTAGTCGAGCAACCTATTCGAGGAAGTAATCGAGTCAACCTACTCAAGGAAGTAGTCGAGCAACCTACTCGAGGAAGTAGTCGAGCAACCTACTCGAGGAAGTAGTCGAGCAACCTATTCGAGGAAGTAGTCGAGCAACCTACTCAAGGAAGTAGTCGAGCAACCTATTCGAGGAAGTAATCGAGTCAACCTACTCAAGGAAGTAGTCGAGCAACCTACTCAAGGAAGTAGTCGAGCAACCTATTCGAGGAAGTAATCGAGTCAACCTACTCAAGGAAGTAGTCGAGCAACCTACTCGAGGAAGTAGTCGAGCAACCTACTCGAGGAAGTAGTCGAGCAACCTACTCGAGGAAGTAGTCGAGCAACCTACTCGAGGAAGTAGTCGAGCAACCTACTCGAGGAAGTAGTCGAGCAACCTACTCGAGGAAGTAGTCGAGCAACCTATTCGAGGAAGTAGTCGAGCAACCTACTCCAGGAAGTAGTCGAGCAACCTACTCCAGGAAGTAGTCGAGCAACCTACTCGAGGAAGTAGTCGAGCAACCTACTCCAGGAAGTAGTCGAGCAACCTACTCCAGGAAGTAGTCGAGCAACCTACTCGAGGAAGTAGTCACGTGGTTTTCAGGCGAATGAAGGCTCAGACGTCACAAGTCATGTGCTTTTGGCAAAATGAATCCTACGATATAGTGCTTCAATGTGAAATGTGTTGTTTTTTAATTCAAGATTCTGAGCTTCAGTTTTGAGCGTAACATCACTACTTCTTCAGTTCTTTGTCAGTTGTTGATTTAGCCAGTTGCTGAATGTTCTCTTGGTGTTTGGTGTTCCCAATCCTTTGTTTATTTAGTTTGTTCATTAAATGGATTTGCATTTGGATCCTTGCCTCTCGTGTCATCTTTATCTACCGTACCTAACAATGGTTTTGTTTGTCACTTAATCTCTAGGATTGTTTTTCATCTTATTTTTTAAAGCTCTACTTTACCAAACAAATCTTATGTTAAGTATTTGCTCGCTGGTGTATGTAAATGGTTTGATGGTCTTGATGACTGTGTTTGTCCAGAAAGTCTGGTAGTGATTCACAGGAACGTGTCCTTGTCCCACTTTAGATTTCAGTCTTCTGCTTGATGAATCTGTATTATTAATGTGCCTCTGGCTTCATCTAACATGGTCATTATACAGATCCATGTTTTATGTTTCTGAACATCTGTGTGGTGCGCCCATCCCCATCTGCGGCACGCGTGGTGTCCGGTCAAGTTTCAAGGCGCCCTCTCTCTCTCTGTCTCTATGGGATCCGTGAGAAAAAACAATAATGAACAAGCAATGTTAAAAAGTAAAGGACATTAAGAGATCAGTTTTAGGACACACACATTCTGTTGGTTATATAAAAATAATTTAAATAAAATAGGCTATCAATGAGAAGGGATACAATTTTTTTAGCTTAACGAATAAAATGGTTAAAAAATATAAATCCTCTTACATTCTTCAGGGAAAAACAGAAAATACACTTCTTCACAGTGGGTCTCAAATTATGTGTTACAATGTTACTACATGTTACAACCCATCACAGAAAACTTTACATCTAAGGAAATAAATATTTCATGTGCTTTATAAGTAATTTACTCGTGGGCTCAATAAAAAGTTCCCTCTCTCTCTCTCTCTCTCTCTCTCTGTCTCTCTGAGAGGATGCTTGTCCAACACCGTAGATTAAACAAGTACACAGACACACATTCAACTGTCAGAGAGTCTTCAAGAGTCTTACTCTCATCTTTTAAATTAATTACGCAATCACACAAACGATATGAAACAAAGCAAAACATTGACACTAGTTTTAGGTAACAAATAATTGTAATGAGGGTCGAGACAAGTAAAGGGGAAAAATACAGATTGAACAGGCCAATGGTAAGGGATGTAGTGGACTCAACATGTCAGGGCATGCCATTGTTATGTTTGGAAGCCATAAACATTTTATTTTCTATTTCCATGGACATATTTCAATTCAATTCACATTTATTTGTATTACTTTTTCACAAAACAAATTGTTGCAAAGCAGTTTCACAGAAAAGTAAAGGTTCTACATCATATTTACAAACTTTTATATTCATATTTACATATTTATATCTTCCCCCTAAACCTACCCATCGCAGTAAACTTTCTGCATTTTATATTTTCATACACATCATTTAATATACTGTAAAAAGCTGTTATGATCGTGGGGACATTATTTGGAGTTTGTATATATGTGTATTATCATACTATTTTGTATATATGTGTATTATTCTTTTATTATATGTGTCTTGTTGCTGTCATTCTGTTGCACTGTGGAGCTTCTGACACTAAAACAAATTCCTCGTATGTGTAAACATACCTTTTTTTCATGAACATTATTTAGTATAATTCAAAAAGCTGTTATGCTCAGGTCAAACATTGGTTTGTGGGGACACTCCATAGACATAATGATTTTTATTTTTTACTGTACAAACTGTACGCCTACCATTACACAAGAATGTCTACCTATACATCCATTTTTTATAAAATATTGATTGTAAGCCATCTTAATTATGAAAACTCAAGAAATGTAATCATAAAAGACAAGCATGTATATCCATTATGCTAACATATTATTGTAACTCCGTTTGTACCGAATACACTATAATCAGACTTTAAAATATAATTTTAAGATACTGAAAAACACAAATGTCAAAACTTCTTCAGTGCTTCGGCGATTATATGTAATATACTGTATACAAATAAACATTTCAAGCTAAAAACAGACTCAAGTAACAAACGTGTTTTATTTTTATTAAGGAACAAACATGTTACTAAAGCAAAGCAAAACATTGATCATTCATTTTAAACAAGTATTCAACATTTATTTAACGCATCATTCTCTTCATTTAAAGAATATCGTAATAAACTAAATATATATTTATATGTCAAACATGTTACTAAAGCAAATAATATATCATACATTTTTAAAAAGTATTTAACATTTACGTTTCCTGAACTTATAAAACACATAATTCTCTTCTTTTAAAGAAGGTGGTTAAAAATGATGTTATACATTGATGTTCATACCTCACATGAAATGTTTACAAAATGTAAGGAAATTAAGTCCTGCTTTGAGCTCTTCTAACTCACAAGAGTGAAATGTCCGTCTGAGTTGGGCGAGCTGACACACACACACGTTTGTTTTGTGGTGACATTCCATAGGCGTAATGGTTTATATACTGTACAAACTGTATGTGCTATTGTCCTACACCTAAACTTAGCCCTCACAGGAGACTGTGCATTTCTACTTTCCCCCAAAAAACTCATTCTGTATTATTTATAAGCATTTTGAAAAGTGGGGACATTCACTTCACCTTGTTATACCTGTGTCATTATACAAATTTATGTCCTCATTTGTTACAAAAACGCACACACACACACAAACACACACACACATTCAGGAAGGTCAGCAGTTCAGATAGCTAGTTTTCAAACTTTTTCCCAAATCAAGTATGATTTAAAGGCATAAAATTGCTTTAAAGCCTGAATAAAAGGTTACCAGATGTAGTTTCATATCAGTTGTGTTCTAACAAAGTTATTAATCGATGCTCATTGTTTTATAAGATTTACTTTTAGTACTTCTACGAAGGGTCATGATACAAAGAGACAAACCTACATTTAAAATAGTTTTCTTTTCTTTTCTAAGTTCCAATAGATGAACCTTCTTAGCCCAACAAAGAAAGCTTTTTACATTCATTCAACATAGTTTATTCAATATATTTGCACAAGTATCGTGGTTTCATGTTCTTTTTTAAGGGCTTGATGTCATTACAGTGACTGTAGGTGAGGCTTTCTCTCTCTAAGAGCAGTCAGCATTCAGTGTTTATAGAAATATATGAAATTAAGAACATTTCAACTTGAGAGCGTTTGACTAAGTCATATTACTTTTTAGGACAATTATCCAACTCCATATCCGTAGGATGACAAGTCTTGCTGATTTACACATACAACCGAAACATATCTGACCATCAAGCTCAAAGCCACACATTCAGTAAAGTCAAAGGTTTTACACACTCTTGAAAAGGTTACAGACATAAAATATAAAGGAATTTTGTGAGAACAAAAACCCTATGTATCTCAAGAGACCAAACCACTAAGAAAATTGCCATATGAATACAGCAGTAGTGGAAAGAGTACTGAAAATATATACTCAAGTAAAAGTACCATTACCTTCCAAAAAATGTAGTTTGAGTAGAGTAAAAGTACTTGTCCAAAAAAACTACTCGAGTAAGAGTAAAAGAGTAGCTTATTTAAAAGTACTCATGAGTATTGAGTAGTGAGTACTGAGCTGTGGATACTACCCCGTCATAATAATTGCTCTACACTGCAATTTATACATGTGTGACCCTGGAGCACAAAACCAGTCTTAAGTCGCTGAGGTATATTTGTAGCAATAGCCAAAAATACATTGTATAGGTCAAAATTTTTGATTCTTCTTTTATGCCAAAAATCATTAGTAAAGATCATGTTCCATGAAAATATTTTGTAAATTTCCTACAGTAAATATATCAAAACTTCATTTTTGATTAGTAATATGCATTGCTAAGAACTTCATTTGAACAACTTTAAAGGAGATTTTCTCAATATTTAGATTTTTTTGCACCCTCAGATTCCAGATTTTTAAATAGTTGTATCTCAGCCAAATATTGTCCTATCATAACAAACCATACATCAATGGAAAGATTATTTACTCAGCTTTGTATAGATGATGTATAGATCTCAGTTTTGACAAAATTGACACTTATGGTTTTGTGGTCCAGGGTCACCTTTAAAAAACGTTGTACATCCTGGAATTCACATTATCTTGTTTGTCATAAAGAATGAAGAATATCTATAATCCAGCAGTTTTGATTGATTTTGACTGCCAACTCTTTAAAACACATCAAAACAGCACGGAAACAGTATTCAGTTGAAGAAAAGATGAAAGTTATTCTCAGTAAAATTATACCCATTTAAATCATAAAGTTTGAAAAATAGATTTAAAATCATGTGTAAGGCCACTGAGAGCATGCTGTTGTTGCACATAAAATATTAATGTTTAGAATAGTGCAAATACAAACACCATTAGAAACTCATAGTTCAGCATCACACACCATGATATGGGTTAAAATGAGAGCCCATTTCTCTCCAAAACGGAGCCAGTTTTAGCGTTTTGCAATAAAGAAACAAGAAAAACTCAACTTGATAATTTATGTTACAATTTTAACAAATGCACATTGTTCTAGAAGGATGGCATCATGTACATTACATGTACATATACATTACTCGAATTGTTATGGCGATAAAACAATTTGTAAGGAAAAATGCATTAAATAAAGTATTTCTGGGGAAACTTTTTCAAAAGAAAACACAAACGATGAGCCGCGGCGGTCTCGGTGAATCAGCAGCATCCACAACTGAATGCAACAAAAAGTGTTGACCTTGAAAATTGTTTATGCGCGAGTGCACATGCTAAATGAAGGCGGATTGAATAAAATGGATAAAAAAAGATAAATAAAAAAATCATTTATTAATGAGCTGCAGTTTTATTACATCACGCGCTGACACAGATGCAGTATTAACGCCACAGGTCATCAATAAGGTGCAGATTGGTCCTCAATTTGAGTACAATATTGCAAATCGTTTTACAGTGTTTCCAACACACTTTTTCACAGCGCGCATCACACGCTCAAACTCATCAAAAGTCAACAAGTTCAACAAGCAAAAACTTATCCAAGTGACTGCAGCTGAACGAGCGTGAGAGAGACGAAGCAGCGCAGATCGCGCGGCTCTTAAGTGAGTGGGAATTTACTGAACGTGGCACTTGCGGGAGTTAACCTGTTAACCTTCACCCCCATTTAGGGCCTCGCAGGTGAAAATAACCTACCTAAATTAAAATGGTAACAGTTTGTGACAAAGTGTGCTTACACAAACAAATTAGGTATCTTTGGAAAGAAGAGACTCTGGGCTTTACTATCTATCATCCAGAGTTGATAATGCTCAAAAAGATAAAAAGTTATAGGCACTAACGTGCCTTGAAAAATATTTTTCCACACTGAATGTTTTTTTATTTCATATACAAATACATGAAATAAGTCCTGGAGTAATCCAGAAAAGTAATGGATCGAAAGCCATGTGTCTCATGAGTTCATATTTCAAATTTGAAGAAGATACCATGAAAAATGAGATTCCTGCAATATTTTTTCTGAAACTATTTATAGTCCCCCCACCCCCCTGTTTGAGGAAAAATAACCACCAAATGGATTGCAGAATTATACAAGCTATTTTAGTCATTATACATGTTCCTGCATAGTTTTTCAATTATAAAATAATAGACAGATTTATTTGAGCACTAAAAAATACAAAAATAATTATTTGAGTAATACAAAAGGAAAAAAAATAGAAAAAAAATGCTTTGTATATAGTATGTATACTGAAGTATTCTTCGTTATTCGTTATTACAATGATAAATATCACTGCCAGACGTGAAGTGATATTGCCAGACATGGTCATAGAGTCAGTAAACACACGCTGATGTGCTTCCATTCAGATTATAATCATACAGATGGGCCATATAATCAATAATAGCTGATCAATAAATCACAATGATAGCCGTCATAGAGTCGCTAATAAACACGCTGATGTGCGTCCATACATATTATAATCATGCAGACACGGCCACATTCCCCACACAATACACACACACACATATAAAAAATGTAGAAGAAAAAAAAAAAACAGTTTTTTATGGATAAAGCAGATCGCTAAGTTACGCCCCGCTCAGATGACAGCGTGCGTCACAGAAGCGTCACTGCCGGCAGGAGGGAGCGCCAAATTCAAATAATCTATATTCCGCTTTTCTGAGACTTTTTTTTCCGTAGACGGTCTCATTATGTTTGTAAAACCGTATGCTGCAACATCGTTTTGTTTTTTTACCACCAAGACGCTGTTTTTGAGCGTAATTTATTCCATAACGGACGCGAACAATAACTCTCTGAAGAAATGAAACGTAAACAAAGGAATATTCATCCTTATTACAACGTTATTGTTTCGCTGGACTAAAAGTGCTGGCTGGGATGTTGTTCTGTGGACCCTTACCTCTCTAACTAAACTGGGATTTCAGCAGTGGACGCGTTTGTGGCTCGTTATTACAATGATAAAGGTACGTACGGCTTTTTTACTCTGCGTGTTTGGATGTGTACTGCTTACACAAATGTAGCAAATACATTCCTTATAAGCTTTCCATCGGAAAACAGCGATCTGTCGTCGATGCTTGAGGCTTAGACCCTCAGAATGATATATAGATTGTCAAGATTAACTTTGTCCCGTTTCATTTATTCTATTAGAAAACAATGACACATGCAAACAAAGAGCGTTCAGCGCGACGTCGCTCTGGTGAACGTTAACAGGTTAACACTGCACGCAATACCCGCAACCTCACACCAAATTTCAGGTCGTGTAGATAGGCAAGCATATATACAAATCATTTAGTAAGCAGAAATCCCAAATTTACCTTAACATATTAGAGGAAGATGTGACTGCATTGATGCTTGAGGAATGCATTTCCAGCAGCCATGATAGACAGCAGTTGCGATTAAAGTTCCCTTCCAGGAACTCGAGCTGCGTCGAAGCGCTAGGGGAACGCCCACAGCGTGACCGCGCTCTGAACCAGAGTGTAACGTGTCCAATGGAAGGGCGAGACGTCATAGGCGGGTGACGTCACTGACCGGAAAGCATATAAGCACGTGCGGTGGAGCCGGCGTTTGCTTTTTGTCATTCAGCAACCGCTTCTCTGTCTGTGTGTACTGTCTTTGCATGTTGTGAGTCTTATTTAGTGTTGTTTGTCCTGCACAATCACTTGAATAGGCTCCAGCAATATGTGCAAGCACTGGGGCGATAGCAGATCGCATTCGGGCTGTGTGTTCCTCCCTGCACACATTATATCACTGCTTGGGATACACGCAGTCTGTGTGTGGTCTGCTTGAGAGCAGAGCGCGCAGATTCAGCTCTTGAGGGAGCTGACTGCTCGTTTGTGAGCTTTTTCATTTCTTACGCCTGCTCTCTGAAGGCTCTCTTTGAAAAAGAAAAAGAGAGGAGTGAGTTTCACTAGCCTTGAATGAAGACGGGCGAGCCCGTGTCTTCTTCCCTTCCTAGACCTGTCTTCCTCCGAGGAGGTGGACGCGTCAATGAAACAGTGTTTGCACAAGCATATTATGAATGAGAACGGCGCGCAGTCAGCTCTAAAAAAGGAGAAAGGGGGCTGATTGTGTTTCTCTCCGCTGTACATCTCGCATTCCCGCCGCTGCTGAGGCACGGTGGCGAGTGTGAGTGCGGGGATCGCAGCGCACGTTGCCGAGGCGACGCGTGCGTTATGTATTCTCATTCATATCAGAGCGATGCCCCGGGTGGAACAGACGCTCGCGAGCTATCTGTCCCCTTGCGTGGCGTTGTCTCTGAAGGCTCGCGGCTGCAGGTCAGGCTGGTGCGTGTCTGCACACCGGAAAAAAAGGAGAGTGTTGCAGGCGCACCAAGCTGACGTACCTGCTTAGAGAGCTGGATGAGGGATTGGGGCTCAATTTGATTGAAATATAAGCTGATCTCTGAGCTCCCTAGAAACGCTGTCTGTGGTCGACCCTATCTGACATGAAGGAGAAGATAGGGTTTTCCTCATGGACGCCCCGCTTGCGCCTTCTGGCCTGTTCGGCGACGACGTCAATTACGTCGTCAACAGGTACCAGGAGGCTCGTAGACAAGCGGCGGCGTTTCAGCGGTTTCTCCCTCACCTGTCTCTAGCTCAGGGGGCTGCTGGGCGGGAGCAGCCCTCGCCGCGTGCCAGCCCCTCTTTAGAGAGGTGCAAAACAGAGCGTGGCTACTCGCACCCCACCGAGGTGGGGCCGTGGCGGCTAACGCTCTGGGTCGGGGACCTCTAAGGCTAAGCCGGATCTGTGGACCGTTCTTAAGTCTAAGGGGGTTCTCGGCCAAGAAGCCTACGGGCGTGGGAGATCAGTCTGCCAACCCTGCCAGAGTTCCAGGGCGCAGCTGGCTCCAGCGAGCAATGTTCTCAGTTCTTCCGCCCCGAAGTGTAGCGGAGCTGAGAAGCTCGCCACCCCTGCGGGGGTCTCTAGAGCTTCTGGTTCGGCCGTCTCCTGCCGGTCCTCCGCTTCAGGGCACCGAGCCAGCAGCTCTAGGCACGCCAGAGGCCAGTCTCGAGAGACTGGTTCCCTTAGGAGACCATCGGGCAGCGTGGGAACTACTGCCGATGTGTCTCTTTGGGTCCTGCCTTGCAGGGTCTGGTTCTTCAGCTCGGTCCTAGGAATGACGCGGGTCTGAGGACTGTCGTTCATTAGGAGGCTGAGGCTGAGGCAGTCCTGGTGCTGTGCCCAGGACTTACGAGGGCAGACCCCTCTGGGGCAGATCGGGTGTCCGTCTCCCCCAGTGCCCTCGGGAGAGCAGTCTGCCAACCCTGCCAGAGTTCCAGGGCGCAGCTGGCTCCAGCGAGCGATGTTCTCAGTTTCTTCCGCCCCGAAGTGTAGCGGAGCTGAGAAGCTCGCCACCCCTGCGGGGGTCCCTAGAGCTCCTGGTTTGGCCGTCTCCTGCCGGTCCTCCGCTTCAGGGCACCGTGCCAGCAGCTCTGGGTACATCAGAGGCCAGTCTCGAGAGACTGGTTCCCTTAGCAGACCATTTAGGCAGCGTGGAAACTACTGCCAAATGGATCTCATTGGGTCCTGCGTACTGTAGAGAAAGGCCTTTTGTATTCAGTTTGGCGCTCCGCCACCGCCTTTCAACGGGGTGATTCCCACGGGCGTGGGCCCCCAGCAGGCTCTGATCATGGAACAGGAAGTAGACTCTCTTGGGGAAGGAGGCCATCGAGGTGGTCCCTCCTCACGGAAGAGAGTCCGGGTTCTACAGCCGGTACTTCATTGTTCCAAGGAAGGATGGTAGATCTGCGTCAGTTGAACCGCTCAGTCATGTGACTGAAGTTCAGGGTGCTTACACTCATCAGTCATGTCTCAGACCAAGTCCGAGGACTGGTTTGTCACGATGGATCTAAGGACGCAGATTTCATGTCTCCATCCTTCCCTCTCAAGGGAAGTCCCTCAGGTTTGCTTTTAGGGGCAAAGCTTACCGATATTGGGTTCTTCCCGTTGGCCCTGCACTCGTACCCCGCATTTTACATCAACGATTGGTTGATTCTAGCTCGATCAGAGCAGGTGGCGACTCGGCATCGAGATGTCGTTCTCGCGCACATGAAGGGGTTGAGACTGAACGCCAAGAAAGTGTGATTTCTCCAGTATAGAGAACCACTTATCTAAGCGTGGTGTGGGATTCGACCACGATGCAGGCACGTATGTCTCCTGCTCGGAGCGAGTCGATCCTCACCTCAGTCAAGAGAGTGAAAGAGGGCCAGTCACTCACTGTCAGGCAGTTTCAGAAACTGCTGGGGCTCATGGTAGCTGCGTCCAACGTGATTACTTTTGGCCTCCTGTACATGAGACCCCTACAGTGGTGGCTCAAGACCAAGGGGTTCTCCCCGAGGGGAAACCCGCTTCGCATGATCAAGGTCACGCGGCGATGCCTACGTGCCTTAGACATGTGGAGCCAAGCTTGGTTCTTGTCTCAGGGCCCGGTGCTGGGAGCCTCCTTTCGCCACGTAATGCTAGCGACGGACGCATCCCTCACCGGTTGGGGAGCGGTCATGAGTGGCCACCCTGCCCGCGGTCTGTGGAGCGGTCGCCATCTAACGTGGCATATCAATTGTTTGGAAATGTTGGCCGTGTATTGTGCACTCAAGCACTTTCTCCCGGACCTAAGAGATCACCATGTGTTGGTGCGCACCGACAGCACAGCGGTGGTCTCTTACATCAACCACCAGGGAGGTCTGCGTTCGCGCCCCTTGTACAAGTTGGCGCACCAGATCCTTGTGTGGTCCCAGGGCAAACTTTGCTCGCTCAGAGCCATCGTTATCCCTGGGTATCTCAATGTGGGAGCAGACATCCTGTCGAGGCAGGGGCTGAGGCCCGGGGAATGGATGCTTCACCCCGAGGTGGTGAAGCAGATATGGAGGTTTTTGGCTGTGCGACTCGAGAGTCAGCGCTATGCCCCTCTAGTTCTTCCAGCTCCTTTGGACTGGACGCTTGGTACAGACCTGGCCGAGGCTTCGTCTGTACGGTTTTTCCCCGATCGCTCTGCTCCCAGGAGTTCTGGATGGCAACAGGGATCTGGTGAACAGGTTGGAGACGGGTTCGCCCTATCTCCTCCTGCATTCCCCAGATCTAGCGCTCTCGCTCGTGGAAGCCCGCGTGTGCGGTTCTTCCCCCTCTGAATGAGTGCTCGCTGTTGCAGCGCACGTTGCCGAGGCGACGCGCGCATTACGTGTGGAAGTTCTGGCCTCTGAGGGGGCGCAGCTCATAGCTTCCGGTCTCTCAACCGAGGTTGCTGAGACCATCTTCCAATCCAGAGCTCCCTCTACGAGGAAACTGTATGCCCTGAAGTGAAAATATTTCACTTCTTGGTGCGGAGACCGCCACCTTGACCCAGTTAACTGCCCGTTTGGTACAGTGCTGCAGGTCCTGCAGGCCTGTTTCTCCGCAGGGGTAACTTACTCCACCCTGAAGGTTACGTGGCGGCTTTATCGGCCTACCATGCCCTTCTCGGTGGCCTTACAGTGGGTCGACACCCCCTGGTTACATGTTTCCTCCACGGTGCGCTGAGGCTGAGGCCTCCTGTACGACGTGTCCCTACGGGGACCTGGCTGTGGTCTTTTAAGAGAGTGGGGATTTGTAGGCCCTTCATGGCCCCTTCTTATCTCGTCTTTGCCCCTGGTCTGGCCAAAGCGTTTTTCTACCCTCGAGCGGGTTATTTCCTAGATCCCCTCTTCTATACCACGGCCTGTCGTGCTGCAGGCCCTCAGTCCTCCTCCCTTTCGGGAGCCTGACCAGCGAAAGCATAACTGTGTGTGTCCAGTGCGAGCACTGGATGCATACGTCCACAGAGCTGCCCTGTGGAGAAGGACGGACCAATTGCTAGTTTGCTTCGGTCCTCCTAAGCAGGGTCTGCCTGCTTCTAGGCAGACCCTTAGCAGGTGGATTGTGGATACTATTTCCTTGGCCTATGAATCTTCAGGCATCCCTTCGCCTCTGGGGCTTAAGGCCCATTCAACTAGGAGTATGGCGGCCTCCAAGGCCTTTCTGGCAGGGGTTTCGATGCAGGATATCTGCAATGCTGCAGGTTGGTCCACGCCCCTCACCTTTGTTCGGTTCTATCACCTTGATCTTACGGCCACTCCCGGCTCTTCTTTCTTTCATTCCTGGAAGCAAACGCCGGCTCCACCGCACGTGCTTATATGCTTTCCGGTCAGTGACGTCACCCGCCTATGACGTCTCGCCCTTCCATTGGACACGTTACACTTTGATTCAGAGCGCGGTCACGCTGTGGGCGTTCCCCTAATGCTTCGACGCAGCGTCTCGTTCCCTTCAGGGAACCGGGGTTACATACGTAACCGAGACGTTTTCTATGCACAATTTGATTTGACGAAAGTCACGAGACACTATCTCCCTATCCAATCATATTAATGGATAAAAATAAAATTAAAATAAGCATGTAACGACCACAAACGGATGAAAATAGCGGAGTAAAAGTACCGATACATCACTTAAAATGTACTCAAGTAAAAGTAAAAGTCCACAATTTTTAAACTACTAAAAAAAGTACAATTACTGATAAAAACTACTTAATTACTGTAACGTGAGTATTTGTAATTCGTTACTTCACACCACTGGAATACAGATATGTGTGAACATGCCGTTACTCTAGTTCTAGACTACATGTGAATGTGCTTTAATTCATCAGACTCGCAAAAAAACTGATTTAATATTCATCAAAATGAATTAAAACAGTGAAATGCCAACTCTTTATTATGCAAACCTGCAATAGTTAAATATGTTAAACAACACACATGTATCTAATTCCATTTTATTAACCAATGTCTTTGCTGCTGACCTATGATGATCCAGTTCAACCATACTAATAAAAAATGACTTTAGATAAACTAACAATTGTGCTTCATTGTTGTTCTATTGCTGAAGAGTGTTGAACCTTCATCTTCTGCGTTCTTCTGTACAGACGTGAATTTACTTTTCCTTCAGCCTGAGGTTTATTCGTTACACTTTTTGGTGTGAAAGGGCTTTTATATTTGCTATGATTATAACTTCTTGTATTAAAAACAATCAAGCCCTGCTCATATTTAAAAAGTAACGCAAAAGTAACATAACGCATTACTTTCCATAAAAAGTAGCAAAGTAACGTAATTAGTTACTTTTTTAGGGAGTAACGCAATACTGTAATGCATTACTTTTAAAAGTAACTTTCCCCAACACTGTTTGTGTATGTATACATATATATATATATACATATATAGCAACAACATGCAAGTGCTATGACAAGTCTCGGTTAGACTGACGCAGGAGCAAATAAACAAGAAACAAATGAAAGAAAAAATACAAATAAACTAACGCAAGGAACTGGGGCTCACCAGTAGTAAGGCAGGCTAAAGACTAGGCCTTCCAGAGGCCCACACATTTCCACAAAAAAGAATCACTCGCACATTAGTGAAATACACTCAAAAATATGAAAAAGGAAAACTGCAAAATTTGAAAATGACTCCCACACCAAAAAAATAAATAACCTGCCCGCTCTGGATCCCCAGCTCCTGAAGATAGAAAGAAAAGCACAATTCAAGCTGATGTAACACTACAACACAATTAACAAAAAGAAGAAAAAGACAATTCACAAATCAATTTGACAAATTCTGTTCTTCAAGGAAAAGAAAAAAGAAAAGAAAAATGGAAACCCAACATTTAAACCTGGAACACTAGCTCCAAAGTCAAGCACCACGATCAGTTTAAACTACTAGAATGGTACCAGTTTGTACACTAGGAGCACAATTATCTTATTTCACCAGGAATACGAAACAAACACACAAAAAAAAGACTTAAACAGCAAGCAACAATTGCAAGTTAGAAACCCGCAAAGGACGGGACACTGCAGCACCCCACAAGCACGCTGGCAAGCAAGCTGCAGAACAAAACAAGAAGAAAAAAACAACAACCTCAAAGAGCAAAACAGCAGCATTGAAACGTCCGGCCATGCAGCAACAGACGCGCTGATGCACCGATTTATATCTAAAATAAAACAAACAATGGAACATGAGCAGAACAAATTTCTGTGTAAATCGTTCCTAAAGCCATTCTGACGTAAACTTTCGAATTCATGAAAATGTTCGTATTTTCAAATTGTTAGTTGGTACAAAATAAATGCACACCTGCTCCCTACCACGTGTAAATGGTGCTTAAAACATTCTGTGTTCTTTTTGGCAAACTGATGACACTGAATTTTGATGCACTTCATTTGCCTTAACCCTCTTTTGGAATGTTTTTTATTTGATAACCGTAAAACGCAGTGCTCCTCACTGTCACTATTTACCCAGTCTCAGCTGGAAAACCGATGTGCCACGAAAACGTTTTCAAGCGCCACAAGCAGGTCATTTTAAAAAGAGTGCCTGACTTTTTTAAGCTGGCTAAAAACTCTTTGGTGGACACACGTTATTGAATATTTATTGTTCGGCATATGGCCTATTAGTCATTTTTGCATTTATGCAATATACTGGAGCCAAAAGTAGTCCAGAATATTCCACTGCGTTCCTGGACACGCAATTTGTGTCGCTGTGTAAGATATCAAAGACTGAATCAGACAAAGTTAAGATTCCATCAGAACATCGAAACATGAGAAGCTGAGATTCCACAAAGAGAGTCTCCAAGAAACAGGATGTCATAAATCTGTCCAGATCCTAGCACCAGCTAGTCTGAAGAAAGCCTAACCAACAAGCCTCTTTCCCAAAACAGCTTGCAACATTGAGACAAAATATGTGATAAAAAATCACGAGCTACACTCTCTTGGGCGGGTCTCCACACATAGAAGACAGACCAAACCAAAATTCCTGTCTAAAAGAACATGCCTTCGTTCTCCATAGAACTACATTTTCTAATCATTTCTATGCATAACTGCATATTATGTATGTAACACACATTTGAATATCCTTGTTTTAATCACTCATTGTGTATGTAGTGGTAATAGCTGAAGGATTAATATTCATGTTTGGTATGTATGAGTTTGAAAATTCATGCTTTAAATGTTTCTTCCAATCAATACTTCGCAAGAGCCTGTAAAGTTCGGACCTCTGATGGAACGGATAACAACGATTTATTAGTGGGGTGGAGAAAAAAACCAATACCTCAAGCAAAGACAGTATCTAATTGGTCAAGACGTCCAGATGGGACGGTCTGAAAGCTGAGTTTAAAAACTCAGGACACCATCAAACTTCCTCTTAGTCCCTTTTCTTCATAAAAATGCTCTCTTAAGCCCTATTCGCACGGGATTAGTATTACCTGGTGACCTCCAGTCATTTGTAATAATTGCGGAGGTTGTCTGTGATCTTAATCCCGTGCGAATCGGCCATGTCTGTAATTTGTAAAGTAAAAATTCCCCTGCAAATGACCAACCATATTTCGCCGAACACAGAGGTCCTGTGATAATATTAGTCCCGTGCGAAGCGGCATCTCTGTGATTTGGCCAGAATTTGGCGGGTTGTATATCATTTTTCAAAGTTTTTGTTTCCTGTGCACCTTTTTATCCATCTTTCACGAAGAATGGAGCTGCGATGGGGTGTTTGTTAGTATTTTGGGTGCTGTCATATCGCTACACCATACAGTTTACAGAAAGAGAAAGCTGAAAAAGTTTAATGTGTTACAAATAAATCAAGCATAAAGCTTGAGATATTATTTTAACCTGGTGAAATGTAAATGACACGGGGCACAAAACTTTTTTAAATCCATCTAATTAGACCATAAAACGGGACTCTCAAAGCCCTGACATCCGGGTATCCAGGAGATAAGTCAGTAATTTTGAGTAAAATCACAGGCTTCGCTTATCCCGTGCAAATGCACCACACGAAATTCAGATGCACTCGCTTCAAACTTCGACCAGACCAACTCCGCATCCTCAGCCAATGACAAAAGGCCTCACTTCAAAGACTGTTGAACTTCCAGCCAATCAGACACCCCTGTCTGCAACGACAACACAAAGGAAACCCCGTAACACAGACAAAGCAAGCAAGTACACCTCCAGGTTCTAACTGAATCAGGTGCAGTTAATATAAATCTTAGCCTCATTGAGAAACTGAAAGCGAGGGTTAAATAAGTGATTGATGGTTGTTCAGGTCTATGCTATTGAACATATTGCTGTAAACTTGGGATTTCACATTTCCATTCTCTTAACTCATCCTTTCCTCACTTTCTCTCTTCCTGCAACGTGTGAATGCTTGTGTCCATGTGTTAGATTAGTTTCTTAAGTTTATATAAATAAAATCTGATTTATATTGAAAAGAGAAGTATCTTGTGTTTTGTGCTCACAAGTTAATGTCTTAATCTGCCGATCTAGTTACTGTGCTGTTTAATAGTGTTTTCACTATATTTTGGATTTTAATATCCAATGCAGAGTTTGTTATCGCCGCAACAGTGATTCTGTTCAAATCCCTATAAAATCATAAATTATTCCCTTTGAGCTAAATTACACTATTTCTTTAAATTACATATTAATATTACTTTTATTACGTTACAGCTGTAATACATAGATGGGGATTATGCTAATTGTGAACGAGCGTGTACGAGCGCCCTATTTACGAATGATTGGAATTCATTAAGACACACGTTTAACTATCAAATCGGAAGTTTTCATTGACACTCTATCTATAATCTCAATTAGGAGTGATAGATAAATGGCGGTAATGCACTTATAAGTCTGCGATCCACCATAAAGCAAGAACGCCAGCTGTTGTGTGAACGTGCTCAGGACAGTTGGACATTGCGTTGGATCAGAGGTAAAAAACATTATAAATACTGTTCCGTTTCTTGCACAGAACAATCGTTTCGTGTCTCTAGACCTCATTATATTGTCACGAGCCCCAGGGTTTAATTTGGTCTGGTCTGTGTATGTTGTTTTTTTCTCAAAGCCGTGGGTCCCATTGACTGGCATTATATGACTGACAGACTGCAACGGTTTGAGTTAAAAATCTTCATTTGTGTTCTACTGAAGAAACAAAGTCACCTATATGGAATCAATTTAATGGCACATATATCTGAAAGAAAATTGAAGCATTGCAAAAGAAAATAAAGTTTTGCAAACGAAAATTAAAGTATTGAGAAAAATAAATATGCTTTTTGTAAACAAAAATAAAGAATTGCAAAATATAACTGAAACGGAGCAAAAGCAATGATTTTGCAATACATATTTTCCATGGCCATATCTAATAAATTATTTACAACCCTTTGCCAGTGCTATCAAAACAGCATACCCCTTTATAAACTGTATTTTTATTAAACCAGTGCTATCAAAACAGCATACCCCTTTATAAACTGTATTTTTATTAAACCAGTGTCTATCAAAACAGCATACCACTTTATAAACTGTATTTTTATTAAACCAGTGCTATCAAAACAGCATACCCCTTTATAAACTGTATTTTTATTAAACCAGTGCTATCAAAACAGCATACCCCTTTATAAACTGTATTTTTATTAAACCAGTGCTATCAAAACAGCATACCCTTCACAAACACTGGTATGCTGTTTTGACAAAGTAGGCTAAATTGATAGACCCTGCTATAAAACTCAACTTCCGATATGCTATTCTGACAAAGTATGCTACATCGACAGAACACCGGCTCAGATGAGGACATCAGATTTTACACAAGGTAGGTCTAAAAATTGGTAGAATTTTACGATTAGATGCGATTACATATACTCAGTTTTAGATGCATGTACCTGCATTACTAACACGGAAACATGTCGACAATTTGTAAATGTATTCAGTAACACTTCTGCTTATAGGTTCCCCAGCTACCATCACCTGATGTCATTCTGGTGGCTAATCGAGCCATCCATACACAAAATCATTCGTGTGTCCAGGGCTAAATCTGCTGCTAGAAAGCAGGAAGACATCATACGTGTACTGCCACCATCAGAGGTAGGTTATATGCACACAGTAAGCGTGACTACATTTACAGAACACAGTACAGGGTAGTAGGGAGATCTTTAAACAGAGTGGGATAACAAAAAGACTGACAGAAGACATGGCAGTTATGGTTGATAAAGGCTTTCTGATTAGTGACTGTGTCAATTGCAAAGTGTACTGTCCACCATTTCTGTCCAGGGGAAAGCAGATGCCAGCACATCAGGTGAAGACTGCGTGTGCATGTGGAACGGGTCATCAGGAGGATCAAACAAAACAAACTTTTTGATGGTGTCATCACACTTTCCCACAGTGCTAACATTAATCAACTTTTTACAGTTGCATGTCTGTTGTCAAATTATCAAAACAAGGCATTAGTTAAGACATGGATCAAATGAAATCAAATCTTAGATTACTTTTTATTTTAACTACTGGAATGCTATTCCATATTTATGACTTACTCTAACTGTTACTGTTTCATTGCCATTCTCAATAAATGTTAACTCAATCTATGTTTATTTTAAGAAGAAACTGTTATGACAAGCAAGATAAATAGAATTTACTGTAAATTAAACTGACATTGTACATATCAGAAAATGGAATTGATCATAAGAAACAGACATTGTACAAATAAAACATATTTAATAACATGTTTGAGTGCTGTTTTACAGATTTATCTAATTTCTCTGACTTCTTTAAAATTTCAGTTATTTCATTGACAAGTATTTTGGCATGTATGTGTAAAAGTTAAAATAATCCAAAGGTGACCCTCTATAGTGAGGGGAGCAATGCTAGCTCTACCAAAAGCAGAGCTCTGGAGAGCGGAGAACTCAATTCTCAGCATGAGAGGAAACTCAGACGCTCAAAAAGGGAGCGGCATGCTCATAGGTGACCCTCTATAACGAGGGGAGCAATGCCAGCTCGACCAACCAGGAGAGCTCGTGAGGGAGCAGCATGCTCATAGGTGACCCTCTAAAACGAGGGGAGCAATGCTGGCTCTACCAAAAAACAGAGCTCTAGAGAGCGGAGAACTCAACTCTCAGCATGAGAGGATACTAGTACATACATAAGTAGAGTGGAGCCTAAGGTGAAAACCGAGGCCTGACCAACTCAAAGAATGGTACGAAGCCTCAGTGCGTAAACCATACCATACAGGATTTTAGAAAAGACCGCAAAACACTTAGTGTGCGATCTTACCACAGCGTGGCTTTCAGAAAGTGCACAGAGACTAGCGTGTGCACTTACCATAACATGGATTTTAATAACGTTTCTCTGTATCAGATGCTCTCTGGAGGGAGCAGCATGCTCATAGGTGATCCTCTATCGAGAGAGGAGTAATGCCAGCTCGACCAACAGGGAGAGCTCGTAAGGGAGCAGCATGCTCATAAGTGACCCTCCATAGCGAGGGGAGCAATGCTAGCTCTACCAAGAAAGAGCTCTGGAGAGCGGAGAACTTAACTCTCAGCATGAGAGGGAACTCAGATGCTCATAAGGGAGCGGCATGCTCAAAAGTAACCCTCTAAGAGAGGGGAGCAATGCTATCTCGACCAGCAGAGAGAGCTCCTGAGGGAGCAGCATGCTCATAGATGACCCTCTAAAAAGAGGGGAGAAATGCTAGCTCTACCAAGAGGAGCTCTGGAGAGCGGAGAGCTTAACTCTCAACATGAGAGGGAACTCAGACGCTCAGAAGGGAGCGACACGCTCATAAGCGACCCTCTAAATAAGGGGAGCAATGCTAGCTCGACCAACTATGAGAACAACCTGACAAGGAGGCCTAAAGAAAGGCCTGAGTGCTGAGGTTTCTGAATAACGGCGCTCTGGGAGCGGAGGCTCAACTCTGATAAGAGGAAACTCGAACGCTCAACAGGGAGCGGCATGCTCATAGGCAACCCTCTATAGTGAGGGGAGCAATGCCAGCTCGACCAACAGGGTAGAGCTCGGAGGGGTACAGCAGCAATGAGGAGCAGGTTGTTAAGTAACAAGTTCTGGGCAAAAAACCTACTACAACAAAAGAGGGAACTCACACGCTCAAAGGGGAGCAGTATACTCAGGGAAACCCTAATAAGGGTGGCAGTTCTAAGCTAAACCTCTACGCACCTAACATGGCCTCGTTTGAACAACAAAAGGGCCAGACTAGAAAATGCTGCTCCTCAGGGCCAAGCATTGTAATAAAGTAGCTCAGTACCACACCTGATACCACCTGCAGTACTACTTTTTGAATAAAATTGATAAGAACAGACCAGAGGCGAAGAAAGAAGTAGCCTTAGGTCCAGACCATCAGTAAGGTAGGTTCTAAAAACATAGAACCTAACCAAAACATCATAGGTCCGGTGTTGTTATGGAAAAATGTGAGCGCAGGAGGTGCTCACCTAACCTCAGTTAGGTGGATTGAACGGAGGTTGCAGGGGAATTAGAGAGGGAAATGAGGGCAGATGTACAGGCCCCCTGAAGGAAAGAGAGATGTCTCAACTCTCACCCTGGCCGGGTCGAGAGCGTTGAGAACGCCTCATCCGGACCACGTCCCTCAGGTTCTGCCTACCTCTCTTCGACCTGCGCTTCCCTGAGGCCCTACCCGGAGACGGGGGAGGGGCGCGAGTCGCGACACTAGCCTTCTGCACCCATCTTTGATCCTTAGATCTAGATGGGCCAGGACCCCCGCGTTGTTTGGGTTCAGACCTGGACCTTCTCTGGATGAAGGTTTTAAAAGCCGCTGAGCGCGCCTTCGCCTCCCTAAACTTTTCAACCACCGCCTCGACGGAGGTACCAAAAAGTTCGGAAGGCGAAACCGGAGCATCGAGAAGAAAGCCCCTCTCTTTCTTCCCAACGTCTGCCAGGTTCAGCCACAGCTGTCTCTCCGTTACCACCATGGCCGCCATGGACCTGCCCCTAGCAGAGGCGGCCTGCTTAGTGGCTCGGAGAGCCAGATCAGTGGTGTGGCGCAACTCAGCCACCTCGTCAGGTGAAAGACCCTGACCTTTATCCAGGTCTTTCAGCAGATCAGCCTGATACGCCTGAAGCACTGCCATAGTGTGCAACGAGGCGACAGCCTGACCTGCTGCTGCGTACGCCTTACCATTTAAGCGAGATGTAGTCTGAAGGGGCTTAGATGGCAAGGAAGGAACCTGAAGAGAGGATGTCTTGCCCTCAGAGAGATAGCTAGCTAGCGTCTCTTCTATGGGGGGCATCCGCTCATAGACGTTCTCACGCATCCCCTCAATGTTAGCATAACTAGTATGCTGAAATCTATAAATACGAGAGGAAAACAGCTTTTTCCATTCCTTCTCAACCTCCACATGAAGATCAGGAAGGAAAGGAAGGCTCACTTGAGCTGGGGGGTTATGGCCAGAAAGATAGCGTTCATCAAGACGACCTCGCGGCGCCACTACCTTGGCCCGCTTCCACGGCAAGTCAAGCCTCGCCGAGGCGCGTTCCATAACCTCCAACAACTCATCATATGCAGGGCAGGAGGATTGAGAGAGCTCAGTTTCAACTTCTTCACCCTCAGACATCTCCTGCTCTTCCTGGGCAGAGCCCAGCAGAGCACTAGCCGCTGGATCAGATGACGTCAGCGAAATCGCGTCATCGTCATCCAGCAGCTCGCCCTCGCTCGCGACTGATGAGCGCGAGAAAGAAAGCCCTTTCTCTAACTCACAGGAGAGACTCACCTGCGAGCCCCACGAGCTCATTTTCCTCCGTGCCTCAGCAGCAGAGGGTCCTGAGCCGTGGGAAGCAGATAGCTGTCCCTCTTTCCTTAAAAAGAGAGACAAACGAGAGCGGAGCTTTTTCATAGAAAAACGCTCACAGTGCACGCAAACTGCTCCCTCGAGAACGTCGCGTGCGTGCTCTTCGCCCAAACAAAAGACGCAAAGATTATGCGAGTCATCAGGTGTCAGATAACGCGGACACGGATGCACACATCTCTTGAACGCCTTGCTAGTGCTCGCCATAATAAGTTTAGAAAAACCGTTCTTACCTCGTGAATGCACACTTCAAACAAACCAGTCATTGAAGACGAAGAAGAGGATGATGCTTTCTCCCGGCGCCCTCTTATACTATGGTCGCACCGGGAGTGACGTCATAGGCTGTCGCCGGCCAAAATTTGGTGTTTTTGTATATATGCTTCAGACACGGGTCACGTAGATGGAGTTCCCCATAGCGACCTCTAGAGGACGCAGTTCGAAGTTCCCTTGAAAGGGAACTCCTTGTTATTTGTAATACTTCAAGAAAATTAACACACATGAACAATTCGGAACACACATTAAGGCATTTGAACACACTTGAACACCTGAACTGGTTTTGGAGAACGGTGAACTCCATGTCTCTAGCATACTATTAAATTGTGTGGTGCCTCATTCTTCCTTATTGACCTGTAACACAGGCTCTAACACAGACTTCCCCTGACAGCCTGTCTTTATTTGATACTGATAGCAATAACACAAGCACATATGATGAAAACAATTAAGGCATTCCTGTTTGTTTACAGGTAGCTAAGCTGATTAACATTAAATGTTGCTTACCTTCGTAACCGTGTATATACGAGGCTGCGTATAATTTAAAGCCTTTCTCCAGCTTGCTGGATGGAGCTTTGGTTGTTTTGCAAATACGATGCACGTCAGTAACGTTAATCCGTGGGAGATCTTGGAGACAGCGGATGTAGAACGTAGCCATTGCTAAACCGGAACTGACTGAGCCCTATTGAAAAGAACGCGGAAGTAGGTGTGCAAGTAGCGTATTAACAAAAGTTTCCCATGAAACAAAATGTGAGACAAGATCAGGTAGGCCAGACCATAGATATATATAGAATGACATGGGCCAGACCTACGTCTCCCCAGCTGACTATCTTCCTCTTCCAGGTGTTGGATTACAAATTTATAAAAGGATAAATCTAGGTTCCAATGTAATAGTATAACTATTTATATAACTATATATAAACTGAAACAGTGTGTTTTACATTTTGAGGTAAAGATGATGACATTCTAAGATGAAGTCAGGCAGCCCAGGTGTCTGAGACATTAACCTTTTGTCTGTAGGCACTTCCTGACCATTTGGGTGATACTGTCAGGCTGATTGGATTAGCACCTATGCATTTGAATCACACTGTTATGCTGATGATGTCAGGGCTAGGGAAATTCTGGTAATGGGCTGATTCCTGTACTGTATTTGAATTCTTTGTTTAGATTGTCTCCACCTCTGTATCCCTCCCCCTCGAAATGTATATAAACTACAATGCATACTGTTTGAGTCAGACTTGGATGACTACAGCGACTACAGCGAGTTCTCAATAAAGAGTAACTTATCCCAAAGTCTCCTGGTCTCTGCTTTGACGAAGGAAAAAGTTTCCAACAGTTTTGGTGCCGTGACCCGGATAGAGCTCCTCACCTGAATCCAAATTGAAACTTCAAGCTCAACAAAGATCTGACTGCATTCCAGACTGAATCTTCTGAATCCAGATTGAAACTTCAAGCTCAACAAAGATCTGACTGTGTTCCAGACTGAATCTTTCTGTAAAACCAAGGGTTGGTGAGTGCCACTCTATCCAAAAGAACCTTTAAGACCAGTACAAATGTATTATCCTCTGCGCCGTCAGAGAAGAGTTAACAGACAGCTGTAGGGTTTGGTTAACTAAGTTATCCTCTAAAGTTTTCTTTTAGAGATGAAATTTATCCTCTGTTCAGGCAGGGAAGATTAGCATTACATGTTAATATTCGTTATCCTCTGTCTAATCAGGGAAGGTTGTTTAACAGACTAGTTTATCCTCTACGTTGCTAGAGAAGGTTTATCCTCTGTAAAGTTAGGGAAGATTTATCCTCTGCTTTACCAGGGAAGGTGATTTATCCTCTGTGTAGTCAGAGAAGATTCATCCTCTGTTCAGGCAGGGAAGATTAGCATTACGTGCTAATATTTGTGACCCTCTGTTCAGGCAGGGAAGAATTGGTTATCCTCTGTTCAGGCAGGGAAGATTAGCATTACGTGCTAATATTTGTGACCCTCTGTTTCGGCAGAGAAGATTAGCGTAAAGTGCTAGTAATTTGCGTTATCCGTGGCTCTGGCAAGGAAGGTTAACAATAGTTGATGTGTTAACAAGCATACCCTCTGTTGAACAGAGAAGTTTTAGTGTTTTGATTGTGTGGTAACAAAGAAACTCACAATATGTTTAGAAAGAATGCTAGACTGATCCCCACAACTGAAAAAGGTGGTCTAGCGACTCCTTTGTGGTCAGATAGCGAATTCAAATCACTGTTAGGAGTACAAATGAACCTAATAGTCACTGAGAAAGTTAGACAAGAACTAACGCAGAAATATGAGATTCATCCAGACAAGACTTGGTCAGTAGATGAGTGTAAAAAGGTACTAGGAGCATGTATTCGCAAGAACGACGTGAAAGGTATTATATGCTGCCACAGAGAATTTGGTTTAGCGCTAGCTACACAACAGTCTCAGCATAACTCAGAGCTAGAGGAACAGAACAAAGAGCTCCGTGCTAGAGTATCCTCTTTGACTAAGAAATTGAACCGAAACAAAGCTTCAGCAAAAACTGATGTGGAAGAAGTTAGTCAGCCTGATAACAATTATCCTGACTTACAAGCTTTCTTTGAAACAGATGTAACCATCCAATCAGTAACTGATGTGCCTGTAGATTCAGTGAAGGTATGTGGCGCTAGGAGAAGATCTCAGGGAATTGAGGGAACTGAAAGTGTTCCTCCCAACTCTTCTGTTGTCCAAATACAAACTGTTGCCAAAGTGCTAGGACCTAAAGATATAGAGAGACTATCCCAGAGTCTACCCTCAGCACGCACAAATTTTTCTGAATTTAGAAGAGCATTGATCAGCAAAATGCGTCTCTATGACATGTCATTGTCAGAAGTCACACAGCTAATGTCAGAAATTCTAACTGAATCTGAATTCAACAGTTTTGAGTCTGCTGTTACTTCTGAACTACAACATGCAAGTAAAGGCGATTTGAGAGAAGGTGTTTTGAAAATTCTAAAGAATATCATAGGACCCAAAATAGACTGGTCCAGAATCACTAACTGTGTGCAAAGGAAAGAAGAAACTGTAAGTGAATACACGGAAAGGTTTTGTCAGTCAGCCGTAACTTACAGTGGAATAGTTGATGATTCTGAAAGTGTGTTAGATGACAAAGGACCCCTAGTCCGCATCTGGGCAGATGGCCTTGTAGCTGAATACAGAAGAGCCTTGCCATTTCTAGATCTAACTTGGTCTAACAGAACTCTCAGAAGTAACCTAGACAGGTTAGCTACTTGGGAAAGAGACTCTGATGTTAAAGCCAGAGTAAAGATTGCAGCAGCATCCTATAAGGTCAATACAGAGAACCACCAGAAACGTAAATGTCCTAAGAAGGAGGGCAGTTGTCATTACTGTGGCAAAACTGGACACTGGATGAAAGAGTGTAGGAAAAGTAAAAAGACATTAGGAGAAATTAACAGCTTTACTCAGCTCCTACTCAGTCTACTTACTTCTCTGAAGCAGCCCCTCCCCACTTCACCGAACTGTTGGAGCAGCTTGCTCAGGTGTTAACTGTTAGGGCTGTGAGTGCTTAACTTCACTAGTAATGTACAACAAAGATGAAAGATCCTTCCTTCCATTGAGAGAACGCTAGCTAAGTACACTCACAGCCTTCAAAGCTATACTACAGCACACTCCAGTCACTCACCTATCCTCTCTGGGTTATGATGTTTGTTATGACTGATGTTCCATTAGAGGATGGAGATGTCGCACAGTAAAGTTCGTACACCAACTACAGGGACAGACTAGGACACGCAGACCAGTGAGAGCCCAGGGAAGAACCGAATGCAACAGGCTTCGGGGGCCAACCCTGCGGTGAAGATTCCCTCATAGGCCTTCCCATCCACTAGTCCATCCTTACCTCACTGTTCCTTAGGTGTCGCAGGAATTAAGAAATAGGGAAAGAAGGAACAACAATAGCAGACTCAGATCGAACAAAGGACACAACCCTAGTGTTTGCAATCTTTTAGAACAAATACTGCTCTGTCGTCTTTTGTTTTCTTTCTTACTCTGTGCAGATACCACTTGATGGCTGTCCTGAGACCCATACGTACCGACCTCCTCACCTGCGTATGAAGCCACAACCTCTAAAAGACCAATAGACCCACTGCCGAGCCAACTGTCACGGAAGACAGAACAAACAAAAAAAAAAATACACAACGCAGAGACTCACATACGGGAACTTCAGTCATCCATCAACATGATCAAGATTGTCGTACTACTAACAAGATCCAACAAGACATTTTTGATCTTTCAGAAAAAATACACAAGATGACTGAAGATAATTCTTCATGGTTTGGAAACTTAGGTAAACCCTGGCTGTGGATCAAGGAAATAGCAATTCTTCTGTTGTTTCTCCTACTGGCGTACTATCTATGCGTCCACAGTATCAAGTGTTTCATTCAACAAATGACTCACGCGTCTCACGAGAAAATGACAGTTCCAACCAGAAAAGACTATTACCCGTAAGAACTTCACGGACCTTAATTGCATGTTTGTTTCTGTGTCAGCATGCAATTACAGAAAATCAACACAGAGCATGTGCTATGTGCCTGTAACGATCACAAGTTACACGAATGAACTTTTAAGTGTCTAAATTTGTATTTTGTGAGAGTTATTAGAACTCTCAAAGGGGGAACTGTGGGATTACAAATTTATTAAATGTTTAATTTAGGTTCCAATGCAATAGTATATAAACTGAGAAAGTTTAGTAGACTGAATTTTAGCATTTGAAGTATAAATGATAATTACTGAGTTTCCAGCAAGAGATTCCTGCCAGACCTGTTTTCTCCATTGTAAGTTAAATGAGTCATATTACGGAGACTCTCACCTTTTGTCCTTAATGGCTTTTGGAGCCTGAGCCCCAGCCCCAGTCGTTGAATAGTTAGGCTGATTGGATTAGCATTTATACAGTTGAATAGTTATGCTGATTGAATTAGGACTGGTAACACTCTAGAGTCTGGGGCGGGTTCCTAAACCTGTATACTTCATTTACGTGCTTTGTTCCGAGTGTATCCACCTCTATGTAAATCCCTCCCCCTTGAAATGTATATAAACTACAATGTATACTGTTTGAGTCAGACTTGGATGACTACAGCGACTACAGCGAGTTCTGAATAAAGAGTAACTTATCCCAAAGTCTCCTGGTCTCTGCTTTGAAGAAAGAAAAAGTTTCCAACACAGGGGAAGTCGTGGCCTAATGGTTAGAGAGTCGGACTCGTAATCCAAAGGTTGCGGGTTCGTGTCCCCGGCCGGCAGGGATTGTAGGTGGGGGGAGTGAATGTCCAGCGCTCTCTCCACCCTCAATACCACGACTGAGGTGCCCTTGAGCAAGGCACCGAACCCCCAACTGCTCCCCGGGCGCCGCAGCATGGCTGCCCACTGTGTTCACTGCTGTGTGTGTGCACGATGGATGGGTTAAATGCAGAGCACGAATTCTGAGTATGGGTCACCATACTTGGCAGTATTTCACTTCACTCTTTGTCTATACAGAGTTATATTCCTAGATACCTATAACTCACCAGCGCCCCCTGGCAGCAAAGAAGAATTACAGGGAAAACATGTTAACAGTCTCCAAGACTGTTACAACCTGATATCCTACAAACCTAAAGCAGTGTTTAATAAGTATCTTTGTTCTATTTATTGTGCTATTGTTTGTAATTTGTTCATTTATTTAACTTATAGTTAACTAGTATCTTAATTTTTGCCATAAGTTTGTTTATGAGAATACAAGATAACAAGGATCAAAAACAACAATAAAACAGCTTTTTTTTTGTGGCAGGGCCAGTGAAACTGTTGGCTGGGCAAGAAAAGGTATAACATAATATACATACATATTGTCAGTAATATAATTCATTGTAAAAATACTCAGATTAGCCTTTCTCCTAACCAGACCTGGTGCATGTTTAAGGGTCTCTGCAATCCGGCTTTCAGCATCCATGCTAGTAGACCCAGGGTGTGATTTCATTATTGACTCTAAATTATTTAAGTAATGTTTTTAGAGATGAACAAGTATACTTTACATTTGAATAAACAGGTATTCATACCATTTGTATTGCCAATCATGTAGAATTCTGTCACTATAATGCAATGCCTCTTGATTTTAAATCTATGATAATTGAAAATACAATAGAATGTATACAATATAATATATGCAGATACTGTTGATTTTTTTAATACTTATTAGAACTCGATAAACAGAGAGCTCTTCAAGTCTCCTCTTCCCCTTCCTTCCTTTGAGGCTAAAGCATGACCAAACTTCTGAGGAAGTGATTTTTCTCATGATTCGCCGCACTGTCTCTCCATAGTTTGGTCCTCCAATGGTAGAAAGGTATTTAACCTGAATTTAATATAAATTGAATTGTTAAATCCTATGCATACACACAGAGCATGTTCAATTCTTAACTGTTTTTCTTTGGAGCTCTTCGTCCACCCTCATCTTATCCTCAAAGGAGAGCAAGTCAGGTAACTGACCAATAGATGGGATAGGGTTCTCTGGCCCTGTGTCTTCCTCTCTCGTCTGCAGTAGCCGCCGAAGCAAGAGAGAATGCTCTTCCTGTTTTGCAATTATTTTATCCAGTTTCATAAAGACATTTAACTGGAAATCTATAATATAATATCAGTTTGTAAGAACTTCTGTTGGTTTGATATTTTATATATAAAAAAAACTTTTATACATAAAGGTTTATATAAAATATAAAACCTCTTATAAATATGATTAATTAGTTATTAATATTACTTACTGTTATTTGGTGTACAAATTTGCCCATTTGAACTGAGGTCATCTGAAAACCGAGCAAGTAAAAAAAAAAAAAAAAAAAAAAAAAAACACATACAAAGAATATTTACTTAAAGGGATACTCCACTCAAAAATGAAAAAAGACTCATGACTTTGTTTTGTTTTTTCAGATGAACAGAAATGCTTCAAAAACAAACAAGATGTTTACCCCAGTTGATGAATCAGTGTGTCCTGAAGCAAAGCACTTGCAATAAGTAGCGCCCCTCTATGCTTGCATCACTTCTCTTACATCAATGGTTTATGCTTTAAGTTTAAAATACTAGTATTTTTCTCACATATGAATATCAGTTTGCTTCAGAACACACTGATTCATCAACAGGGGTCATATGGATTAACGTTATGTTTGTTTAGTGTGTTTTTTCACAAATCAACTTTGACTTGCTTTATATAGACTCACAAAAGGTGGATTATTTTTTTATAAAAATCTCAGTTTGTGTTCCACAGAAGCAACAAATAAAGTCATACAACCCCAAATGAGAAAAAGTTGGGATGTGTTTTAAAATGCCACAAAATTGAGAATCTGTGGTTTGTTAATTATCTAGTTTTTTTATTTAATTTACAAAAGTACAAAGAAAATACATATAATGCGTTCACAGACCAAAATGCATTTTTTAAAAACAAAGAAATTTTGATTTTGATGGCTGCAATACACTTAATACACAAAAAATATATAGAATATGAAACAGTTCACAGGCAGGTCATCTGGTAATAGGTCAGGGTCTCGAGTTTGGCTATAAAAGGAGCATCTTAGTCTTTGCAAGCAAAGCTAGATCATGGCTTATCACAAAATTTCAAAATTTGTTTACATTTACAAAATACAATTAATTTGGTCAGTAAATTCTGCGGCAAGACCTTTTAACTAAACAAAATAGATTTGAATTTTGAACTTGATTTAGATTTTATTGCATTTTACAGAACGTCCCCATTTCAGATTGGATTTGTACATCTGGGATGGCATGAGGTGGAGTAAATAATGGGAAAAGTAACTTTAGAACTTTTGACTGATTCAAAACAGACTTTTTAATTTGTTCACACAAGCATCAAAACAGTAATTTACAAATAATAACTTCTTATTCTGGACAATTGTCAGAAGTGATATACTGATATTTTTTCAAAAAGATCCTCTACATATGTCAAAATGGTAAAGTGCTCATCATTTTCCAGAAAAAGTTGTATGTATCTTGCCTTCGAATTGATGTGCCATAACCCTATGCCCTTCACTCTGGACATCCCAGTTTGGTGTATTGCAGAAATCTAAAAAGGAATATTTCATTACATGTTTAATAAATATTCTGTACTGCCTATCAGATGCAGCTTTTACATGGCCAGTGGATGGCATTCAGATTATGCCTCTGTAGTGGAACGTGTATGCCAGTCAAACAAACAAACAAACACTGGCCTCAGTGAATGGGTGCTATCGGTATGGAGAGCTGCTCTGTAGCCCCCTGGCATGTTTGGATCATTCAGATATGCAATCATTTTTGATATATGGTGTATTGTGTAAAACTGCTTATCTTCATTATTATTTATACTTGCCACAAAATCCAGCTCTTGGCAACCTGTCAAGACCCCCACGTGTCTGTGATGGTTCAGGTGCTAAAAAAAAAGAAAAGAAAGATATCATTGTAATATTGTATTTTTGGCTATTGCTACAACACTCTATGCACACCTAGGCAATAGAACCGCCATTGGCAAGTAAATTGTATAGTGTACTCACCATCTAGCTATCTATATATCTATACTATAGATATCCTATCTATCTATCTATCAAAAGTTTGGGATCAGTAAGATTTTTTATGTTTTTAAGAGAGTTTCTTCTGCTCATCAAGGCTGTATTTATTCGACCAAAAATACAGAAAAAAAACTGTAATATTGTGAAATCTTATTGCAATTTCTAATATTGGTTTCCTATTTTAATATACTTCAAACCAGAATTTATTTCTGTGATGCGCAGCTGTATTTACAGCATAATTACTCCAGTCTTCAGAGTCACATCATCCTTCAGAAATCATTCTAATATGCCTATTTATTATGAGTGTTGAAATGGTTGTGCTGCTTCATATTGTTTTTGAAACCTGTGATACTTTTTTCTTTTATTCTTTGATGAATACAACTTTAAAAAGGGCAGAATTTGTTCAAAATAGAAATCTTTTGTAACAATATAAGTCTTTACTATGACATTTATTCATTTAACACATCCCTCCTGAATAAAAGTATTAATTTCTTTAAAAAAAAAAACTAAAATAACTGACCTCAAACTTTTGAATAGCATTGTATATTGTGCCACAAAATTTATTTTTAAATAAATGCTGTTCTTTTAAACTTTGTATTCATCAAAGAATCACAGAAAAAAGTATCACAGGTTCCCCAAAAAAAAAAAACAGTTTGAAGCAGCACTGTACCAACATCAGAAGAAAGTCATCAGGATTCATCTGTGGTTCAGGTACCGGATTCAATAAAATACAAACAACCAAAAACATTTGTGAGCATGTTAACATCAGGAGCATCTATCTATATAGGTTTTATAGACTCGCGCATACTTTGTACTATCGTAATTTTTTTATATCTGAGAAACTAATTATTATTGTTTAGTACGTTATTAAAATCTATTTTTGAACAGAGTAGGCTATTAATCATGTTACAATATACTCTCATATTACTTTTATTGTTTTATATAGAGCATGAAAACATCATCGTGCCGTAAGAAATGTAAATACAATGAATTGTCCATCATATTCAAACACTGTAGTCTGGAATTACAGTTTGGGAGAAAAACAACTATGATTTTGCAGTCATATAGTCTAGTATGTATGATTTTATAGAAGCTGTTATGATTCTGCAGCCATAGACTCATGTATGCTGTGAACTACAAAAGGATTTACTCTGTACCATTAAAAAAATATTTTATATCTGAGAAACTAATTGTTATTGTTTAGCACGATATTAAATCTATTTGTGAACATTAAACATTCTTAGATGCGTAGCATTCATCATGTTGACGTTTGGGAAAAACCCAACTAAACGCGTTCAGGTTTGTCACAATAACACGCTAACTAATGCAAAAAACAAGCTTTACTTACTCATCAGATCGATCCTCTCTACTTGATGAACTCTTGCTTTTATTTTGAGGGAAATCCAGCCTTTACTCAGAAATGAACAGTATAGCAGCGATGAAAAGTCTCCTGACTCTTTGTTTATGTTGGGCGTCTCCAGGCGCGCGCGCGTCACGTGGTTATTTACATTTACATAGTTACACTTCATTTTAGTGACGCGTTTCTGAAAACAGATCGCGGAGACGGAGAAGACAGAGAGCGCACCCTGTTTGTTTTCTTTATTCTTCAGAAGTACAAAGTTTAGTTGTTATTATGAGTGTATACAAATAAAAGTAGACGCCTTACAGATTCGAATGGTGTATTGCTCTTATCTGAACGATCATAAATGGCAGATTAATTCAAGCTCATTTCTGCCTTATCAGGAAAATCTGCCACAAAACGCGTATACGCGTTTGTCGGCCCCAGAGGGTTCTGGCCGAGCATTGAACAACTATCAAGACTTAGTCAAACTTCTAAAGAAATTTTAACATCTGAAGCCATAAGAACTGAAACAGACTTCCTAAGAGCGTCATCATGTCACAGAGAAACCAACCAATCGCAAGAGGGCATCCCCAGTGACATCAGCAACAGCGATTTCAGCAGCCAATCAGTCGGAGGATCCCTCCGACCCCGTGGAGACCGCGTGGAAACACCCAGCTGTCAAACTCAACTTAAAGCAAGTAATATCCAACAAATCTCCCTAATTCTGCTGGAAACTGGTTGCATTCATCTTTAAGTGTAAAGATAGTAAAGTTCCTTGCTTGTGACTCCCTCAGGTTGAAGTTAGAGCATTCTTGAAAACGAGCATTAGAACCTTAAACTCTCTTCAGATCAAAACAATTCATTGCAATGTGTGTGTTTGTGTTACGTATTCTGTTTTGTGTTATTGTAGTTTAGTAGTGTTGTAGAGTAGCAAATAAACTTTGATTTAACAAATCTTTGTCTGGTGCTATATGATTTAAAACAAACTATTTGCCAAAGATTGCGTTACCTATGCTAAAATTACCTAATCAATTCTGTGTTATTATCGTGGCCACGGGAATAAAGCTGAATTGTTAAGAGATAACGTACTGATTTTAATGCTTGCTGGACAAGTCGTTAATGAGGTATCGTCAGGGCCAGACGGAATCTGCTGACTTTTTTGGCGATTTCTGTGCAGAATTTTTGGAAAAATCTGTGGAATGGTTTTAAGAGTATAGGAGAGCACAGAAAGCCGAAAACATTACAAATAACATGAAAAAATATTCACTTCTTAACTTTTATTTAAGGTTTACAATACAAATAATTTTGGAATAACTGGTTTGTTAAACAAAGCTAGGTCTCTTTTATACTAAATCCACTAAATGGTACCATTTCTTTATAAATTGTACACAAATCATCAACTAAACATTTGCAACTAAACATGTAATGTAAATGTAAATTTCATCAAAGACTATAGAAATACTCTGATATCATTCAACAATAAATAAATATGCATGCACAAATAAACAATAAATATAAATAAATAAGGTACTTTTAACAACTATAAATATATAAATAAAGTGGTGTGGCAATCAATTAAACATTTCAATCAATGCAGTACATTAGAAAACTAATTTAGTAATAATCTATAGTAATTTAGTAGTAAAAATAGTAATTTACAATCAGTAGTATTATCAAAAAAAAAGTTATTTACATTAGTTACATCAGAAAAACTACTGGATGTGAGTGAAGTTGGAATGTAGATGTGTTAATCTCTGGTGTTAAATTTGGCAATCAGCATCATTTTAACATTCTCCTCTGTTAGGCTGCGTCTGTGTTCTGTTAGAAGTGCAGAATAGTGAGAAAAAAGCCTCTCCACATCCACTGAAGTAGTAGGGAGATGCGGGTACAGTGCAGCTAGTGGGGCGAATGTTGGTATTCGATCTTCCCTGGCAGCCCACCACTCCACCGCACAAACCTCAGCTGCATCACTCTTGTCCATCCGGAGGTAGCGATGCCACTCTTCTGTGGAGACATTACTCAGTGCAGGGACAACTTGAACATAATTTTCAATATCAGGTTTTAAACCGGATACCTTGGCAGCATCAAAGATTGGGAGGACTTTGAATAGTTCAGTGCAAGGATGTCTCTCCATCACTGCCTGTAGCTTGGTAAAACATTCTGCCATTACTTCTTTAAACAGCTCTGAACAAGTGTACCTCTCATCCTCATTTAACTCATTCAGTTGCTCTCTAGTCTTGGGTCGCCAATCCTCAGCATCTGCAGTGCGGCCATACTCAAACAGCATACTGAGGTCCTCCATCTGGCTGAAGAAACTGGCAGCTGTGGGTCTGGAGGTTTCTTCCAGTTTGGTTAAGGTGGAAAGGATATTGGCGCTGTGCTCCACAATAAAGGAGGCCTGGACTTTCAGGAGCTTTCCGTTCTCCTCTAACAGAACTCCTAGGTCCCGCACAGCTTTAGAGGTTGGTGGCAGTGTTGGGATGAAGCCTTGCAAGGCATTCATATTTTCTGCCAGATATTGCACAGCTTTTATCCAGGATCCCCATCTTGTCTGTACAGCAAAGACTGGCATGAGAGGAGACAGGCCCTGCTGCATCATGAAGGCCCTCAATTCAAGACGACGTTTGGGTGACTGGCAGAAAACCCGCTTTACCAAAGCACACATCCGGTTCAGTTCTTCAAATATGTCTGGAAACACCTCTAAAACCAACTGCAGCAGATGACATGTGCCAGACAGGTGACATGATTGGCATTGGGGAATAGGCCGTGGAGAATTGTGTTATATGCCTTTTTCATATAACTTGCAGAATCGGTCACAAAAGCCCACGTCATTGAAATTGATGTTGTTGGAGTTAAGACAGGAGATGACAGCTTGCGATACAGTGCTGAAGTTAACACGATCTAGAAAAATTAGATCTGCTGCAACAGGTTTGCCCACTGGCTGGAGGAGAATAGCAAGGACACAACGGCCACAAGCATCTGTTGTTTCATCAGCAATTATGTATACAGGTCTTCCATGTACAGCCTGCTTCATATCCTCTAAATACTGAGGAAATAATTGTGGAAGGTAATCAGAGCATAGGTGAGATGGAGCCGGAACTGACCCTCCCTGTTTGCAGTACTTCTGTAAAAATGGCGAAAATTTAGAAGTTTTTTCCAGAGGGATGTCGGCTTCAATGAAGGTCTTTATGAAATCAAAGATGAACTCCTTCCTTTCAGCTGTAGATGAAGTCTTAGATATACAGGAGGCCAATGTCTGAGTTCTGAATGATGCTGGGGGGGGGGGGGGGTATTTTCATTGGCAAAATTGAGAAATTGTTTGATATTCTTTAAAAATGTTTGATATTTCTTATTAATATTACTTTGAGAAGTTCATTCTACCACACAATATAGCTATATATTTCTGTCATAAAGTTAAAACAAACTTTTATTTTGGCGGATTACAGTGAAGAGCTTTGAGTTTGCGTGTGTATCTGACGATAGTTTTCTCAGTGAAATGGAGAAATCTTGGTGCAGTGACTCGGATGAAGTCTGAGATGAAGTTCATGTCCTCTTCTACGTCCACACGAAGACGGATTTCTCTGTATACGCATACATGTTTTACCGTATAGGCGTTTCGTCCACACGAAACCGGCGTTTTCGAAGAGTGAAACCGATCATTTTTGAAACCGGGTCCCAGGGTGGATAAATTTGAAAACGCCGTTTTCATGTTTTCGTGTGGACGGCGAATCCGTATATTTTCTGAAACGATGACGTCATCAGCCCACGTCTCGCCCCTAATCAGACACCGCTACGTCACATAACAGCGACAACAACAACAACAATGTCAAACTACGTGCCTGTGTTCGTGCTGCAGAACCTACTGAGCTCATTAGTTTTATTAAAGCAAAATCTTCTGCTTTGTGTGTTAGTTTATATTCAGCGCGCAAGGTTTACGCACATGCTCCAAGTCTTCTTCTCTGTTTTTTTGTGTATCTCTGTGGCAGAATTACAGCGCCACGTATTGGTCTGGCATGTGTACTACATCGTTTTCAGTCGGTTTCAGTGATTCCGTGTGGACGCAGATATTTCCTGAGACGACTCCGTGTTTACGGAATTTTTTTTAGAGCGAGGCAAACAAAAAGATCGGATACAGAGAAACCCGTCTTCGTGTGGACGTAGCCTTAGTGAGACGGCCGAGCGTCATGCGTACTTGAGTATGTGTAGTAGTTGACACTGCGGCGCTCATTCACAGAGACGTGCAGATGTCAGTATAAAGGTTTTTTTTTCGCTTTACAGACAATCGTGACTTTATCGTGACTTGATACTTTGTTGGCCATTGATTTTTTTTTTTTCTCCATCTCTGCACCGCTATGTCACGGCATTTGAAAAATACACCACCCAGCACTAATACTATAATATTTATAATTAATATAATTAAGATAAAACACTTTTCATAACTTTACAACACAGTAAATATCACTTTAAATAAAACTTACCAATAGAACTTTGCTTTCGCTTCTCGGCGAGCGGATTTGAGATGTTCCAGTGCCATCTGTCGCCTCAAGTAATCGACGGAGTGCTGACAGGATTTACAGAACATCATTCCCCCATCCTCATAAAATTCATTACCAAATAATTTTGCTCTGTCCCGTGCCGTAATTTTTGCAGACAGGTGACGTTTTTTCAACTCTTCCGCGGTTAGTTTTATTTTGGACATTACGTCAAACAGCGAAACTTTAAACGCGCACGCGCGCATTGTGTTTACGTGACAGGCTGGCGCTACAATCTGCGGATATCTGCGGCCGCGGATTCCGTGCGGGCCTAGGTATCGTTAACAGGGTATAAGTTGGACGTTTTGATTAATATCGATTAATCAGGTAAATATCAATATTGAATCTTAAGAAAAGATTCCCTAAAAGCCAATTAAAATAAGGGCTAATCCTTTACAGCTCGGTGTTTTAAAATATGTATTATATGTCTTAATTAATGAGTCATTGACGCATGTCTTCAAACGATTCGTTCAGACAGATTCATTCAAGAATGAAGCAAGCTTATGAATGGACCACTGAATCATTGACTCAAATGATTCAAATTCAAAAATGCGAATCATTCATTAATTCCATTATATATAAGTCACGTCATTTGCGCTAAGGGAACGGCTCTCAAATGTTTGGCTGCAACTGCGCGAGCTCCCACTCTCTCACACGTGCTGAGAGAAAACTACAATTAAACTGTATGAAACTTCTACTATTACTACTACTAATAATAAATAATAAATTAATTAATTAAAAATGAACACATTAGCCTAATTAATTAATATTTAATTACATTTAAGTAAAATATTTGTTCATATTTCAGGCTCATGAGCACTTTTTCTTTTGATTAAATAAACATTAACGCATTAATTAATATATTTAGCCTAAGTAAAATATTTCTTAATATTTCAGGCTCATGAGCCCTTTTTAATTTAGTTAATTATTAATCAATCAATCAATGTGCAATGAAAATAAAAATAAAATGTATATGCCAGGGAAAAAAATAGATAATGTGAGGTCATATTCAAATTATAACTAATTTCAAGAATGAAAATTTATAATATTATCATTGATGAAAAACTTATACATTTAAATATATATGCAATATCTGACTCATATTCAGTAATGTTTTGTATTTTTCTTTGCTTTGTTTGTCAACAGCAGCTAAAAACCCCCAACAAAATCCAAAACATTGTAAGTATATTTTTTGGTTGACTTTAAGACATCATCTCAGTATTTATTTGTTTAGAGATAGCAATAGTCAATAATAATAATAATAGTAATAACAGTTGTTGTTGTTTTATGCTACTAAGATATCTGTTTGTTTGTTTTTTCTTTTCTTCTCTTACCCTCAGAATGGCGCATCCATGTGAAGATCAGACAGAAAACAGAAACATGGATATATTGATTGATCACCAGAACGTGATGCTGATTCAACATTTGTCCATGATGCAGTGATATAGTGTCAGTCAAACGCAGCTTGTGTCAGGAATAAACACTCAGCCAATCAGATCAGAGGAAGTGAACAAACACAGGAAGAGCTGCTAGTATTTAAAGAAAGGGTTGTGAGCATATATTGAAGAGGAAGACTGAGAGAAAGAGACAATGTCTGCTAAGTGTCATTTGTGTCTGCTGGGACTGATCTTTCTCTCTTCACTTCTCACAGGTAAATAAATCTGTATATAATCTATAAGATATCATAAAAGATCTGTATGATTTGAACATATATTAAACAAACTGATCTTATTTATCTAATACTAGAGCTAATATTATTCTTGCATAGAGTTTGGTAAAGAGTTTAAATAAGCTACCTATCTTGCTGAAATTCATGTCACGTGTTTGGTTAATACTGCTTTATTCCTGAATGCACTGATATTTGTGACTCTGGAGCACAAAAGCAGTCTTTATTAGCACAGGTATATTTGTAGCAATAGCCAAAAGTGCATTGTATGGCTCAACAATATATATTTGTTCTTTTATGCTAAAAATCATAAAGATTATGTACCATGTGGATATTTTGTAAATATCCTACTGTAAATATATCAAAACTTCATTTTTGATTAGTAATATGCATTGCTGGACTTCATTTGGACAACTTTAAAGGTGATTTTCTCAATATTTCGATTTTTTTTGCACCCTCAGATTCCAGATTTTCAAATAGTTTCAAATAGTATAAAAAAAAAAAAAAAAAAAAACATACATCAATGGGAAGTTTATTTATTCAGCTTTCAGATTATATCTATATAATATAATGTGTCATATTATCTTTCAAATATCTAATGCAATGTACTGTTCAATTTAGAAGTGTTAGAAAGCGAACTGAACTACTATATAAGATATTCACAATTTGCTAAATAGTTTATTCTACATATTTCATGTTTCCTAAAGCAAAACAAATTGTCCTTTTTTTCAAATAATTAACACCGATTTTTATTTTTTTTAATTTATGAGATTCCATCTGTTTTTGTGTTTCAGGTATCAGTGGAGTGAATAAGACTCATGTGTTCATCAGTTCTGAAAATGTCCGTCTATCCTGTAATAATGCTCTTCCTGACCGCAAATCAACTACATGGATCTATAACAGATGCAGCAGTTGAACTGATTGGTTTAGGGATAAAGAAGAAAGACACAGAGAGACATGAGAGACTGAGTCTGGGGGCTGACTGCTCTCTGAACATCAAGAACATCACAAAAGAAGATTGTGGCATTTACATCTGCCAACAATATGAGAATAGACAAAAACAAGGAACTGATTCACGTGTTCATCTGCATGTTCTTCATGGTAACTTTACGATTATGTGGTCAATTTAAAAAGGCCAAATTCTCCATTTAATTTTCCATGATGAAAATCTGTCAATTGTGTCTTATTTTGTGTTTCAGTCTCTTCATCATCCTCACAGATTGAGATCAGTGCAGGCCGCTCTGTGACTCTCTCCTGTCAGTTGTATTCATATGCTGGAGTATCTTGTGTAGATTGGATCTGTTCTGAGGGAATTGAGCTGTTCTGGGTGAATCAGGCTGGTGTAAAACTGACGATATCAGACTCCAGTGTAGGATATCAGAGACTGAATCAGACAAAGTGAAGCTGCGATCAGAACATTGAAACATGAGAAGCTGAGATTCCAGAAAGAGAGGCTCCAAGAAACAGGATATCATAAATCTGTCCGGATTCCTAGCTCCAACTAGCTGAAGCAATCCTAACTTAACAAGCCTCTTTCACCAAACAGCTTGCAACACTGAGGAAAAAGAAACAATTATTGATAATTCCAATTCAAGAAGGAGACTGTCAAATTTGTTGCAAGTAATCAAGACTGATGTTCACATGTAAACCTGTGATAGAAAATAACGAACTACAGACTCTCTCTGGGGAGGGTCTCCACACATAGAAGACAGTCAAAACCAACATTCCTTTGTCTAAAGAACATGCCTTCATTCTCCTTAGAACTATACAAAGACTGTCTTCTCCATATGCACATAAAATCATCCTAAAAGGACATTTTTATGTTGTACCCACATATCATGTTTTAATCAAATAATATGTATGTCTTTTTAATCATTATTGAATAGCTCGAGTCTTAAAGATAGATATTGCATATTTAGTATGCATGAGCTTGAAAATCCATGCTTTAAGTGTTTCTTCCAATCAATTCTTTGTCCAATGCATCAGTCTTGTTATTATGAAATCATGTTCAAAAAGGTGTACTTTGCCAGAGCCTGTAAAATTTGGACCATGTGACTGATAACAAGCTGATTTATGATGTAAAGAACACACCCTAGCTAAGATAATAGCCTATCTAATTGGTCAAGACATCCAGATGGGATGTGTCCAGAAGCGAGTTTAAAACTGTTGTCCCTCCTTCTTTCTTTCTCTTCTGTTACACTCTTTTTACACTTTTTTGTTCTCTCTATCTCTCGTCCCTCTCTCCGTGTGCTGCTCTTTGAGCGTGCTCTGGCTCTGGCCCACGTGCCATAATGAGAAGGAAAACAACTTAGTCTCGTTACATCATTTTATTTTTATTCTTTTACTTTAGTTTCTTTTCTTTCCGTGGAGTTTCGTGTTCTAATGTAAGTTTGCTACAAAGTCCAGCTCTGACTGCACTCAAAACTTCCAGCAGACCCAACTCCGCATCTTCAGCCAACGCCTACTGAACTTCCAGCCAATCAGACACTTCGGGGAACCCCCTGTCTGCAACGAGGACACAACCCCGTTACACAGGCAAAGCAAGCAACACATCTCCAGGTTCTAACAGGTTCTAATTGGTGTATTTAATATAATTTTAGCCTCATTGAGAAACTCAAAGCGAGGGTTAAATAAGTGATTGATGGTTGTTCAGGTCTATGCAATAGCACATATTGCTGTAAACTTGGGATTTCACATTTCCATTCTCTTAAACTCATCCTTTCCTCACTCTCTCTCTTTCTGCAACGTGTGAATGTGTGAATGCTTGTGTTCATATGTTAGATTAGTTTATGTCTTAGGTTTATATAAATAAATTCTAATTTATATTGAAAAGAGAAGTATCTTGTGTTTTCTGCTCACAAGTTAATGTCTTAATCTGTCGATTTCGTTACTGTGCTATTAAATAGTGTTGTAACTATATTTGGGATTTTAATATCCAGTGCAGAGTTTGTTATACGGCTCGTTCAGTGAATCGCCGTAACACTGATTCTGTTCAAATCCCTATAAAATCATAAATGATTCCCTTTGAGCTAAATTAAACTATTTCTTTAAATTACGTATTAATATTATAAAATGTATAACCCCTACACCAGATATCAGATATTATTCACATTAGATCACTGTATCATCACTATGACTACAACACTCCTGAATGAAGATGACAACAGTGTGGAGATGTGCAGTTACTCACAGAAAGCAAGTCAAGACCTCAGCCACATATACTATCAAGAGTTCAGGTGAGAAAAATCTCATCAATCAGTTTTAGATTCTCATAATGTCAGTAAAACTAAGGACTATTAGTATCATTGAAGCAGAACAAACCAAGGAACAAAAGCTTCTTTCAGTCTGACAGAAGAAAAAGTCAAAGCACTGCTGCAAACTCATGAACTGATGTCAAGTGTAACAGTCCAAAAACTGCTGCTGGAACTAATGAAGCAATTGAAACATGACAGCAAAAAATTTAACTTTTTATGAAATGATGATGATGAAAGTTAAAATATGATTGTTATATTCTGCAGTATGATTAATCTGAACTAACATTCATTCTTTACAGCTCGAGCTGATTCAGTGACAGCAGAAACTTCTACTCAAGGTAGAGTAAAAAAAAAAATAGAACTTTTATTGCTCTGAGTTTTACTAAATCCTCTCTTTTTCATGTTAAACAAATCTTGTAATCTTTTAAATTTGAATTGAAAGAGTTGTTTCACTGAAATAAAACATCTGTTCAGCTTTACTTGGTAAGTAACATTGGTGAGTAAAACGCACAAATTAATAAACAGTGCAGGACGTCTCTTTATTCACAACATATTGATATGAGCAACTGAAGGCCATAACATGCAAGACAGTTATGCTGATGATTATGAGTCTGAATGGAAGATACAGCTTTTTTTCACATTCTATATGGTTGCTTAGTTTTCATGCTCAAATTTAAGGAAGCTTGGAAACAATGAAAAATTACTTTTTACTACTTGTTGAATTTACTGAGTTAGAGAAACAATTACTGAACATTTTATTACAACTCAGTTTCATTGTGTTCAGTCCACTTAAATATGTAAAACTGAAGTTTATTTAATCCATTAATGTTTAGGCTACATAAATCATATTTGCTACATTCACTGAAACTGCTAGATGTTTAGTTCCCTTTCAGTCAGTCACTACGAGTCACTACGAATTGGGATCTCGCCAGAGAGAATCCACTTCGAGTGTAACTAAACGAGCCAATGGACATTGGCATGCAGTATATAGCATCTGGCTGCCACACCCTGCAGCATGAGTATAAGAGTCAGCAGGTGCACCGCATTAATTCATCCTTTCGCTTCGGAGCCGAGCGATGGTGCACGACTACTGCTCTATACTTCGGTGTTGCAGAGAGAACGAGAGTGCGGACGTTACGGCAACAGCAGCAGCGGTCACGATCTCGCGGCTTCAACAAAGTTCGTGCAGACAGCCACACCAGGCTTATTTGTCAGGCTTATCTGGCAGTGCTTACAGAGCTTGTGGAGAAGCGGCTTCTGCCCTCGATGCCATGACGTAACTGCAGGTCCACCAGGCCAAAGCCCTGAAAGACCTGCACGAGGGTGCACGTTTGAGGGTCGGCATGTCAGTACAAGGTGCTGCCCTTTGGGCTGTCCCTGTTGCCTCACGTCTTCACCAAAGTCGCGGAGGCAGCCCTTGTTCTCCTAAGAGAACGGGGTGTGCGCATCCTCAACTACCTCGACGACTGGCTCATACTTGCACAGTCTCGCAAGCAGTTTTGCGCACACAGGGACCTGGTGCTCAGGCAGCCAGTTGGGTCTTCAGGTCAACTGGGAAAAGAGCCAACTCGTGCCAATGCAGAGGATCTCTTTTCTCAGCATGGAGTTGGATTCGGTCAACCAGACAGCACGCCTTACCGTGAACTGCCTCAAGACTTTATCAGGCAGGATGGCGGTCCCACTGAAACACTTTCAGAGGCTCCTGGGGCATATGGCTGCAGTTGCGGCGATAGTTCTGCTCGGCCTGCTCCATTTGAGACCGCTTTACCACTGGCTCAATGGCTGAGTCCTGAGGTGGGCGTGGAGATGCGGTACTCACCGGGTTCAGATTACACCGGCCTGCCGCAAAAACCTTCAGCCCGTGGTCAGAGCCCTCATTCCTTCGGGCAGGAGTGCCCCTGGAGCAGGTATGCAGGCATGCTGTGGTATTCACGGATGCATCGGCCACTGGCTGGGGAGCCACGTACAACTGGCACGCAGTGTCAGGGGTATGGACGGGTCCCCAACTGCACTGGCATATCAATTGCCTCGAGTTGCTGGCAATACGCCTTGCCCTGAACATCTGCATCTGAAGCATCTGAGGTCCCTTCGTGCCATCCACATCCCAGGAGTGTTCAATCAGGCAACCGACGAGCTGTCTCGAGCGGCACTTCCAGGGGAGTGGAGACTCCATCCCCAGGCAGTCCAGCTGATTTGGAGACGGTTAAGAGTTGCTCAGGTAGACCTGTTTGCATCTCCAGAAACCACCCACTGCCAGTGGTTCTACTCCCTAACTGAGGCAACGCTCGGCACAGATGCACTGGCACACAGCTGGCCCCAAGGCCTGCACAATTATGCTTTTCCCCCAGTGAGCCTGCTAGCACAGACACTGTGCAAGATCTGGGAGGACAAGGAGCAGGTCTTGTTAGTGGCTCCATATTGGCTCAACAGGACCTGGTGCCCAGAACTCATGTTCCTCGCGACAGCCCCTCCCTGGCCGATTCCTCTGAGGAAGGATCTGCTTTCTCAGAGACGGCACCCTCTGGCACCAGCATCCAGACCTGTGAAAACTCCATATGTGGTCTCTGGACGGGATGCGTTGATTCTAGGTGACCTACCCCAGGAGGTAGCAATCACTATCACTTCAGCACGAGCACCATCCACAAGATGGGCCTGTGCTCTGAAGTGGGACCTGTTTGTCGAATGGTGTTCCTCTAACCACGAGGACCCCCGGAGATGTTTGATCAGAGCCGTGCTTTCCTTTTTGCAACAAGGGTTGGAGCGTAGGCTGTCCCCCTCCACCATTAAGGTTTATGTTGCTGCTATTTCCGCTCACCATGACCCTGTAGAAGTGAGGTCGGTGGGGAAGCACGATCTGGTTGTCAGGTTTCTTAGGGGAGCCAGGAGGTTAAATCCTCCTAGGCCTCCCTCCCTACCCTCTTAGGATTTGGCATTGGTGCTAAGAGCCCTACAAACTGCCCCCTTTGAGCCTTTGCAGTCAGTCAAGTTGAAGTTTCTCTCTATGAAAACCCTACTCCTGACTGCATTAGCCTCGATCAAAAGGGTGGGGGACCTGCAGGCATTTTCGGTCGACGAATCGTGCCTTGAGTTTGGGCCAGCTGACTCCAGTGCAAGGCCCCAGCCCGGCTACGTGCCAAAGATTCCTACCACTCCCAGGTAGTGAACCTGCAAGTGCTGCCCCTGGAGGAGACAGACCCAGACCTAGCTTTGCTCTGTCCTGTATGCACACTGCGACAGTATGTGGATAGACCTCAGGACCTCAGAACAGCTCTTTGTCTGTTACGGAGGACAGCAGAAGGGGAAGGCTGTCTCCAAGCAGAGGATAGCCCACTGGATAGTGGATGCCATCACCTTGGCTTATGAAGCACAAGGTGTGCCCTGCCCGCTCAGGCTGCGTGCTCACTCCACTAGGGGTGTCGCATCGTCTTGGATGCTGGCTCGTGGTGCCTCGCTAGCAAACATCTGTACAGCTGCGGGCTGGGCGACTCCTAACACGTTCCCTAGGTCCTATAGCCTGCATGTCGAACCAGTTTCCTCCTGTGTTCTCACCTCAAACGGGTAGTGGCACTGAGAGGCCCGGTTCAGAGTCGACTTGCGGTGTCCTTAAAGCCTAAATTCTCAAGAGAGTTCCCTGACTGGGCAAACCCTGTCGAGTCCTCCAGCACTCCGGCAGGCCAGACGTGACAGAGCGTACAGCTCCAGGCCTTTCAGCCAATGAATTCTTGAAATCTGGTGTGAGGGTTGTAACGGACAGAGCGTTACTTGGTTTTATTTTATTTTTGTACTGTAGTCCCTCTATTTTTGTTGCTTTCATAGTGATGTATTTGGGTCACATGTAGTACTACAAGGAGCAGCTGGAGGGCACTACTGCCTAGAGGTAACAGGGCATATAACCATATAAACCATTTGGTGGAACTCATGTTACCAGCTTGCTCTTTAAGTCCTTGGTTGAGAACTCTTTGAGTTTTTGCTCATCTGTGAGTATTGTTTGATTTATTTACCTGAATACATGTTTGTAGTATGAAGTTACTGATGTCAGCCTCTTGCTTTCTTTTTAGCAAGGACTTTGTTTGCCTATGCCTACACCTGTTTTGTTCTTCAAATGATTTGTATGCCATTGATCATATGTATCTTAAATCACCTCTGGATAGAGGTGTACAACGACAATCCAGGCCGGGAGTGAAGCTACCGTGTGTGGGTTCTTCTATTTTATTCAGGGAAGAATAAAATAGACATCAAAGATCTTTTGTGTTGTGAAGAGTATTTTAATCAGTACATGTCAGAAATCTGTTGAACCCCTCAGAGTAAACGGCTCTAAAGAGGCGAGGTGTTACAGGGCAGTGCCCATATGAGTGACCCTGTTGGGATCCCACGTGTGTATTCCACGGTACACTTACTAGAGCCGTGTTTCCCTGGCAGACCACATTCTGCCACCTCTAAATGATGCAGCCTGAACCATCTCAGAGACTTCCATGTGCAATAGGACCCTACTGGGTTACTTCACATGAGTAATGTCACTTAACCCCCTCTGGGAGGAGGTGACTCCGCAGTGTGTCTCTTCCAGGTGGAATGGCACGCTTTCCCAGTGTTATCCAAGTCCCACTGTTTGGGTTGCTCGTGGAACTGCACTAGTTGACCTTCTCTGTGTAGAGTCTAGTCCTATCGTCTGCCTTATAGGAAGGATCAAGAGGCCTACACTGGGGGCTGGAGGGGGCAGCTCCTGTGGCGCTTTGGTAGGGATCCCAATTCGTCGATCACCGACGTGACTCGTTGTGACCCACTGAAAGGGAAAGTCTCGGTTACATATGTAACCCTCGATCCCTGAAAGAGGGAATGGAGAAGTCCCATCGCCACAGTCGCTGTACCGCAGCTGAGCTGCCGGGTCACCGGCTCAGCTCCTCAGCGAAAGCATAATGCGGTGCACCTGCTGCCTCTAATACCCGCGCTGTGGGGTGTGGCAGCCAGATGCGAAATACCGCATGCCAATGTCTATTGGCTCGTTTAGTTACACCGCATGCCAATGTCTATTGGCTCGTTTAGTTACACTCGAAGTGGATTGGTCGATCTGGCGAGATCCCAATTCGTCGGTCACCAATGTGATGTCTCTGTTCCCTCCTTCAGGGAACGAGGGTTACATACATAACCGAGGTGTTTCCAGCATGCTTTGTATGTAACCCTCGTTCCCTGAAGGAGGGAACGGAGACATCACATTGGTGACTCAAACACTACAATTAAAAAAGGTTCAAACATTCACTGATGCTCCTGAAGGAAACACGATGCATTAAGAGCCGGGGGATGAAAACTTTTGAACAGGATGAAGATGTCCAAATTTTTTCTTATTTTATTGAAATATCATATTTTTCCATTTAATACTGCCCTTCTGACGCGACAGAAGATACTTGAATGTTTCCTGGAAGACAAATTAAGTACAATTTACCTTGATATTCAAATTCAAAAAGTTTTCACCCCCGGCTCTTAATGCATCGTGTTTCCTTCAGGAACATCAGTGAATGAAGGGGTCCCCACTTTCGATCCCCACTGTATATATATATATATATATATATATATATATATATATATATATATATATTCATTTGAAGGGAGAAAACAACAATAATCTGGGTGAATCAATAAGTTATGAATAATGTGTGAATAATATTAGTAATCATGTAATCAATAAAAAAAGTAACTGTTGTCTGATTATGAGCATTTTAAAGTGTAATAAAATCTAATTACAAGTACTTCTTTTTTTGGAATCTGATTATGTAAAACAGATTATATGCAATCAGTTACTACCCAGCACTCTCAATATTTTCAGTGTCTTTTACATGTTAGGAAACGAGCTCTGATTTATTTGTAGTTATTGATTATTCTGGTCAGTTTGACATGTTTTTTTTGTAGCAGTCTGCGTGTCTTTATTAATTCAGGGTCTGCAGGCTTGCTAAAGTCTCAAAAATGGAGGACAGTTTTACTCTCTTAGATCATGTTCATTAAATCAATTTTCTCCAGTGTTTTTATACCAGCTGATTTCAGCAATGCTTGTAATATTATATTTTATTTGTCAGCAATAAAACTGCTTATATCAAACATGTGTAATTATGGTGAATATATATATATTAGGGCCGGGACTTTAACGCGTTAATTTAGATTAATTAATTACACAAAAATAACGCGTTAAATTTTTTTAACGCATTTTAATCGCACTTATTTTTGCACCGCGGAACGTTTCTCACTGGATGAGTTTCGGCGGACCGATTATACTGGAGCACCTACTAGCGTTCAGACAAAAGACGCAAAGAACGGACTTGCGTTCTCGTGGAGACCGGTCTTGCCTATGAGGCGCCGGGCTTGACAAAAGTCAAGCGAACACGGGGACAGTGCGCGAGAGAGAGCTTCCTTGGAAGAACGAACTCGGAAGGACACGAGAACACAGAACGCACACTTATGAGAACTGAGATGTAACTTACTGCGTTCCTGCTTAACTGACCGCATAGTCTCAGCATAAGAAACGGCCAATGAACAATCAATATTACAAAATGTCATAACTTATTAAAACATTTCATACTATTATAGATATTACTTTCATATAATTGTATTGTGTTTTATTTTACAGCGTTATATGTTTTACTGTTAAGATTAATTTTAATATGCCAATAAAAATGCAGACTTTCTCCAGGTCTTATAACTTTATTAAAATTAACCAAAACAAAACGATAAATGTTTCCTTTTTTTATTTTTTTTTATTTAACAGGGACAATGCAGTATAACATTGCTACAATTTCATGCACCCGATGCTCTACATATAGGCTTCTAGCCGGAGGCTAATTTGCAGCCCCCCTGGTTGGACTAAAAAAAACACAAATGAAATAAAATAAAATAAACTACTAAAACTATGTACCACCATCAATGTTCACATATCTGCTTTTGTTTGAACCACTTTTTCAGTTTTGTTTGAAAAATATTCAACTGTGTTTCCATTTTCAATTCAGCTGACAGGCTGTTCCATAACAACGTACCTTGAACTGAAAATGTAGATTGTGCAAATTTAGTTTTTCTCTGTGGTATTATACAGTTCTGTGTAGTTGCACCTCTTGTAGCGATCCCCTTACTACTCTGTTTTGATATTAATTTGCATATAACTTTTGGCGCAAGATTATTTAAACATTTAAAAAACATTTTAATAAAAGATGAATTTATAAAATTTTCAAAACTAAGCAAACTATATTTTTGTAAAATGCTACAGTGATGCCATCTGGTTGGTTTCTTATCCAAAACTTTTAGTGTTTGTTTATATAGGGATCTGACAGGTTTAATAGTCAGTTGAGAAACCTGACTCCAGACAGTCACACAGTAAGATAAATGTGATAAAATCATTGCATGCATGTATAACTTGGCTGCTTTCAAGGATATATATGGTCTAATCATGTAAAAACTATTCAGATTTGTTTTGATTGTTCTACATAGCTTCTTAACATGCATATCAAATTTCAACTTGAAGAGCCGTTAAGTATTTGTGAGAGCGACTTTAAAGCTTACAGGCTTCCGTACACCGGCCACCCACAGCGTTTTCTGGGATTTCTAACGGCTCGATTCTCTCAAGTCTGCACTCGATGCATCCTCAGTTTCAAGAACATATCCGGGCACTTTCATGCATCCTCTGTACTTGCGTTCTTGAGAATTGGAACTGAACTTCGACGGTTAATGATGACGTAGAACGAGAACACAAGGACGCAAGATCGCTGAAGAACGCATATTGAGAAACAGCCAAAAACAAACCACAGTGAACATGGACAAAGAAGCTGATGAGACCGCTTTGGTTGGCCCTGTGGATGGGAAATTTAAAAATCCATATAAAAAAACTTACTTCTCACTGTTCTCAGGTCAAATATTTATATGCGATTAAAATGCGATTAATTAATTACAAAGCCTCTAATTAATTAGATTAATTTTTTTAATCGAGTCCCGGCCCTAATATATATATATATTTCCATCCTTACAGATATTTTCTTGCAGACTCTGTAGACATGCACAGAAACCTCCTGAAGAAAACCTCTAATTGTATGGACTCAAACCTTTACAAATACTCAATGCAATACATTTTGACAGTTTTAGATGTGAGTTTGTGCAAATCTATGTTAGTTTGCAGAATGTTCCTGTGAATCTCAATCATCATTGCTTTTCATTGAGAATATGATGCTGTGCAGGGGCATAGCGTCTGGGTATGCAGGTGCAGATGGGCCCGGGCAGAATGGGGGCCCGCCAAGCCGAGGGGGGAACATTTAATTGAAACATGGGAATGAATATAGAGCCCTGCACGTGAAAAGCCCTGCACGGTGCTTGTCCGACAGTTTATCAGAATTCTCAGCAGAAATCTCTCTTCCCCATTACACAGCTGCTGTTGCCATTAAAACAATTCAGTTTTGGTTTTGAATGGCAAAATGGTTGCATTTCATTTCGTTTTTTATTAAGTTAATTTAGAAACATGTTTGGAACATTTTATGTTTGTTAAATTCAAGTTTTTTTGCTATTTTTTTAAATCCAAGTGGCCAGCGCCAGACAGTCAGTTTAGCCTTGCTCAAATAAACACAATTTGAGACATCAAAAACATAAACATTTAAGATAAATGTGTGATAAATATCCAATCGTTTGTGCGAAGAGTGGAAGCTGAAGCGCGCATTGAAGGACATGGAGGTGCAAGCGTGATCACTTGTATTTTTATTTCTTAATAAGAGTGGAAAATTTAAATGTGCCATAATTTGCCATAATTTGTCCTATTTACATCATTCGGAACTGCAAATAGTTTTATTTGTGACGTTGTGCTTTTGTACAATAAAGAAAACACAAAAATTTAAAAATCTTTCATTATGTAATCTGTAAAGATGCATTTATCTCTAAAGGTGTGTCCAATGAGGCGATATGGGGAGTCAGGATTGTTAACTTCATACTATTTTTTTTTTTTTTTTTTTTTTTTTGGGCCACCAAGATTGTGTTTGCATGCAGTCAGTCCCGGCTCCAGAATCAAATCACTGAGGGTGCTTCTCAAATTAAAACTGGGTGTGGCTAGTTAAAACTTCTCCACAAATGGAGAAAACATGTAACAGTGGCGAACCTTCCCAGGAGTGGCCGGCCGACCAAAATTACCCCAAGAGCGCAGCGACGACTCGTCCAAGAGGTCCCAAAAGACCCCACAACAACATCTAAAGAACTGCAGGCCTCACTTGCCTCAGTTAAGGTCAGTGTTCATGACTCCACCATAAGAAAGAGACTGGGCAAAAATGGGCTGCATGGCAGAGCTCCAAGACGAAAACCACTGCTGAGCAAAAAGAACATAAAGGCTCGTCTCAGTTTTGCCAGAAAACATCTTGATGATCCCCAACATTTTTGGGAAAATATTCTGTGGACTGACGAGACAAAAGTTGAACATTTTGGACGGTGTGTGTCCCATTACATCTGGCGTAAAAGTAACACAGCATTTCAGAAAAAAAGCATCATACCAACAGTAAAATATGGTGGTGGTAGTGTGATGGCCTGGGGCTGTTTTGCTGCTTCAGGACCTGGAAGACTTGCTGTGATAAATGGAACCATGAATTCAGCTGTCTACCAAAAAATCCTGAAGGACAATGTCCGGCCATCTGTTCGTGACCTCAAGCTGAAGAGAACTTGGGTTCTGCAGCAGGACAATGATCCAAAACACACCAGCAAATCCACCTCTGAATGGCTGAAGACTTTGGAGTGGCCTAGTCAAAGTCCTGACCTGAATCCTATTGAGATGCTGTGGCATGACCTTAAAAAGGCGCTTCATGCTCGAAAACCCTCCAATGTGGCTGAATTACAACAATTCTGCCAAGATGAGTGGGCCACAATTCCTCCACAGCGCTGTAACAGACTCATTGCAAGTTATCACAAACGCTTGATTGCAGTTGTTGCTGCTAAGGGTGGCCCAACCAGTTATTAGGTTTAGGGGCAAGCACTTTTTGACACAGGGCCATGTGGGTTTGGATTTTGTTTTCTCTTCATAATAAAAAACTTCATTCAAAAACTGCATGTTTAATATTTAAATTTGTTTGATCTGAAACATTAAAGTGTGACAAATCAGGAAGGGGGCCAACACTTTTTCACACCACTATATATATATATATATATATATATATATTAATAGCATCCATCCGTTGCTATGGCGCAAAGAGCGCTCCGTTTATAATCATTAAAAGCTGTCACTCATCTTCGTTCATCGCGAACTCACAAAGAAAGATACATTATAGACAATGAAGTTCTCTACGCTGCACAATGAATCTCTTATTTACATCGCGTCTACACTTTGTTATAATGAGACTATTCATGCTGAACACAGTACCTGAACAAAAACTCCAGTGATTTGAGCGGTGAGTGGATTCTAACTTACTCGCCTCTGATTAAAAAAAATCAACAGATAAGTCCGTGATTGGCTACATTGCTCAATGCTGCAGAAACACATTAAAATAGAAACAGAGCTCCCGAGCGCAAACCATAGAGCACTGGATAGTAGCCAAATCTGCAATGAAATGCCATTAATACAGCTTTAACCGCGGGTGCTATTGATTTAATTTGAGGGTGCTTAGCATAGAACCCCCATAGAACCGGGCCTGCATGCAGTACAAATAGCCTACAAGGCATTTAAGTGTCACGCTGAAAAATAACTAAATAAATAAAGATTAACGTCATACCATTTTAAGAATAAAATAAAAATTATGATAAAATCATGTTATATTGCATGAAGTTATTGTGAAAATTACACCTACTCTGCAAAAAATTAAATAAAATTCTGTGGCATCCAACCTGTCATTCGAAAAATGCTTTCCTCGCATTTCCCACACAAGCACCTATGAATCAAAAATGTGTTTATCTCTCTCTCCTGCGGTGATAAGAAACCACTATCACGTAACGTTAGTGTCGGATATTAACGAGTGTGACGCCTGATCAACGCTTATTAGTTTCTATTACTGGTAGTATCAATACTAGCATTGCTATTGCCTGATTACATTAGCTAACGTGTGTATATCTGTAAGCTAACACTGATCTCTCACCAGACACCTGCCCTGTTCTCCTCACATCCACTCAATTAGTCTTCTCTGACCGTTGTTCTGTCTAATCCTGGCCTGTGCTGCTCTCTTGGCTGCATAGCAGGCTCATCATTTTATCTGTGGTCCGTCATACGAGTGTAAATACACATTTAACATTTCCTCAGCGTCCGAACTGTCTGCGATCCATTGTTTTCCTGTGGTTTAAATGGACCGCTCTCCCTTTAAAGAAAATCTAGTTCCTACAGTATTTTTCTATACATCGACTCACTGGAGTCTCTAACCTGCAATATGCCCTTTCAAATTGACAGAAGGATGAGACTTTGTGTTATAATAAAAGTAACAAAGCACAAAGTTTATTGTGATTATTCAGTGGCTTGCGTGAGTACAATGAATGGACTTGAAAACGTTAAATATTATTTCCAAGCATTTATACAGTAATTAAAACAGCTTGTGAATAGTCACATAGCATTATTTACTTAAGAAAAATCAGCAATAAGTTAACCCAGTTGGAGCCCATGTTGTTTGGGGTGGCCAATACAATTTTTTTGCATATGGGCCCGGGGCTGACTTGCTATGCCACTGATTCTGTGTCAGTGAAGTTTTTTAATGCTCAAGCTACTGCATTAACAGGCTCTTAAAATATTCCTTTGCTTGTGCAGGGCATTTGTGACTGATGCAGAGATGCTCAGAAATGCTTTATTTAACAGAGCAGTGGAGGAACTGCGAGACTGCAGTCAGTTTAGCAGAAACAAAGGAGAAAATGACTATAGGGATGGCAATCGTAAAAAAAAGGATATTAATGATTCTGTTCTCTTTCTGGTTCTGGTTGTGTTCTGGCTTTGAGTTCTACTGTTTTTAGAACTGTTTTCATAACCTTTTGTCTAGTTATAACTGAGCAAGGTGGCTGTGGTTTGTGCACCTAGCGTGACATATGATTTATGCAGTATTTTCAGTGTGGTGATCTCAGTGTTACTGCTGGCTGTGAGAACTAAGTTAGTTTAACCACACAGGTTTTTTAAGAAACGCACTTAAAGACAGAAGAGGAACTCGCATCTTAGCCACGAAGAACTGATCCGAACTCTATCCAGCTGCAATCCTCTCCTCTCAGACTGTTGATGCAGCAGCATGTTTTACATGTTCACAACAGCATGCATGTATATTGGCTTGGCTTGTATTGTTCATTTACTTGTCTCCTGCCTTTTTGGGGGGTTATTTTGTCTATGCTATTCATGCAGCAGTTGCATGTCTTAACCTGTTAACCTTCACCCCCATTTAGGGCCTCGCAGGTGAAAATAACCTACCTAAATTAAAATGGTAACAGTTCCTGACAAAGTGTGCTACACAAACAAATTAGGTATCTTTGGAAAGAAGACACTCTAGGCTTTACTATCTATCATCCAGAGTTGATAATGCTCAAAAAGATAAAAAGTTATAGGCACTGACTTGCCTTGAAAAATATTTTTCCACACTGAATGTTTTTTTATTTCATATACAAATACATGAAATAAGTCCTGGAGCAATCCAGAAAAGTAATGGATCGAAAGCCATGTGTCTCATGAGTTCATATTTCAAATTTGAAGAAGATACCATGAAAAATGAGATTCCTGCAATATCTTTTCAGAAACTATTTATAGTCCCCCCACCCCCCTGTTTGAGGAAAAATAACCACCAAATGGATTGCAGAATTATACAAGCTATTTTAGTCATTATACATGTTCCTGCATAGTTTTTCAATTATAAAATAATAGACAGATTTATTTGAGCACTAAAAAATACAAAAATAATTATTTGAGTAATACAAAAGGAAACAAAAATAGAAAAAAAATGCTTTGTATATAGTATGTATACTGAAGTATTCTGATTGCCAGACATGAAGTGATATTGGCAGACATGGTCATAGAGTCAGTAATCACACGCTGATGTGCTTCCATTCAGATGATAATAAAACAGATGGGCCATATAATCAATAATAGCTGATCAATGAATCACAATGATAGCCGTCATAGAGTCCGTAATAAACACGCTGATGTCCGTCCATACAGATTATAATCATGCAGACACGGCCACATTCCCCACACAATACACACACACACATATAAAAAATGTAGAAGAAAAAAAAAACAGTTTTTTATGGATAAAGCAGATCGCTAAGTTATGCCCCGCTCAGATGACAGTTGCGTCACAGAAGCGTGCGTCAGAGCTCGCAGGAGGGAGCGCCAAATTCAAATAATCTATATTCCGCTTTTCTGAGACTTTTTTTTCCGTAGACGGTCTCATTATGTTTGTAAAACCGTATGCTGTAACATCGTTTTGTTTTTTTACCACCAAGACGCTGTTTTTGAGCGTAATTTATTCCATAACGGACGCGAACAATAACTCTCTGAAGAAATGAAACGTAAACAAAGGAATATTCATCCTTATTACAACGTTATTGTTTCGCTGGACTAAAAGTGCTCGCTGGGATGTTGTTCTGTGGACCCTTACCTCTCTAACTAAACTGGGATTTCAGCAGTGGACGCGTTTGTGGCTCGTTATTACAATGATAAAGGTACGTATGGCTTTTTTACTCTGCGTGTTTGGATGTGTACTGCTTACACAAATGTAGCAAATTTGTGCCATTCATTCCTTATAAACTTTCCATCGAAAAACAGCGATCTGTCGTCGATGCTTGAGGCTTAGACCCCCACCCAGCCAACATTGATATGTGGGCCCCATGTAGGTTATACCCAGGCAGCATGGGTTCCATGTGGGCATGGGCTGAAAATGGGCAATTTATGTGGGTCCCATATGTTTTTCACAATGTGGGACCCATATAGATTTGAACATATGGGACCATCGTGGGATCTATGTGGGCAAAATGATTTCACACTTAAAAACATCTTTACACCTCTAAACTTTTGGTTAATGGTCACTTTTTAAACAAGAAATATAACTGTTTAATATTTTATGGATCTGATCAAAATAGCTCATTTTTTCAAATGAAAATGTGTGAATTATCAATATTACAATGTACCCTGTGCATTTATCAAAATGCACTTTTCTTTTACTGCGCACATTTTAGCAGGGACAATTACAAACAAACTCTAGAATTTTTTTATTATTTGTTTTTACAAATTCCAAACTCTGGACTTATATCGGTCTCAAACAGGACCTACACTCTCAAATGATCTTCTGACAACCCCTTCCGCTTGACAAAGTAGTCCTGTTACATTCAGTTTTTAGTTTGGATTTTTTTTTTTCACATAGTATCATATCATAATATATGTCATTGATCTTTACTGAAAATAAGCGTACATTTAAATTTATAACTGTAAAGATTTTAAATATTACAAAAAAATTCCCGCTCTGGCGCAAGGATACAGTCTCTTCTAAGCACAGTGGAGCGACAGCACGACCAGAGTCACTTTTATCAGTTCACAGAGGACCAATCGGAGCGAAAATAAGCAGGTAAAATGCATATTTTCAAGAAATGATTTTATTATCCACGTTTGCAAGTATTGGAAACATTGTTTTGACAGTATAAATTACCTTTAAAGTAATGTAGCCTTTAAAATAATGATGTTGTATTTTTGTTTTTCTGGCCGCGTACTCGCTAAAATGTCTGCATAATCTTAAAACATGTATTTTTCGTTGACGGTAAGGTGTAGTTTTGTTTTTTGCCTGATGTTAATGAAGTAGGAATCTCAATTGTTGTTTATTTTATGCTTTACTGATGCATTTTGTGGCCGTCTAGCCGCCATTTTTTCATCTGAGGGAAAACGGAATTTCCCCACAATTTATTATAATAACCGTGTTTGAATGGCAAAATACTGAGTTTTTAAAGTATCTGACATAACTTGCTCCTAAAAGCGGACAAATGCTGCTTTCGAACGCCAGGTAGGGTGGATTTCAAACAGTTTTGAGACCACCGTTCTCTTTAGGCCTTTCTGTGCGCGCGCCTCGCGCATACGTGAACACCTCAATGAGCCCACAGCTATTTTTCAGCATATTGGCGCTAAATGACTAGCCTAATTAACATCAACACTTCACTTTCTCATTCATGCATGTTTCTTTGAGTAGTACTGTGCTACGCATGTATATGAAAATACAGCAAAATAAACTATATCAAAAGATGACAATCTCTAACAGACGCTTTAAACTGTAATACACACACATACAAATCTTTTTAAGTATTTTAAAAGTAATGTATACGTTTTCGTGTATGTACTGCAGTTAGAAGTTTGATAGTGCTCTTAAGCAATTTATAAAGGATTATAAATGAATTTATACATTGATGTCAGCCAGATTTATACATGATTTTATACATCGATTGCTACAGGACCTGCCGCTCAGAGAGTCACCGCTGCAGGACCTGCCAGAGAGTCACCGCTGCAGGACCTGCCGCTCAGAGAGTCACCGCTACAGGACCTGCCGCTCAGAGAGTCACCGCTACAGGACCTGCCGCTCAGAGAGTCACCGCTGCAGGACCTGCCAGAGAGTCACCGCTGCAGGACCTGCCAGAGAGTCACCGCTGCAGGACCTGCCGCTCAGAGAGTCACCGCTACAGGAGCTGCCGCTCAGAGAGTCACCGCTACAGGACCTGCCGCTCAGAGAGTCACCGCTGCAGGACCTGCCAGAGAGTCACCGCTGCAGGACCTGCCGCTCAGAGAGTCACCGCTGCAGGACCTGCCAGAGAGTCACCGCTGCAGGACCTGCCGCTCAGAGAGTCACCGCTACAGGACCTGCCGCTCAGAGAGTCACCGCTGCAGGACCTGCCGCTCAGAGAGTCACCGCTACAGGACCTGCCGCTCAGAGAGTCACCGCTACAGGACCTGCCGCTCAGAGAGTCACCGCTACAGGACCTGCCGCTCAGAGAGTCACCGCTGCAGGACCTGCCAGAGAGTCACCGCTGCAGGACCTGCCGCTCAGAGAGTCACCGCTACAGGACCTGCCGCTCAGAGAGTCACCGCTACAGGACCTGCCGCTCAGAGAGTCACCGCTGCAGGACCTGCCAGAGAGTCACCGCTGCAGGACCTGCCGCTCAGAGAGTCACCGCTACAGGACCTGCCGCTCAGAGAGTCACCGCTACAGGACCTGCCGCTCAGAGAGTCACCGCTGCAGGACCTGCCAGAGAGTCACCGCTGCAGGACCTGCCAGAGAGTCACCGCTGCAGGACCTGCCGCTCAGAGAGTCACCGCTACAGGAGCTGCCGCTCAGAGAGTCACCGCTACAGGACCTGCCGCTCAGAGAGTCACCGCTGCAGGACCTGCCAGAGAGTCACCGCTGCAGGACCTGCCGCTCAGAGAGTCACCGCTGCAGGACCTGCCAGAGAGTCACCGCTGCAGGACCTGCCGCTCAGAGAGTCACCGCTACAGGACCTGCCGCTCAGAGAGTCACCGCTGCAGGACCTGCCGCTCAGAGAGTCACCGCTACAGGACCTGCCGCTCAGAGAGTCACCGCTACAGGACCTGCCGCTCAGAGAGTCACCGCTACAGGACCTGCCGCTCAGAGAGTCACCGCTGCAGGACCTGCCAGAGAGTCACCGCTGCAGGACCTGCCGCTCAGAGAGTCACCGCTACAGGACCTGCCGCTCAGAGAGTCACCGCTACAGGACCTGCCGCTCAGAGAGTCACCGCTGCAGGACCTGCCAGAGAGTCACCGCTGCAGGACCTGCCGCTCAGAGAGTCACCGCTACAGGACCTGCCGCTCAGAGAGTCACCGCTACAGGACCTGCCGCTCAGAGAGTCACCGCTGCAGGACCTGCCGCTCAGAGAGTCACCGCTACAGGACCTGCCGCTCAGAGAGTCACCGCTACAGGACCTGCCGCTCAGAGAGTCACCGCTGCAGGACCTGCCGCTCAGAGAGTCACCGCTACAGGACCTGCCGCTCAGAGAGTCACCGCTACAGGACCTGCCGCTCAGAGAGTCACCGCTACAGGACCTGCCGCTACAGGAGCTGCCGCTCAGAGAGTCACCGCTACAGGACCTGCCGCTCAGAGAGTCACCGCTACAGGACCTGCCGCTCAGAGAGTCACCGCTACAGGACGCGATTTCAGCAACTCTCAACACAGTAAAAAAAATAAGCGTTTCCTAGCAACGGCTAAACACTGAGACAATTAAATACACTCACGAGCTGATTTGAACTTCCGCTGATAGACTGCATCTCTTAAAGACTATTTCATTACACTGCCTTCTGCTGGCGCTTGAACCCACTTTCCTATTAATCACAAAAAATGGCCAAGCAAGTGCAGACACTGATAAGATACACGATACAGTATGAGACCAAACGCAATTTTTATTTTATTTTTTATTTTTTTAATGAAATTAAGACATTTCTGTCTCTCCATTGAAAGTCTATTCATGACTTTTCAGACCACTTGAATTAAAAAATGAAATTTCTTATGGGTTTGGAGTAACACTAGTTTTCTTTTCTTGACTGATTTTTATTAATATTTTTTTAATTGTTAAATAAGTTTGGTTATGTGAAATCAACTGTTGGGATAGTATCACCCTGTTTTAAATTAAACTGGTAACGTTGGTGTTTAACACTTTACAAAAGCTTCAAGTTTTATTGAAAATGTCTGAATTATAATAAAGTATTTGATATACTGTATTTTTACATTTTAATTTCTGATTTATTTATTTTTTTAATTACACCTTTCATGTGTTGAGATTTTGTAGATTAATAACAGTGGAATATTCAAGCAAAAAAAATGACATTTACCTAACTAAAATACAGATTTTGCTTTTATCAATTATTCATTTATTTTTTATTTTTCTTATATCACAGGTAAATTAGAATTGATAATTATAAATACTGTTCAGGCTTGATGCGTCAAAAAACCTCATAAGAACAGGCACATATACTGGGTGTATGCCATATGGGTTTCAAAACTTATGTTGCCCAGTTGGGCCCCATTCAGGTTCTATATGAGATTTATGTGGGCTAATTCATAAAGGGCCCAAGTGGAACCTGCGGACAAACCCATCTAGGCCCCATATTGGCCCCACCTTGGATTGTTAGCTGGGTCATAAGTGGGACCAATATGGGTCTTATATGTGTTGCCCAGTTGGGCCCCACATTAGTCCCAGTCAGGTCCCATATGAGATTCATATGGGCTACTTCAGATGGGGCCCACATGGAACCCATGGACAAACCCATGTAGGGCCCATATTTACAGCCCATATGGGGCCCACACGGGACCCGTGATAGAATGTTGGCTGGGCAGAATGATATATAGTTTGTCAAGATTAACTTTGTCCCGTTTCATTTATTCTATTAGAAAACAATGACACATGCAAACAAAGAGCGTTCAGTGCGAGGTCGCTCTGTTGAACGTTAACAGGTTAAATTCTTGTCTTACAATAACTCAATAACAACAGTAGCATAGTTAAGACCAAAGGTCGCATTTATGTAACGGATGTGGAAGGACACACTCACACATGGGATTTCATCAGCTTTGATTTATCTTTTTGATAGAAAAATGGGTACAAATCAGGTTGGCTGAAGACAATATACTGCAGATAAACATGTGACCACAGCAGCGAAACTCAAATCTGCTGCTATAAAACATAGCAATAAGATTCAACGTGAAAACTGTAACAGTACATCTGTAAATGTAACAGTGTAGTAGTACTGGCCAATAAACCGTAGATGATAACGAGAAAACTTCATGAATTTCTAAACAGCATTTGTTAACATTTAGAACGTCATGAACATGAAAGCAACATACCTTTTTGATAGAAAAATGGGTACAAATCAGGTTGGCTGAAGACAATATACTGCAGATAAACATGTGACTAGAAAAATAGAAATGACACTTTCACTCGACTCATTTTACAATTAATTATCAGAAATTTTAAGACAGACGCAATGACCACATGAAATACACTCCTTCCCGCTCGTGAATGCACGAGGAAATTCAATACATTTATAATGACCTCAACAACCGTGTTAAAATGTCAAATGCATTATACTTGTGTTCAAATACTTCAATTCAATCAATTGCGTCGAAAATATTCACATAAGACATATTATTTCCACAATTAATACGTTAATGAGTAGAGCGTGAAAAATCGTACATACCCACAGCAGCGAAACTCAAATCTGCTGCGGTACGGAGAAAGAAGAGGGACAAAATACTATATCTGCAATACCATTAACAGCCACAGGAGGGGAGCCTTCGAACACCAATACAACTAATTCCTTATTTTATGAAATTCACACAGCTTTACTCTTTAAATGAAGTGTTCTTTTTAACCCTGTTACATTTACACTACATGGTTCAAGTGACGCAATTCCGATTTTTTCCTCCCATGTAGCACAGATCGTGTAAGCAGGAAAAAAATTGCATGGATTTCGATATTCTCCGATCGGTTTCAGGCCTCATTCATATGTGGAAATAAATCTGATATGAATTGGATGAATGAATGCATTTGTGCCGGATATTCCCTGTAAATTGCAACACCTACGTCATTGAGGGTGAGGGTTTTTTTAACATTTCGTGGCACAGACATACCTGTAACAAATGAAACCTCTCTAGTTGAGTATCAGAGTATTCATTTTGTTTGTTTGTGTTAAATAAAAGGCGATCTGACACTGAAATGTGTTGCTTTTGACATTACGCTGAGTGCTCGTTGCTGCTGTTGTCAGTGACAGTGGCTCGTGCACAGATGAGCGCTTCAGTCCCGTTCGTTCCATTGAAACCACAAAATGCACACAAACATGTCCCTGCCTTTGATAGACAATCACTGATGAACGCATTTGAACAAAGATGGTTAACTGTCTTTATTAAATCCTCAAAGGTACACGTAGTGAAAAACACAAACTGAATGGACAGGAACTTAAATAAACAAACTAAATGGGGATGATTAACTAATGGTTACCAATGGTTACCATGGTACCATGTTGCCTCCAGGCAACATACTTTATTTGAGGGTTTTTTAATAAAATGAGACACCCATTTAATTTATAAATGCTATCTCAGGGTAGTAGAACTCAAACACTAATCAATGAAAATGCAAAAAAGTGGTCACATGACCCACAGGGGTCCATTTTGCTTCCAATTTCAGGACATGTGCACATGTCACATGACTCCCTATTTTCTCCAATCAAAAGTGCATTTATCATCAATTTTAATCCATATAATTGCCTACAAAAAGTCTGAGTCACCTTCATTAGTAAGTAAAGAAGTATTTTCAAAAATGTTACATTTTATATCATCAAATGTATTTTAGGAAATTACAAAAAACTTTGTTGCCTCAAGGCAACATTGTACCATAATGGAATCAAATGAGGCCATACAGGCCTGCTAGGTTATAATATAAGTATATGATATTTGTATGGAAAAGAGTTAAAATGATCTAAATGTATTTGCATTTTTGCAAAATTTTGTAATGCATTTATAAAAATAGTAATTCAGATACTATATCTGCACATATTATGATTTTTCTGTTGTGAGGAAGGAGATTTTACATGCATGTGCTTGTGTGTGAATGTGAATACTTGTAAGGATAAGGAGCATATGTCACTTCATATTAGGATAAGGTTATGCTGATTTTTTATTTTTTACGTTGAAACAAGATTGCAATGTTTTGATATGATAAATGATATGATGGTTTGGTTATATTTGTGATCCACGATGGTACAATGTTGCCTGAGAGAAACATCTGGATATGAAATTGCATTTGATTAAATATGAGATATGCATTAATGTTTTTAATACATTAAAAACGAGATAAAACTAACTATTCAAGTGTTTGGTTAAAGAAAATGATGTTAAAAATAAATATACTTATTTTTTATGCATGAAAATGTCAAATGTTTAAATTTGTCCGTTATAGTACAATGTTGCCTTGAGGCAACAAACTTTTAAAAAACAAATAAATAAACAATGAATGAAAATGTTTATTGATATTGTTATAGTGTCCAATTTTAAGCAGGAAAAACATCACAAATAATTTTTTCCTCGTTGATATCATATTGCGTACTGTAGACGCACCTGAACCAAATTACATAATTTCCCACATCAGACATGTGGGAAAACTAGGTCAATGAACACATGGGGAATGAAAAACAAACAAAAGTCCATGTGGTGGTGACATATTGCCTCCCTCCTGGAAAGTGCAACCTCGTGCCACAGAAACAACAAAGGGTGAGATGGAGAGGGACTTAGGAGGCGGACAAAGGAGTGGAGTTGGGATAGTAACAGGGGATGGTGAAGGGCTGGCAGAAAGGCAGGCAGATAAAACTGGTGGAGGTTCAGGAGGAGGATGGACAACCGGAAGGAGGACGACTAACAGTGTCCAGGGTGGAGATGATGGAGAGAGGAGCCACGGAGGAAACAGGAGGAACAATGGCAGATCAGATGCAGGGAGGAGCCAGAGAGAAGACAGGAGGGACTTGGAGCAGGAGGAGCCAGGCGGGACCCAGACCGCAGCCATGAAGGTTGGCCACGGAGGGAGGAGCCATGGTGGAGGAAGGGCTGACGATTCTAGGGGGCCAACTGATGGTGTTGGACCAGGTGCGAGAGGAGCCCGAGGCAGAGATGGAGAGCTTTATTGCCAGGGCGACACAGAGGATCCGGAGGGCCAAGGCATAGCAGATGGCTCAGGCAACAAAGGGGACCCCTTAGACGGGGACGCAGAGCGACAGAGGACCAAGGTGGATTTGGAGGGAGGGAGGGAGAATCCCAATGGAGCCAGAGGGATGGAGGGACGAGGCAAAACCAGAGGAGAGTATTCACAAGGCGAGGGCAGGTCGATGAGACGAGGGAGTTGGTGGACTGACGGGCCACGTGGAGATGAGGGAGCTAGGAGCCATGGTGGAGCCGCTGGGTCGACGGCCCGAGGTGGAGTCTGGGACTCAGAGGCTGGAGGCAGAGACAATGAATTCTCAAGCCACAGCGCCGATGGAGACTGGTAGACCCGTGGCGAAACTACCACACAGATGACTCTTGCTGGCGATGGCCTCTCCATCTGCAGTGGACTCTAGCAAACGCTCTGCGCAGTGGGGTGATGTATGGCTGGGCTCTGGGTCCGGAGTTGCACTGTTGAGATCATCCTCAAGTACAACTGTGAATGGTGATCCTTTTCACACTAGGGGTGCAAGAAAATATTGATACACGTATCGCGATATTTTGTTTGGTGATACTGTATAAATTCTCCAAAATAGAATATCGATATAAAAAATTTATTGGCAGTTGATTCATGGCAGTTGTTTCGTTTTGAGTTCATATCCCGACCGCTAGATATCAGTCTTCATCTCTGAACTTAAACAGTGACAGTAAATACTAGCATCAGGGCACTCCACTAATGTTAGCGTTAATATAGTTCGCTGCCAGTAATGGAGGATGAAAGAATTGTTCCAGTTCTAGTTTCAGTATACAAAGTTGAAGTGTGGCTCCATTTGTGGTAATGTCTGCCCCGGGCCCGCGGCGCGAGCGCAACCTCAGTTCTGCCGCTTGCCGCGTTCCGTGTTGAAGAGCCTTTGCGCGGGGCGCGGCGGAAGGTAGAGTCGCCGCGCAGCTGCAGCTTTCTCTCGTAATTCGGGGGCGTTTGGTGCAGGTGGGGCGGTGCTCGCTCCACGGTCTTGGCGATTCCACACGGAACATAAATACAAACTGAAAAAGTTGAAAAGTTCTTAGAATGTTTAACATCTGTATTTATTTGATAGTTTTACAATTGTTTTGTTTTCTTTATTTTTCATTGATATTAAGCAGATGTCATTTTTTGTTCAGATCAAATGTTATGACATTGTATGTCACAATTGTAAACTTAAACTGTGAACCTTTAAAGTAAAGTCTATAAATATATATTTTTATCTTTTTATAAAATAAATTTTATGCATACATTTAACTAAAGAATCATGCAAACACTTGAATATTTCCCCCTTTACTCGTTTGTGCTGCACAACAAGTGGTTCAATAATGTTGAATGTTATAGGGACTGATTATTGCAAATGCAGATCCCAGTGTGTTCTGCAGTGTGTTCTGGTTAAACTATTTTTATTTATTTACTTTTTGCTAAGGTTTGCATATGGTGGTGTGTTCTTAATGACAGCTTTCCTAAAAAATATATATCCTATTCCTAAAACAAGAAATATCCCAATATATCGCCTTGCTTACAGTATCGCAATGTACACAATAAACAAAGGCGGCAAAACTCTCTCGAGGACTGTCTTTGGATGACTGCGCACTGCAAGTGGTGTTCAGGTTTTCATTGCAGAACATGCAGATCAGGGCTCTGAACCGGTTCAAGGAACCGAAACAAACTAAATTTTGACTGGAACAGAACCGGAAACGGAAACAAAAACCAGTTTTATAGTTCCGAACAGAATCGAAAATTTGAAATGGCCATTAAACGTTTAATAACATTATTTTATCTTTCCATTTAATACTTGAAACTTGCTGTCAACCAATCAGGAATTATGTACGGCTTATGCAAATATGACGCTGATGTATCCAGCGAGTGAAATGCCCGTGCTCAGCTGTGATCTCTTCATAGGTAAGTCGCAATGGCAATGCGACTTACCTAATAAAATGTGTTAGAGTTTATCCGAGGATAGTTTAAGATGGATTCAACAGATGTGTGAACGGAGAAAACAGAATAAATCTATAGGATTACATAAAAAAGGAAAATTTATATGCCTATACACTAAATATATTTAACTTAAATCATTGAAAGATTAACGAAACGAAAGAAAAAAAATATGTTGAGTTAGGCCTATGTTCATTGTGACGTGTTCCAAAGTTCTCAGAAAGGAAAACAAGACGGCAGAAAGTAGTTTTCTTTATTTTGCAAAAGCTTGACAGTTTTGAATGATATCTTGCATCTGTGTAACCAACGAGCGTTGGTATGTATGGCCATATCGCGCTGGCACCCCACACGGACAGAGACACAACATATTTTTGCGACATTGCAGCCTGTTCATTATCAAAATAAAATACAGTTAAAGAAACGTATAAAAAGTTACAGTGCTCTGTTGTCCAACCTGTTGCGTTCAGCATGATCACTGCCTCACTGTGCTGATATAGCCGATGTGAAGGATTTTTTACGCCTATGAAAATACAAAGCATATAATAAATAATATTCTAGCATCCAAATACGTCGCGAATATGGAATCATTTGGATTCGTGCCGAATGAGAGAGGTAGGCATCAGTTTCACCTTAAATTAATTTGTTTTTGGATTGACGTTTTTATAGCCTTAAGTTTAGATGATTTGTTGTGGAGAGAAACTAATAACTATATTTATCATGTTTGTAAACATTTTGATTTACCAGCATTTTAGTCTATCATTTCTGAATGTAATAGCCTAATAAAATGCAACGCGACTTAGCCTATGTTTTTTGTCCTCAAAACGCAATTTTATACAAGTAGCATTTTTTTTTAACAATGCAGCAAACATTTTTAAATATCTCTAAAAAATTATTTTATGTCTTTAAAGCATTAATAATTTTTTTATTTTGTTTAGTAGCCTACATTTAGGCAAATCTAGAAAAGATGATGCTGTATTGGCTGTGACTAAGCGCAGCGGGTTAAGATACCATCTCTTCCTGTTTTTGTTTTTTTCTCTTTTTCTTTTTGTGTAAAGAAAATACTGTACTTTAATATTATTATATGCAAAGACAATTTTTAAAAAATAACGTTATTAACCGATATTTTTCCTACTTGAACCAGTTTTGGAACGGTTATAATACAGAGGACGCAGGAACAGAAACGTTAAAATATCGATTCTACTCAGAGTGAACCGATTTACTTCTTTTTCGTTTTCAAGCCCTGATGCAGTCGTCCGGTTAGCTGGTGTAATGAGCTAGTTCAAGGAACAGTCTTGTACGGTCCTCGAGAGATCTCTCCCCCTGCTCCAGCATTTGGGACGGTCCATAACGTAAAGAAAAGAAACACTTAAAAAAATGGGAAAAAACTAATGCTGGGATACACGCCGCTCACATTTTTAGGTCGGGTATTCTGTCAGGGTTGTTGTGTGGACGAACACGAATGGAAACGGAGAAGAAGGTTAACAGTCTTTATTAATGTGTAATAGCGCCCCTGAGTGGATGACAGTGTGAGCGCGGAAACCCAGAAAATTACGTATTTGGTGGGGAAAGTGTTAATATTATTGCATCATATGATGTGTGTGAAAATGTCGTGGCACTCTCTATAATAGCGCCTAGGGTGACACAAAGGAGAATAATTAGGGGGGGGGGGACTAATAAATTACATAATTTTCATTTTTGGGTGAACTATCCCTTTAAGACTGTCTAAAACTTGTTTAGGAGTGATTCTATAATTAGGGGTACATGTCATGTCTATGGACTCAATTATCAATTTTTCATTAACTTTTCACTTCAAACAATTATTACTTTTATATCAGGGGACATTTCCAATTAATTTAATACAAAAATCCAACAGATATCCATCTTTTATCTTGCAAAAATGGCTTATTCTATACTGGAAGTTGCTGTTTTTGTGCTGTCCGGTTTGGTAAATGTGAGGTTTTGCTCTTCAGATTAGCTCTAAAATAAATTTTTCTGCATATATTTCTTATAATTATTTGTGCAAAATAATCATTAAATTATGAGAAAGGTGTTTTAAAAAATATTTTGCTCATGCATCTACATTAAATCATCCATTTAGTGTACGTCCGAGAAATCAGTGTCAACTGTGTTACTCACTATAAAACCCCCTATAAATCAGCAATGGTTTGTTCCAAAGTCACATGTCCAACATCACTTGATGTATTTTCCTTTTTTGGAGGGAAGTTTGAAGACGGTGTGGAAAGTCATAACTTCTCCTCTTCAATATTTTATCTATATTATTGTCTGCACGTAGAGTAGATGTGAACTTGCGTCACGTTATATTTATAATTATGTAGAGAAAGAATATAAAAACATAAGTTAATCAAGGTCATGTACTAACTAGTCCAAGGTCAGCAGTTTGCACAAGGCCCTAAAAATGGCCGAAATGTCAACTGTGTTACCCATCAGCTGTAACTGGATTAACACGGTTGACATTGTTGGCAATTCAGGGTACATTTAAGCAATTTATACACACCAAAGAAGGCATTTGAGCCGAAACGTACGTGTCCTTGTCCGATTGGTGATAAAATGTAGAATAAAACGAAAAGAAAAGACTATTTCGTGTGAGTGTGGATCATGGTTTTGTATAATAAGTGATTTAATGGATCAACGCGCCTAAAGGAAAGATCAAGCGATGAAAGAGTGATAAAAAAAAAAAATATTCACAAACTATTGTCATTACGCGGAATTTACATAGGAATTGACTAAATAGCATGATTTGCATTAGAATGGATAAACTTAACTGATCTAATCACGGCCACACTTCCTATGAACTCAGCAGGCCTATCCATAATATTATATACACATTATATTCACATTTGTCAAGGGTTATAAAGCATTCAGAATTCCTCATGATTGACTTAAACCTATATAATATTATAGACTTGGCATATATCTGTTTCTGTAGGGTGACCATACGTGCCATTTTTCCCAGACACGTACTGGCCAGGATTTCTACATTGCTTAAAATATCTAGGTTTTGGCTTTGTTTGCGTGTGGTGTATGACATCGGTTCCTTATGATTTCGAAAAGCTCTCGAGGTACTTTGAATCAAAGCAATATGGAAATCCTGGCCAGGACATGTCCGGGAAGAATGGCATGTATGATCACCCTAATTTCCACATAGTCATGACTGATAAAGTGCTATGATGTTATTGAACAAGTCCTTACAACCTGAAGTCATGTTGCATTATAAAACTTCATTTAAATATATAATAATGTAATATAGTCATTAACTTTATAATGTATGTTATTATAATGTGTGTGTGTTTAAATGGCTTTATGGATACTAAGTTCATACATGTCAACTGTGTTACTTTGTCAGCTGTGTTATGTGTGGTTTTTGTTATAAATGTTTTAAATATGAACTAAACCGTCAGACAAAAAGATAGGGATATCTCTGGAGATGGATGTCTTTGGTAAGGATGGTGAATAATGCTAAATTCAGCATACTGTGGATTTATGTTGAAGAAAGTTTCATCCTTCATGATAGCATCTCACAGAACGCCCATTATGATGCCCTAAATTCATATTTTCAAATCAGTTAGACAAATAACATCAAAAACTCTGGTGAATAGACTCAAAAACCTTCAAACAAATGTGTTATCAAACATGTGGTACTTCATTCATGTTTTATTTGACACAGCATTTGTCCCTAACACAGTTGACAAAATAATGAATCAAACGTTAATTTTCATTAACATATTTAAAATGTCATTAGAGCTTAAGCTTGCCAAATAATTAATTTAGCACATTAAGGGGATATATTATTCAGCCACCTAGTTTATTTATCAAAAAAGAATACTAATTTTCTGACTTCTTGGCTGACCTCAAATGTACCCCTAACTATAGAATGACTCTTAAAAGATATGAAAATAATTCTGCACCAATTATATATTACACGCCAAACAAAATTCAATGTTCAAGGTCGCTTGAACAAAAAATTAAGATTTACGTGAAGGTGACAACAAAAACTAAAGTGCACAAACAAAAAAAGTGACTGTGCACAAAAAAAACTAATGTTTCAGTCCTTGCTGGATTATCTTCATTTCTAAAGGAAACCCTTAAACCCTGTTTAAGACCATATTAAATAGTTTTTTCACATACCACCTTTGCTTCTCCTTTGTTAGTCTGTGTATTTTATTCACACTCTTTGCAAAACATGTCTAGTTTTAATTAAGCAAGGTGACTCAAGGTGGTAAGTTTTGCTCTTAGTGTGACATTACATGTTTCCTGTAGAGTTTTCAGAGCTGTGATCTCAGTGTTGAGGTTTGGGAACGTTACTGCTGAGTGTGAGAACTCAGTTAGTTTGACCACAATAGAGCAGAGATTATCTCTAAACCCGGTTTAGACAGATGGGAATAAATCTGATGAGACTGTCTGCCTAAACATGAGAAAATGATGAGCAGAGGAGGAGCTGATAGTATTTAAAGAAAGTGTTGTGAGTGTTTAATGAAGAGGAAGACTGATAGAGGACAGAAAATGGCTGAGAAGTGTCATTTGTTTCTGCTGGGACTGATCATTCTCTCTTTACTTCTCACAGGTAAACACATTTGCATTACATTCATATTTAATCATTTAGCAGACGCAGTGATTTAATTGAGGAGAGCAATAGAAGCAATCAAAACACAAGTGCTGTGACAAGTCTCAGTTAGTCTAGTACAGTACACATAGCAAGGTGTTTTTGTTTTTTATTTTTTTTATAAATTTGACCAAAATGAATAGAATAGATTCTCCTGTGTTTAAATTCAGAATAAATGTACATACATAAAAATGTTTTAACAGAGCAGGTCTGGCATGAAATCTAAGAATGAGTTAGTTTGAACATGCTTTATTCTTCCTGACATTGATATTCTGATCTCAGAGTCTCTGTCATATTTGGAAATACTGTTTTATCCCTGAATGCACTGACATCTGACACTGAGAATTATCAGGGGCCCATTTCAGAAAGGAGGTTAAGTGAAAACTAACATTGAAATGAGGGAAACTCTGGGTTTTCTGTTCAAAATGGGAGGTTTGTCAAATTTGAGAAAGCAGAGTGAGTCAAGCACATTTGTGAAAGAGAGGTTACTTGTACTCAGTCAGTTTCCGTGGTAACTTACTCTGTGAACCTAACCTGGTCAGAAGCATGTTTTCTTTGATAAATATGGTCTTAAACGCCATCTTTTCTCAAGATGGTGCCGCGCATGGCAGCCATTGTGCTTGGCTCTCCAGTTATTTTAGTGTTTTTGTTAGTTTTTCCTGTTTTTTGTTTGTCAAACACGATCAGTTTCACCAGGGAAGAACTGCTGAACATTCGGCAGAACACACCACAAAATCTCCAACTGGTTTTCGATTATTCGGATGTTGCTGAACATAGTAGTCGGTGGAGCTGCAGCGCTGATTAGACGCTTCAGGACACGCAGACGGGGGAAGCGAGCGGCGCGCTTGTGAAGCTCAGACAGCGTGGATTTCACGGAAACCTGGCTGAATGACGCCATCCCAGACAGCGCGATTCATCTTCCTAACTTCACGCTGATCAGAGCAGATCGCGACGTGGATTCAATGGGGAAATCGCGCGGCAGCGGGACGTGCTTTTACATCAATGAGAGGTGGTGTACAGATGTAACTGTTTTAAAGAAGATGTGCTGTTCTGATCTAGAAACACTCTTCATTAACTGCAAGCCGTTCTATTCGCCGCGGGAGTTCTGCTCGTTCATTCTCGTGAGTGTCTACATTCCACCGCAAGCGCACATGAGCTCAGCTTTACAGAAACTCACTGATCTGATCACAGAGAGTGAGCAACAACACCCGGACTCTGTTTTAATCATTCTTGGGGACTTTAATAAAGCAAATCTCTCTCGTGAACTGCCAAAATACAGACACAAGATACAGTAATATACTGGATCACTGTTACACAGCGATAAAGGGCGCATATGACAAACCATGATGCACTGCAAAACTCAGACAGTTCCGTCAGGCCAAAGACAACGCTTACAGGAATGGGGACAGAGTCTTACATAAACAGGCCAAATACACACTGGAAAAGGAGACCAGAGAGGCAAAGAGGAATTATTCCGATAAGCTAAGGATACAATTATCTTCCAGTGACACGGCTTCAGTATAGAAAGGTCTGAAAGACATCACCAATTACAAGACACCATCCCCCAGCACTGTGGAGAATCAACAACTGGCAGACAATCTGAATGAGTTCTACTGCAGGTTTGAAAATACACCATTCACACCTCCTGCAGATAAGAGAAGATGACGTGCGCCAGGTCTTCAAAAAGAACAAGAGAAGGAAGGCAGCAGGCCCAGACGGTTTGACACCAGCCTGTCTGAAATCTTGTGCTGACCAGCTGGCCCCCATCTTCACACAGATCTTCAACAGATCACTGGAGCTGTGTGAAGTACACCCTCATGCTTCAAACGCTCCACCATCATCCCCGTCCCAAAGAAACCCAAGATAACAGGACTTAACAACTACAGACCTGTGGTTCTAACATCTGTGGTCATGAAGTAATTTGAAAAACTGGTTTTGGTTTATCTGAAGGACATCACTGGACCCTTACTGGACCCCCTGCTGTGTGCCTACAGAGCAAACAGGTCCGTGGATGATGCAGTCAACATGGGACTGCATTACATACTGCAACACCTGGACAGACCAGGGACTTATGTGAGGATCCTGTTTGTGGACTTCAGCTCGGCCTTTAACACCATCATCACGGACACCCTTCAGAATAAACTAACCCAGCTCTCCGTCCCCACCTCTGTCTGTCAGTGGATCATCAGCTTCCTGACAGACAGGCAGCAGCTAGTGAGGTTGGGAAAATACACATCCAGCACTCGTACCATCAGCACTTGAGCTCCTCAGGGCGGCGTTCTCTCCCCACTGCTCTTCTCCCTCTACACCAATGACTGCACCTCTAAAGACCCCTCTGTCAAGCTCCTGAAGTTTGCAGACGACACCACACTGATCGGCCTCATCCAGGACGGTGACGAGTCTGCTTACAGACAGGAGGTTAAGGAGCTGGCTGTCTGGTGCAGTTTTAACAAAATAACCTACCTAAATTAAAATGGTAACAGTTCCTGACAAAGTGTGCTACACAAACAAATTAGGTATCTTTGGAAAGAAGACACTCTAGGCTTTACTATCCATCATCCAGTGTTGATAATGCTCAAAAAGATAAAAGGTTATAGACACTGACGTGCCTTGAAAAATGTTTTTCCACACTGAATGCACATGTATACAAATACATGAAATAAGTCCTGGAGCAATTCAGAAAAGTAATGGGTTGAAAGCCACATGTCTCATGAGTTCATATTTCAAATTTGAAGACGATACCATGAAAAATGAGATTCCTGCACTATTTTTTCTGAAAATATTTATAGTCCCCCCACCCCCTCTGTTTGAGGAAAAATAACCACCAGAATTGCAGTATTGCAGAATTATACAAACTATTTTAGTCATTATACATATTCATGACATGGTCATACAGTCAGTAAACACACGCTGATGTGCTTCCATACAGATGATATTCATACAGATGGGCCATATAATCAATAATAGCTGATCATTGAATCACAATGATAGACGTCATAGAGTCGGTATTAAACACGCTGATGTGCGTCCATACATATTATAATCATGCAGATACGGCCACATTCCCCACACAATACACACACACACATATAAAAAATGTAGAAGAAAAAAAAACAGTTTTTTTTATGTAAAAAGCAGATCGCTAAGTTACGCCCCGCTCAGATGACAGTTGCGTCACAGAAGCGTCACTGCCGGCAGGAGGGAGCGCCAAATTCAAATAAACTATATTCCGCTTTTCGGAGACTTTTTTTTCCCGTGGACGGTCTCATTCTGTTTGTAAAACTGTATGCTACAACACCGTGTTGTTTTATTACCACCAAGACGCTGTTTTTGAGCGTAATTTATTCCATAACGGACGCGAACATTAACTCTCCCGAAGAAATGAAATGTAAACAAAGGAATATTCATCCTTATTACAACGTTATTGTTTCGCTGGACTAAAAGTGCTCGCTGGGATGTTGTTCTGTGGACCCTTACCTCTCTAACTAAACTGGGATTTCAGCAGTGGATGCGTTTGTGGCTCGTTATTACAATGAATCTGGTACGTACTGCTTTTTTATTCTGCATGTTTTGATGTGTACTGCTTACACAAATGTAGCAAATACATTGCTTATAAGCTTTCCATCGGAAAACAGCGATCTGTTGTCGATGCTTGAGGCTTAGACCTTCAGAATGATATATAGTTTGTCAAGATTAATGATATTCTTTCACATTAAATTCATACATAAACATTAAACTAGTGGGGGAAAAACGCTTCATTGCGCCGTCGCTCTGGCAAACGTTAACAGGTTAACTGTTTGGTTCAACTCAGCTATCAAATCTGACCTCAGAAGACTATAGAAGGTAGTCCGGACTTCTGAGCGAATCATTGGTACAACCCTCTCCACTCTCCAAGAACTGTACTTATGAGTGAGCAAAAGGGCTGGCAAAATCACTCTGGACCCCTCACATCCAGCACTCTCCCTCTTTGAACTGTTACCATCTGGTCGACGCTACAGAGCTCTGAGCACCAGAACGACCAGACACAGGAACAGTTTCTTCCCTCAGGCAATCCATCTCATGAACACTTGAACTCTTAACAATAAGCATTAAACATACAACAGTATCATACCTTTTAATTTTTTTATTTAACACATACTTATTACATTTAAAATTTCCCCTGTACATACTGAATTGTCTATTTTGTATATTGTGTTTGTGCTATTTTTCATATTGTCCATTTTGTATATTTGTACATTATTATTATTTAAATTGTTTTATTATCTCTGTCCTGTCGCACTGTGGAGCTACTGTCACTAAAACAAATTCCTCGTATGTGCAAATATACCTGGCAATAAAGCTAATTCTGATTTTGATAAACTCAGAGTTTCTTTTGGTCTCCTCCCCCATTTTAAAGTGTAAGCGATGTTTAAATAACTTATTCATTCATTCACGCTGAGACTTTTTGTCTTATTTCAAGCACAAATATCTAAAAATGAAAAAAGTTAAGATGCATTTTCTGTAGATGAAAACCCAAACTTCAGTCATTCACACAAATAATGAAACAATTTGCTTGGGGGAAACATGCCCTTATATATATATATATATATATATATATATTAGGGGTGGCACGGTTCGCGGAAAAAAACCGAACCGCACGGTTCTCCACACACGGTTCGGCATGCGCTAGGACCGCGGTTCAACTTAATTCTGACAATGCATGTGGTTTGTTATAAATAACAAGTAAAACAAATAGGGTTCGGCTAATGTATGTTTCTATTAATGGATGCGCATTCTGGCTTCCCAGTACATTACAACAACAGCGATGAGAAAGAAGAAAAAAAATAAGTGGACAAATCATTCACTCGTTCAATGCGAGTGCCGTATGCTGGAATATGAGCATTTATTCCGTCATCACCCGGGTGCTGATAGCGCGCACACACAGGTGAGACCTGAACAGCACACGTTGATATCGGCGTTTAAACTAAAGTCATGTAAGCTCTGCCAGTTCAAACATTTAAGAGCCAGAGGACGCGAGCTCGCGCGCGCAGTGAGAAGATTTGTGCGTGCGCTCATCAGAAGCGTGCAAACCTGCGCTTCAGAACGCGGGCAAATATGAAGCTCTCTCTGAAATTGTGTTTGAATGGATAAATTCACACAAAATTCTGTCAAAATGCCCGTCTTGGTAAGTATCCTATAGCAGATATAGCCGGCTGAGCGTACAGTATCAGTGCACTGGATCAGTGCTTTCTCTTAAAGTGACAGCACTTTCTTAATATTAAATAAACAGCAACAACAAAGAAATCACTCACTGCTCTTGACTGAATCGCTTTTGTAACTTTAATAAAGAGTAATCTTTAATTTATAGTCAAATATGCAATGCTCTTTTACCTTTGATTACTTTATTCAATTTATAAAAAAAAAAAAACTGAAAATCACTGATTATTTTATTTGTATCTTTACACTATTGTATTTTTATTTGTGCTGTTGCTTGTAGTTAGATAGATTATTCTTATGTTCTTTATTGTTATTTGACAGTATAGTGTTTCCCTAAACATGCCGAACCGTACCGAAATCATATCGAACCGTGACCCCCGAACCGAGGTACGTACCGAACCTTGACATCTGTGTACCGTGCCACCCCTAATATATATATATATATATATATATATATATATAACCATACATCCCTCAATAAAGTACTTCTCATGCCCTCTTAAAGTTCCCTCTATACAGTTCTGATCACTTTTCAAATTGGGAACAAAGTCTAACTCCCCACAAAACTGGAAAGAACTCTGAACAATTCTGCTAATGGGTCTCTTTGATTTGGTTCAGATATAATCATGCTCATGCACTCAATCAGTCTTTTAACAGGTTTCACTACCCTGCCTGGCCTAGTTCTCACAATTCTGGCATTTGGCTTTGGGTTAGTGTCTGATCCACTCACTTTTCTTGGGACCTGAGACCTGGGGCAATGATCTGATCTGTTATCAGGGCTAACTTGAACACGGTGATTATTCACAGAACCACCAGACACGTTCTCATTGTCAATGACTGCTCTAGCTGAAACTGATTCAGATGCACTGCTCCCATCATTTACACTGATGTTACTTGTGTCACAGTCACTAGACAATTCACTGGGGCTACTTCCGCTGCTAGTGTTTGGAGGGTCACCGTCTCTTGTGTGATCTGTTTTGGCTGAATCAACAATCTCTGTGACTTGTTCAGTGCCCTGACCTTGAACAGTACAGGTTCCCACAGACTGAGAAGATCTTAGGCCTTGGGCTTGTAAGGTTCAAGCAGCTATCCTGCCACTCTTTGATCCTCTTTCAGAACTAAACTGCTTCCTTGCTCTTTTGTTTCGGTTAACTTCTCCTTCAGAGATTGTGGAGAACACAGTGGACTCAACTTCTGGCTCCTCCAAGGGGAGAAAGTGAAGTGACATTCACACAGAAAGTTTACAGGGAGGAGGAACTTACGGAGAACCACCTTACTTTTCCTGGTGGTTGGGTCTTCAACTCTGTAGATGTGTAATGTTGGGTCCTTCCACGTCACTACATGAACCACCAAGTCCCACATATCCGCTAGCTTCCTCTCTCCCTTTTCTTTCTTATTCACCAGAAGGACACGATCTCCAACTTCCAAATAAATATCCTTGGATTCAGTGTTGGGGGTAACGCATTACAAGTAACGCGAGTTACGTAATAATATTACTTTTTTCAAGGAACTAGTAAAGTAATGCATTACTTTTTAATTTACAAGAAAATATCGGAGTTACTTTTTCAAAAAAGTAATGCCAGTTACTTTTTTTTCCCCATTTATTGACTGACAGTGCGCTGTGTGAACATGCTGTTACTGTAGTCCTATACTAAGTGTGAATGTGCATTAATTCATCCCACTCGCAAAAAACAGATTTAGTATTCATCAAAATGAATTAAAACAGTGAAATGCAAACTCAGAATATGACGCAAACCTGCAATAATTAAATGTTAAACAACACAAATGTATCTAATCCTATTTTATTAACCAATGTCTTTGCTGCTGACCTTTGATGATCCAGTTCAACCATACTAATAAGCAAAAATTACTTTAGATAAACCAACAATTGTGCTTCATTGTTTTTTATTGCTGAAGAGTGTTGAACCTTCTTCTCCTGCGTTCTACTTTACAGACGTGAATTTACTTTTCCTTCAGCCTGAGGTTTATTCATTACACTTTTTGGTGTGAAAGGGCTTTTATATTTGCTATGATTAGAACTTCTTGTATTAAAAACAATCAAGCCCTGCTCATATTTAAAAAGTAACGCAAAAGTAACGTAACGCATTACTTTCCATAAAAAGTAGCTAAGTAATGTAATTAGTTACTTTTTTAGGGAGTAACGCAATATTGTAATGCATTACTTTTAAAAGTAACTTTCCTCAACACTGCTTGGATTTTTTGTTATATTCTCACGCTTGCCTTCTTTGGGCTCCTGTGGTGTTTCCTTGAGCAATCCTTAACGCTTCCCTCATGTCCTCCTGAAGAGTCTCAACATATTCGTCGTAAGTCTGCACATCATCATTCCTCAGAGCACTACCAAACATGATATCTACAGGCAACCTAAGCACCCTGCCAAACATGAGTTTGTATCATCTGAGGCCATCTCTCTTTCGATCGGGGAAGCAAGGAATTGATCACATTACAGAGTGTGCGGTTGAAACACAACAATTTGAGGTTGTGTTCTCTAAGCTGAGAAAACACCATCTTGAGTCGGTCGAGTGCTTCCCTCTCCGTCTTTCCAAACACCAGCAAGTCATCTAGGCAGCAAAGAAGGGACAGGTAATTCTGATCTCCGAATATTGCAGTCATCATACGAGAAAATGTCGCAGGACTGTTGCACAATCCCTGAGCCATTCGGTTGTATTCATAGAGACCCATTGGTCTTGTGCATGCTGTATATTTGCGGTGTTCCTCAAGCCACCTGAAGTCCATGCATATCCGCAGTTCTCCAGAGGGCTTCCAGACAAGGACTAAAGGTGAGGCCCATTCACTGTTGGACTTCCGAATGATACCGCGTGCCTCCATTTCATCCAGAGTCTGTCTCAATTTGTGGTAATGGGCCGGTGGAACCCTTCTACACTCACCAGCCATTTTATTAGGTACACCTGTTCAATTGCTTGGTAACACAAATTTCTAATCAGCCAGTCACATGGTAGCAACTCAATGCATTTAGGCATCTAGATGTGGTGAAGACGACTTGCTGAAGTTCAAACCGAGCATCAGAATGGGGAGGAAAGGGGATTTAAGTGACTTTGAACGTGGAATGGTTGTTGTTGGGCAGACTGGTTAGAAATGATAGAAAGGCAACATAACTCAAATAGCCACTCGTTACAACCAAGGTATGCAGAATACCATCTTTGAACGCACAACACGTTGAACCCTGAAGCAGATGGGCTACAGCAGCAGAAGACCACACTGGGTGCCGCTCCTGTCAGCTAAGAACAGGAAACGGAGGCTACAATTCGCACAGGCTCACCAAAATTGGACACTGGAAGATTGGAAAACATTGCCTGGTCTAATGAGTCTCGATTTCTGCTGCGACATTCAAATGGTAGGGCCAGAATTTGGCATAAAGAACATGAAAGCATGGATCCATCCTGCCTTGTCTCAACGGTTCAAGCTGGTGGTGGTGGTGTAATGGTGTGGGGGATATTTTCTTGGCATCCTTTGGGCCCCTCAGGTAGGCTGTGGCATTTAAACGATGCTCAATTGGTACTGAGTATTGTTGCTGACCATGTACATCCCTTTATGACTACAGTGTATCCATCTTCTGATGGCTATTTCCAGCAGGATAATGCATAATGTCACAAAGCTCAAATCATCTCAGACTGGTTTCTTGAACATGACAATGAGTTTACAGTCACCAGATCTCAATCAAATAGAGCACCTTTGGGATGTGGTGGAACGGGAGATTTGCGTCATGGATGTGCAGCCGACAAATGTGCAGCAACTGCATGATGCTATCATGTCAATATGGACCAAAATCTCTAAGAAATGTTTCCAACACCTTGTTGAATCTATGCCACAAAGAATTAAGGCAGTTCTGAAGGCAAAAAGGGGTCCAACCCAGTACTAGCAAGGTGTACCTAATAAAGTGGCTAGTGAGTGTATATGGTAGTCGGAATGGTTTTTCATCTTTCAGGCGTATCCTATGAACAATATTCTTGACTTCTCCGCAATCTAACTTATCACAAGAGAAGATACCCTCGCACTGGAAAATGAGGTCTGCCAATTGACTCTTCCAGAAGTTATTTACCTCACTAGTCAATATCAATCTGGGTCAGTCCCAGCTCTCGTAAATTAGCTGCACAATCTGCTTGCAACACCTTGCTTTCTTCATTAGCTTTGTGAACATGAACAACATTCCTCTGATTCAAGATTTGCATGGGAAGTTGAGGATTCTACCATCACAGTACTCCCAACAAAGGAACTTCCTCTTTTAACCTTCCCCACACTAGATGTTCATGTTGCTGTTCCAATATCACACATTGTCTTAGCAATACAGTGCCAAATATTTTTTGGCATCTTGTCTTCATGCCAGCGGTCAACATTTGAGAGTAGACTGAGGAGAGGATCATTACTGTTCTCCTTAACTGGCTGTGAAATTTTCTCCCAGTACCACTTTTCTGCTGAGTCACATGCCTTAAAACATTCAAGCCTACAATCATACCATCTTCTTGACCTGGGACGACTAAAAAGTTGACAGTCATCTTGCATCCATGCAAATCTATGTTCAGTTAATATGCACATTTCGGCTTTGTCTGGTTACCTCCACATCCAGTCAGCACTTTCTTTGTGGGTTTACTCATTTCATCACAAATGAGACCGTGGTCCTGAAGTATGCGTTCAGCTGACTCACTCAGAGTACAGGTTACAGATCCACTGTCTTCAAGGGCCAGCAATTCTACTTTTGTATAGATTGGCTCTTGAAGAAAATGGGTACAATTGCTCTCAATGATACTTGATTCACTTTCATTGCTTGCCTTTGAATCAGACGGTCAACGTTTTTGGCCTGGCCATTAAGTAGAGTTTTCTAGTTTAACCCTCTGGGGTCGACAAATGCGCTGGCGCGTTTTGGTGCATTTTTTTTTAATCCCTAAAGGAACTTAAATTACTCAGCAAGTTTTAATCGTACAGATAAGAGTAATACATCAATCGAATTTGTAAAGGATCTGCTTTTGTGTGTATTCACGCATAATAACAACAAAACTTTGTAATTTTATAAAATAAAGAAAACAAACAGGGTGCGCTCTCTGCCTTCTCCGTCTCCGCGAACTGCTTTTAGAAACACGTCACTAAAATTAACTTGAACTACTTGAACACGTTGTGACGTGCTCCTGGGTCCGTTCTGCTTTAGCCGGCTGTGGGGTGGGACTTTGGGGGTAATTATCATGGGAAACACCTGCAAAGAGGTTTAAAAGAGTTTTTTGGACTTCTGACCAGGGGGCTCTCTGTGACCCTCTTTGGTTTTTCGTTATGTTGGGTTGTTCTGTTGTGATTATTTGTTGACTTTATGCAGTAGTTTAGTTTGGGATTTATGTTCTACGGGCCTGTTGGTTATGTTGGATTGTGATTGTTAACTTGCGTTAATTTAGTTTTATTTCTATTATGATTTGTAATTTTTATTTTTGTAAATAAACATTGGTTAATTTATATTGCGTTCTCGTTGCCTCCCTTATTTGTCGCGGCTCTGATTTGATTTGATTTATTGATTTATAATAATGTGGACAATCCCTTTTATTAAAAAGAGCAGCTTTAGCCTCAACGGCTAATTTCCAGCTGGAGTCCCCAGCCAGTTGTTAGAAGGCATACATCAAATAAAATACATTACAATTACAATTACAGTAAGGCTAAGCAAAACATACAAGCGTGTGGAACACAATTAAGACAAGCACAAACAAGCAAGCACAAATTGCAAAGGCATAAGAGCAGTTCATGCATTAAAACAATACAGATCAACATACAAAATAACACATACAGGACCTAACATTGAAGCAGGCAGCAGAAAGCTAATGGCAGCAACATGACCATGTCACATCAACTACACAGCACAACTGTCAGATTGATGTGTGCAGTTATAATTGTCAGACAGACAGTTTTTAAGGTGTATAGTAAAGGTGGAATACATATGTATATCTTTAATTATAGTGGGCAATGAGTTCCAGCTTTGTATTGCTGTAACAGAACATGATAATTGACCAAATGTGCTTTTCCTGAATGGGATTAGAAGGTCACCTCGTGTATTGCTTCTGGTGATCTGACTACTATTGTTACGTTGAATTATAAATGAGTTAAGAGGAGCAGGAGCGATGTTATGCAAAATTTTGTAGACCAGACAGATATTTTTATATTTGATTACATCTTCCCAGCTTAGCAGTTTATGCTTATTAAGAATAATGCAATGATGTAAACTGTTAGGCTTCTGGTCCAGTACCTTAAGTTTTTTTTTATAAAGAATTACTAATGGCTTTAGTGATAAACCATTAGTTTGTCCCCAGCTTGTCAGACAATATGTTAGGTGCGACATAATCATGGCATCCATAAATAATTTAGCAGCATTAAAAGTAATTACATTTCTAATATATCTAAAATTAGCTAAGCTAAACTTAACCCTATTGCATATTTTCTTAATATGTGCTTTAAAAGAGAGATTGGACTCAATAATAACGCCCAAATACTTAAATTGTGGCACAATACTAATGTTTTGACCTGATATTATTATATTTGACACAATGTTACATTGTCTCTTGGTGAAAAACATTCCCACAATTTTATCTACATTTAGTTGAAGGCATGAACGATTTAGCCAATTGGTGATCTGATCCATAGCTGTGGTCAATTTGGCAGCAGCCAGATGTTTTGTCTTGGCATGCACATAAATTACCGTGTCATCCGCATACATTAATGTATTAATATCAGGGCAAACTGATGGCAGATCATTAATATATAGACTAAACAAAAGCGGGCCAAGTATCGATCCTTGTGGTACCCCTGTGCATAAATTAAGAGCCAATGAACGATGGTTGTTCACAGAAACGTATTGAGTTCTACCAGTTAAATATGACTCAAACCATTTAATTGCAGAATGGGAAAAATTATAAGTAGAGAGTTTGGCAATAAGGACCTGATGGTTAACTGTGTCAAAAGCTTTACGAAGGTCTAAGAACACAGCGCCAACAACACCTCCCTTATCAACCATTGCTCGAACAGTCTCTAGAAAGAAACAGTTAGCTGTTTCTGCAGAGTGATTGGCCCTAAAGCCAAACTGCATCGGATGAAGAGTAAATGGACTGTTATTTAAAAAAGAGACAAGCTGCTCTGATACACATTTTTCAGCAACCTTAGAAACCACAGGTAAAATACTGATTGGGCGGTAGTTAACTATGTTCAAAGGGTCATTTCACTTAAATATGGGAGTTACAATTGCAGTCTTCCAGGTAGTTGGGAATATGCCCTCTAATACTGACTGGTTAACAATTTGTGTGATAGGAAAAGCTAGATATTCATTTAGAGATTTAAGCATTTTTGAATCCATTCCATAAATATCTTTTGCTGTTGAAATTTTAAAAGAGTTAATAATTGCCCGGGTTTTAATTTCAGAGATAGGTTGAATTCTAAAAGAAGGCTTGCTTTCATCTATTTCAACAATATCTCCAGTTGTTAGGGAAAAATGATGTGCGATTTCATCCACAGAATTAATAAAGTATTCATTAAAAGCTACAGCTATTTGTACTGGATCTTGTATTAATTTACCATTCAGGTCCAACTCTAACCGATTTCTAAGCCTGTGGCTAATTCCCATCACATTCTTAATCTGTTCCCAGATCAGCTTTGTGTTACCCTTTCCCTCATTAATGATTGTTATAAAAAAATTGGCTTTAGCTTTTCTGATCATTTTAACTACTTGATTACGTAATGAAGTGAACCTATGCCTATCACTATGTAACTTGGTTTTTAATGATCTTTTTAAAGCAGAGTCTCTTTCCTTCATCAGATTAAATATTTCAGTATTAAGCAAGGGAGTGCGTTTGTTTTTTTCTTTCCTTTTACCTTTCTAGTGAACTCCTTAACTAGACTTTGTAGCTTGGTGGCAAACATCTTACTAACTTCTTCTATGTTAATCCCAGTAAATATATTTGTCCATTTAGTCTGCTGTACTGCCCTTTGAAAATTATTCATTTCATTTTTTGGAATCCTGAGTTGCTCCACAAGTTTTTTTGAATGAAAGCGCTTTTTTGTAAGTTTTCTTGACAGTAATGTCAGATTATGGTCAGACAGTCCAGTAATAAAATTTAATGTTTTTACAATTCGTTCAGGCTTGTTACTGAATATTAAGTCTATCTGTGTCTGAGATGATGTGGTTATTCTAGTAGGACTCTGAGCCGGCCGTGACAACGTTTAGTTGGGTTTTTCCCAAATGACAACATGATGAATTCTACGCATCTAAGAATGTTTAGACCAAGTTTATTATTAATCCTCTGTTCACAAATAGATTTTAATAGCAATTCATTGTATTAAAATTTCTTTCATGCTCTATATAAAACAATAAAAGTAATAAGAGTACATTGTAACATGATGAATGCTACAAGTCTAAGTATGTTTAGAATGTTTATTATTAAAAGCCTACTAAAAAATGTATTTCAATAACGTGCTAAAAAATAATAATTAGTTTCTCAGATATAAAATGTCTTTGTTTTTTTTTAGTCTATGGCTACAGTATATATATATATATATATATATATATATGCTCCTGATATTAACATGCTCACAGATGTATTTTTTTTTTTTTTGTATTTTATTGAATCAGATACCTGCACCACAGATGAATCCTGCTGACTTTGTTTCTTCAAACTGTTTTCCTCTGAGAGCGCTGTACCAACATCAGATGTTCAACTACACTGATATTCTATAGTAAAACAAGATCCTTGACTACTGATTGTATTAACACACACCCCTACAGACTCGCTGTGATTCAGCTGAAGGATGCAAAAAAAACACATTAGTACCTTCCTCCTTAACAGCAACTGCAATTTGTGTACACACATTTCTCTATAAACATACATTCTGACATTAAAAGAAGTTTCCCACATTTACTGCACTCAATGACATTCCCGCAGACTCGATCCACCAAAAATTATATGATAGAACACTTGTTAACACGGAAAAACCCACACTCCATTTTGGCGCGCAGGAGGCAACATGAAACGAACAAGTACGTTCATAAAACTCTGAATATACATCAAAATAAAATCGTCAACAGTTAAATACGTTTACTTGTTTCAGTTTCATAACACCTTTATGATTAATACTAACTCAAAACTTCAACTAATAAAGCATATTTTCACTCTGATGCAGAGCACTGCAGAAACGCTCTCGGTTACTTACGTAACCTTGGTTCCCCAAAATGAGGGAACGAGACATTGCTATGGGGAAATACATTTTCCTCAAATACTACTGAAGCCTTATTGAATCACGCCAGTGAAACTGCCCAATGGCGTTCAAGCGCTAAATATGAGCGGGAATCCCACTCTATATAAGGCAGTGCATGTATGTCATCCATTCAGAATCTTTGACTGAAGCAACTTGCATTCTAAGATCCTAAGCTCGGTGACACGGCAATAAGAGCAATGTCTCGTTCCCTCATTTCAGGGAACCGAGGTTACGTAAGTAACCGAGAGCGTTCCCCTTCAATTCGGTCAATTCTACATTGTTATGGGAACATATAAAATCCCGCCGTGTCACAGCGATGGAGACTAAGTATGTCAAGTTTCACATCCGGAGCCGTAATATCATTGCCGCTCTTAGTAAACACAGCTAAGATCTACAGGACCTTGTCGAAACCATGTAAAAGTCAGGGGGGAGCGGCAACTAGATGATGTTGCGTCGCACCAGGGGCGGAGTTAACTCCGGTGAAACAGAGAATGTGAAATGGCGGCGGCTTCAGCGCTTTCACATATAGATTAGTTGAAATTGTTTAATTTCAATGAAATCATGTGTTATGATGCACGGCCGTAGCAGTGCTCAATAAGCAGAGTATGATGGTGATCAAGTCCTAAAAGATGTGGTGAAATATTTTGATAAACTGTTAGGGACAGCATTGAATTGGTGGTGCGTCAATACAGGGTGTATACGACCTAGTTGAAACCACTGATACACATCTCAGATCATGGCTGAGGCTGAGTAGGAGTGTGCGCTGCTCACACTGACAGCACATGCAAGGCAAGAGACGACACATCTAGGTTATAAAACCTCGCGAAAGTGCTGGGTGACGACCAGCCTGCCACCATACAAATGTCTTAAATAGACATGCCATTTGCCCAGGCCCAGGATGACGCGAGTCTGCGGGTTGAATGGGCCCGAACCCCTATCGGACATTCCGCGCCGTTAGAGCTGTAAGCCAAAGCAATTGCGCCGATGACCCAGTGTGACAGCCTTTGCTTGGACACAGGCAGACCTTTTGTGCGTCCACCAAAACATACAAATAGCTGCTCCGAGAGTCTGAACTGTCTAGAGCGCTCGATAAAAGTGCGCACCGCACGTACAGGGCACAGCAGGAGTGTATTAAGCTGCTCCGTCCCAGCCGGTGTTTCGGGGCGGAAAGCAAATAGTGTTATGACCTGCGCTTTAAATGGAGTCAAAAGCACTTTAGACACAAAACCTTTTCTAGGCTTCAAGGTGAGTCTGCAATCACCTGGCCCGAATTCAGTACACGAGTGGTCAATTTAAAGCACCTGCAGGTCTCCAACTCGCTTAACAGTGGCCAGTGCGAGCAGCAGTGCTGTCTTGAGAGAGATTGTATGGGCTCAAACAGGGGTCCCGTGAGAGCGTCAAGCACAAACGCCAAGTCCCAAGTGGATAGAGTAGAAGGGCGAGGAGGGTTCAGCCTGTTTGCTCCTTTCAAAAAACGTATGATCAGGTCATTTCTGCCGATCGAGCGATTTTCGACGTGCGTGTGAAAGGCTGCTATAGCAGCCACATACACTTTCAATGTGGATGGCATACGACCACTATCAAATCGCTCTTGGAGGAAGGCAAGAATTATTGGTATTGGGCAGTTGATTGGGCAGTTGATCTTCGCCCCGCAATACTCACCAACTTGAAAAAGTTTTCCATTTATGTGCGTAAAGACGCCTCGTGGAAGGAGCCTTAGCCTCAGAGATAGTGTTCAACACGCGCTGAGGAAGTGCATCTGTTACTTTCAAGCTCCGTCGAGCGGCCAGACATGAAGGCTTCATGACTCCGGATTTGGGTGTCATATCTTTCCTTGTGCTTGAGAGATGAGGTCTCTCTTCAGTGGGATAGTTCATGGGGGGGCTACCAGCATCTCCACCAGTTCTGGGAATCATGGCTGATTGGGCCATTTCGGGGCCACTAACAGAAGAGATTCCTTTTCCTCTCTGATTTTGCAAAGCATGCGAGGCAGAAATGTCACTGGAGGAAAGGCATACTTGCGTACTTTCAGCCAGCTGTGAGCTAGTGCATCCACTCCCAGGGGAGAGTGTGTCAGAGAATAAAACAGCGGGCAGTGAGTGTTCTCCGCTGATGCAAAGAGGTCCACCTCCGCCCTGTTTAATGTTTATGAATGAATTTAACGTGAAAGAATATCATTAATCTTGACAAACTATATATCATTCTGAAGGTCTAAGCCTCAAGCATCGACGACAGATCGCTGTTTTCCGATGGAAAGCTTATAAGGAATGTATTTGCTACATTTGTGTAAGCAGTACACATCAAAACATGCAGAATAAAAAAGCAGTACGTACCAGATTCATTGTAATAACGAGCCACAAACGCATCCACTGCTGAAATCCCAGTTTAGTTAGAGAGGTAAGGGTCCACAGAACAACATCCCAGCGAGCACTTTTAGTCCAGCGAAACAATAACGTTGTAATAAGGATGAATATTCCTTTGTTTACATTTCATTTCTTCGGGAGAGTTAATGTTCGCGTCCGTTATGGAATAAATTACGCTCAAAAACAGCGTCTTGGTGGTAATAAAACAACACGGTGTTGTAGCATACAGTTTTACAAACAGAATGAGACCGTCCACGGAAAAAAAAAGTCTCAGAAAAGCGGAATATAGATTATTTTAATTTGGCGCTCCCTCCTGGCAGCTCTGACGCGGGCTGTGACGCTGTCATCTGAGCGGGGCGTAACTTAGCGATCTGCTTTATCCATAAAAAACTTTTTTTTTTTTCTTCTACATTTTTTATATGTGTGTGTGTGTATTGTGTGGGGAATGTGGCCGTATCTGCATGATCATCATATGTATGGTCGGACATCAGCGTGTTTATTAGCGACTCTATGACGGCTATCATTGTGATTCATTGATCAGCTATTATTGATTATATGGCCCATCTGTTTGATTATAATCTGAATGGAAGCACATCAGCGTGTGTTTACTGACTCTATGACCATGTCTGGCAATATCACTTCACGTCTGGCAGTGATATTTATCATTGTAATAACGAATAACGAAGAATACTTCAGTATACATACTATATACAAAGCATTTTTTTTCTTTTTTCTTTTTTCCTTTTGTATTACTCAAATAATTATTTTTGTATTTTTTAGTGCTCAAATAAATCTGTCTATTATTTTATAATTGAAAAACTATGCAGGAACATGTATAATGACTAAAATAGCTTGTATAATTCTGCAATCCATTTGGTGGTTATTTTTCCTCAAACAGGGGGGTGGGGGGACTATAAATAGTTTCTGAAAAAATATTGCAGGAATCACATTTTTCATGGTATCTTCTTCAAATTTGAAATATGAACTCATGAGACACATGGCTTTCGATCCATTACTTTTCTGGATTGCTCCAGGACTTATTTCATGTATTTTTGGATTGGATTGTCATTATTGTCATTGCACATGTAGATACAAGGCAACGAAATGCAATATATTTGTATATGAAATAAAAAAATATTTTTCAAGGCACGTCAGTGTCTATAACTTTTTATCTTTTTGAGCATTATCAACTCTGGAGGATGGATAGTAAAGCCTAGAGTGTCTTCTTTCCAAAGATACCTAATTTGTTTGTGTAGCACACTTTGCCAGGAACTGTTACCATTTTAATTTAGGTAGGTTATTTTCACCTGTGAGGCCCACAATGGGGGGCGAAGGTTAACAGGTTAAATCCACAGAGATAAACCAATCTCCCGTTCTGATATGTGAGAGGATTTGTCTCATCGTAATCATTTTGAACAAGCACTTTGAAAGTGCGTGATTCAGAAATCTCAGGTCCAATATTGGGCGGAGTCCGCCGTCTTTCTTTGGCACCAGAAAACAACGACTGTAGAAGCCGCTCTCGCGGTCTATGAGGGGTACTGCCTATACAGTGCGCTTTGCGAGAAGATTGTGTATTTCCTCTCGCAGAACTGAGGTATTCCTTTCCCGTACAGTAGACATTAACACACCATTGAAACGGGGCGGTCTGCGGAAGAACTGGAGCGTGTAGCCATTCTTTATTGATTTCATAACCCACTTTGATACCCCTGGCAATGCCTCTCACGCTTCTGTGAACTGTGACAGCGGGCAAGGTGGACTGCGTACCGTGAGGGATAACTCGCTGTTGGGGGGTGGGGAGTTTAATACCACACGAGTGAGAGAGTGAGTGATGGGAAAGAGGGGAGTGAGAGGAAGAAAATTGCCACTATATTGAGGTGAGTTTTGTATGTTTTTTGACTTTATTGCACTGCATAGTGGAACAGTCAAAACAAAAACATGACAATTGCTCTTGCCACCAGCAACAGGCAGGGTGGCGTGGTGAGCACACACAGCGGAGCGAGTGGACTTATTCAGTGGCTCGTCTTTGGCGCTGGGTGCAGCTTTCCTCCTCCGAGAGACGGCATCAGGAACGCGGCTTCGATTCCGGTGCCGGTGGTCCGCTGTTTCTGTCAGGGCGGGGTCTCTGGCCCTTCGAGCCCTGATGGCGCTTTGGCCACGGTTGTCTTGACCTCACCGCTGGCTCCTGTTTGCACCGAACAGCAACAGAAGAGGTGTGCGGTCTTCCCGCACACTGCGCTGAGGAGGAGCGGGAACGTGCAGGAGGTTTCGCGCCGGCGCACTTTGGCAGGAAGTGGCTAATGACTTTCGACTGCTTCTGCTTCTGCTCCGTGAACGTCTCCACCGCCGCTCCGAAGAGACCTGAGGGATTCACGGGAGCATCTAGAAGGGACGTTTTCTCTGAGTCCTTTAACTCGGTCAGAGTAAGCCACAGGCTGTTCTGAGAGAGCAGGCGCGACCGGTCCATTATCAATGATGTCACTCCCGGAATAACTCAAAATATCAATGATAAACAAAAACACCTATTTTTCTCCTGTTCCACAAGGTAAACAAATAAAGATCATACACTTAAAATAAAATAATACAAACAAACGTTTTCCTTATGAAATAAATCATTTGGAAACCATTCGTTAAACACAAAGAAAAGTTTGCTGGAACAGTTACAAAAAAAAATTCAAAACACTACAGATTGATGTGGAAAAAGCAAAACAATTAAAGCAGTTTAACAAAGGCTGCAACATACCAAAAAATGAAGGGGTTTGAATACTTACGCAAGGCACTGTATTTTATTTATTTATTTTGCCATATTCACATGCATATTTATTTGAGTGGTACCTTTTTAAATGGTAGTTTTTTTTTTTTTTTTAACATCGGCGATGCAGAGCAAATTAGTAAGACCGCTGTATGCAGACTGATAAGGAAAGTGTGTCCCTCTCACACTCATTCTGATATTTTTTTCCTGGGTACAAATCCGTCAAAGAGGAGTTTCACAGGACTGTAGGTCAGTGGTGTAGCCATTGGGTTAAATGAGGCTAATTTGATAAATGACGTTCACTTGATAACATCTTTCCGTGACCTCTGGAAGTAACCCAATAATCAGAATTTCCTTCAGGATTTCCATTGTGGTTGGATGCATTGATGACAAGCATATCCCCACCATTGCACCATCTGAAATTGAAACTTATTACTGTATGGAATGGACGGATACCAGATGGAGGGTAGCCGCTACGAGATACCGTAACCACCACCACAGCTGTTAAATAAACACAAATTATTCACAATTTTTTTGGTCATCTTTATTTCCTACAAATACAAATGCAACAGTTATTCTTTTTCCTTTTGGATTTTAAAATTCTTCCAAACCTTGACCCCCTCCTCTTCATCTGTCAGTGGTGCTGGTACAGGTTCTCCTCCGTTTTGCGAGCCTCTGCCCTCTTGCTGTCGACTGAGTACAAGTCAGTAGTTAATTTTATTATTCTAATTAAGAAATATAACAGGTTGGATTAGAGAATATTTAATTATGTGAAAAGAGTGTTAGACCATGAGGAAAAAGCTGCAGCGCATTGAAATAGACATTTAGAATTTTATTTAATGTCAAATATTTGTAAAGTCATTTAGCCTACACCCATGAACCTTTCATGTTTAAAGCTTTACCTTGATTGAATTGTTTTTTATACTTAATTTTTAGCTTCTGCCACGTTCTTGTTTCTTTTTTTTTTGCCAAGGGATACCATTAAAATTAATATTAGTTTAATAATTTACAGTTTTCACCTCTGATATTATAACAGTTATTAAGTTATTAACAGTTATTAAGAATTAAACTTACGTATTGACGGAAGTATGCAAATGCCTTTTTGTCGGGTGCTGTTGCCATGGTGATTTGTAATTTCGGCGCTCCATTTATCATGACTTTTCATAGTCGTGGTGCACGCGCTAAACTCAGAGTCAACCTACTCAGAGTTGAATAAGCTATCACTATTCAGCCGTTCTGAAACCGAAAACTTGAGTTTCCCATCTCACGGTAAGTCAACTCAGAGTTGGTTGAACCTCCTAATTGAAACTGTCACAGGGGTTTGTTTATTAAACTTAATTTATTAATATATAACAATGATCACTCAAATGTTCTTGTGTTTCAGGTATCAGTGCAGTGGATGATGCTCATGTGTTCATCAGTTCTGGTGAAAATGTCCGTCTATCCTGTAATAATGCTCTTCCTGACCGCAAATCAACTACATGGATCTATAACAGATTCAGAGATTCAGCAGCAGTTGAACTGATTGGTTTAGGGATAAAGAAGAAAGACACAGAGAGTCATGAGAGACTGAGTCTGGGGGCTGACTGCTCTCTGAAGATCAAGAACATCACAAAAGAAGATTATGGCATTTACATCTGCCAACAATATGAGAATGGACAAAAACAAGGAACTGATTCACGTGTTTATCTGCATGTTCTTCACGGTAACTTTACGATTATATGATCAGTTTAAAAAGGGCAAGCTATTTATTTAAAGTCTCATGATGATTGAAAAGTGTGTGATTTGTGTTATGTTGTGTTTCAGTCTCTTCATCATCCTCACAGACTGAGATCAGTGCAGGCCGCTCTGTGACTCTCTCCTGTCAGTTGTATTCATATGCTGGAGTATCTTGTGTAGATTGGATCCATTCTGAAGGAATTGAGCTCTTCTGGGTGAATCAGGCTGGTGTAAAACTGACGATATCAGACTCCAGATATCAGATATTATTCACATCAGATCACTGTATCATCACTATGACTACAACACTCCTGAATGAAGATGACAACAGAGTGTGGAGATGTGCAGTTACTCACAGAAAGCAAGTCAAGACCTCAGCCACATATACTATCAAGAGTTCAGGTGAGAAACTAACTTTCCTTCCTCACTTTCAGAAGACTTTCTGATACAGAGACATGACATGAGGATTAATGATGTCATTCAGTCAGGACAAACTGAAGGGTTGCAAAACAAAAAATGGTCTAAGCAAAATCCTAATTATCTTCATTATTGCTGAACATAATTTCTGCTTCCTTGACTTAATGAAGGCAAGATCATCAATGCTATCTTCATAGCAACACTAAGTATAGCAATAATGTCTGAAAACGTAACATAACGAACATTATGAGTTAATTGCATGATGATGAACAAACAGCATCTAGTCAGGAAGCTGATTCACATTCATGTCTTTCCAGTGTTTCTCCTCTTTTTCGTTTCTTTTTCCACTCTTGCTATAGTCAGTTGTGGATAAAGTACCTGAAAGCCACACTTAAGTAAAAGTACAGATATCTTACCAGAAAATGACTTTGGTAGAAGTTGAAGTCAACGTTTAGAATATTACTTGAATAAAAGTCTTAAAGTACATGCGATTTTTATTGAACTTAAATATCAAAAGTATTTTTTTAATATTAAATGTGACCCTGGAGCACAAAACCAGCCTTAAGTGTCAATTTTTCTAAATTAAGGTGTATGCATAATCTGAAGGATGAATAAATAATCTTTCCATTGATGTATGGTTTGTTATGATCGGACAATATTTGGCCGAGATACAACTATTTATAAATCTGGAATCTGAGGGTGCAAAAAAATCTAAATATTGAGAAAATCTCCTTTAAAGTTGTTCAAATGAAGTTCTTAGCAATGCATATTACCAATCAAAAATTAAGTTTTGATATTTACGGTAGGACAATTACAAAATATATTCATGGAACATGATCTTAATATCCTAATGATTTTTGTCATAAAAGAGAAATGTATAATTTTGATCCATACAATGTATTGTTGGCTATTGATACAGATATACCTGTGTTACTCATGACTGCTTTTGTGCTCCAGGGTCACAAATGTACTTAAGTATTGACAGTAAAAGTATAAGTAAATGCAAAATGGGAAAGGAGCAAATAAATATATATATAAAATGTTTATACACAGTTTGAGTAGCAAGGTTCTGTTCAGTTTTAACTTTTTCTTCCATTTGGTATCTTTGGGTAGAATAAGAAGCACTTCATCCGGTACTTAGTCTCTTTCATTCCAGCGTAGCACCATTTTGTAGATTATCCCCTTTTCATACTTTTCTGGACCTTGGCAGTGTAATTTACTTGGGAGTCAATGGGACAGTGGCAAGCCTCCCGGTTTTCAACCAAGATATCTTAAATTGTGTTCTGAAGACAAACAAAGCTTTTACGGGTTTGGAACGACATGGGGGTAAGTGATGGAGTGGAGTCTACATTTAAGGCACCAAGCCAAATTCTAACAAAGAACTAGCGGTGACAAAAGCAGATGGTGTTGTTGCTTCGCGTTGGCCGCGTCTGGATAAAAAGCTGCGCTTGAACACACCACTCAGACTACAGCCAACTGCAAACTAGCAGGTGTGTTCTGTGCCTGTGTGAGAGGAATGAGCTGTCTATATCAGCAGCTATCAATTGTATATATTCATCATTCAAAAGGAGAAACCAAAACAAGAATATACGAGATATACGCAGATATATAGGAAACGTAAACAAAGCAGCGCTTGCTTACCATTTTGAATTCAGTTATGTTGATAACTTTCTTCATTTTAACCAGCTCATGTTGTTATGAAAATATTCACATATTGGAATGCTTGGGTAAGATCACGTAACATTACAGCTTTCTATCTGTGCCGCCTTCATTTACTTACTCTTTTTCATCGCTTTCACTTTAATTCTCTAGCACTGACTCCTTCGCTAATCTCAACATCCAATCAGAGTTCTCACTCGTGCCGACGGCCCTGATACTGATTCAACATGTTGAATTGGGCAAACTACCACCAAGAGCCCAAAGAGAGCCGACGAGTGGAGCACACCAAACAAACTAACTCATCAGACGTTCGCTGATGGCTGACCGTCAGCTTGGTGTGTCCCGGCCTTTAGATGTATTTACGCAGTTTAATTTGACTGTGTTAATGAGTGAATCACTGAATCATTTATTCAACCAATTCGTTCAAAAAGCTGATTCATTCAATACGTAAACACCAGTGCTGTGATCTTTGTTTGGAACTATTTTCATTGGCAAAATTTAGCAAAAACAGGCAATGGGCTATTGTGCCTAAAATGTAAGTCACTTAAAGGGTTAGTTCACCCAAAAATGAAAATTAGCCTGTGTTTTAATCACCCTTGAAGTATCCTAGGTGTATATGACTTTCTTCTTTCAGGCGAATCCAATCGGAGTTATATTTAAAAAAATGTCCTGGTTCTTAAGAGCTTTATAATGCAGTGGGCAGGTGTTTGCGTTCAACAGTCCAGGACATAAATAAAGCGAATCCATCCACAATAAAACATGCTTTCAGTTCCAGGGGGGTGAATAAAGGCCTCTTGTAGCGAATCAATGTGTTTTTGTAAGAACCATATCCATATTTAATATGTTAGAAACACTTTTCTGTTATGATGCAGGAATGTTCACCTTTCCCGGATTAATGCTGCATTCATATAAGGTCTCTCTAAGGCCGTTCATGTCCAATTTCCGACTAGGAAACTCATATTTACGATAATTCCGATAGTATGTGAATGCCACATAACACACACACACACTGTGCGCGGTCTCTCTCTCTCAGCAGCGGCAAAGTTTATTTTTTAAATGCCATGATTTTGAAGCATCGGTTGTAAGCGATTGGTACTAAAACGTCATCTGTACGGAACATCGTTGTGATTAGTCTACGTTACCTGAAAAATTCCCATACGGCAGACTTCGTCTTTTTCGACGCGGGAAAAAGTTCCAGGGATTCCTACACATAGGTGACTAACTGACTGCTCGCACCAACCGGAGGAGGAGCGGTCGTGTCACTCGCTCTTCCCTACGGAGTCCTGCACTTTCCATCTTTGACGACACATAAAAAACTGCGCATGCCGCAGAAACAGTATAACGGAAAATTTTTGTGGTTTTGAAACGGTGACTTTTCCAAACCGCGGTATACCTTGAAACCGGTTATCGTCCCATGCCTACTTTGCTTCCTTTGCTCCTGTAAACAAACGTTGGTTCTCGCGAGAACATACATCCTACATGTCCTACATCATCCAAAGGAACAGCGTTCTATTGTGAACGTGCATACAACAGTTCCTGGAAGTTACAGAAAAGTGGTTCTAACATTTTAAATACTAATAATTTTCTTACAAATACACACCTTTACTCACCCTTCAGAGCCGTGTGAAGCACATTTTATTATGGATAGATGCGCTTTATTGGACTTCTTTTGGACTGTTGAACGCAAACACCCGCCCACTGCATTATAAAGCTTTTAAGAGCCAGGACATTATTTAATATAACTCCGATTGGATTCATCTGAAAGAAGAAAGTCATATACACCTAGGATGTCCTGAGGGTGAGTAAATAATGGGCTAATTTTAATTTTTGGGTGAACTATCCCTTTAAGTACTATTATTACTTCGTCACATTACACCACTGGGTATAGCTGAGCTTCATGATGATGAAAAACCCTTTGAACTTTAACTCTCTCCTTACAGTTTCATTCTTCTTTCTTTCTCGAGAAACACAAGAGCATCGTATAACTGTCTAATTGAGTCATAACAGCTGGCCGAATCTTACTTACAGCTTTTAGTTGCTTTGCTGGTGGTTCAGGAACCTAAAGAACCATTTATAGATAGAAACCGCCTTGATGGAAACACCTCTCTTCACAATAACTGCCACTGCAAATTGATCATGGAACACAGACTTTGAAAAAGCTCATTCACATTGTCTGTCATCTAATGATGAAATATGATGTTACTGTCCTACAGTTTTAGGATTCATCTGAACAATCATTTTCTGCAGCTCTAGTCGCTTCAACACAGATTCCAGTCAGCAGCTCAAACTCTGAGAAGAAATCAACTACAGCAGCAGCTCCTGTACAAGGTTCTTGATCACTGTTACACATCAGAGTTCATTCATCATTTCTGTGATGTTGATGCTGTAATGATGATTTGATTATATGTTTATTATGTTTGAACTGAACTAACATGGTCATGATCACAGATCCAGCAGAAACTGAAGTCAATAGCACGAATGCATCATTATTCAGAGGTACCACGCGTCTTTACATTGCTCATCGTTTCTTACATTTCATTTACTGTTTCACAGATTGAGATTCTCTTATTGTGTCTATGATCTTTCCTGCAGTGATTGTGATTATTGTTGAGTTTGCAGTGTTTGCTGCTCCTGCTGTGATTCTTCTTCAGATCATCTGTTCAAGAAGAGCTGGTGAGATTTTGAGATGATTCACATTGATCTACACTCATAAGAGCTCATTAAATGCTTTTGTGTTTAATTATTTTGCAGGGAGGAAGGACTCGCAGCACCCAGAGGAAATTATGATGAATACAATATTAGAATAAATTATAGACCAGATTACAGCCAGATTGATCTTCATCTCAATGCTGTTATGGATATTTGCTCCATATACATAATACAAGCTCATTTTCAAACCTTGAATCGTCTAATCATTGCATTAAACTTTTTACAGAAGGTTTTAAATATAGTAAAAGTCCATTTTAACTGAAGATGCAACACGTCTGCTAATTATCATACAATATATTTACAGATGTATTTTTTTATTTCTTCACTGATCATTTCAATTCAGAGACAAATCCTTACTTATGAAAATATATGAATAATCTTCCCCACATACATGTTTTTGTCAAGTACCAAATGCAGAAATATAAATTTACACAATTTACTAACCTCTTTCTTTGTCTTCAAATATTTGCTGAATACATATTTGAGTCTGTTTCACAGTTTGAAAGTGTACAGAAGAGTATTTACTCATGATTGCAACATGAATTTCACATTCACTTTCAAGTAAAAGAACAGTTTTTAAATGTAACAATATTGTAAACAATAAAATTCAAATAAACTTAATGTAAACTCCATGTATTTGAATATCCATGTGTACTAATAAAGTCCTTGTGTCTCTGTGACCCAATGGCATGTATACATGAATAATACATTATATCAGGTATTCTGTATACTGTATAAATGTAAACAATCACATTACGTTTCAGACCATATTTCACATAAATGGATCATTATTTTCACCGTTATATTTGGTATATAGTACAGTCATCTGTAAATATTTTCATTTTCTCAGGGTTTTTTTTTTCATTGATTTTCTCAAAGTGACAACATACAGAGTCCCTAAAATAAAAAATACCGAAACTTTTTTTGTGCCCTCGAGAAACTGTTCACATGTGCATGGTAAAGTTTTTCATGCTTACGCATTACAATTTCTAGTTTGATAAAAACCTATTTCCTTTGTGCATCACAGCCATCTTACTATGAATAAAACAAGAGCATGGATGCACATGAATTAACAGAGATCTACCTGCTCAAAATTTTGCTTTCTTATGGTAGTACCTCTATCAAGGTAATGTCCAATTTAACACATCCTCTGTGGCGGCTGAGAAACCATGACCCGACATGGGCTGATGGCATATAATTTGCCAAGTTCAAGGGTCTATAAAAAAGACGGGTACTGTAAAAAAGTGTTTAAGATTTGGTTTTCATTGGGGCAGTATGCCATATTTCAAGGCCTTAGGTAACACATACTCCGGGCAGCCAAGAAACCACACCGCAAAACAGGATGATGGCACAACAGGTGGCTCAGTGTGCATTGTCCTATATGCTAAATTTAATGGTTGATTGCACGCACATAAAAGTTATTTTTGCAAAGGTCCTTGAGGTTATGTAAAAATATAGTGTGAAGAAACCCAAAATGCTTATAACCTGCATTTTGCATAATAAAAAAGTGCACCTTGAATTCATTCAGTCATATTTGGCGATCACTAAAGAATCACTGAACAGCTGCCATGAAACTTCACTTCTTGTACGATAAATTTATTTTCATTAAATTCTTCATTTTCTATTAAAAAAACTAAATAGGATCAAAAGTCTGGAATCACGAATATTTTTCCATACTCTGCTTTCTTTTTTCCATACTTTTCTAAACCTCGTTCTGATCTCTGATAGAAAGCACTCATTCAACTCACATATAGTTCTTTATGTAATTACAACCCATATGTAAAACTCTTAAAACACACTTATGAACTAATTTTGTGTACATGCTTATCTGTCGCTGTTTCTTTGCATATTTATTCAGATTACACAAATTAATTACTGACTGGACGAAATTTCACAAAATAATCAGTTCATTAAAACAAATTGCATTTATCTGCACCCACATATATAACGAAACCATCATGACTCATTTAATGTCATTTTAAGTGGTTAACAAACCATATTTTTCTCATCTGCATAAAAATAAGAGAAACACATGAATATGTTGCAAGCTCTGGTGATGTTTAATGAACTCTGACCCGAGCTGCGCAGTTCAACATCTCAAAAGCATAGGAGGCACGAATCATAACAATTTCAGCAAGGAACACATCACGCTGACGAACTAGTGGTGACGAAAGCAGACTGCGAGATCGGCTCACGACGCTCGACACCCAACAGCCAAATGCCTTTCCGTACCAGCAGGTGGCAGTAGTCTGTTTGTTACTCAAAGCGGGAAACCGGAAGAGCTACAGGGATATAAAACATAACCAAAAGTGCCTGAAAAAGCAGCTCAGAATCTCGCTCACGACAGCCGGATTCGTGATATTTCAGAAATGTCTGACATGTTGCAAATGGCACTGGTATTGTCAGCCCTTGGTCTGTTGCTTGTGGAAGATGAAAAGAAGAAGCGGACGAGAAAAAAAAATGCAAACAAATAACAAGAGCGTTCTGTGTGTTCCCTCTTGACTTCGTCGTTTATTTGCTTCATCACTTCCGGGTTTTTTTTGTTTTTTCTCGTGCACTGGTTCGCCAGCTGAACATGAGCATTGCTGCAGCCAATCAGAATGATCAGATGGCCCCATGATCTGATGGTTTGTGTGGATTTATTTACTCATCTAACGCTATATTGAATAAATGTTTTGCAAGAATTTCCCTCATTATAAACTCGAAAGCTGCGGGAATGAGTAATGTGATATATGCTCAATACCACACTGAAATTCAGGACCTGATTAAACATAATTCTATTATACAGAGAATTGTGAAACATGACTTTTCCAAAACTTTCTGGGTTTATTTCTTTTTTCCAAAACTTTCCAGGCCTGGAAATTGCTGTTTTAAAATTCCATGACTTTTCCAGGTTTTTCATGACCATATGAACCCTGCACCTGACGATCAGGTGCGGTTATCTAAATCAGACAAAAATATAGGTGCGGGTGGATAATTTATTTGAAGCTGCGGATTCGGGTGACATTTTAGCACATCCGCGCATCGCACACACAGTGTCATTCATTGATGCATATTGTACGATAATCCGACAATAAAAAAAATTAACAACAACAATAATGCTCTTACCTTCGTATCGCTCTATAATTTCACACAGAAGTCTTTCATGAAGTTCATATTGAACATAATACAGAACTTTGCACAGTCCAAACTAACAAGTCCAGCATCTCAAGTTCAAGTTCAAGTTCACTTTATTTATATAGCACATTTAAAACAGCCACGAGACTGACCAAAGTGCTTCACAAAAGATACAGCATCATAAAAGTAATTAAAACAAGCAAACAGATTAAAACAAAGAACCCAAAATAAAACAGTACCAGAAAAATTATAATAGGCAGGAATAAAACCTAATAAGCCAATGAAAACAGATGGGTTTTTAACAGAGACTTAAAAATGGTCAAGCTCGGGGCCATTCGAATTTCCACTGGCAGGTCATTCCAGAGACGAGGACCAATTACAGAGAAGGCACGGTCACCTCTACGTTTAAGTCTGGAGTGTGGTATTAAAAGAAGATTCTGGTCACCAGATCTTAAGTTTCTTGAGGGGATATACTGATGCAACAGTTCAGATAGGTAGCCGGGTGCTTGATTGTGCAAAGATTTAAAAACAAATAGTACAATTTTAAAATGTATTCTAAATTGTACTGGCAACCAATGAAGGGCCTTTAAAAGTGGAGTAGCGTGATCCCTTTTTTTCTTTTTCAAAAGAAATCTTGAGGCAGCATTTTGGATCAACTGAAGTCGGGCAATTTGGGCTTTAGAAATGCCACAGTATAACGAATTGCAATAATCAAGACGTGACGTGATAAAAGCATGCACCGCCATCTCCAAAGTCTTATCAGTGAGGAAATGTTTAATTTTTGCAAGTATACGGAGCTGACGAAAACTGGACCCAATTACTGAAGAAATTTGTTTGTCGAATTTTAATGAGTCATCCAAGATAACTCCCAGATTTCGTACCTGTGGAGACCTAAAAGCCGATAGGGATCCCAAGTCAAAATTAAGTGCTTTCACATGTTCTGAAGGGCCAAAAACAATTACTTCCGTTTTCTCCTTATTTAAGGATAAAAAATTTTGAGATAACCAGGATTTAACCTCACCTAAACAGGATGAAAGAGCAGTCATGGCCAGTGGATCATTTTTTCTAAAAGGTAGATAGATTTGAGTATCATCGGCATAAAAGTGAAACGATACCCCATGTTTTCTAAAGATAGATCCCAGAGGTAACATGTATAATGAAAATAGAGAGGGGGCCAAAATCGAGCCTTGCGGAAGGCCACAGGGGAGAGAAGCAGTGGAAGATAAAAATTCTCCTAACCTAACCACAAATTTCCTATCAGATAAAAATGACTGGAACCACTTTAGAACTGTGCCAGAGAGACCCACCCAAGATTTCAATCTATTAATTAATACAGAATGGTTAATGGTGTCGAAAGCAGCTGATAGATCTAAGAGAACGAGGACCACAGAGTCACCCGTATCAGTTGCTAAATAAATGTCATTTAACACTCTCAGAAGGGCAGATTCAGTACTGTGGGCAGCCTTAAAACCAGATTGAAAGTGCTCAAACAGAGAATTTACAGCAAGGAAAGATTGGAGTTGAAGAAACACAATCTTTTCCAAAACCTTGGAAATAAATGGTAAAACAGAGATGGGGCGATAATTTTTTAAAACTGATGAATCGAGTGAAGGCTTCTTGAGGAGAGGTGTGACGGTTGCCACTTTCAGATAAGCAGGAACCACCCCAGTTAAAAGACACTTATTTAAAAAGGACATTAGACCTGGTCCAACTGAGTCAACAATTTGCTTTAAATACCTAGGATGGATAACATCATATGAAGAAAAGGAAGGTTTCAACTTGGCAATAACGTCACTGAGTGATTGAAGGGAGACAGGTTCAAAGACATCCCAGGATACAGACAACTGTGGGGGGAGAGGCAGCTCAATAGGGGGAGTATGAGTTACCAATCCTAGTTTAACTACTTTGTCCTTAAAAAACCTCGAGAAGCTTTCAGAGAGAGCAACAGAGGCAACAGACATAGTATTGACTGGGGGATTTACAACAGAATTGATAACGGAAAACATGATTTTAGGTCTAGACTGATTATGTAATATTACATTTGAAAAATAGGTTGACTTAGCCGATTTGGCGGCTCTCTGATAAGCCAATAAACTGTCTTTGAACAACTGTAGTGAGATATATAGATTGTCCTTCTTCCATTTACGCTCAGCCTTTCTACAAGCTTGCCTTAACAGCCGAGTTTCAGCGGTATACCACAGTTCAGATTTAACTTTGTGCTTAAGAGGCTTTAGCGGAACAGTCTCATTCAATACATCAAGCCAGATGCTATTTAGCAAACTCAGATGTTCATCCGCATCCAGGTCTGCTAACGGAGAGTCCAGGAGTAGATGAGTACAGGATTTAATAAAACACTGACTAAAACTTTCACTGAACTGAGGAGAGTAAACCCTGGACATAGATGACGTTTTAGTAGAGACATGAGGAAGACTAGGAAGAGACATGGAAAATAAAATAGGCTTATGATCAGAGAGCATATAATCAGAAACTGTAATATCAGAAATATCGACCCCATAAGAAAGAATAAGGTCCAGAGTATGACCGTGGATATGAGTGGGATCTTTAACCCACTGTATCAGATTAAAGGCATCAATTATATTAATAAATTCCCTTGCCAGGGGGTTTGCCTTACAGCAGACATGAATGTTAAAATCGCCCACCAATAAAAAACGATCAAATTTAATAACAATGTTACCAATGAAGTCAGTGAATTGCTGTAGAAAGTCCTTAACTGAATGTGGAGGACGGTATATCACCCCTAAGCAGACAGGACCGTTCCAATCGAGATGGAGAAGTTGGGCTTCGAAGCTGGAATAAATATCCACAGGGACAGTGCGACATCGCGCACAGTGAGAGTTTTTCATCACAGTCACAAGCCCACCCCCTCGTCCATTTTTGCGAGGGGAATTAAAAAATGTACAGTTAACCGGGACCAGTTCAGAAAAGGGGGTAAGATCACCATCCTTAATCCATGATTCAGTAATGAACATAAAATCCAAATTGTGCGAAGAAAAAAAGTCATTCAGCAGGAAAGTCTTGTTCACCACTGAACGAGCATTGATTAAACCCATATTGGGTGGAGGGACAGCTCCGGAGGAGAGTGACACTCTACGCAGCGGCCGCAGCACACCAGGAGCCGCTCCAGCTCTTCGGAGAAGACGGCCGGTACGAGGAAGACCAACCCAGGGGACGGAGGGCGGGAACAGAGGAAGGACAGGTCGAAGCCACCGATGAGCCCGATCCAGGAGACGCCAGACCACGGAGTCGCCATAGGACGGCTCGCAAAAAGGGCTAGGAATACAGCCCGCATGCAAACGGGCTTTCAGCTTGATCGTACGACCTCCTCGAGACCCGCGTTTCCTCCTGCGCTTCCTCCGTGTGTTGCTTAGAGGCCAGCAGCGAATGCACTCCGGAATGTCAGTTGTAACTCCATCATACGGTTTGTTAAAGACACACTCCACATCCAACTTGTAATAGTTTGAAAATGTTGATCTGATATCCAAAAGAGACTGGCGATCGTAGACCACAAGGGCACCACAGTTTGAGAACCAAACAAACAGCCAAACTAGCAGACAGGGGAGCAACTGACGGAGCAACCGACGGCATGCCGACACAGGCGCCATCTTGTTTCAAAAATCCCATCTTAAAAGGATAAACCAATCTGGACAATTTAAAAGATAAAAGACAGGATTGTATAAATATAAACAGATTTTGATGAAATAATTTAATTTGGAGTTGCAGTGATAAGACCCTTCGTGTCATCTCTCCCTCAGCAGGTGTAATTCACAACACTCCCACTCTTTACCATGTAACTTATACACTGCCCGTCAAAAAAAAAGTCACCACCCGGATTTAACTAAGCAATGAGGTAAGATCCTCCCATTGAATAATTACTCCATGGATGATTATGTTATTTTACATTTACATTTAGTCATTTGGCAGACGCTTTTATCCAAAGCGACTTACAATTGGGGAATACAAAAAGCGATTCATCTTGAAGAGGCAGTCAGACAGAGGAAGTGTTCGTAACACCAAGTCTCAGTCATTGTTCAAATAAGTACAAGCTAGTAGGTGGAGAGAAAAATAGAGGGAAAGTTTTTTTTTTTTTTTTTTTTTTTTTGAGTTTAGGATGAAGTCACGTACTGCCGAAAGAGATGAGTTTTCAGTTGTTGCTTGAAGGTTGCCAGGGATCCGGCGTTCCGGATAGGGGTGGGAAGATTATTCCACCAGCCAGGAATGGTGAACGAGAATGTTCTGGAGAGTGATTTTGAGCCTCTCTGTGTTGGTACCACAAGGCGTCGCTCACTAGCAGATCTCAAACTTCTGGAGGGGATATAGGTTCGTAATAATGAGTGGAAGTAGGAGGGTGCAGAGCCTGTGGTAGATCTGTACGCAAGCATCAGTGACTTGAACTGGATGCGAGCTGCACTGGTAGCCAGTGCAAGGAGATGAAGAGAGGTGTAACATGCGCTCTTTTGGGCTCGTTGAAGATCAGTCGTGCCGCTGCATTCTGAATCATTTGTAGAGGTTTGATTGCGTTTGATGGCAGACCAGCCAGAAGAGCATTGCAGTAGTCCAGTCTAGAAACAACAAGGGCCTGGACAAGAAGTTGCGCAGCATGCTCTGTCAGAAAGGGCCTGATCTTTCTGATGTTGTGTAGAGCAAACCTGCAGGATCGAGCAGTCTTTGCAATGTGCTCTTTGAAGGTCAGCTGGTCATCAAAGATTACTCCAAGATTTCTGACCGAAGTTGATGGGGTAATCATTGATGAGCCGAACTGAAACGTGAAGTCATGCCGTAGAGTCGGAGTGGCAGAGAAGACCATAAGTTCCGTCTTTGCCAGGTTGAGCTGTAGGTGATGTTCTTTCATCCACGCCGAGATGTCCGCCAGGCAGTCTGAGATCCGTGCAGCTACCGTTGGGTCATCTGGTTGAAAAGAGAGATAGAGCTGTGTGTCATCGGCGTAGCAGTGATAGGAGAAGCCATGTGCATGTATGATGGGACCCAGCGATGTAGTGTATGTGGAGAAGAGGAGGGGTCCAAGAACCGATCCCTGAGGAACTCCAGTGACCAGTTGATGTGGTTTGGATACCTCCCCTCCCCAGGTCACCCTGAAGGATCTACCGGTGAGATAGGATTCAAACCAGCGAAGTGAAATTCCAGTGATGCCCAGTGATGAGAGTGTAGACAGGAGAATCTGATGATTGACAGTGTCAAAAGCAGCAGAGAGATCCAGCAGAATGAGGACTGACGATTTGGAATCAGCCTTTGCAGTTCGCAGGGCTTCAGTGACTGAGAGTAGCGCAGTCTCTGTTGAATGGCCACTCCTGAAACCTGACTGTTTAGCATCCAGCTTGTTGTAGTGTGAAAGAAACCGCGAGAGCTGGTTGAAGACAGCTCGTTCGAGTGTTTTCCCTATGAATGGAAGGAGAGAGACAGGTCTGTAGTTATCTAAAAGAGAAGCATTTAATGTAGTTTTTTTGATCAGTGGGGTTACCCGAGCCTGCTTGAATGCTGTGGGGAAGATGCCTGTGAGGAGAGATGTGTTGATAATGTGTGTGAGTGCCGGTAAGAGTGTGGGAGAGATTGTTTGGAGAAGATGTGAGGGGATCGGGTCGAGAGGACATGTTGTAGGATGGCTGGAGAGGAGAAGTTTGGATACTTCTGCCTCGGTGAGGGGACAGAAGGAGAAGACGGGAGCTAGAGCGGTGGATGTGGTTGATCGGAGGTCCTGCGGAGTTGAGAACTGGTTGCTGATTGTTCTAGTTTTGTCTGTGAAAAAAGAGGCAAAGTCATCAGCGGTTATCAAAGTGGTGGGAGGTGGAGGAGGGGGACAGAGGAGAGAATTAAATGTTCTGAAGAGATTACGCATGTCTGGAGCGCTGGTGATCTTGTTGTGGAAATGTGAGGATTTGGCAGTGTGGACTTCAGTAGAGAAAGATGAAAGCAAAGACTGATACCTACTCAGGTCCGACGGATCGTTTGATTTGCGCCATTTTCTCTCTGCCGCTCTGAGTTTGGTCCGATTCTCTCGAAGAACATCGGATAACCAGGGGTTAGAAGGAGCAGCCCGTGCTGGCCTAGAGGAGAGAGGACAGATGTCGTCTAGACAAGAGGTTAAGGTAGAGCTTAAAGTGTCAGTGGCTGCATTTACATCCAGAGAAGAGAAATGGGTAGGCGAGGGAAGAGAGGAGGATACTACAGAGGAAAGAAGGGAGGGGGAAAGGGAGCGTAGGTTGCGTCTGAAAGTAACCGGTAAGGGAGATGGTGGCACCTGAGTTGCAAAATGTAACGTAAATGTAATGAAGAAATGGTCAGAGATATGGAGTGGTTGTACCAGAATGTTATCTGTAGAACAATTGCGTGTATAAATTAAGTCGAGTTGGTTACCAGATTTGTGCGTGCTAGTAGTGGTGAGGCGTTTGAGATCAAATGAAGCTAGGAGTGACTGGAAGTCTGTAGCATAAGGCCTGTCTAGGTGAATGTTGAAATCGCCGAAGACTAAGAGTGGAGTGCCATCCTCCATGAAAGACGACAGCAGTCCGTCCAGCTCGTCTAGGAAGGTTGGTGGTATTTGGCCCGGCGGACGATAGATTACCACAATCTGGAGTCTTATAGGAGCTGTCACAGTAACAGCATGCGATTCAAATGAGTTGAGATTGCCTAGGGGAGAGTGGGTAGAGTATTTCCAATTGTTAGAAATGAGCAAGCCAGTGCCCCCACCCCGGCCAACTTGCCTAGGGGTGTGAGAGAAAGAGAAATTGTGAGAGAGAGCAGCTGGGGTTGCCGTGTCTTCTGGACGGATCCAGGTCTCAGTCAAGCCCAGGATGCTGAGTGTGGAATGTAAGGAAAATGCAGAAATTAAGTCGGCTTTGTTGACAGCTGACTGGCAATTCCAAAGACCTACAGAGAAAGAAAGAGGTGCAGTGGAAGATGTAGAGATAGTGCGCAGGTTAGCAGGGTTACGTGACCTTCTGCATGTATTTTTAGAGCGAGGTAGAGAGAGAACCGGAATGGTTTGGAAACACATGATAGTGGATAGGAAAGCGTGAGGACAGATATAAAGGATACTTAAGTGTGCGCTCGGTGTCGTTGCTCGGTCAAAGTCGCGCAGGAAAAAGTCGTCTGTCTTTACACTCCTTGGTCTTCACACGAGGAGGCTGAACGCTTCCGCTGACGCAGACTAAGAAACTAGAGTGAAAACAGCTGTTGCCGGCTTCTGATCAGCCCAGCCAATAAGGTTAAAGGACTGCTAAATAGCTCAAGACGAAACTAACACTTTGCACAATCACAAAGGCTCGTTCTCAGCTGAGGCGCAAATTATTCTAATTTCCAGTAAGTGCAATTAACAGAGAAAACAATGAAAATGCAGAGTAGAAATAGGTAGGAAACAAACTATTCCTTCCTAGTAGCAAGTTAATTATTTAAACAACAGAACTGCAACCAAGTTATTCAAAACACTTACGCAGCTGTAGTCCGTCTCTTCTGGTGACAAATCGGCTTTCCCCAATTTTTGTTATGTGCCCAAATTCAATTAAATTCAATTCAAGTTTATTTGTATAGTGCTTTTTATGATACAAATCGTTGCAAAGCATCTCTACAGGAATTTAAGTTTCCACAATATACAGTCAGGTCCATAAATATTGGGACATCGACACAATTCTAACATTTTTGGCTCTATACACCACCACAATGGATTTCAAATGAAACGAACAAGATGTGCTTTAACTGCAGACTGTCAGCTTTAATTTGAGGGTATTTACATCCAAATCAGGTGAACGGTGTAGGAATTACAACAGTTTGCATATGTGCCTATGAATATGAATATAGATTATAAAATGCATTATGTGAATGCTTGGCTAAAGAGATGTGTCTTTAATCTAGATTTAAACAGAGAGAGTGTGTCTGAACCCCGAATGTTATCAGGAAGGCTATTCCAGAGTTTGGGAGCCAAATGTGAAAAAGCTCTACCTCCTTTAGTGGACTTTGCTATCCTAGGTACTACCAAAAGTCCAGAGTTTTGCGACCTTAGGGAGCGGGTTGGATTGTAGCGTGGTAGAAGACAAGTTAGGTACGCAGGTGCTAAACCATTTAGGGCCTTATAGGCAAGTAATAATATTTTGTAAATGATACGGAACTGAATAGGTAGCCAGTGCAGAGACTGTAAAATTGGGGTAATATGATCATATTTTCTTGACCTGGTAAGAACTCTAGCCGCTGCATTTTGGACTATCTGTAGCTTGTTTATTGAAGATGCAGGACAACCAGCTAGCAGTGCATTACAATAGTCCAGTCTAGAGGTCATGAATGCATGAACTAGCTTTTCTGCATCAGAAACAAGCTTCGAAGCTTGGCAATGTTTCTAAGATGGAAGAATGCTGTTTTTGTAACATGGGAAATATGATTTTCTGTTTGCTGTCTAATATAACACCCAGATTTTTGACTTTAGAGGACGTAACAGTACATCCATCTAGTTGCAAATTATAATCCAAGAGATTCTGTGTACAGTTTTTTGGTCCAATAAGTAATATCTCTGTCTTATCTGAATTTAATAGCAGGAAATTATTGGTCATCCAATCTTTTACATTTTTTACACAATCTATTAGCTTAGATAGTTTAGAAGTTTTATCTGGTCTTGTTGAGATATATAATTGAGTATCATCAGCATAGCAATGAAAACTAATCCTGTATTTTCTAATAATATTACCAAGAGGCAACATGTAAATTGAAAATAGCAGAGGACCTAGGACAGATCCTTGTGGTACTCCATACTTTACTGGTGATAATTGAGATGACTCTCCTTTTAAATGAACAAAGTGGTAGCGATCGGACAGGTAGGATCTAAACCATCTTAAAGCCTATCCTTGAATACCAATATAGTTTTGTAATCGATCTATGAGTATATTATGGTCTATAGTGTCGAACGGAGCACTAAGATCAAGTAATACTAGCAATGAGATGCAGTCTTGATCTGAAGCAAGTAGTAAGTCATTTGTAATTTTAACAAGTGCAGTTTCTGTGCTATGGTGAGGCCTGAAACCTGACTGAAATTCTTCATAGAGATCATTTTTTAGCAAGAAGGAGCACAATTGAGCAGACACAACTTTTTCTAAAATTTTTGACATAAACGGAAGATTTGAAATGGGTCTGTAATTTGCCAGTTCATTAGAATCTAGTTGTGGTTTCTTAATAAGAGGCTTAATAACCGCCAGCTTGAATGGTTTTGGGATGTGACCTAAAGATAACGATGAGTTAATAATATTGAGAAGCGGTTCTTCTGCTACAGGTAACAACTCTTTCAGTAGTTTAGTGGGTACAGGATCTAATAAACACGTTGTTGGTTTAGATGCACTGATAAGTTTATTTAGCTCTTCCTGTCCTATAGTTGTAAAGCACGGCAGTTTTTCTTTGGGTGCGATGAATGAAGCTGAAATACTAGACGCAGTAGAATCTACATTTGTTATTGTATTTCTGATGTTATCTATTTTATCAGTAAAGAAATTCATAAAGTCATTACTATTAAACTGTGAGGGAATATTTAGATCGGGTGGCGTCTGTTTATTTGTTAATCTAGCCACTGTGCTAAATAAGAACCTTGGATTGTTTTGGTTATTATCTATGAGTTTGCGGATATGCTCTGCCCTGGCAGCTTCTAGAGCCTGTCTATAGCTGGACATACTGTTTTTCCACGCAATTCTAAAAACTTCCAAGTTAGTTTTTCTCCATTTGCGCTCAAGAATACGAGTTTCCTTCTTGAGAGAATGAGTATAACTGTTGTACCATGGCGCAGTACGGTTTTCTCTAACCTTTTTCAATTTGAGGGGGGCAACAGCTTCTAATGTATTAGAGAAGATAGTGCCCATGTTGCTAGTTATTTCTTCTAGTTCATGTGTATTTATGGGTACACAGAACAGTTGATATAAATCAGGCAGGTTATTTGTGAATCTGTCTTTGGTGGCTGGAACAATAGTTCTGCCCGGACGATAACGCGGAGCCATATAACTAATATCAGTAATACGCAGCATGCACGATACAAGGAAATGATCAGTAACATCATCACTTTGAGGTACGATACCTATATCAGTAAGATCAATTCCATGCGATATAATTAAATCTAGCGTATGATTAAAATGATGAGTGGGCCCGGTGACGTTTTGCTTGACTCCAAGAGAGTTTATTAGGTCAGTAAACGCAAGTCCTAACGCATCATTTGTATTATCAACGTGAATGATAAAATCTCCGACAATTAGCAGTTTATCAACATTAACCAATAGATCTGAGAGGAAATCTGCAAATTCTTTTAGGAAATCTGTATATGGTCCTGGCGGTCTATACACAGTAGCCAGAGCAAGAGACAGGAGAGATTTCTTTTGCATATCTAACAGTGTAACATTAAACAGAAGTATTTCGAAGAATGAGGTCAGCTGACTTCTTGAATATACTGAATGACCAGGTATTGGTCGACTCTCCCATTATCAATACAAGACCTTGGCAAAAAAATGAATGCAACTCTGGACGGGATAAAATGTTGTGACGTTGCAGAAGCTTATCGAAATGATGCCACGGTGAATGGGTGCCGTAATCAAAGCTAAAGGAGGTCCAACGAAATATTAAGTGTGTGTGACTTTTTTTTTTTGGACGGACAGTATATTTAGGCATTATGATCACTTATAATCAAAATCAATAAGCAAAATCAGATCCATTATCATGCTAAAAACCCGTCACTCATGAATCATCACATCTATCTGCTGAGCCCTAGTGATTGGCTAAAAGTGCGGCCGCACTGTCTACATCAACACCAGTCATCTTTGCTGTGTGTGTGTGTGTTATTAACGTCGTGATGACTGATTGGATGAGTATATGCACACTTGGGCTTGTTTGTTAACCAATTAGCCTGTGCAATTTATATGTTTGAAAACTGCCAAACTGAACTCAAACCAGCCAAAATTTTGTCCAGCCGCCCAAGCCAATATTTACCCGCACAATCAAATTCAAAAGGTTTAGGCTGCTTGTCATTGGAGAATCATTGAGGTTCATTCTTGTTTCGCAGCACGTTTGAGGTTATGATCAGTGTAAATATGTGAATAAAAAACTAAATTAAATTAAATCGGACTAAACCTCTCCATTCATATGAATTAGTTTAATTAAGTTTTTTTTTTTAAGCATCAAACTGGTCGTTGCGTTGACTGTCAGCGGAGGGATAAAAATCTCTCAGAATTCATTAAAATATCGGTAACACTTTACAATACGTGTGCACTAATAAGCATTAATTAATGCTTAACTAATGCACAGATAATACTGAATTAATGTATAACTCATGATTATCTAAGCTATTTGTTAATGATTTCCACATTAGCAACTAATAAAGAGTCTGTCTGGTTAATATATTAGTTCATATATGAATTGTTATCAATTAAATATGTCATTGTGGATTAATTACTTAATTTATTAACTAATAGTGTTAATTAACTTGTTAATTACCACAGTGAGCCAAAGCCTTGTATTTCAACTTCCAGGCAAAAGAGGTAAAGTAATATGCATTAATAAATGATTAATTACTGCATTATTTGTGCAAATTCATGTGTGAATTACTACAATTACTAAATGATGAGTTAATAATGATATGCCTCAACAAGTAAAGTCACAACATAATAATATATTTGCAAACCATCAGCTAATAATTAATTAATGACCATCACTAGAGTTTATAAAAAGCCATTTATTAAAAGTAGATTAAACATTCAAGCACTTTCCAAACACGTTTCCATAACACATACATTAAAACAAATCATTAAAACATTTACAAAACATAAAATTAAATATATACTCCCCTTTCTATAACAACCGTTAGCCTAAACACACACACACACACACACAAAACTAAAGAGAGAAAAAAAAACTAAAGAAAAATTTAAATAAAAAAGGGAAGATGATTATTCTAAATTCTTATTAGTACCACAAAAGCAGTCATAACCAGTAACTACACTGCTTAAAATGTCCTTAGAACTATGAGAAACAGGTCTAATGTAACTTTACTTTTTTTGCAGAATGTCTAACAGGTTATTGTCCTGTTTCATGGAATATTATTGTGTAATTTAGTAGTAAAATATAGAAATTTTATTTTCTTACTGTAGTAAAATATAGAAATATTATTATTTTACTAACATTACTAAAAAGAGAATGTAAAATCATGAAAGTAATCAATACATTGGATAATGTGTTGTAATGTGTTGTGATAATCTGCATATAGACTGAGTTTACATGGGCAGAGATGGAAAGTTCCAGAACAAAAAGCCAGGTGAGGACACAAGGACATTGAAATCGCCTCCAACCAATGGCCAGATATTTTAAAAAGGGCCGTTTCAGCAATATTCCACCATCAGATAGCAGATGGAGAAGGCCGCAAAATATTGGTGGCAGGCCAAAAAGATATGGCCAATAAAAAATAGAAAGCGCCAACCTTGAGACATTGATAATTAGAGGGTATAAAATGTGGCATCTGAACAAACAAAGACTCAGTGAGACGGTGAATGTGGCGGCTGTCTTACTCTGTGTAATAAAGTCTTCCTTTGACACCTGAAACTCTGCTGTTTTGAGCCTCTCTGACTGAGATCCAGACAAGCAACAACCTCTCTGGGCCACTACACTATTTTAAATTCTTATTTAGTAACACTAGAGTCATTTAGTACCAAAAGCAGTCAAAACCAGTAACACCACTGCTTAACATGTCCTGATGAACAGGTCTAATGCAACATTTACTTTTTCAGAATGTCTAGCAGACCATTGGCTTGTTTCATGGCACTGATCTGACTTGCATTTGGCTCTAAGATGCATTGAGCCATACATTTTTGTAGACTGTCCCCTTTTTTGAAACCAGCCCTCAGGATCTTGAGGAGTTTTTACTGGAATAAATGCATGAAAGAACAGAAACGCAAATGAGGACAAAACATTCTACCATTACTAACACTAATATATACAAATAAGGTACTTTTAAGTCCATAGCATTGTCTTGAAATCAACCTAACCCAAACTAGCTGTGGTCTCTGTGAATACATTGAGTGACAATTGTAACTTGTCATGTAGTACCTCTTTTGAAATCGCCAGCCCGTGCTTTCTTTGATTTCTTCTTTTTTGGTTTATTTTTGTACTTCTTTCGTGAAGGCTCAGATGAATCAGAGCTGGAGTCATCTGAAGATGTTGTATGTGGGATGCTGTAGGGGTCTGGGGCTGTCCTGGAATTTCAGCTTTCAGTTTAAGGGCTGTGACAGACAAAAGAGGATGTATAGATAAATATCTCTTCTTTGAGTCTTGAACTACAGAAATAAAAAAGTGTGTCTGTCTGTCTATCTAATATATATTTATCTGTTTGGAATCTCACTGTATTGCCCCATTTACTGCATCCTCACACAGGAAGTACATGTATTACTCACAAGGAAATCAACCAAATTAAACTGTTTTCAAATAAACAACATACCAAGTGGACAGTATGGGTTAATTATTTTTTATTTTAGATTTCATTTTCTTTTCTGTTGCACAATAATCAGTAATTCACAATTTGTGCCACAGGAGTGGAGGGGGAACGTACCATCTTCCAGTCTCTCTCTGAGAAAGTTTCTCTCTTCAGTCAAAGACTCCAGAGCATGGATCTTCTCTTTCAGCATCTCAACTGTTTGTTTTGTTTTGGAAAGAGTTATATGGGCAGTTGGAGCCTCTTCTAAAAGACAAAAAATAAAAATATGTATGCATGAACAAAGTGTGCAGGTGAATATGAAATATTTGTGTCAGAAATACAGTATTCAAGTTTTTATTTTTTTTTGGCAGCAATGATATTACGCAGCGCTGCTAGCACAGGTAGCGTGCCTTGCAACCATGGACTCATTTGTGAGAGAGGCTGCGTAATATCATTGTGCCTGCTGCACTCGTGGTACGACAGCAAAATTCCTTGATTATTACACTGGAATGAGAGTATAGTTCCTAGACGTATCGGCCTAGAAAATCTAAAAAAGAAAAGACTACAGAAGAGTCAAGCTTTAAATAGGAAAATTATCAAAACATTTTTCAGTGAGATGCTAATGGTCTAATCCGATTCAATGATCTATGCTAAACTAAGCTAAAAGTGCTACCGCCAGCCCCAGAGATCGGCTGAATGGATTCGAAAACGGTCAAATTCAACTGTTTAGGGGAGTTGGAAAATGAGCCTATTTTCAAAAAAAGTGGAGTGTTCCTTTGCCTCACTTGCAGCACGCCCCTCAAATAGAGCTGTTCTCAAAGAGAAGGTCAAAAATGGGATAGAAAATTATATAATCTGGATGTGTTTTAGGCAAAATCCTCAATAACATTATAAATAGACCTCAGAGTACATTATAAAATTAAAAATAAATGCAGTTCATGACCCCTTTAAAAGAGAGATGTAACCAAATAAGATGTTGAAATCATTTTAACTTTCAGCGGCACTTTAGAAGGCTCAGCTGACTAGCAAAGCCAATTTTTGCTTTCCTTCCTGATGACACAAAGTTCAAATGATTTTCAACGGTCGCTTTATCGCATCCAGTGCAGGCAGACGTTTTCCTCTTTAGGTTTTTTATCTGCCATCTCTATCTTTCTGTCACTCGGCTCGGCTGCTCACTGAACGCTCTCTCCTCTGGATCATGAGTAGACACGCCCTTTACTGCTGATTGGCTACAAGTTTGTTTTGGTACTCGCCCCCGAGCGTTTTTCAAAAATTACATACCCCACCTCTAAGCACAAGTCTGCTGAGCCTCTGTACAAATCACCATGGTACACATTATGTTATTATTACTAACTAATATTCAGTACAGATGCACAAAGTGTAAAACAAGACCTTACAACTTACCTTACAAACAAAAAAGAAAGAAAAAAAACTAAAAAAAATGCAAATATCTTGGATGCTAATATTTGCTTGGTTGCTGCATTTGTTGCATTCCTCTGCTGTTAGGCTCATCAATAGCATGATATTACAATGTTGCGATTTTTGCAACAGCCCTTTGTGGAGTATGTTTATGATTGATGGATGCACTTTAGCATTCAAACTTAGGGGCCCCCCATTCACTACCAATATAAAGCTTGGAAGAGCCAGGATATTTTACTGTAACTTTGTTTGCATTCGTCTGAAAGAAGAAAGTCATATAAACCTAGGATGGCTTGAGGATGAGTAAATCATGGGATAATTTTGTTTTAACTAACAAGATAATTAAGGCCACCCAAGATGTGTACAACTTCCTTTGTTGTGCTGAACAAAAATGAAGAATTTTAGCTCTTTGAGGTCCTATCAGTAGAAGTCAATGTGCACCAAAAAGCTTAAAAAATACATACAGTATATATATATATATATATATAAACAGTATACACTATGGTTGTTCATTGTGAAATCTTGTTTCCGCCAGTAAATAATATAAATAAATTAATTAAAAAGGTCATTGCGAGGAATAAAGTCAGAATTGTGATATAAACTCGCAATTACAAGAAAAAAAGTCAGAGCAGCAAGTTCTCGCAATTCTGAATTTTTTTTCTCAGAATTAGTAGATATTAGCATGCAATTGCATGTTATAATATCCACTTATGAGGAAAAAAAGACTGACGTTTTTTTCTCAGAATTGCGCGTGTAATAACTTTATTCAATTGCGACTTTTTATCACGCAATTCTGAAATTCTGACTTTATAACTCGAGTTTTTATCTAGCAATTCTGAAAAAAAAAAACTGAATTTAGAGTTATAAAGTCAGAATTGCGTGATGAAAACTCGCAGTTGCAAGAAAGAAAGAAAAAAAGTCAGAATTGCGACTTTAGGCCTATGTCACGCAATTCTGACTTAACTCGCAATTGTGAGTTTATCTCGCAATTCTGAGAAAAAGATCCGAATTCTGATATAAATATTCTGTTACTTTTTAAAAAAAATATATTTTTATCTAGAGGTATTCATACGTTTTGTTGCAATAACAGGCTAGCAGTACAAGTCAGCCTCTGCCACGTGTACGTTATGCTTAATGTTACTTTAAGCAAATGGGTCGAACATAACTGCTAAAGCTTTAAAACTCACCATATACATCAGAACTATATTTAGATGGTATTTTGCGATTTATCCGCTTACTTCTTTTAGTACTTTGGCTTGCCATCGCTGTCACAGTTACAACGGCGCTGTATGCCTCCAGGTGCTCGCACGTTTCTTGCTGCGTGTGTTCTGTCAGATGATTCTGACCTCATCAGGAAACATTGGTTCCACTTTAATCACAGAGGCCTGCCGCTCCCCCCTAAACATAACGTGGAGCTCAGGTGGATCTTGTACATCTTTGCTGTTGTCAAATGATGTAACTAATGTCAGAGTGGGTGCTATGCCATATATTTGAACTTTGTTTAAAATTCGCTAAATATTTACACCCCCCTCCATGTTCAGTTCAATTTGCAGTTCGTATGGGTGGCCAGATGGTGGCCTGACTTGCTTTAATTGTAATTGTCAATTTAAAAAAAATTCATATAATATAACCAGTCTTTTATGGAAAACATTTTTTATCTTCTATTTAACAGTTAAAAACACAAAATCTGGCATCATATGTTATCTACATCAAGTTAATTTGTCACCAATATAATATTAAAACAAACCTAACCCCTTATGTTTATTTAAAATGATAAATGTTCACAGGAAATATGATGTGAAAGTTTATTGGCAGATTTTCTGACTGAAAAAGGAATCTGGCAACCTCTAGTTACACCCATTAAAAAAACTGTAATCTTTTCATTTTTAAATGTTTAATTATTGCATTGACATAAAACCTAGTTAACTTTATTGCAAGGTTTCCAAAAGTCATGTAAACGGTGTCCTGTATTTTTTATTTTTTTTGGTAACTACTGCTACTGAGAACCCCGGAAATGCATTTTTGCGGCTGAATTGAGGTCAAGAAGTCAGTATCACACTGAGGCTGAGACGATTGGTTTTATGTACTGTATACAATTTGTATTACTGCTTGTTTGAAAATGAATCTAACGACAGAGCTGTTACTTCTGCTGATCGATAAGCCAACTAAGAAGACTACTGTAAGACTCATAAAATGGCTACAGAATAAAAGACTTTAGCAAGGAAGATGTCGTGTCAGATTTGTGGTCTTGGCATGAAAATGAAAAGACTCCACGATACATCGGATGGCTTTCACTGGTAGGTTGTATCAGTCTGCACATTTGGCACGATTTTATTTGACGCCTCGAATGCTATTTTATGTGAAGTATACAAGGTATACTGTATTACAAGTGCTTTGCAACTGTCAGGTTGTTACATCACTGGCAATCTGTCATTGGCAGCCAAGTTTACTGTAGCAGTTAGACTGTAACGTTAGTGAACTATTTTCCTATTTTACAAAAAATCGGCAGTTACGAAGAGGAGAAATAATATAAATATATTCTTAAATTGTAATATTATTTCACTCTAATAAAAGCCCTGCCTAAATGATCTAAAATGGATGTATTACTTTAGAAACTAAAACTAAAATACAGTCGCGGTCGTATCTCTATTTCATTATTTTTCTTGTCATAAATCATAACTATTGGCCACCCTTTACGTCTGTCTGTGGGGTTTGCAAGTATTTAACCAAAAGAGCTTCTTCCTAAACCTCATAACTCCATTAGCTCCTCAAACTGCTGCACGCGGTTACATCTCAGCTTGCTGCAGTCTGAAGGTAAAGAAAGACTGTAGTTAGAATATACAGCGTTTCCTTTACTCAAGAAATACTATATTTATAAAAGTTTGTTAGTCTAGCATATGTTGTTTGTTTTCACAGCCAGTGCCGTTTTAAGTGTTATCTTTTATAACATGATAATTTGACCAAATGACAGAAAAAACTGTGCGCCCACATAGCGACAGAAAATTATATAATGAGTTAATATAATGAGTTAATGAAAACGTAATGCGATGCACTTTTGTTGCCTTCACATCAGACATTTTCTAATTCCCACTTAAATCGGGATGGCGAGTGTGTTGCATTCAAGTGCTTTGTTGTCAGAATGCACAGGAATCATGGAGGACACCAGGTTTATTCCTGCATATTTATTGGGAAAATCGTATTAAAGCCAAAATTATATTTAGTGTCCTATTCACTAACAACCATATAAACATTCACAATGCTATACATTTGTTTTGGCTCTTACATTATAGAGATGGTCACAGAGAAATAAATACTTTTAATTATATTGTAAAGTACATATGATGTATCTAGATATTATCATTTAACATTTCCTTATGGTTTATCCAGGGAATGCAGACATCAAAGCCTCAGAGTAGGACGGTCAGAGCTAAATCACTCTTTCAGAATTAAAAACATTCCCTGTCTTCATGGATGACATTAATTTACCGGTAAGTCAACACTGTTTACCCATGTGGTCTTCAGTAGGCTACATGTTTGATCTGGCTTAGGGAGTAACTTCAATCAATGAATAAATCAATCAATTAATAAATAAGTAAATAAAATTATTGGAACACTTTGACCAAAAAAAAAAAGCTGGAATACATTTATGATTGCATTTTTCCAATTACAACAAAACAAATTGCAATCTAATGCAATGTAGATGTGCACGTGATTATAGTTAAGTGTTCTGATTCTCTTTTACCGGTCATGACTCATGTAAGTTCTGGAATATCCATTCCGGATTAAATATACCACATCATTTTTTAGTGTGTTTAAAACACCCCGTAGCTTCAAGTGAAGCAGTCAGTCATATGAAAAATAAGTAAGCCATGCATTTATCTTTACTAGGTTTTCTCAGGGATTGCACCTCAGACAAATCGACATGAAGCAAGATGGGATTGCAAGAAGTTCCCGAACTATGTCCAAGATGGCTGCAGCATTAAGACAGGTTTGCAGGTGTGCTATGAGTCGCTATACACGAAGACGTGGGCAAATTATTGGACATCCCAGAGAATTTGCTGTTATTGACGAAAGCAGCTTCCGTCATAAACGGAAGGTGAGTAAAGGGTGACAGCTCAGTGTTCTGTCTATTACCAATGAAATATTCACATTGTGAAGTCATATGTTATGGTATGCTCCACGAAGGAATGCAGGAATCGAGAGGGCAAGTACTAAACAGGGTTTTAATGACAAAAGAGTTTCTGAATACAAGGAATTAAACTTCTACAAACATATACATAACTTTAAGACACGACAAACTAGACCAGGGAACTCTAGACTTATAAAGACCAGGAAACAAAAGAGCAAACAAGATAATTAACACAAAACAGGTGACCGGACTAAACGGTGATTACTAATTAATAGGAAACAAGAACAGGAACTACCAAATAAGGTCAAAACAGAACTGAAAGGAAACTAATCCGTGACATCATAAAGGAGTAACCTACAGTTGAGATCAAAACTAGAGAACAATTAATGATTTTTTTCAGAAATAAAATTCATTCAGAATTTGAAGGAATTTTAGTTGTGGCCATGCCATGCTAGTAGAACAGTGTTTTACAAAATAACCAAAGCACTTCAACAAAAAGCTTTATTTAAAAAGCTTAAAAAAAGCAGTGGTCAAAATTAGAGAACCGCAATGATTGTCACACAGAGAAAGATTACATTTGAAATCTCTAAAGGCACATCACAGCAGTCAAACATTAGTAGGACGTGTACAGACCCGTGCTTTGAATGACTTCAGCACATCTGAGGCCAGTCTCTGCTGTGATCTTTGCCCACTCTTCTCTTCCACAGTTTGCTGACTGTAATGGATTTCTTAGCCATAACTTTGTCACCAGGGCTCTGGACTGGCCATTTCTTTATTTCAATGTTTTCAGCTTGCTTTCATCACTGAAGTGAACTTTGGGCCAGTTCTCCTCTGTCCACACAACATGCTCCTCAGCAAAAGCAAGAGAAAAAATGATCTTAAATGTCGAGAAACTGTATGCTGAGGCAGATGCTTACCCTGTTCAGAGCTGAAATGGCGAGCAATTCCGGCTGCAGTGTTGAGCTGATTGCCCATTCAGATTCTCTGCATTCTCCTGTCCTCTTGTGCATTTATCTTTCGTGGATGACCAGCCTTTTTGGGGGACTTGAATGAGTTAGTGACATTGTAAAGATGCAATATTCTAGAAATCACAGATTTGAAATGACCGACTTCTCTTGCTATGGCTGACAGGGTCACCCCTTTGGCCTTCATCTGGACGATCTGCTGTCACTTTAGAACAGTTCACCATCTTGTCATTGAAATCTGGAATGTTAGACTGCCAGTTAAATAGGGTTTGTCAGATACTGTAATTAAAGAAATTAGCACCGGGTGCCAGATTAACACCAATAACTGGAAGTTATCTGTTAGTGTTCTCTAATTTTGATAAGTGTTCTTTTTCAAATATCTCCTTTAAGTTTTTCTATACTGTACAATATAACTAACATTTCTTATAAATATAATTAACACTATTAGTTAATAAATTAATTAATCCACAATGACATATTTAATTGATAACAATTCATATATGAACTAATATATTAACCAGACAGACTCTTTATTAGTTGCTAATGTGGCAATCATTAACAAATATCTTAGATAATCATGAGTTATACATTAATTCAGTATTATCTGTGCATTAGTTAAGCATTAATGCTTATTAGTGCACACGTATTGTAAAGTGTTACCATAAATTATTTTAACCCAAAATGCTCCTTCAAACTGGTTGTCTTTTTAAAATACAAATCTTGTGTAATCCCAGGCTATCTGTAATCAGAAGCACGTTTAAAACTGGAATATAATTCATTTCATTCACATGTGTTTCATAAACACAATCCTTTCTGGATTACAATCTGCCATCATAATGATACATTGCATTACTCCAGCTGTGAGAAAAGGCTATAAACGAATCGTCACCTGCAGGATCCTCACATGTGATAGATAGCCTAGTAGCCGGGACAACTTCTTTATGTTTACAGACATGACGTAATGACGCAGTGCCATGCTTGAATTTCCTGCGAAAACCTACCTGTACCACTCAAATTAGTGTGAATGGCCTTGAGCTATTACCTAAATAAACTGCGAAAAGATTGTTTTCTAAAACATCATGGACGGAATGATCCTGAGAGCGCTGTACAAGCCCATGGCGCCATCTGCAGGACAGTTAAAAGCGTTCAAATGATTCAAAGTGCCAGAATCAGCGCGTCCACCTGGTGATTTTTTTATGAATGGCGGTGAGAATTTGAAATTGCTAGTGCTGCCATAAAACTCCCAACGGTTTTGTAATTATAAAACAGGCTGTAGTCTGACGCGCTACTGTTCCTAGTTTCACACAGTGAATTCAGTGCCACATGTGTGATTTTGTGTTCAGTAGCCCAGGATGCCAAATCATCTTCTAGTGAAGTTGGATCAGATTCTGATTCTGATTCGGTGTCTGATTCACTGTCATCAAGAACACTTGCCATATTGACATCTTCAGTCTCATCAACATGAGAGAGACAGTCCATAAATATTTCTTCATCAATTTGACCTTGACAGGTGTTACTCTGCATGCAACCCAACTCCTTCCCCCAAGATGTTGCCTGTATTGTCTGCAGTTGTTGATCCACCTTGTCCTTTGCTTGTCTTCTGAGTGTCATTCGAAGCCATACTATTAAGACCTTAACATAAACAAAACCTTTTTTTTTTTGTTGTTTACTGGCCTACCAAGTCATGTGCATTAACATAATGTACATACCTTTAGTTGGTTGACGGATGGTAGTAGATTACTTTCTGTAGTCAAATTAAACAAAGGACAGTGTTAAATGCAGAAATTTAAATACCTACATTAAAAAAATAAACATTTTATCTAAATCTTTACTTGTGTACTGATGCATTTTATGGTTATATAGACAGATATGTATATCTGATTTAAATCAAAGATTGAATATGACAGTCTTCCATAACTGAGGTTTAAATATAGATTTAATTCTCATTTCATCACCCTATGTTCTTGTGCATTTCATTTGTGGCCACTTAAGTCGTGGCCTAATGGTCAGAGAGTTGGACTCGTAATCCGAAGGTTGTGGGTTCGAGTCTCGGGCCGGCAGGGATTGTAGGTGGGGGGAGTGAATGTCCAGCGCTCTCTCCACCCTCAATACCACGACTGAGGTGCCCTTGAGCAAGACACCGAACCCCCAACTGCTCCCCGGGCGCCGCAGCATAAATGCTGCCCACTGCTCCGGGTGTGTGTTCACGGTGTGTGTGTGTGTGTTCACTGCTGTGTGTGTGTGTTCACTGCTGTGTGAACTGTTGTGTGTGTGTGTGTGTGTGTGTTCACTGCTGTGTGTGTGCACGATGGATGGGTTAAATGCAGAGCACGAATTCCGAGTATGGGTCACCATTCTTGGCAGTATGTCACTTCACTTAAGTGCCACTTTAAAGCATAATCAGTTGCACCTAAGTGATCTGCTCACATAAAATTATACATCTACACACACACACACACACACAAGTTTGGTACTGGTAAGATTTTAATGTTTTTGAAACTGACTATAGAGGCTGTTTATTTGAAGGTACACTAAAAACAAAATTGTTAAATTTTCACTATATATTAATTGCAATTATTATTTATTTATTTTTTTAGCATTAAATCCGTGTATTAAAATGATTTCCAAAGAATCATGTGACACTAAAAATATGCTGAAAATTCAGCTTTGCTTCCAGGAATAAATAGCATTTTAAAATAGAAAACGGCACTTTCTTTCTTTCATATGTACGTATTTATGTAATAAAATTTTTGCCTTTTCACAATTTTTACAGCATTTGATTAATTGCAGTCTTGGTCTTCAATTTATACACAACTACATACAGTAAACTAACTTAAGAACTGTGATATAGCAAGACATTAACTTCTCGATGTCTAAATGCATTTATGTACACTGCTGTTCAAACGTTTGGGATCAGTAAGATTTGTAATGTGTTTTTTGTAAGTCTTTTTTGTGTGTTTTTTGTAAAATATTAATTAACATTAATAATAAGTAATGGGTATCTATTTTAATATTCTTTACAATATAATTTATTTCTGTGATGTGCAGCTGTATTTCAGCATCATTACTGCAGTCTTCAGTGTCACATGATCTTCAGAAATCATTATAATATACTGATTTATTATCAGTGTGGGAAACAGTTTATTTTTTAGAACCAGTGATCCTTTTTCAGGATTCTTAAAAACAACAGCATTTATTTAAAATAGAAATCTTTTGTAACAATAATGGCAGTGTACTTGATATCAATCTAATCTTCAGGAGAGAGTTGATTGGCGCTTAGTCTCGCGAGATTTAAATAGATTTCCTCTGTTTCAAGGCATGCTCCATTAAACCAAAAGAAGGCGGCATGCGCTTGGCTGTTCGGTGCTGATGTTGCAAGAACAACACCGGATCAAAGCTAGTCGATGGGGGAAATTGATCATCAGCGTCATGGTGCCAGCGAAGCCTGAATGGCTTGGTTTGGTAAACTTGAAACGAAATCCTGTAATCACTGTTTAATTTGTACATTGAATTCTGTTTTATTTTTCAAATAGCGACAATACTCACACAACGACAATTTTAAATAGAAAAAAGGCAAAAAACACAATATTACAACAACAAAAAAAGATACAGTTATTGTAAAAACATGAAACTATTTATAACAGTGTTTTATAATTATATCGGTGTCACTGATTAAAGTGTTAGTCATTTACTCACCCTCTTGTTGTTCCAAACCTGTATGAATTCTTTGTTCTGGTGAACACAAAGGAAGATATTTTAAAGAATGTTTGTAACCAAGCAGTTCCATGGTATTTTTCCCTACTATGGAAATCGGTGGTGGCTAAAGCTGCACCATTTTGGGGCTACTAAAGTCGATTATTTCATATATTTATATGATGTGATGCTCTTTTTGTGTACATTGTTACATAAAATGCTCTTACCTTGTTTCTTTTCTTCACCCAATACCTTAGGACAGACCAGCCTGTGATCTCCTAAGACACCCAAATCCACCCCTGGTCCACGATCATTCCCACATCTGTGTCTCACCACAGTCCATCACCAGTGTGATCCACAGTCCATAATTTTTTTTAATGGTGCTTTTAAACAAAATGTTAAATGTAATATGCGAGGTAAGCCATGGCTGGGTGTATATTACACAATTTTAATATATGCCATGGAGGTAAAGAACTACATGAACTGAATCCATAAATCACCTCTTAATTATAATGATCAGGGGTGCCCAATTCTGTTCCTGGAGTGAGTTCAAATCCAACACTGATCTAACACCCCTTTCTGTAATTACTGAACCAGCCATTTATGATCTTCAGGAGCACTCGTTAGTGTTTAAGAAGGGTTGGAGCTGAACTTTGCAGGAAGTTGTATAGTTATATAGACAGGTAAGTCTTGGGGGTAATTTTTTTATTTTACCTTGAAAAGGTAATTTAATTCGAGGTAGGATGTACTGTAATTTCATTAACTACTGTATAGATAGAACATGTCTGTGTAAAACAATAGCGAATTTAACAAACACGTCTCAAGTTTAACATTAAAATTTGTTATCGTCAGTCCAAAAATAATTGTATGCATTTGAAACATTAAGTAATGCAATATTTTTTGAGCAATTAGTATAGTATCTCATTACACTGTTGAAGTACACAAATAACTTTCTTTGGAGTAACTTTCTCAATATCAAATATTATATATGTGTACATTTATTCATTAATCCAATCACCAAGCTTGTAATGTTGAACACTTTTAAGTCTAATATGCTCTGTACAAAATAACTTGTATAGGTATGTAAGATCAAATTTATCTCTGAAGGATCAAACTAACAGAGACAGTTGGACAAACAGATTTAGAAGTGCATGATGTACAAACCCGATTCCAAAAAAGTTGGGACACTGTACAAACTGTGAATAAAAACAGAATGCAATGATGTGGAAGTTTCAAATGTCAATATTTTATTCAGAATACAACACAGATGACATATCAAATGTTTAAACTGAGAAAATGTATCATTTTAAGGGAAAAATAAGTTTTTTAAATTTCATGGCATCAACACATCTCAAAAAAGTTGGGACAAGGCCATGTTTACCACTGTGTGGCATCCCCTCTTCTTTTTATAACAGTCTGCAAACGTCTGGGGACTGAGGAGACAAGTTGCTCAAGTTTAGGAATAGGAATGTTGTCCCATTCTTGTCTAATACAGGCTTCTAGTTGCTCAACTGTCTTAGGTCTTCTTTGTCGCATCTTCCTCTTTATGATGCGCCAAATGTTTTCTATGGGTGAAAGATCTGGACTGCAGGCTGGCCATTTCAGTACCCGGGTCCTCCTTCTACGCAGCCATGATGTTGTAATTGATGCAGTATGTGGTCTGGCATTGTCATGTTGGAAAATGCAAGGTCTTCCCTGAAAGAGACAACGTCTGGATGGGAGCATATGTTGTTCTAGAACTTGGATATACCTTTCAGCATTGATGGTGCCTTTCCAGATGTGTAAGCTGCCCATGCCACACGCACTCATGCAACCCCATACCATCAGAGATGCAGGCTTCTGAACTGAGCGCTGATAACAACTTGGGTTTTCCTTGTCCTCTTTAGTCCGGATGACATGGCGTCCCAATTTTCCAAAAAGAACTTCAAATTTTGATTCGTCTGACCACAGAACAGTTTTCCACTTTGCCACAGTCCATTTTAAATAAGCCTTGGCCCAGAGAACACGCCTGCGCTTCTGGATCATGTTTAGATACGGCTTCTTTTTTGACCTATAGAGTTTTAGCCGGCAACGGCGAATGGCACAGTGGATTGTGTTCACTGACAATGTTTTCTGGAAGTATTCCTGAGCCCATGTTGTGATTTCCATTACAGTAGCATTCCTGTATGTGATGCAGTGCCGTCTAAGGGCCCGAAGATCACGAGCATCCAGTATGGTTTTCCGGCTTTGACCCTTACGCACAGAGATTGTTCCAGATTCTCTGAATCTTTGGATGATATTATGCACTGTAGATGATGATAACTTCAAACTCTTTGCAATTTTTCTCTGAGAAACTCCTTTCTGATATTGCTCCACTATTTTTCACCGCAGCATTGGGGGAATTGGTGATCCTCTTGCCATCTTGACTTCTGAGAGACACTGCCACTCTGAGAGGCTGTTTTTATACCCAATCATGTTGCCAATTGACCTAATAAGTTGTAAATTGGTCCTCCAGCTGTTCCTTATATGTACATATAACTTTTCCGGCCTCTTATTGCTACCTGTCCCAAGTTTTTTGGAATGTGTAGCTCTCATGAAATCCAATATTTGGCATGACATTTCAAAATGTCTCACTTTCAACATTTGATATGTTATCTATATTCTATTGTGAATAAAATATAAGTTTATGAGATTTGTAAATTATTGCATTCCTTTTTTATTCGTAATTTGTACAGTGTCCCAACTTTTTTGGAATCGGGTTTGTATTACGTGGTTAAAAGTTGTTCCTTTTTTTCTTTTTGTATTGTGCTTTTGGTCTCATTTGTTTCCAGTAATGATTGTAAGTCACATTTTGCCTGATCATTTAAAGCAATATTAATGTCCATGTAAAGCACAGTGTTATTTTGCATAAGTAAAGAAAAAAGTAGTGTTGGTGCCTCATTGTAAATATTACTATAAGACAAAAAATGGGACAAGGAATATGGATCCATTATCTACAAAATAATGTAATGTTTGCTTTTAAACATACTATACGTTCGTGTAGAAAGAAAAGCAAATATCAAAGAATATGGATTTTAAATGATTGTTATTTCTTCACGTATTTCCCTATAAATTAATTAAGCTGCAGCTTCCTGTCCTGACGCACATATCTGGCATATTTTGGGTGAAAAAGATACGTCGTATAGATGTCATTTAGAGGTCGGCAAGACGTCTCATTTAACAGCTCAAACAGCCGATCTACAGACGATCAAAATATGACTATAAAAAAAGAATGCAATGTTTTCCAGATGATACGCTCTTTAGCAGACATCTCCGCGACGTACGTGTGCTATCTGGGACACTTTTAACTTGAAATACAATGTTTAAAATCCTTCAGAAAACATTTTTATTTTGCATTTTTGTGTACCTCCATATCCCATCTGTGCTTTAAATACCTTTATTTCAAAATAAATGTATAATATTTTGGATAAAATACACATTTTAGTCGTGTCCCCAGGGTTTCACTCAGTCCTGTTACCATAACACATTCCCCTCTCTAAAAAACTGGGAAAATTCCACAAGACACATTTTCAACATAATATTGCAACATCTGGATCTTCTGAAGGCAATGAAATTACCGAAAGCATGTGGTCTTATTTTATTTTCTGTATATTTGAGGATATTGTAACAGTGGCTGTGAGCGTCATTATAAATATACTGTCCTGTTACCTAAATTATTTCTTAGATGTTACTTGTTTATTTTAAAAACACAAATCGTTGGTGAATCAATAGAATTTGTTGAGTATTCTCATAATATTAGAATGTACTCCATATGGCTAGATTATATGTATTTGCCGATTTTATCCTAAAATCACAATCCTGTTACTTTCAGTCCTGTTACTCATATATCCTATACTTATATATAGTAACTGAGTAAAAGTAACAGGAGTGAGTAATGTAATCAGAGTTATTAATGTAAATATTAGGCTACATCCATATTAATCTAGATAAATTTGAAAATCTTTTTCTCAAAGTTTTGGCCTTCTATCCACACGGAGACAATGCTTTTGCCCAGAGAAAACCTATGGTTGTTCCTGCATTTTATATTACATTCCTGCAAGTTTGACAGAAAATGTACTTGGACCTGTGGCAATTATGTATTAGACTCATATATAGAATGGCGTTTGAGTGTGAGCTGCACTATAAGAAAACCATATCCACAGAAAAACTTGAATACTATTTAAGTTTCTTGGTTTCTTGTGTACTTTTAGCTCCATATTTTGGGTTATTATCCTGTTGGAGGCATACGATATTATTACATACCTTCCCCAGTCTAGGGACGGGAAGGAGTAATAAAGAAAATGGTGGAGGAATGGAGGGAGTTTTTGCCTTCTACTGACTCACGCAACACCATAATCAATACAAAACAATATAAGATTTATTGAACACAAGGAAGCAAACAGAACTTCAGGAGGGGTCAAGGCCAACATAACAAACAGAACATACTAACTCTCAAAAGCAATTTACATACTCTAACAAATAAAAGAAAAAAGTACAAAATGCTACCCTACCTCCCTTAAATACCTCCCTACAGCTTCCCATAAAGAAAGAAAATAAGTAAATCTTGGTCTTAACAATATTATTTTTTTTTTTTAAGTACAAAACTCACGTTTGGGCTAAATGAAACCTCCCACAAGAGGATTAAAAGGCTTTCAATACTTTTGTCAACAACACATTAACCACAAACACAAAAGAAAAAGAACCCATCAGCAAACGGCACTCTTGCTCCAAGCCTCCACACTCCAGACATCTCAGCTCTGCCTTTTATCTCCCAAACATTTCGTCTGATGGACCAATCTGGAGAGTGCAGTCATCAACAGTCATCTACTAATTGAACTCCACCTGTCAATCCTTATCAACCTTAGAGAGAGAGAGAGAGAGCGCAAAACAAACAGAGCACATACACAAAAAGGTACAAGTCCTGGGGGCTGTTCCATAAAAGACGCTAAGAAAAGCGGGAATTAAAGTCCAAAACCTGACTTGAAATAACCTAACAAATCAATCGGGACTAAAGCGGGTCCATAAACAACAATTCAAGTTCACGCAATCTGACTAATGCTATCCAGGTTCAGTGAGTCAGGATAATGTGACGTGCAGCTTATTCTGAAGCAGCCCTTAATGTCGATCATGGATCAAATCGATCCACCATAGCAAACAGCGAATATTTGTGCTGTTTAACGCATTTGAAACATTGTGTTTTCCTCAGAGCATAACTGATACGTCACAGGTATATTTTTTACATCTGTAAATGTCAGAAAGCCATGCAAATATATCCATTTAGCTGTCAGGAGTGGGCGGGGCTTATGCGAGAGAACGAGCGCTGCGGCGCGCATGCGCGCTACACAGACGGAGCAGGATAGAGTACTAGCGCAAGAATTCTGAATAAAATATACATTCTGCTAAAATATTTGTTGTTGGACATTAAATGTGACAGTAAATGTGAGAGAGCTCAGGGCCTGATATTGGAGGATGCGTTGGTAGAGGGGGCTGCTGACGTTAGAGGCTGGTGGATGGTGTGAGCCCCTTCTCCGCTGAGTCCTCATTTGGCTGGTTCGTTCTGTCATGGCTCCGGAAGAGAGATGAGGCGAGGACTCAAGTGCAGGAGAATGGTTGTTTTTTTTAATAATAAAATGAAACAAAAACTGAACAAAAACCACCCCGAAGGTGAAAAACAGGCAGACAGAGAACTGCAGTACATGCAAACATACCCATACACGACTACCAACATCTGCCATTAAACAACGAACCAGCACAGGACTGCAAACCACAGAAGAATAAATAGGGAGACAAACGAGGAGGACACAGGTGAAGTCACTGAAACAATAACGAGATAACAAGGAGGGCGGGGTCAGACAATAGACAGAAGAGCACATGGCACAAAAACAAACACACAGTGACATCTGGTGTCCAACCAGGGCACACCAGCAGGACCGTGACACAGTCAGACTGAATCTGATCATGGATGAGAAAGGGACATCGAGGCTATCGTTGCCTGAGTGCACAGAGAGGATGAGGAAGACCATGATGACACCCCTGTACCACACACAATCTTGAAGCAAGAGCAGGAGAACGCATGTGGGAAAATCTAGCTGCCAAATGCATAATTGTACATTTACAAAACATTAAATGTAAAAAAAAACTAAATTAAAATGTAAATGCTTTTTTTGTGCCTTGGGCACAAACGCTCAACAAAGCTGCTTGTTTCTTAAAGTTTATTTCTTCAAAGTACTTCTATAATATAAATGCTTACATATATTTCATACAATTTCTATTTGGGGCTTTAAAGGGTTAGTTCACCCAAACATATACATTCAGTCGTTATTTACACACATCCACACTGTTCTCTGTGTGTGTGTGTGTGTGTGTGTTTGTCCTGCTGGTTTCTGTTCATACAATATCAGTCAATGGAGCCTAACTTTCAGATTCTTTGTGAAATTATTTGACTATGCTTTTGAAGCTTCTGAAACTCCTGCTCCATTGACTGATGCTGTATGAACAGAAACCAGTAGGACAAACTTGAATAAAATCACATCCTCCATGTCTTTTGGTCTTTCTCTGGATGCTGTCGCTGGCTCTGGGGTCACTGAGGATGAAGAGACCACAGCAGCATCCGGTCCAGATGAAGCAGTAAGGACAGGTGGAGTGATGGAGCGTCTCATTCATGGCACTGGATCATTTCCAGGATGCTGCTGTGGACTTCTCCATCCTCACTGCACACATGTCAGATCATACAAAGATGCACAAACATAATACACAAGCAGTCATTTTAACAGCACAATGTCATTTGATTTCTGTATTAGAAGTAACAAAATTAGTTCTTACTTTATATTTTTGTTTTCCTTTTTTCCCCACAAATCCCGCTGTCACCTGCTCCGCCACAAAAGCTCTGCATCAAATGCACAGAAATCAAGAATCAGAAAAGCGCTGTAACAGCTTCGTTTGAAATTACAATCATTAAAATAAACGAAACTTTAAGATTTAAAATAATTTTTTATTCATTTCAGTAACTGAAAGGTTTTCAGCTCACTGAGAGCCTTTGAATATCGTTTTAGAATATTTTCCTGTCTCTTATTAAATAGACATTTAATGGTCTTTAAGATGTATAAGGTTTATGTAAATTCACTTTGTGTTTACTGGAGCTATACAAATATACTGTAACGTTACTGTCTAGCATCTACACCTTCAGCAAATCAACTATTTACTATACAGTAGCTCAAGAAATGCGATTTTAACACATGTAACCGTGTTTTTGATAGATAATACTCACATTTGTAAACACCTGCATCGCTGATCTCCGTCACGTGATGATGACGTATCCTCTCGCGGGGGCTTCTGGGATAGAAAAGTGTGCATCGGATGAACACTCAAGAATCTGGGCAGAAGCAGTAGGACATCCGGGAACTTCTCGACTACTCTTCTATGAATACTGAGGTTTCGGACATACTTATTCGTTCACCTACTGCTTGTCCCCTACTATATAGTAGAGAAGTAGGCATATTCGGACGCACTTTAAGTAGACGCACGTCTGAATCTCGCGAGAAATAGTACGTCACCCAGGTAATTCCTGCCTATTCTTTTATGAATCCGAAGGATTCGGACATACTTATTCGCTCGCCTACTTCATTTCCCCTACTATATAGTAGAGAAGTAGGCGGTTTCGGATGCAGCCTAGGAGTGATTCTGTAATTGCAGTACAGTTAGTGTCAGAAGTCATTATTTTTTTTAATTATCTCAGTTTCATGTGTTGGAATGTAAGGACTCTGTCTAATGAAACAAGAAGGATTTTTCCTGTTATGATTTATTTTTATTTCTACACATTGCCTAATTTGTCTGTAACGGTGATTGATGAGTGTGGTGTCGTCTGCAAACTTCAGGAGCTTGACAAAGGGGTCTTTAGAGGTGCAGTCGTTGGTGTACAGGGAGAAGAGCAGTGGGGAAAGAACACATCCCTGAGGGGCACAAGTGTTGTTGGAGCGGCTGTTTGACATGAATTTCCCCAATCTCACTAGTTGCTGCCTATCTGGCAGAAAGCTGATGATCCACTGACAGATAGAGCTAGGGACCGAGAGCTGGGTTAGTTTGGTCTGGAGGAGTGTAGGAATGATGGTGTTGAAGGCCGAACTAAAGTCCACAAACAGGATCCTCACATAAGTCCCTGATTTGTCCAGGTGGTGCAGGATGTAATGCAGTCCCATGTTGACTCCACGGACCTGTTTGCTCGGTAAGCGAACTGCAGGGGGTCCAGTGATGTCCTTCGAATAAGCTAGAACCAGTTTTTCAAATGACTTCATGACGACAGATGTTAGAGCCACAGGTCTGTAGTCATTAAGTCCTGTTATCTTGGGTTTCTTTGGAACAGGGATGATGGTGGAGCGTTTGAAGCAGGAAGGGACTTCACACAGCTCCAGTGATCTGTTGAAGATCTGTGTGAAGATGGGGGCCAGCTGGTCAGCACAGGTTTTCAAGCAGGCTGGTGTCACACCATCTGGGCCTGGTGCCTTCCTTCTCGTTCCTCCTGAAGACCTGGCGCACATCATCTTCACTGATCTGAAGTACAGGAGAGGGGGATTGCAGGAGGTGTTAACGGTTGTGTAGAGAGATGGTCAGGATGGGTGTGGGGGGTTTCAAATCTACAATAACACTCATTCAGGTCTTCAGCAAGTTGTTGATTCACCTCAGTGCTGGGGGATGGTGTCCTGTACTTGGTGCTGGCTTTCAGGCCTTTCCACACTGAAGCGGAGTCATTGGAATTTAGCTGATCTTCCAGGTTATTAGAGTAGGTCCTTTTAACCACTCTAATCTCCTTATTCAGTGTGTTCCTGGCCTGATACAAGACTCTGTCCCCATTTCTGTAGGCGTCCTCTTTGGTCTGACGAAGGTGTCTGAGTTTTGCTGTAAACCATGGCTTATCATTCAGGCATGTGATTGGCTAAGGACAACCCCCTACCGCCCCCCCCACCCCCGCCAAACTGGTGGCGGATCTATATGGATAGTAAAGCAGGACCCATAACAACTGATTTGAACAAAAAAATACATTTTAATTTATTTAACATGCAATTTTTTTGTACAGTATGACACATAACAACTTATTTGGTGGATGTGTAACAGTGGGAATCAAAAGCAAGTGTCTTGTCCACTGCTCCATCACCACCTCTCTCTATAACAACAACCATGACAAAAAATATATATTTTAACTTATTTTTGTTTTACATTTTTACCCAACTTTAACTGCTAAATGTGCAACATGCAAATGTTCATGTCAAAAGAAGGCCTCAATTTTTGTATGACTCTTTAGCCTTTGTAGCAAGCTTTTTTAGAGCCTCTACACGTTTCTTTTGGAATTTGCGCCTGGCACTCACAGCTGCTGCCACGATGGCATCTTTTGCCATTTTCTTGCCGGCCGTTGGCTTCTCAGAGTTATAAGGCCTTTTGTTCAGTTCTTCTTTATCTCTGAGCAGAGCTCTGTACCTTTGACTAGATAGTTTTACATTTCTGCACAGCTGTACATTAACAGGACTCTCCTTTGTCTTCCGGGAGTAGTGCTGAATGGCCGACACCTGCATGGCCTTCAGGTTGTATTTGACCACTTGATAGGACTCGTATGTCTCAACACTTAGGTTGGCAGCTTTGGCTTGCAGGATGTTGGACATTACACTGAATGCTGATTCCACCTGTGGACCATGAAATGGGCATAGTGCAGACAGTGCAAGCTTGCAGAGCGCTGGGTACCTCTGAGTCTTTCTCACAATATTCCACCATAAATCAACTCTTGCCTCCTCTGTCATCTGAGGTAGTGTCATGTCACTTGCATATCTAGGATGGGAAACAACAGTTTAAGCTCATTATTTGACAATAAAATAATTCCTTACAAACAACAGGCTACATTACACAATTACTAGCAAAATAATCAAACATTTGACTTATTAAGAATCTGTGTAAATGGCATTCCAACAATTATATACACCTGTGTATTTCATGTTGAAATCCAGCTCTCTCCAGTTCATTACGCTTCACAGCTGGAAACATGTTCGGCAACTTCTGGAGATGAGGAAGAATGTGATGGCTTCCCCGTGCATCTGGGTCCAAGCATGACAGAGTCCTTAGGGTTGGACTGTCAAGAGGTAGCTTTGTTTGAAGGTCACCTGCACAGCTGGTGTAGGCTTGGATTACCTTTTATAAATAGATATAAATAATACAGTTTAAGAAACAAGTAAAGACATACTGTATATGTGGAGCCTGCTCCAAGATAAGTTGCTTAGGAAGTGTTTTTCTTTTAAATGAATTAAATTGAAAAGTGTATTGTTATGGTGTGATGTCATTATGTCGTGTCTAATATTGAGGACCATGTTGGAAATAAGTGTTTAATTCGCTTTCACAGGCTATTCTCATCTTACGTTGACATGTTTCACCTAAATAAAGTCATACCATACCTTAGTTTTGAAAGCCTTCACCACAGGGTGTTCCCTCCCTAGCTGGTCAAGGAGGGATGAGGCCTCAGAGCCAACAAAAGGTGCTGCAAGATGGGCCTCTGTCGATGTCAGGTCAAGCAACTTCATCTTTGGCCCGGACAGATTCCTTCCTTTGCTGTTAATCAATTCTTCTGGCATGATGAAGCAAGATAAAAACTCCCTGACAAGTTTCTGCTCATCATGGAGTTTATGGCACTGACAATGTCCTTGTATGTACACTTATCTTCATTACTCAGGAAGGCATAGTAAAACATGACCAGTGCATCCCACATTCGCAATGTTTCCAGACTGACATCCAAGACTGAGAGCCACCGGTGTGGAATATAGCACTCTGGCCGCGAGAAACGGATTCCAAATATGCTGCAAATTTCTCTGAGGCCATCTTTCATGTCAGCTGACCATTTGTGGTCTGTGTGCAGGTCTGACAGCAAAGACTCAACCCAACGCTCAAAAGGACAGCACAATTTCTTGCTGGCATTATGAAGGTGGTGACATGAGTCACCATCGATGTCGAGGAGATGAGGGGCACGGCGGTCTCTGATCTTCTTTTCCAAGCCATTTTTAGAGCCCCTCATAACAGCACAGGAGTCCATGAGAATTGATACCAGATTATCCCATGGGAGATTCATCCTTTCAAAAAGCCCATCCAGTGCACTGAAGAGAGATTCTGCCGTTATAGATATGAGCTCCAAAGCTGCAAGGTGTTGGATAACGATCCTCTCGTGTTTCTCGGACCAGTAGCTCACAAGCACACCTAATACTCTTTTGTTTGTCTTGCTTGTGGCCTCATCAATGTTGAGGGAGAAGGGGACACTTCTGATTTCCTCAAGTACTTCATCCAAGGATAGTCTTCTTCACACCATGGGTGAGCTTATATGAGGCAGATGTCCTGTCCATTGACAGTTCAGCAAGTGCTTTTGGATCTTTGGCCAACTCTTGAGCCAATTTAATAATCCCAGACGTGACTGACAGGGGAAGATAATTTTCAGCAATAAATCCAAGAACGAGTGCCTGAAAAACAGAATTTGATTAAACACCATACATCCTACATAAAATCATTTTTAATAATTAAATTAACAGGTTTATAATATCATCTTCACTGATTATAATGTAGTCAAAACCATTATTTTATAGGAGTAGTAGGAGTATTTGTTTTTGAGTATTCTCCCCATTGGAAGCAATCTTATTTGCTGCTTTTGATAGCAAATTGGTAGATTTGTTTAAATTCAGCCCACCTCTAGTTATGTCTAAGTTAATAAACACCTGTTTCAAACATTGTAAAAAAGAAAAGAAGAGTTGACTGAAAAAGAGTTACTACAAAATCAGAAAACACTTACTTGATCCTGAGCAACACGGTTGCATAGAGGAGGAATTGATCTGGGTTGCGCCGAGTTGTTATGCGGAGCCGCAACAATGATGTTATCAGCTCGTGCGATCTCAATGTGCATGTTCTGCTGTTGGATCTTCCACAGTTTCACATGTTTTGGATGCATCATATGTTTCCGGAGTGCAATCTTCCCACTTGTGTCATAGTTAATAGGGTGGTTGCAAATGTTGCAAATAGCTTTGCCTGGTTCTCTAATTTTGCTAAAGCAATTGAGTGAGAAAGTGTTTCCCTCAACTTGGACAGTCTCCAGCAACCAGCTCCATTTAAAACGATTCTTGACCCCCTGTTCGACAGACTTTAATTCAGGGCTGTTTAGTGCTAGCTTGGCCATGAGTCTGTGTATGCTGGAAATCAAGAATAATGGAAAATTTTCATTAGAATGTAAGAATCCATATCAAAAAATATATTCATATTTACATGTTTGACTATCTATGTCTATCCGCTCTTCAGAAAGGTTAAAAACTAGAGCAGAGGTGCGCGAGCGCAGAATGGAATAACACTTGCTATAGCTTAGAAAGTTTTAATACTTTCCATGTCTGCGCTGCCACTAAACATATTGGATCCACGGGGTCACTGGGCTCCTCATGTGAACAAACAGGCACAGAAGTGCTGCGCGAGTAAACACCACTCTGTGGGTAGTAACTACAGTACTGGTACAACAGTATTTTCTTTAGCGGCTATAGAAAACCATTCCCTTCCATTCCCTTTAGTTACTGTTGCTATGTCCGACAAGCGACGCATAATATAATAAAATATCGAATGGGAATATACGTTGCACTTGACCTATCACTACAAGACGACTCAACAGATTCGGCAGCATTCATTCGCGGAAAAATCATTAGGCCTACATAGTCTACATGTAGATTCCTTTAAATGGGGAAGATTAAAAAAGAGAAACTGGGTCTGTGAATTCAATTCTCACAGAATCACAATTGAATTCACAATTTAATTCATATCTTGCTACTCAGTCAGAATCTCATTAACCTGGAGTCCCAGTCTCTGTCACAATAATCATATAGGCTATGTGATGTTTTAGGCCTATTTTGCAGACATCCATTTAAAATGTAGGCAATGGCTTATAAAGAACCTTTTTTCCATATCCACTTAGGTTTCTCAGCTTGCACTCTAGCATTTGTGTGGTCCAGGTAACGTTAGCTTTGCATAAAAAAATGGTTATCATTCGCATGGCTACTTTTACTTGAGTAAAGAAGTTAAATCAGTACTTCTACTTTTACCAGAGTATTTTTTAACACAAGTATCTGTACTTCTACTTGAGTACGAGAAGTGAGACAGACTATTTTCTTTAGCGGAAGCAATATAAATAGTTTTTAAATAAAAAAACTCCTTTTAAAATCAATATTTTGTGTCAAATCATTTATTTATTTTGTAGGTAGCCATGTAATAAGCGGGATAATGTAGAGTTTGTCTTACATGTGCTTCATGAGGCACACACGCGCAGTCTCTTGCTCTCTCTCCCTCTGTCATGCACGCACTACGCGGTTTGGAGCACAGTCTCTGTCTCGCGGACGGACTCACTCCCTCGCTCTAGATTCCGGGAGAAACTATTTGCGGCCATCAGATTCAGTGAGCTATATATTTAATATAATAATTAAAATATAATTATTGATTTTTCATTAGACTATTTTTTGGTGCCCCCTCAGCACTCGGTACCCTACGCACAGTGCGTGATGCGCGTGGTGGGAGCGGCAGCGCTGAATGAACCTTATTGAAAAGTGTTAACTTACCATCTTATCAGTTAACGGTTAATAATCGGATAATGATTTGCGGTTGTCGGTTGGGAAAATTAACCGAAATGAGCATCCCTAATAGCTAGCAAATACAAGTAAGTTAATGTTAATGCAGCTTAAACATCCTGCCATAGTGGAAAATCACTCAAAATCGATCATCTAATCAATCGACAACAAAGTCAAATTAGTAACTTATAGGTTATATATAGACACAAGCAATAATACATACCCAGATCATCCGATCCGGCGATGTTCTTGTCACGATACCACTGTAGCGCGAGAGCGACTGAGGTAACTTACACTGTGCAGCAGGGAGCTTGATTGACAGGTGATCTGACCAATCATACTTCGCCATCCGCCATTTGCGAATGGTCGCAAATACGTCCTTGTTGATACTTGGAAAGGAAGGAAAAATGCATCTCTTTGCCATTTGACGTGCCGCCCGGTGTGGCCCTGTTGCTCGGGGACGGCGATTGTGGTTCCGTCCCGGGTTACCATGGTGACGGCTGTGAGTCGCCCCCCCCCCCCCCCCTTTTTTTTTTTTTTTTACAGATCTGCATGATTCACATAGGTCACATTTTCAGGTCGGAAAATCCGGAATTCCGGATTAATCCGGAAAAATCACATCCCTGTTCATTGTTGAATGTTACATAAGTCCTGGAGGGAATGCATATATCCTCGCAGTAACTGATATATAAAGTTACAGTCTCTGTGAGCTCGTCCAGATCGGTGGCAGCAGCTTCAAAAACACTTCAATCAGTAAGGTTGAGACAGGCTTGTAAAACCCGCTCTGTCTCGTTGGTCCATCTCTTTACAGTCTTTACCACAGGTTTAGCAGATTTAAGTCTTTGCCTGTAGTTTAGTATATGATGAACCAGGCAGTGATCAGAGAGCCCCAAAGCTGCCCGTGGAACAGAGTGATATGCATCCTTTATTGTGGTGTAACAGTGATCCAATATACTACTTTCTCTGGTGGGACATGTAACTTGCTGTCTGTATTTTGGCAGTTCACGTGAGAGATTTGCTTGGTTAAAGTCCCCAAGAATTATTAAAACAGAGTCCGGGTGTTGTTGTTCTGTGTCTGTGATCAGAGCAGCGAGTTTGTGTAAAGCCGAGCTCACATGCGCTTGCATTGGAATGTAGACACTCACGAGTGTAATGCCTTGTAGAGCAGGACACACACACAAAATTTCAAGACAGCACATTCCTTAGGAGTTAAGACTTCCCCTCCCAGCATCTGCATTTGACTGGCTGGCTGATTTCCTGCCATAAATCTCCTTATCTCAGGAGACCTCTAAAAACCAGGATAAATTTGAGGGAAAATCTGGAATGTATTTAGAACAGAACCTTCAATGTTGTTCCTGACCGGTTTACCATAAATAAAAGTCGCATAATCAACAGTACAAAGCATGTGACATCTGGAAAGGCTCCAGCACAGACCCTCCCTGATATCTCCTGACCATTAACGCATAAATTCAATGATTTTATCAACCAGGAGAGACTGTTTTACAACAGATGTCCGAGCCAAGAAAAACACCAGATCTCCACGAGAGTGACATTCCCACGACCGCCCGTTTCTCTCCAGCAGAGAACCGCGCCTTTTCTTCTTATTTCTTCTTAAATCAGGCCTTTATAAGTGTTCCAAAGGACAGACAATAATTGTTGCTGCTACCAAAAGCAACATACACACATATAGACAATATATATTAAGGTTGTATGTTATTTTGTCATTCATATGCTTGGTGTGATTATTTAGAAGGTAGGATGTCAATCGACGAATTAACCCATGTAGTATATGAAATTAAGGCATGTACTTTGTGTACGCCAAATACCTGTTGTTTGATTTTGAATGAAAGCTAGTTGCGTCAGCAATAATTTGCTGTGGATGAAAGTTGACATGATTACAACATGAATTGAAATCTGTTAGGATTTTGTTCATGTGACGAAACAACTGAACAGATAATGTATGCACGGGATGATGCCGTGCGGGGCGGGGCTCTGCCCTATAGGCACAATCTGATTGGAAGAAGTCTCCCGTGGGTGGACCCCCAAATCGGGCCGTTTAAATGGTCACAGAAGCTTTACTTGATGCTTGCTCGCGCACTGACCTGTTTGAAACTTCGGCTCCTCATCTGATCGCGCTGTTAAGCGCTCTCAGCCATATACCATCTGGCAAGGATCCACACATGCCTTCAAAGTGCTGACCAAAGAAACTTGAAGCCGAAAGAACTTTAAACAGACTTCCTAAGAGCGTCATAATGTCACAGAGTAACCAAACAATTGCAAGAGGGCATCCCCAGTGACATCACGCGACGACGACACATCAGCAGCCAATCAGTCAGAGGTTCCCTCAGAGACCGCGCGGAAACACCTGATCAGCTGTCAAACTCAACTTAAAGCAAGTAATCAAACAATTCTCCATAATTCTGCTGGAAACTGGATGAAGTAATTTTAAGAATAAAGATAGACAAGTTCTCTGCTTGAAACTCCCTCAGGGAAGGTTTCAGCACCTAGCAAAAGAGTGCTAGTTTAAGCTTTTTTTCAAGTTCATTGCCTGCAATGTTTGTGTGTGTATGTATTCTGTCTTGTTATTTTAGCTTAGTAGTATGGTAGAGTAGAAAATAAACTTAGATTTTTTTCTTATAAAGAGATCTTTTGTCTGGTGCTGTGTGATTTTCAAGTCTGAAACTATTTGCCAAAGATTGCGTTACCTATGCTCAAAATTACCTAATCAGTTCTGTATTACTGTGGCCACGGGAATAAACTGAATTGTTAAGAGATACTGGTTTAATGCTTGCTGGACAAGGCGTTAATGAGGTATTGTTAATAAGGTATAAGTTGGACATTTTGATTAATATCAATTAATCATATAAATATCGAATCAATACTCGATTTCCAAAAACTAAAATTAAAATAATAGTCCTAAAATTACTACACGAGAATGAACGAGCAGAACTCCTGCGGCGAATAGAAAGGCCTAGAGTTGATGAAAAGGGTTTCTAGATCTGAACAGCACATCTTCTTTAACACAGTTACACCTGTACACCACCTTTCATTGATGTAGAAGCACATCCTGCCGCTGCGTGATTTCCCCGTTGATTCTGCGTCGCGATCTGCTCTGATCAGCTGAAAGTTTGAAAGTTGTAACGCGCTGTCTGGAATGGTGTCGTTCAGCCAGGTTTCCGTGAAACACAGAGCAGCAGAGTTTGAAAAATCCTCATTTGTCTGGGAGAGCAGAAGGAGTTTGTCAGTTTTGTTGGGTAGAGAGCAGAGATTCGCTAGATGGATTCCAGGCAACGCCGTTCTAAACAATGAGCGCCGGCTCGCTTCCCCGTCTGCGCGTCCTGCGTTTGATCAGTTCTAGTTTTGCGACTATATTTATGTTCTAGTAATTTGAAACTTCTCTACAACATTTATTACGCTTCAATAGGAGCTGTACATAACTATTTAATTTTGATAATATCTTTAGCAACTCCTAGCTCTAATTCTTTTCATTTAGTCTTATTTCATTAGTTTTTCAGATGGATCATGTACAGTATCTCCTTCCATCTTCATAAACCTCTTTTTTACTTTAACTGTAAAGCTATCTATGCATCACTTCAATTAGTTAACTTTTTGCCAATTTGGAACCTCTTTTCTTTTAGTCTTAATGCGCTTGCTGTTGAGTACATCTATAGTTGACAGACAATATCATTTTACAATGTCCTTCACTGGGAGTCTTTTTTCCTTAAATCAGAATTTCTTTTCATTTGGTTACATCTGCTTTCTTATTAAACTATCCTTGTTCTACAACCTTTTCTATAGGTTAGGTACACCTTAGCCAGCTTCATTTAACTTTTTTTGCTTTTTATTTTCTCATTTTGAGTAAATATGAGAGTTTTTCCAGACATACTTTTTTTTTCTACAAGTTATTTTATATTTCCTGCACCTGCTTGTATCTCCCTTTTAGTCATTATTTTATTATGCCTAAATCATTTTATATTTGAGTTTTACATGTATGTTTTTTAATGACCAGATTTCCTTCTACTGGGGTCATTTTCCCCCATTTATCTTCTGACCTATAGCTTGTTACTTCCTAATTATTTTTTCTTGTTTCTCTTTTTTGTGGTGTCTTCCTTAATAAACCATATTCTCAATCAAATAAATACAATAACATGTAGCAGTTACATAATTGCCCATATGAGGCTTTTCCAGAAAGTAAACACAAAGTGTATTATATTAACCTGTAGACATATTATATTAACCTGTTACCCATCACCCCTAAGACCAAGTATTATCTCTCTGGATGGAGGAATCCTGAAATCTCAAAAACTTAATTAAACAGTTACATAATAAGATATTTAAAATCAGCAACTATTCTGACATAAACTGTCCCATTAATGTTGCTTCTTATCCTCACGTAGTGTTAAAAACATCTTATCTTTCAGGCTAGACCAGGCAATGCACATGTACTGTCTTAAGCAAGTTTTGGGTTTCCGGAGCTTCTAACGTCATCCACAGTGATGCAACTCCTCTATCAAGCAGCGGCTGACTCTTTTACTTAGAGGGAAGGATATATTCCTCTTCTGTTGTGTTGCAGTTTCTCCGTTTCACCATTTTTTATATCTGTTGTCACAAATCCTGTCCATGCACTTCCGTTTGCTCACCACCAGATGTCGTCTTCTCTTTACACTGCCTCTCACACCACACAGACTTGTACATGTCACTCCAGACTACCGTTCCCATGATCCATTGCACTGATTGCACACACACAGCTAAATCCATTCAGACACGCTTTATAAGCCTTGGACTTCCTCTTTCAGATCGCTGAGTATTGTCTAGCGCAGGGTTCCTCAAATATTTCCCTGGAGGTCCAATCTGCTGCAGAGTTTAGCGCCAACCCTGATCAAACTCACCTACCTGTGATTTTCTAATGCTGACTTTACCACAGCGACTGGGAGCAGAAAGAGAAGAAAAGCACGTGAACATTCCAAGTGGGTCTTTATTATGGCAGCAGCAGGTATATGCAATCCAATTTTAAAATGTGTATTATAAATCTCGCTTGGACTGTTGCTCGAGGATTATCTCGTTGCCCTGCCCTGTTGGATATTGTTCGCTGATCGAAGACCCACACTTGTCCTACGATTACTCTTTGTCTTGCCTGTATTGTACCTGTTTGCCATTATTGAATCCATGCCTGTTTCATGATCACATCTCTTAATAAAGCTTTGCACATTGTAGAACTTTGTTGAAACAAGAACACACACACACACACACACACACACACACCTATTAACAGGACAGCACATTCCGGAGAAATGTGCTCTTTTTACTATCTGTGGCCGTAAAATTAATTAAAGACCAGCACCGCGTCCAAACATCCTGCTCTGCTCTCCTTAACGTCTCACGAGACCCCTAAAACAAAGGAGATATGTGTGGAAAAATCTGGACGTATTCCAGAACAGAACTTTACTGTGGCTTTCTTATCACTTAAACATAATTCAGCCAGAAACAGGACAAAGACCTCTGGATCTGAACACGACCTCCTGACTGCTTAACATGTAATTCAATGATTGTATCAACCAGGAGAGATGTTTTTATGATGAGACTGGGCGTTGAAGTCTCACAGATACATGCCCAACGGGACACTCATGACCCCGGACAGCTTCTCCTCTCTCCTCCTCACATTCCAAAGGAAACGCACCTTTTCTTCTTATTAACAGACAAAGAGACTCAAATCTTGCTTAAGGATTCCAAAAAGAACTAATTATAATTGTTCCTGCTATCAAAGCAATATACTCAAAAGCAATATATACAATATATTTACAATAAATATTCAGGTTGTATTTCATGAAATTAAGCTTGCTGTGTTGTTGGAATCTATGTTATTATTGTAATCTTTTGATGTCTAATTTTTCCCGATCACTATTGTTTAGTTTCACATGCTTGTTGTGATTATTTCGAATTTAGGATCGTTTAATCTATGCCTTAACCGCGTAATAGATCAAATTGATATATGTACTTTGGGTATACAAAATACTTGGTGTTGATTTTGAATGAAAGCTAGTTGCTTCAGCAATAATTTGGTGTAGATGAAAATTGACCTCTCATCATAATGTATGATTAAAACACTTATAGGAATCTGCTAGGACATGCTCATCATGTTATGGAATAATGCAGCAAAGGATTTATGCCCGGAAAACAGCCATGCGGGGTGGGGCTCCACCCTACAGAAACACTTGTGATTGGATCAAACAGCAAAAGGGGCGGACTGAAATCAACCTGTTAAAAGACAGACACCCAACTTTGGTGAGGGCTCTCTTTGCTTGCTCGCGCGTTGTTTGAAACTTCGGCTCTTCCAGCCATTAACATCTGGCCGAGCATTGAACAACTATCAAGACTTAGTCAAACTTCTAAAGAAACTTTAACATCTGAAGCCGTAAGAACTGAAACAGACTTCCTAAGAGCGGCATCACGTCACAGAGAAACCAACCAATCGCAAGAGGGCATCCCCAGTGACATCAGCGATTTCAGCAGCCAATCAGTCGGAGGATCCCTCCAACACCGTGGAGACCGTGTGGAAACACCCAGCTGTCAAACTCAACTTAAAAGCAAGTAATATCAAACAATTCTTCATAATTCTGCTGGAAACTGGTTGAAGTAATTTAAGAGCAAAGGCAGAAAAGTTTTCTGTTTGAAATTCCCTCAGGGCAAAGTTTTCAGTAACTAGCAAAAGAGTGCTGGTTTAAGCTTTCTTCAAGTTCATTGCCTGCAATGTGTGTGTGTGTGTTTGTGTTACGTATTCTGTTTTGTGTTATTTAGCTTAGTAGTGTTGTAGAGTAGCAAATAAACTTTGAATTTATTAAGACATCTTTGTCTGGTGCTGTGTGATTTTCAAGACTTAAACTATTTGCCAAAGATTGCGTTACCTATGCTAAAATGACCTAATCAGTTCTGTGTTATTATCGTGGCCACGGGAATAATCTGAATTGTTAAAACATACTGGTTTTAATGCTTGCTGGACAAGTCGTTAATGAGGTATCGTTAACAAGGGATAAGTTGGACGTTTTGATTAATATCGATTAATCAGGTAAATATCAATATCGAATCTTAAGAATAGATTACCAAAAAGCTAAATTAAAATAAGGGCTAATTCTTTACAACATGGATCCGTACGTCTCGTCGGCTCCGTAACATCTATATTCTTTGTTTAAATGCAGTATTTCTTGTCAATCCAAGTAATTTAAATGATCACATTAATTACTTACAGTATTTCTTTTCTTTACTGAATTTTAAGTAACAGTTAACCTATTCTTCTTCTTATTATTATTACCTTGCACTTAAGGCCATATATGTTCTTCAATATTCCCAGTGATTTGTATAACATGTTTTTTTTTTTCAAACAAATTCTTACTTCTTACTCTCACTTTAATTTGTTACACATAAATATCCTTCAGATAAAAGCCAATCAAATACAAATATGTGCATATAACAAGTTACTCACTAAATTACTCTACATTGCTCTTTTCTGGGTCTTGGGCATCACTCAGGCCTTTCCTCACATCTTATTTGCTCCATATTATTGAATTATTTAATAGTTTTCTGAATTACTAGTTAACTGCTTATCAAAATCAGGGGTTAAAGCAACAAAACAAAAATCCTGAGCCTGAACTTTTTTGCGGGGGCAGGCTGGGCCGGGCCAGGGGGTTGGCGGGCAGTGACTGTTGCAACTTAAACATTTGAAAGGATACTATGGCATACTTATTGCTGTCCTTATTCAAACTGATTTTTTTTTCTCGTGAATATATATGGTTGACCTGAAGAATGAAAGCTATATCATGCACTTTTAATTATGAGCTATATCACCGCTTATCGACACTAGGGGTGTGACAAAACACTTGAGACAAAATACAGATACTTGATTCACTAGAATGAGACAATATTTTAATACTATTTTTAAGAAATTTTCAATAACAAAATATTAGTTTATGTTGATGTTGTTAGTTGATGTATTCTCCAGTGTTGGGAAAGGTTTATAAATGATTTACGTTACAAATCTAGTGAGATGATGCACACTGTTTTCCCAGATGAACTTTAAGCAATTTTCACAGCATATAGAGAGGATCGGTTTAGTCCCTTTCACACATGCAGTCTTCATTGGTAAATTACCAGCAAGTTACCAGGACCTTTTCAAAAATCCCTGTAAATATATCTATTGTTATGGAGATGACATGATTACTCTGAGCTGTTTACAGGGCTCCGCTGCTTTCTTCATGCAAATTAGACCATTTTGATGCACAGATAGCTTACCGATATAAGGTACTTTATATATAATAAGTTGAGATAAGAGTGGTTTAGTATTATGCTTCCTGTTTATTATTATCATTATTTTATTATGTGCGAGATCATTTACCATTCTCATGCTGGGTTACCACTGTGGATTCACACGTGGGAGTAAAGAAAAAATGAAGAAGTAAAGAAGAGCCTTTTTAAATGCGTCTGCATTCTTCTATGATTGAGTAATCTTTCGCAATTTTTTAAATTTTCTGGGTAATTTTGGCCACACACACACACACACACACATCCTCAGACTTAACTCAACACTAGATTTACATGTGTTAGAACATTCTCACGCTGGTTTTACCACTATGGTTATTAAAAATTAAAGAATAGCATTACATTTTAAGAATAGCATTTATTAAAATGATTCTGCTGTTTTTATGAGATTATTTTGACCATTTTTAATGCATTTTTTACATCTAAATGTAATGACTTATAATAATGTGGCTTGTAGTGCATGTTTTTCTTTTCAGGTGGAAGGAATATCACTTTTCTAGTTTTGAGTTACATACAGTTGATGAGACAAGTGTGTTCAAAAATCAAGACTACAGCTTGTCAGTCAGATCCTATTCCCACATATCTGGTTAAGTCTTGTTTACCTTCTCTTTTAGCCATAACTCCTATATGAAGAAACCTGGCATGGATTATAATCGCTTAGAAAACTTTAAAATTTAAATATTTTTTAAAGTACAGTAAACATCCATATTTGAGTAAAATTAAATATTTTAGTTTAGTTCATTAAATTAATTTTATTCTAAGTATGTCATAAATATCTTTTTTTTTGCCAACTAGTAGGCTGACCAAACCGATATATCCATACAAATGATAAACAAATTAGACCATTTTGATGCACAGATTACCGATATAAGGTACTTGTTTGATGAGATAAAAAAGTTGTTTAGTATTATGCTTCCTGTTTATTATTATCATTATTTTATTATGTGCGAGATCATTTACCATTCTCATGCTGGGTTACCACTGTGGATTCACACGTGGGAGTAAAGAAAAAATGAAGAAGAGCATCTTTAAATGAGTCAAATGCATTTTAAATGCATTCTTCTATGATTGAGTAATCTTTCGCAATTTGTTTGGTTTCTGGGTATTTTTGGCCACACACACACACACACACACACATCCTCAGACTTTACCGTTCATTTACCGAAACGTTTACCGTTCTCATGCTGGTTTTTCCACTATGGTTATTAAAAAGTAAACAAAATAAAAAGTAAAGAATAGCATTAAATGATCATTTATTAAAATGATTCTGCTGTTTTTATGTGATTATTTTGACCATTTGTAATGCATTTTTTACATCTAAATGTAATGACTTGTAATAATGTGGCTTGTAGTGCATGTTTTTCTTTTCAGGTGCTCAATGAAGATGTTAATGTAATAATCCATGCTATGAAATGGACAATAGGCAGACTGAAGTTTCTGAAACCAGTCATTCACGGCAAGATGAGCATGTACCTGTCGAGCAACTATATTTTCTGATCATTTAGAAAAAAAAGGGCAAGTTAGAGATGGGTTGAGAGTTTTCTAAGCGATTATAATCCATGCCAGGTTTCTTCATATAGGGGTTATGGCTAAAAGAGAAGGTAAACAAGACTTAACCAGATATGTGGGAATAGGATCTGACTGACAAGCTGTAGTCTTGATTTTTGAACACACTTGTCTCATCAACTGTAGGTAACTCAAAACTAGAAAAGTGATATTCCTTCCACCTGAAAAGAAAAACATGCACTACAAGCCACATTATTATAAGTCATTACATTTAGATGTAAAAAATGCATTAAAAATGGTCAAAATAATCACATAAAACAGTAGAATCATTTTAATAAATGATCATTTAATGCTATTCTTTACTTTTTATTTTGTTTACTTTTTAATAACCATAGTGGAAAAACCAGCATGGGAACAGTAAATGTTTGTAAAAGTCTGAGGATGTGTGTGTGTGTGGCCAAAAATACCCAGAAACCAAAAAAATTGCGAAAGATTACTCAATCATAGAAGAATGCAGACTCGTTTAAAGATGCTCTTCTTCTTCATTTTTTCTTTACTCCCACGTGTGAATCCACAGTGGTAACCCAGCATAAGAATGGTAAATGATCTCGCACATAATAAAATAATGATAATAATAATAATAATAAACAGGAAGCATAATACTAAACAACTCTTATCTCAACAAACGTATAAAGTACCTTATATCGGTAATCTGTGCATCAAAATGGTCTAATTTGTTTATCATTTGTATGAATATATCGGTTTGGTCAGCCTACTAGTTGGCAAAAAAAATAAATATATATATATATATATATATATATTTGAGATATACTAAGAATAAAATTAACTTATTTAATGAACTAAACTAAAATATTTAATTTTACTCAAATATCAATGAATGTTTACTGTACTTAAAAAAATGACCTTTGCAAAAGAGGAAAAAGTCCATGCTCCGTTTCTTGCAAATTCAGTAAAGAAAATAAATACTGTAAGTAATTAATGTGATCGTTTAAATGACGAGAAATACTGCATTTAAACAAAGAATATAGATGTTACGGAGCCGACGAGACGTACGGATCCATGTGCAAAGCTTTATTAAGAGATTCAATAATGGCAAACAGGTACAATACAGGCAAGACAAAGAGTAATCGTAGGACAAGCGTGGGTCTTCGATCAGCAAACAATATCCAACAGGGCAAGGCAACGAGATAATCCAGGTACACGAGCAACAGTCCAAGCGAGGTGCAAACAGAGTCTGAAACAGCAGGCAAAGGGGTAATCCAAGATACACAGGCAGGAGATCAGGAAACAACAAGGCAACACGAAATGACTAGACTTAGACTAGAACTGGAAATGTGAAATGGCGCCGTAGTGTAGCTATCGCTAGAAGAGTGATATACGCTAGACCAGGCATCCTCAAATCTGGCCCACTCCTGCAGAGTTTAGCTCTAACCCTAATCAAACACACCTGAGCTGCTAATCAGAGTCTTCAAGATCATTAGAAAATCACAGGTAGGTGAGTTTGATCAGGGATGGCGCTAAACTCTGCAGCAGATTGGACCTCCAGGGAAATATTTGAGGAACCCTGCGCTAGACAATACTCAGCGATCTGAAAGAGGAAGTCCAAGGCTTATAAAGCGTGTCTGAATGGATTTGGTTCACTCCTAGTACTTGAATGGAGAAACTGCAACACAACAGAGGAGGAATATATCCTTCCCTCTAAGTAAAAGAGTCAGCCGCTGCTTGATAGAGGAGTTGCATCACTGTGGGTGACGTTAGAAGCTCCGGAAACCCAACACTTGCTTAAGACAGTACATGTGCATTGCCTGGTCTAGCCTGAAAGATAAGATGTTTTTAACACTACGTGAGGATAAGAAGCAACATTAATGGGACAGTTTATGTCAGAATAGTTGCTGATGAATATCAATTAGTCATATAAATATCGGATCTTAAGAATAGATTCCCTAAAAGCTAAAATTAAAGTAATAGTTCTAAAGTTATTACAATGGCCTTTAATGGTTTCTGAGGTTTTCTGGAATCTGTGAATTAGCAGCAATGTAAAGGAAGGGAGAAAGATATTTTTTTTGTTGATAAAAGCATATATATCACCCTGGACCACAAAATCACTCTTAATTGTAATTTTTTGGAAATTGAGATTTCTACATCATCTGAAAGCTGGATAAATAGTCTTTCCATTGATGTATGGTTTGTTATGATAGGACAATATTTCAGTTGTAAATATTTTACAAACTTTATAGTTTCCAGTCGTGTGTGCGTAAATATATATATATATTCACAAACAACCTGTAACCTGGAAGGTTTGTAAAACATTTACAACTGATGATTAGTTTACACTTTAGATTAGGGGACGCAGAAAGCTTTGTAAATGATTTATAATGTTTATTGAGATAATAGTACAATGTTGACATTTCAATGATTTATAAGTGATTAATAATATATTAACTAGTAACTATTAACCATTAAGGATGTGTTTAATTATTTCATGATGCTATTTATAAAGATAACTTATGACAGATTTATAAATCGTTAGCATATTACTTAATCATCTGTGAATGCATAGTCATGTTTTGTAAATGATTAGTTCATCATTAGCTAATTACTTGTAAATGACTTTTAAATGAATTAACAAAACATACACAAATTGTTAGCATATCACTTATTAATCGCTTATGAATGTTTTGTAAATGATTAGTTAATCATTAACTAATCACTTATAAATGACTTATAACTGGACGTTATTATAAAGTGTTACCAAGAAGGGACATAAATGAAAGGAGTTAATACATTATAGGTTGTTATGTGTTGTATATGCCTATATGTGGATGTAGAAATTGATTTTAATGTGCAAGGTTAAGTATGCTTACATTTCCATGTTGTTTATTTTATTGAGATTGCATAATGTATCTATGTAATACAGATACATGTTAACTGGTTGAAAGACTGAGGGAAACTGAGGAAAGTGTGGTCTTTATTTCAAATTTAAATGGTAAACTTTTAAAATAAAGTTTAAAAGAGTAGCTTTATTAAAGGCAGGGTAAATGATTTCTGGAAGCCAATGTTGATATTTGAAATCACCAAAACAAACACGCCTCTACCCCAAAAGGGTCTCGCCCCTATGCAGATAGATCCGCCCCACATAAACGTAGCCTACGCAACCCAGGCAACGATTAGTTCTGTGAAACATAAGACACTTTTCCACCGAAATTACATGGAAGAACAATATGTTCCAGGAACTGTTTCCCCCCAGACCTGTTGCTGTCTGCGTTTCCATCGCGGTCTAATGTACCGAGAATATTAGGCAAATAGTCTGGTGACGTAACGTTAGGTCTGTGCACATTTCCTAATTCCAAGTACGCAAATTTCGGCCTTGCATCCTCTGTAGTTCGGACTTCATGAGTTAGACTCGGGAGTGTGAGCTCCTGCGGACGGAACGACACAAGTCCAGTTATTCTGCAAAGAGCTGCGCAATCTTCCTCAATGTGTTTACAGATGAAATATATCAAACACCACTGCCTCTTTTCATTTTCATTTAAACATATTAATAGAATAAAGACCAAAGATTACCTGTTAGATTGAGTCAGATTAATTGCATAAGGCGGATGTTGTGTAATATGCATAAGAATACAATTACCCTGCCTCATTGTTTTATGTATGTTAATATGCCTAATAGTGTATTGTGTTTACTTTCTGGAAAAGCCTCATATGGGCAATTATGTAACTGCTACATGTTATTGTATTTATTTGATTGAGAATATGGTTTATTAAGGAAGACACCACAAAAAAGAGAAACAAGAAAAAAATAATTAGGAAGTAACAAGCTATAGGTCAGAAGATAAATGGGGGAAAATGACCCCAGTAGAAGGAAATCTGGTCATTCAAAAAACATACATGTAAAACTCAAATATAAAATGATTTAGGCATAATAAAATAATGACTAAAAGGAAGATACAAGCAGGTGCAGGAAATATAAAATAACTTGTAGAAATAAAAGTATGTCTGGAAAAACTCTCATATTTACTCAAAATGAGAAAATAAAAAGCAAAAAAAGTTAAATGAAGCTGGCTAAGGTGTACCTAACCTATAGAAAAGGTTGTAGAACAAGGATAGTTTAATAAGAAAGCAGATGTAACCAAATGAAAAGAAATTCTGATTTAAGGAAAAAAGACTCCCAGTGAAGGACATTGTAAAATGATATTGTCTGTCAACTATAGATGTACTCAACAGCAAGCGCATTAAGACAAAAAGAAAAGAGGTTCAAAATTGGCAAAAAGTTAACTAATTGAAGTGATGCATAGATAGCTTTACAGTTAAAGAAAAAAAGAGGTTTATGAAGATGGAAGGAGATACTGTACATGATCCATCTGAAAAACTAATGAAATAAGACTAAATGAAAAGAATTAGAGCTAGGAGTTGCTAAAGATATTATCAAAATTAAATAGTTATGTACAGCTCCTATTGAAGCGTAATAAATGTTGTAGAGAAGTTTCAAATTACTAGAACATAAATATAGTCGCAAAACTAGAACTGATCAAACGCAGGACGCGCAGACGGGGAAGCGAGCCGGCGCTCATTGTTTAGAACGGCGTTGCCTGGAATCCATCTAGCGAATCTCTGCTCTCTACCCAACAAAACTGACAAACTCCTTCTGCTCTCCCAGACAAATGAGGATTTTTCAAACTCTGCTGCTCTGTGTTTCACGGAAACCTGGCTGAACGACACCATTCCAGACAGCGCGTTACAACTTTCAAACTTTCAGCTGATCAGAGCAGATCGCGACGCAGAATCAACGGGGAAATCACGCAGCGGCAGGATGTGCTTCTACATCAATGAAAGGTGGTGTACAGGTGTAACTGTGTTAAAGAAGATGTGCTGTTCAGATCTAGAAACCCTTTTCATCAACTCTAGGCCTTTCTATTCGCCGCGGGAGTTCTGCTCGTTCATTCTCGTGAGTGTCTACATTCCACCGCAAGCGCACGTGAACACAGCTTTACACAAACTCGCTGCTCTGATCACAGACACAGAACATCAACACCCGGACTCTGTTTTAATCATTCTTGGGGACTTTAACCAAGCAAATCTCTCACGTGAACTGCCAAAATACAGACAGCATGTTACATGTCCCACCAGAGAAAGTAGTATATTGGATCACTGTTACACCACAATAAAGGATGCATATCACTCTGTTCCACGGGCAGCTTTGGGGCTCTCTGATCACTGCCTGGTTCATCTTATACCAAACTATCAGTGGGGATTTCTTTAAGACTGCAAGGGAAGCTCAGCTTCCCCTATAATGTCAAAAAATTAATGGTCAAACATGTACTATTGTGTTAACATTTTATTGACTAAAAATGCGTTAGAACACGTTCATCTCAGAGACGAGTTCGTTCAGAATCAGCTACATATAGCAGCTGACTCGAGTTCCTTCTCATATATTCCCGTAGCATCAGTGTATTTCCCTGTTGAAGCCCAGCGTCCATTGACTTCTATGGGGCTGCTTTGAACAGTTTTTTTCAGTGCTTAGGAACTAGACGGTCATTGGATAAATGCTGTTATTATGTCCCGCCCACAGACGCTCAGGGTCTCTGGGGGTGAATGGAGGAGTGGGCGGGGCTGGACTCCGGGCTTCTGCGTGATGATTGGAGGGTTTGTCGAAAGACTGCATCTCCTTTTGATTGACAGCGATTGTGTCCTATAAGAAGTCGCTGATGCTGAAGCTATTCGAGCTCAGTCCCATAGCGGATTGACAAACTGCTGCAACCTATTTCTTGGTATTTGCTTGGCGAAATTGCTGGCAAATGTTCATCATATCAGGAGAAAGCTGTGATTACTTGGTGTTCCTTAACCCACCGGTGCGGGCTGTCTCGTTTTTCTTTATGAAGCGAAACAAACTAAAAATACTCCACGAGTTTTGATCGTATAGATAAGAGCAAGGTATCATTTGCAAAGGGTCTACTTTTATTTGTGTATAGTCATAATAACAACAAAACAATGTGCTTTAAAAAAAATAGAGAAAATAAACAGGGTGCTCTGTCTCTGTCACCTCTTCACAGACACTTAATAAAACAACATGAATACAAAAACAAATATTCTATGTTAAAGTGATCCGTATGAAACCAATGTGATGTCAACTCATATCTAACGCTGTCAGCGGAAACAAACAAGTTCATCCCGGATACTTTCTGTTTCTGGAAGAAGATCTGCTGAGAGAAATAACCCAGAATTTATAAATGTGTTGTTGTTTTTCCCCTTCAGAGCACATAAACTATATACACTATGAAAATGCCAGGTGCAAAAGCTTGGAGACAGCATATATAGAAATTAACTTTTATTTAGCACACAAGTGATGATAAAGACATGTATCATGTTACAAACGATGCTGTTCTTCTGAAATTCTTCTTAGCTCTTTTCAACATAATAATAATAATAATAAATGTTTTTTTAGCAGCAAATCAGAATATTAGAATGATTTCTGAAGGATCATGTGACTGGAGTAATGATGCTAAAAAGTCAGCTTTGATTGTTCCTAATAAAATGTTTAACTGCACTCACAAGTGAATCTCAAGTTATTTTGTGTGATAGCTAAATATATTCTTAATAAACTACAAAAATATATATTTAAATGTATTTTATCCTCATATTCTTTCTTGTAACTCTTCCTCTCAGTCACATACTTGACTAAATGGCTCATTATGAAGCTCATTATGCAGGCCTGTCTTCTCAGGTGTGAATGTGAAGGTTGACGCCTTCTCGCATAGACCCTTTTTAATCAAAAAATCAATATATTGTTTTTTGTGAGCAAATAAACAAGATGATTTTCACATTATTTTGAAGCAAAAATTCTAGGCTACAAGATCCAGTTCTCAGAAATCTTGTGAACAAAGGTTCTGTATGTTTTTTATGGCCTTATTTTAGTGACTTCAAAATGTTAGTTTTTCACTAACCACGCATAAACACTGTTTTCTCAAAAACAAAATCAAGTACATAAGTGCTGCTAACATATTATTGTAGCCCTGTTTGTGCTGTTTACAGTGTTATTAGACTTTAGCCATTTATATTTTTATAAGCAACTGAAAAAAGCACAAATGTCAGGGCATGTCAAAACTTCTCCAGGCCCCCAAAACACCCTCAGACCCCAGGGGGTTAAAGACATGGAGCTGGACAGTGCAATGCCTCAGCTTTACAAACTGTTCTCATTAGTGGCAACAATTGGAGCTACATCTGCAGGTGTAGAAAGGAGCTTCTCCTGTTTAAAGCGTCTCAAGTCCTACACCCGTAACACAATGGGCCAAGGCCGTTTAAGCAGCCTAGCTCTGCTGGCCATTGAGAGGACACTGGTCAAGTCACTGGAAAAGACGCCTAGTTGGTACGACAGGGTCACAGAGCATTTTCTTGAAAATAATTTACGTATAAATAAATGGACAATTTTTATGATGTAGGCCGAAAATGAGCTTCCCCTCTTTGAAAGACCAGCAGCCGCCACTGCAACCTACAGGCAAAGACTTAAATCTGCTAAACCTGTGGTAAAGACTGTAAAGAGATGGACCAACGAGACAGCCCAGATAGCAAAATGACTCCAGAGCTCGGCTCTCCTCTGGCTAAATGAACACAGATGGTGTGATTATGATTTCAGGCTGCATCACTAGTGAGATGGTGGACTGATGTCATTCAGAATATTTCATCCACCTCCTGCTGCTGGAAGATCAGAATACGTCACGCTGTCATTTGGTCGGAGGTGAAATTGGAGTCTGTCCAGCAGGGCTGCCGTTTAGCCAGTAGTGGACGACTGGTTTAACAGTGACTGTAAACATGATGAAACTGCATCGTGATCCTAGCAGCTCCTGGCCTGACACGTTCACTGCTGGCTGTAGGGGTCTGTGAAGAGGACTTGTCTGTTTCTCGTGGTCTTTTTCTGAGGATCTGTGCTGATGTCTGTCCAGTCGTGATGTTCACTTTTCGTGGTCTTCGCTGACATTCAGGGCTGCGTTGTGGTAATCTCCGGGTGCAGGTCCATCATCTGGTCTGGATACAGACCGCATCCGGCTGAGTAACCTTAGGACAAGAGTGAGACAAAAACATTGAAATGATTAACAAGTATCAGTGTTGACTTTTCCTCACAGCACCTGTAATCACACAAGCACATTTTCATACAAATTTCATGACAAATCAAAGCAAAGATTACTGTTAAATGTAGGATGTAAAAGTAGAAAAATAAATGAATAAGCTTAATACCTACAAACAAGTGGCCAGGTATCAACAAGCTGCTGCAGATAGCTTTTCCATATATGATTTCTTTCTTTATTTGTGGTGTGAGCACTCACAGTTTAATGCAAATCAATGTATCTATTATATAATAAATCTCCAGATATTAATTATAAGGCCACATTTTATTTTAGTTCTTTACCATACTGAATTTCAGTAGTTCCGTAGTGAATGTAGACATTTTTATAATATTTTATGTTTATATAACTCAACAGATCACGTTGGAATGATTAACTCTTACTGTATCATTAATTGCCATAGCCCTTGACTATGTCTGCATGAAATACCTCTGCTTTTTCAGCTTTCTATCACGGAAAAAGCTTATTTTTTTCACTCGGCTGTGAGAAGGGCTATGGCAATTGATGATACAGTAAGCCTTAACCACTCCAATGCGATCTTAATTAAAATAATTTAAACATAAAATAACATACGTCTACATTCAATACTATCCAATCTCTGCTGCAGCCCCTGTGTCCTAAATTCCCAGAATGCATTGCCATTGTGACAACCACATTCCTATTCTCTATTGATATGAATCTTTTGACATTGCACATTTATTCCATGTAAAAGCTGTAGTGTGGATCATTGTCAGTATTTGACAAAATTTGGCTAAATCAAGTGCAAAACTCTATTTAATCTTACTTTTAAAGATGAAGTAGAACAAAATAGAATCAAAAACCAGTCTGGAGCACTTGAATGAGCTGTAAAGAGCACACACTCACACACACACACACACAGTATCTTAGTATTTTTTTATTATTTATTTTATTTATTTCAATTTCATATAAATTATTTGAAACCACATTACAAGAAGTGGGGAATATATTTGTATATAAAAATATACTTGAGCTAATATTCCAGAACTAAATTTCAATGAAAAATATAGCATATCACCTGCAGTTATTCCTGAAGAGGGGTGAAAAATTACCCTCTCACAAAAAGGAGATCCCGTCTAAACGGGCCTGTTATTATTCAAAATCTATGATAATGCTACTGTGCTGAAGAGCTAACGTAATTCGACCTTCCACAATGCAATTTCAGAATTAAAAATGACAACAAAGCAATTAACTATTTTATTAATGTTAATGGAAACTGTACAAATAAAGCATATTTAAACAGTATTCTTACTGTGTTCCGTCTTTCTGCTTCACTCTGAGGAGGATTTGATTTCTGAGAAGACTGTTCGGAAAAAGCACGTTCGGATCGCGAGTCCGCGCAGCGTCTGTAATGAGTCCGCTAGTTTATTTCATATGTACTAAAACAACATTAGGAGGAGAGGTGGGGAATATATTTGACGAAATACAAGCAAAAATAGACTTGAAATAATATTCCATAATAATAATATAGAACCAAATTTAAGTGAAAAAAGTTTATTCTCGCCTGCAGTTATTCCTGAAGAGGGGTGAAAAATTACTTAACCTTACATATATGATCACGACTGGATTAAAATCCGGATAAATTAGCCAACTAAACTAACAGTTACCCGTCTCACAGAAAGGAGGAGATCCCGTCCAAATAGGCCTGTTTTTACTCAAATCTACTATAATGCTAATAATGCTAAAGAGCTAACCTTAACTGTACATTCCACAAAGCAATTAAAAAAATTAAAAACACCAACGAAGCAATTATCTGCTTTATTAACGTTCATGTTACTGACAACTGTACAAATAAAGAATATTTTAACAGTATTCTTACCGTGTTCAGTCCTCTTCAACCTGGCCGGCCGCAGCTTCTCCACTCTGAGGAGGATTTCTCTGACTGACGGCACCGCCGCCGAGAAAACAAACAAGCGCATTCGGAGTGTCAGACTCGTATTGAGTCCGCAAAATGACAGCGCGCGGTCCGGAGGCGGGGCATATTCTGGGCGAATGACCGAACAGAGTCTGACTGTACAGCGGAGCTGCCGACTTGAGGGTGGATCTGCCCCAGAGTCTGTTGCTATCAGGGAGAGCGGGTTTTACAATCCTGTCTCGACCTTACTGATTGGAGTGTTTTTGAAGCTGCTGCCACCGATCTGGACGAGCTCACAGAGACTGTAACTTCATATATCAGTTACTACGAGGATATATACATTCCCTCCAGGACTTATGTAATATTCAACAATGATAAGCCATGGTTTACAGCAAAACTCGGACACCTTCGTCAGACCAAAGAGGACGCCTACAGAAATGGGGACAGAGTCTTGTACAATCAGGCCAGGAACACACTGAATAAGGAGATTAGAGTGGTTAAAAGGACCTACTCTAATAACCTGGAAGATCAGCTAAATTCCAATGACTCCGCTTCAGTGTGGAAAGGCCTAAAAGCCATCACCAAGTACAGGACACCATCCCCCAGCACTGAGGTGAATCAACAACTTGAAGACCTGAATGAGTGTTATTGTAGATTTGAAACCCCCCACACCCGTCCTGACCATCTCTCTACACAACCGTTAACACCTCCTGCAATCCCCCTCTCCTGTACTTCAGATCAGTGAAGATGATGTGTGCCAGGTCTTCAGGAGAAACAAGACTAGGCACCAGGCCCAGATGGTGTGACACCAGCCTGCTTGAAAACCTGTGCTGACCAGCTGGCCCCCATCTTCACACAGATCTTCAACAGATCACTGGAGCTGTGTGAAGTCCCTTTCTGCTTCAAACGCACCATCATCCCTGTTCCAAAGAAACCCAAGATAACAGGACTTAATGACTACAGACCTGTGGCTCTAACATCTGTCGTCATGAAGTCATTTGAAAAACTGGTTCTGGCTTATTCGAAGGACATCACTGGACCTCCTGCAGTTTGCTTACAGAGCAAACAGGTCCGTGGATGATGCAGTCAACATGGGACTGCATTACATCCTGCACCACCTGGACAAATCAGGGACTTATGTGAGGATCCTGTTTGTGGACTTTAGTTCGGCCTTCAACACCATCATTCCTACACTCCTCCAGACCAAACTAACCCAGCTCTCTGTCCCTAGCTCTATCTGTCAGTGGATCATCAGCTTTCTGCCAGATAGGCAGCAACTAGTGAGATTGGGGAAATTCATGTCAAACAGCCGCTCCAACAACACTGGTGCCCCTCAGGGATGTGTTCTTTCCCCACTGCTCTGTACACCAACGACTGCACCTCTAAAGACCCCTCTGTCAAGCTCCTGAAGTTTGCAGACGACACCACACTCATCGCTCTCATCCACGAGTCTGCCTACAGACAGGAGGTTAAAGAGCTGGCTGTCTGGTGCAGTCTAAACAACCTAGAGCTCAACACGCTAAAAACAGTGGAGATGAACGTGGACTTCAGGAGAAACCCCCCTGCACTCCCCATCATTGTCTCCACTGCAGTCACAGTGCTGTCTTTCAGGTTCCTGGGATCCATCATCTCTCAGGACCTGAATTGGGACACTCACATCAACTCCATTGTAAAAATAAAGCCCAACAAAGGTTGTACTTCCTTCGCCAGCTGAGGAAGTTTAACCTGCCACAGGAGCTGCTGAAACGGTTCTACTCATTGAGTCTGTCCTGTGCACTTCAATAACTGTCTGTTTTGTTTCAGCTACAAAATCAGGGATCAGAAGACTACAGAGAACGGTTCGGACTGCGGAACGGATTATCGGTGCCCCCCCTACCCACCCTCCAATAACTGTATACATCCAGAGTGAGGAAAAGGGCTCAGAAAATCACTCTGGATCCCTCACATCCAAGTCATCCCAACTTTTGCCATCTGGCCAGTGCTGCAGAGCCACAATTACCAGGACAGCCGCCTTTACCCCCACCTTTAGCCACAATCACCCCCCCCCCCCCCCATTATGCAGAAACAATGTGCAATAACCTTATATTTATTTGCTACCACCTCCATCCTTGTAGATCCCTGCATCTCCTTCTATTCTATCCCATTCTATCATCTATTGCACAGCTGTATATACAATCATTTGTTACAATTATTATTATTATTAATATATATATATATATTTATTTATTTATTTTTTTTTGCAAATTTTTTGCAAATTTCCCCACACCGTGACGTAGACATGTGGGGGCATGTTTGAATGAGCCGTTTTAGGAGGGTGTGTTTGAGTCTTTGATAAAGAATATCTCTGGTTTTGAGACTTTAGTCTTTGCAACTTCAGGGATCTTATCTATGCACAAACAGCTTGTAACACTCCAAAGAGAAAGGAAAACTGGAAATAGCATCATATGACCCCTTTAAGAACATGATGAGATTGTTAAAGGAAATTATTGTTTTGAGTAATTTTTATTTTGAATTAGAATCGTTAACAAAAGATTTAAAAACTTTAAGAATACAGGCTTCTACTCTAACATCCAAAAAGTGTTAGATGCAGTTTAAGCATACACCCTGTCAGAAATAAAAACAGTAAAAACAATAAAAACTTATATTTAGCAACAGTTAAAACTGCCATGTATATGTATCTGGTTTATGTTGCACAACAGTTTTTGGCAATATACTGTTGTGAAATGGAACTTCTTGCTAACTGTTACGTTGTTTTGATCAGTTTTACAATGGTTTTGTAAGGAGATGCATTTGGCAATATATTGTTGTGAAATGGAACTTCTTGCTAACTGTTATTTTCTGTTTTTATCTGAAGAAGCGTCTGCTTTATGAAAATGTGTTTGCCTGGCCTTTGAGTTGTTGCAATTGTTTAGATTAAAGTAGAGATAGACTCACTGTCTTCTTTGAGAGATGTAGAAATTGATACCATGAGCCTCTGTAACTGGGTTGAAAGTCATATATCCTGGACATGGGTAGCCACCGCAACCAAGCCTCTGCTTGCATAGAGAGTTATGTGTGTTCACTATGTTTGACAAATATGGAAGTTCTAAAGGAGGAGACTTGTTGCATTAATGCAGACTTTATGCAAAACTATATAATGTCATGTTTGGGGCATTTCCATGCTGCACCTCGGGTGAAGACTTTCTCACTGTTATTTTTGATTTATTGCTTATGAGTTTTTGTTTTAATAGAGCAAAACCATTTTAATGGTGATGCGTTTAAACCTCTCTTAAAACAACTCTTTAATCATTTATAAGATATTATCTGAACCTGAAGAAAACTTCTGTCGAGCCCTAAGAAGTCCGGACCTGGCTGAGCGGGTGAGGATATCGTGAAGGAATCCTGAAATCACAGACGACATCTCTCAACCCAGGAGGTAAGGATAAATCTTCTCATTTGGAATTGGATTTTTTAATGGTTGAGATTTAAAGTAACACTTCACTTTATATGGAAATAGGCTCATTTGACACCTCCCCTAGAGTTTTACCATTTTTGAATCCATTCAGCCGATCTCTGGGTCTGGCGGTAGCACTTTTAGCTTAGCTTAGCATAGATCATCGAATCGGATTAGACCATTAGCATTTGGTCATCAAAAATGACCAAAGAGTTTCAATAGTTTTCCTATTTAAAACAAGACACTTCTGTAGTTACATCGTGTACTAAGACCGACGGAAAATGAAAAGTTGTGATTTTCTAGGCTAGGAACTATACACAGGCCGCAAGCAAGCAGGTTTGACAAATCTGTGTTCTGGCGTTTGCAAGTTAGACTCTTTGCTCATGTGCAAACAAGTGCTCACACAACTGCAGATGAATTCATTTTACATTTTTTCGAGGCTGGGGTGTGCTGTGCAATATACAGAATATTGTCTGCTTTAATATGGTAAGTGTTGTTTTAATGATGTACGATCTGACATAATCAGAGGCAGACAAAGTACACAACTTCATTACTTGAGTGAAAGTACAGATACTACTGGTCAAATACTACTCCACTACAAGTGAAAAGACAGGTTGTAAAGACAGGTTTTTACTTAAGTAAAAGTACGAAAGAACATGCTTTTAAAAGCACTTAAGTATCAAAAGTAAAAGGTAAATTAATTGTTTTATTGTCACATTGTTGTATACTCACAATACCTTATGCCATTATAATGCAACCTACTGAATACACTGATCAGCTTGTATTATCTTTGGAATTAAGAGCTTTTATGTTACCAAACCAGTAGAAAAGGAACAACTGAATGAAGATAATCATCTTTATTTTTGATTTCACACTCTGATTGATTTATTTGTCTAAAAGTTATAAAGTTCTTTTTCAAAGAGATATTGAAGGATATGATATGGTCCATTTTAGGCAAACAAAGCAAAAACTGAAAAGAAAACAAGTCTTTTCAGAAAACTGGAGCATACTCTCTCAGTGTCATGAATCAGACCTCTGTGGCTCTCCGATGGCCACCGGAGGGCACCCTCACCTGAGTATTGACTTTCCCGGCCTCCATTTCCCATGCACCCCGTACAGAGACTAATCACCTGCACAGGTGTTCTCCATTATCTGCTCTACTTAAGCAGCATTCACACTCACACTCATTGTGAAGTCTTGTTTTGCCCCGGCTGCCATTTCTAAGCGTTTACCTTGTTATTCTGTGACCCTTCTGTGTATGATCTTGGGTTGTTTTACTGTTGATTCTCTGCCGCCTGCCCTTGTGATCTTGCACTCTGGAACTCCGACTGCTTTGCTGCCTGGCCTGACTCCTGCCCGGTATCGTTTCTGTCTCTGCTCTGCCTCTGATATTCCTGCCACTGTTGATTGAACACTGCCTGTTTGACCCTGATCTTGAGTATTAAAGTTATCAGCAAATGGATCCACATGCTTCTGATCCCTCATTACACTCCGTATGGCCATGGGTGTGCACATTGCGCCAAAGAACTGTATTTTTTAATTTTGCCATCAACTGATCAGTGTTCATAATTTTTGAAAGTTGGGAGTTCGTTCGCTCCAAGAGCACTCAACTATCGCTTCATAACGAGCACAATTAATGCCAACAGCTCATAATATAATTGCATTTTATCAAGAATTGACGTGATTATCTAGCTCCATTGGCCTATCACTCAAATCAGACAGAAGGTTATGAAAACGGCGATGGACAATTAAAAGCGCTTCACTAGTAGAGAGATGTTGCACAGACGTGCAGGACTAATTCACATGCAATCGTGCTCCCACAAATCAATGTAATCTTATTGTGCTTCTCTATCTGTATCTGACTAAATAATTGATCAAATGACTGATTAAAATGTACTGTTATTTTAAGACTTCCAAACAAAATTTGAGCTTCAAAACACTACAATGACAGATTTAACGTCTTAATGCTGATAAAAGCTTGGTAAATAATTTAATGCACCTAGCCTAAGAAAAGAAATAGCCAAACACAAATAGCCCTTTTTGTCTTATCAGATCTGCTCAAGGGCTCTTATGTTTAAGCTACATTTACTTTATCCAAAGCAAACTGCATTGCAATTATCATAGAGACCAACATTTTTGTCATGTTCATGGGCTATGAGATCGATTCGAGCCCATGATTCTGATGAGCTACATTTTTGCCGAAATCATGCCGTGAAAATCTTTTCTAATAAAATGTTATAAATAACCAAAAGATTACTTGTTACAAATCAGATTTATAAAAGCATGCGTACACCAGAACATGCGCTAAAATCCCTTTATAAAACCCAGTCAGGAGAAGATTGTGCGTACCTGCATCTCCACCCCGTCTCCTCCCAGAAATCACCATATATGAGTTTACAACGCCTCGTTTTACGATGCATAACCTCATCTGCATAACATTTCCATGCATATTCCCATCCACGTGACACCATGTTAACACCGTCAAAGATGTTAAGGAAATATTAGATACGGACTAAATGCATTTTGTGCCACATTAATTTTATTGCAGTGTAAATACAATTGTCTGACTCACGTGTCACTGACAAAGTGTTTTAAAAAGAAAACAGGCAAATCTTAGCGCGGTTGTACAGTAGCTATTATTCAAACCGGACAATGGACCGTTCGACCAGCGAATCCAGCAGTGTCCGCCATAATATTGAAGTAAGTGTGCATCATTGATCATTGTTCTGGCTAAAACAATTCTCATAACATGAGATCTGCTGTTTAGTTTAGGCTAAATATATGAATTATTATAGCACTCATTAAATATATATATTGAAATGAAAACAGTTTAAAATCATTGTTTACTTCATCACTCCGGGAAAAAGAGTGCGTACGCACAGTCAAGAGCATCTGTACGTTGCACACATATTTATGCCAAGTTTATGTTTTATAAATCCAGATATGTGCTTGGAAAACAGCGTACGCACATTTCTTTGCCTAGTTTGTGCATATGCAACGTATATACATGAGGCCCCAGGACTGCATGATTAACCAGAGTCTGATTAAACCAAAGCTGGAGCTGAAGCAGACTTAAGGACTGATGTGGTGCTTCACAAATATCAGCTTCTGCAGTTGAACGCCTTTGGTTTACTTTTTGATGTAAGAAATTAACTCAAATTTTCAGCTTCTTAGGGAATTGAATCTTATGATCCAGTTCGATTTGATTGAACTGATTCAAAATTTAAAACTTACACTTTATCTACTAGTCGTCCAGCGTCATAGTCGAATTTAGTGTGTCTTATCAGTTCTGTTGGTATTACTCCGTGGCCAACAATAAAACAAACATGTAGCGTTTGGACCGATCAGACACACAACTATTTGTTATATTTAACAAATAATCTATATGCCCCCTCACCCAACCAAAGGGCCAACTATGTGGGTGTATGGACCCTTACCCCGAAATGCATTAGCACCTAAGAAAGGCAGAACAGGCCTCTGGATCCATGGTAACCGATCTGATAACACTAGTTTTATTGCTCAAAGGAATGCGGGCAGAGCAACTCAACTCATTGTGTATATTATTACTGTTCCTGTATATGTTCTTGTGTATTGTATACTGTTTTCTGCATGCTTACGATAGATCACTAGTTAATATCCCCTCACTCATACCATGTTTGGCCTCTATCAATTCCTCTTCGGATGATCTTATTGAGAGTGAACATTACATGTTGATACCTATGCAACATATTAGTGTCCTAAGACTAGTTTGTGCATTAACCCAGCTGAATTACCTATGCAAATTACCAGGGACAAAGAGTCGGAAAACGTTCCCTCCAAAAGTTCAAGACACCATTGGCTCTTTGACTCCCAGAGGTGTGACCTCTATATCAGATAAAGCTCTCACATCAGTGATCCGCCTGCTACTCACCGCTCTCGTCTTATTTAAGCGTATGTTACAACTGTTACTCGATAAACAGCATTCACTGCAGCTTCCCCAGTCGTCTTGATCCTTACATCACAGTAAGATCTCACTATTTCCATCAGAAATGACACAGTTAAACTTGCCTACTAAATGGACTAAAACTTGATTCCCTTTAGTTTGTATCTGAACTATGTTCTCCATCAGATCAACAGCGTTTGCAGTGTTTTTACGGTGTGGAGTGGATCCTGAGTGAGTAAAGAGTGCTTCAAACACTGCAGTGGAGAATATAACGCTCAACTTCTCTGTGGAAAAACAAACAAACCAACTGGACAAGTTCTGGCATTAATGTAAGTTGTTCAGTATTTATTGCTTGTTTATTGAACTGTTTTATTAAAGCAATATCACACTAGCAGTTGTGCTGTGATACTGAATATTCAGAACAACAATGTTGAAATAAAACATTTTAAGTTAACATTTATCCTTTTATAATGTATGTGGTTTTTAATGTATAATGTATTTTGAACATTTTATAGGGATATTTCACCTAAAAATGAAAATCCTGTCATTCATTCACCGTCATGTCGCTCCAAACCTGTAAGACTTTCTTCACATTCAGAACACAACTGAAGATACATTTAATTCTCCATTTAATGAAGTTTTTTTTAATCGTCAAACTGGCTGTTGTGTTGACTGTCAGAAGAACAGAAATCTCAGAATTCATTCAAAATATCTTCATTTGTGTTCAGAAGATGAAAATCTTTCAGGTTTGAAACAACATGAGGTGAGTAAATGATGACACGGTGTTCATTTCTGAGTGAACTATCCCTGTAACATCAAACATGACCCATTTAGACAGAAGAAACATGTCAGGCCATCTGGTTTACAAATAATGCATTTTTACATTGAGAAATTGAAGCATTTCTTACATATTAAAACTAATGACTGGTTTGTTATTTACTGCTTCCTCTCAGGAATTTGTGAAACAATGGAACAACATAACACCAGCATCAATGACTCAACTGCATCAGATGATGAGTTACTTTATTGGGAGTTGAGGAAATTACTAATGAAAAAAGATTATGCAGAATCTGTATTTGTCTGTGTTCTTTCAGTCATTGAGATTCCAGTCATGATCTTAACTCTGATTGCTTTGTGTTTCCTCATCAAGTCTCGGCCTGCTGCTTCAGTTTTTGTTAGTCATTTGATACTTTCAGATCTCATACAGGTTATTTGTATGTTAATAGGAACAGCATCCTCATGGACACAGATACTATTTAGTGCATATGACTATTCTCTGATTGTGGGTCTGTATTTTATGGCATGTATTGCTTTTGAACGGTATCTTCTGGTTTCTCATCCTATCTGGTCCAAATCTCACCATTCACTCAAACTCTCCTGTTTTATTTCTGTGATTGTCTGGTTTGTGCCTCTGACCATTGCAAAAGTGAAACCCCCTTGTATAATTTTTGAAGATATAGACTGGTGTATAGTGTGTTTAATTCCCTACCCCATCATCATTCTCTGTTTTGCTGGCACTTGGCGAGGTCTTTCTCGCTCAATATCACTGACTGCTCTTCAGCGCAAATTAATTTTGGGCAGTTTGTTCCTGGTGCTGTTGACTTACACATTTCTCATTCTGCCTTTTGTGATTATGTTATTAGTTGAAGTTTTTTTCCCCAATGACAGTTTTGTTAAGAAATGTCTCACCTGTGCAGAATTGCTCATGTATGTGAATCCACTTGCTGACTGTGTGCTGTACTTGTTCATGAGACCTGATGTTCGTAATATGATGAAGTCTGTTCGCTGCTGTTGTAGACATCAGAGTTGGAATCACAACCAGGACGAACACTCTATAGTGAATCCACAGAACAGCTGCACTGCTTTAGTGTGCTGTATTTCACCTGAAAAGCCTGCATCTCATTCACTGAACACCTGCAGCTCAGTTTAACCTGCTGATAAATATAGAGCTGAAAAACACTGCACTATATTTAACTGAAGTCAATGTAGAACTTTGTCAAAACAAGAACACACACACCTATTAACAGGACAGCGCATTCCAGAGAAATGTGCTCTTTTCTCTATCTGTGGCTGTAAAATTAATTAACGACCAGCACCGTGCCCAAGCATCCTGCTCTGCTCTCCTTAACGTCTCACGAGACCCCTAAAACAAAGGAGATATGTGTGGAAAAATCTGGACGTATTCCAGAACAGGACTTTACTGTGGCTTTCTTATCACTTAAACATAATTCAGCCAGAAACAGGACAAAGACCTCTGGATCTGAACACGACCTCCTGACTGCTTAACATGTAATTCAATGATTGTATCAACCAGGAGAGATGTTTTTATGATGAGACTGGGCGTTGAAGTCTCACAGATACATGCCCAACGGGACACTCATGACCCCGGACAGCTTCTCCTCTCTCCTCCTCACATTCCAAAGGAAACGCACCTTTTCTTCTTATTAACAGACAAAGAGACTCAAATCTTGCTTAAGGATTCCAAAAAGAACAAATTATAAGTGTTCCTGCTATCAAAGCAATATACTCAAAAGCAATATATACAATATATTTACAATAAATATCCAGGTTGTATTTCATGAAATTAAGCTTGCTGTGTTGTTGGAATCTATGGTATTATTGTAATCTTTTGATGTATTTCAGTCCTTCACGGCGTAGTGTGTTAATAATTGGTTTCTTGGTGACTATGGTCCCAGCTGCCAGGTCATTGACAAGATCCTCCCGTGTAGTTCTGGGCTGATTCCTCACCATTTTCGGCCCACCGCCGTCCGCGGCTAATTCAAGTTAGCCAGCCTCTGGAACTACTGGTGGTATACGAGGGTATGTGTTGGAGCCGCTCCTCGCAAGCGCCCTCCTGTGCCCGCTCCTCGTCAGTGCCCGCCTCTCCAGGGCCAGGCCCTCCAGAGTCCGCGCTGCCCGAGCGGCCCCAAGAGTCTGCGCTGCCTGAGCGCCCCCAAGAGTCCGCGCTTCCAGAGCACCCCCTAGCCTGTGATTTCCCCAAGAAAATATTTTTGGGGGGACATATTGCCATGGCCATAGTGGCTGGGCCGAAGGTCACGGACCCTGACCCGCCATGGCTCCCTGAATCCCCTGATCCGCCATGGCCGCCCGAGACCCCTGACCCGCCATGGCCCCCCGGGTCTGCCTGCCTAATCCACCCTAGAGGCCTTCCTTGGCTCCTCCCTGTTCCTGCCCTGCACCGGCCTCCAGGGTGCCCACCCCCCCATGTTTCCATGTCCTTATTAGTTTTTTCCTGTTCTCGTTTGGTCTCCATTCTGTTCATTTAGTCCCAACCGTGTTTTGATTATGTTCCAGGTGTGTCTCGTTTGCCCCACATTAGTTCTATTTATAGTGTTTTCTGCCCCTTGTTTCCTGTCTGCCGTTAAATGTCATTCTGGAATAGATGTCTTCGATGTTAGAAATTAAAGATTTGAATTCTGAAGAACTCCCCGTATCCTTCGTCTCCGCGTAAAACCCTGACACAGACTTTGGCGGCATGTTTTATCACGTGTGTGAGGGGATTAAAACAGTGAAGATGATACTTAAAATAAGACATTTTTAAAGATGCTGAAGTGTTTGATGTGGAATAAATCTAATATAAATTATACTTTAGTTGACATTTTAGCAAAAACCACAGGATTCTACCAAATGTTTATTTAAAGTCTTAAGATTAGGCTTTGAAATCATTATTTACATGGCCATAACATCTCAGATCATCTGGTCAGTAACTAGACCCTCACCCTCCACTTGTCTGTGAGGGTCTGAAGCAGACCTTCAGTTTCACATTGGAGATTGCCCCAAAGAGGAGCTGTGAGTTGTGTTTATATTTAATATTGTTTACAACTTAAAATTTTTTATGTAAGACATTTTATTATCGCCGAAGACTTCTAACGGTTTATTTTTATATAGTATGTTATATGTAATCAAAGCGATTTATTTACATCTTTAAAAGAAGTTAATTGTGTTTTATAAGTTTCAATAAACTTAAATGCTGTAACGTAAAACGTAATATATAACTTAAAGCAAATAGTTTAATTTAGCTCAAAGGGAATGATTTATGATTTTATAGGGAATTTGAACAGACTCACTGTTTTACGACTGATCACTGAGATCGGCAGATTAAGACATTAACTTGTAAGCACAAAACACAAGATACTTCTCTTTTCAATATAAATCAGATTTTATTTGATAAACCTAAGACAAACTAATCTAACACATGAACACAAGCATTCACACGTTGCAGAAAGAGATATAGTGAGGAAAGGATGAGTTTAAGAGAATGAAAATGTGAAATCCCAAGTTTACAGAAATATGTGCAATTGCATAGACCTGAACAACCATCAATCACTTAATTAACCCTCGCATTGAGTTTCTCAATGAGGCTAACATTGATATAAAATGCACCAATTCAGTTAGAATTTGGAGGTTACTTGCTTGTTGCTAAGGGAATCCCTTTTGTGTCGTCCTTGCAGGAAAGGGGGTTCCCCGAAGTTGCTGATTGGCTAAGAGTTCAGTAGTCGTGAAGTGACGTCTTGGGAAGCCAATGGTTGAGCGTTGGCTGAGGATGCGGAGTTGTGGCTGGTAGAAGTTTTGAGGCGGTCACAGACTCGAGTTGAACTCGGAAAGGAAAATAAAATAAAGTAAAAGAATAAAGGGATGTAAAGAGACTAGGTGGGTTTTCTTCTCATCGTGGTGTCAAGTAGCCGCTGGCATGTAGGCCAGAGCACGCTCAGAGAGCGCTAAAAGGCAGCATCAAAACACGGTGGCAAAAGTTGAAGCAAAAACGGAGAGAACCGAGAGAGAACTTGATCCAGAGTTTTTAAACTCGGCTTCTGGACACATCCCAATGCTTGTCTTAACCAATTAGAAATGATCTTAGCTCGGGGTGTTGCTCTGTTCCTCCACCCAATCAATAAATCCACATTATGACGATTTTAATTTGAGGTGCCAGCCTGGTAACTATCCAGACAATTTAGTAGTAATTAAAAAAAACAAAACGTCCCAAAGGAATCTAATACATTTTATATCCATTTATAAGATCCCTATCATATCCTATTTATAATCCCGTGTTATGTTATTAATTCAAATGACCCTTCATCAACCAACCAAGCAGGTGAAAATAACATATATTCACAGTTTCATGAAATACATTACACATTCACAATATCTTCTCTGAATTCAACAATACAATAAATCCAAACATATCAAAAAAGACAAAAAAACAAACACAAAAATACAACTTCACTGAAAGGCGTGTAATATGTAAATTCATAGCTCCCAGTCCATTCAAAACGTATTTAGCAATGTGATTTTCACTCATGTATTGTCCATACCTTGAATCCGCAAATATGGTGATAAATGTTGGCCGACCTTACATCGTTCATAGTGTAAATCACCAAACGCGTTACGAAATGTCCGTTGAGCATTCGTAATTCAAAACGGTATCCAATTCCAAATAAAGAAACAAAAACCCACCCCTAAACACAAACAAGGGAAATACAATTAGCACAGAAATAACCATCAATTTCCTCCTTTAAAAATAAACAATAAAAAAGGAGAATTGCACTTACACTTTCCCTAACATGCTTGACTTATCTTCAATCTCCGTTTTAAATCATGTTAGCGGCATAACTTCTCTCCAAACACATCATCAACGGGAGAAATAAGCACTCCGAACACGACTTCAGCGGCAGACTCGAATCACTCCCAATATGGCATCAACAGGAGAAACAAGCACTCCGAAAACTTCAACAGATTCAGCGGGAGATTCAAACACTCATAATTCGGCTTCAGCAGAAGAACAGAGAAAGACTTAGAGGACGTTGAACTGAACATGTGAAACGCTAACAACACCGGACATTTATTTCCTCTCTAAAAATGACGTCATATTCCAATAAGGAAAATTTAAAGGGGAAGACCTCTTTTATTAGCAGAGTTCATCACATGAAATTCGCTACAACATGTTATCTGATCAGTCACGTGTCCGAACTTTACAGGCTCTTGCAAAGTATACTTTTGAGCATGGTTTCTATAACAAGACTATGATACATTTGACAAAGAATTGATTGGAAGAAACATTTAAAGCATGATTTTTCAAACTCATACATACCATACATATGAATCCTTCAGCTATTCAATAATGATTAAAAAGACATACATAATATTTGATTAAAACATGATAGTCTAATGTGTGGGTTACAAACATAATATGGGGTTCTGCATAGAAATGTCCTTTTCGGATGATTTTGTGCACATATGAAAAAGAAAGTCTCTGTGTAGTTCTATGGAGAACGAAGGCATGTTCTTTAGACAATGGAATTTCAGTTTGGTCTGTCTTTTATGTGGGGGAGAAGTCAGTCTAAGGAAGCTCGTGACTTCCAGCGTGGAACCCATGTGATGGCCATCTCTTTGACCATCAGTCTTGATTACTTGCCCCCAAATTTGACAGTCTCCTTCCTGAATTGGAATGATCAATAAGTGTTCTTTTGCCTCAATGTTGCAAGCTGTTTTGTGAAAGAGTTGGTTAGTTTGCTTGCTTAGACTAGTTGGAGCTAGGAATCTGATTTATGACGTCGTCCTGTTTTCTTGGGGCCTCTCTGTGGAATTTCAGCTCCTCATGTTTCTATGTTCTGATCAAATCTTAGTCTGATTCGGTCTCTGATTACCTTTGTAACATACTGTCATGTATAATTATATACTGTATGTATTACCACCTTCTTTAACCCTCTTGAGTGTGAGGGGTTTTGGGGTCCCCTGTAGAAATTGTCATGTCCCTGACATTGGTGTTTTTCAGAATCTTAAAAGCATATTAATGGCTAAAGTCTGATTATGCTGTGCTATAATAATAATATGTGAGCAGCATGAATGTTTATGTATGTGTGTTTATATGATTTATCAGAACACATATTTAAATGATGTGGGTATTACCTGATATAACAACGTCAATGTGGTTTATGATGAAATTTCCTGAGTCCTCATAATTAAGATAGCTTGCAAACAATATTTTATTAAAAAAGGGGTGTATGCAGAATTTTGGTAGGCGTACAGTACAAAATCATTACGATTACATATGGAACGTCCCCAGAAAACATAAAAACCAATGTGTGTGTGTGTGTGTGTCAGCTCGCCCAACTCAAACTGACATTTTACTCTTGTGAGTTAGAAGAGCTCAAAGCAGGACTTAATTTCCTAACTTAGGTACATTTTGTAAACATTTCATTCGAGGTATGAACATCACTGACCCATATATAATGTAAAGTGTTTTATTTTTATACAGTATGTTATGTATAATTACAGTTTTTTACCACCTTTAAAATAAGAGAATTATGTGATTTGCTCTGCTTTAGTAACATGTTTGTTACTATGACATATATAATTATATATTTTGTTTATTACCATATTCTTTAATATAGGATAGTCTCTATATATGAAATTCGTACATGGACCCTCAGACTCTGAGAAACAAGATCATCTGATCATCACTTTGTTTTTTCCACATTTTGTTACATTACAGCCTTATTCCAAAATGGATTAAATTCATTATTTTCTTTAAAATTCCACAAACATTACCCCATAATGACGTGAAAGAATTTGTTTGAAATCTGAAAAAAAAACAAAAAAACATGTACAATAGACACAAAGGAATATTTTCTGCACAGTAAATTTACCAGTGTTAAATGTAGTTAATTGTTTTGTGTTGCTCAGTGTTAAAACTGCAGTACCTTTTGATTGACCAGTGTAAAACAGCATCTGTAAAGAGTTGTTTTCCAGTGTTAAACATTTAACTCAATATGTGGTGTATTCCCCACAATTCTCTACGGCTCTTTTAACTTTGGAATGGGAAATTGTTAGCGTGGTAGCTCCCGGTTCAATGGTAAGTTTCAATCATTTTAAAAAGATTTTATTGATAGAAAAGATATTATATTTATGAATCGTATTAAGGCTTTTACATATTTTTGCCAAGTGTCTGCAGTTCCCTTTCAGTTGGTCACTCCGAGTCACGTTGGATGACCGATGAAATTGGGATCTCGCCAGACTAAATGAGCCAATGGACATTGACATGCGATCATTGCATCCAGCTGCCGCTGATCACAGCACGAGTATAAGAGGCAGCAGGTGCACCGCATTAATTCATCCTTTCGCTTCGGAGCCGAGCGGTAGTGGTGAAGCTACTGCTCTCCCCTTCCAGAGAGTGTTTTGCGAGCGAGTGCGGGCGTTAAGGTGCAGCAGCGGTGGTCACGTTGGACAGGAGAGAAAGATAGTCTTCCTGCTGACAGCCACACTAGGAGTGTGCGGTGGCCAGCTCCCCTGCGTGCTTCAGCACTAAAAGAGCATTTCTCTGAAAGAGCAACACGGGTGATTGCGTCTTTTTAAAGATGTCTTATCACCTGTGTTTCTGGGTGTGGTCGTTTCCTGGTGCCTCAGGACAAGGATCGCTGCCTCACGTGTCTGGGCATTCAGCACGCTGAGGGGGCTTTCGTGGATGGTTCATGTTCTTCTTGTGGGGACATGACCATCTCGGAGTTGCGTAATAGACTCCGCGAACCGGCATTCGTCCCGGCAAGAAGCAGCAGTTCTCAGCGGCACAGAAGTAGACTGAGGTGATTAAGCACATCATGCGCCAGAGGAAACCTACTCCTTCCACCCTAGGGCTGTGTATTGGCAAGAATCTGGCGATACGATACGTATCACAATACAAGGGTTGCAATATGATATATTGTGATACATTGCGATACTGTAAGCAAGGCGATATATTGCGATATTTCTTATTTTAGGAATAGGATATATATTTTTTAGGTAAGCTGTCATTAAGAACACGCCACCATATGCAAACCTTAGCAAAAAATAAATAAATAAAAATAGTTTTACCAACACACTGGGATCTGCATTTGCAATAATCAGTCCCTATAACATTCAACATTATTGAACCACCTGTTGTGCAGTACGAACGAGTAAAGGGGGAAATATTCAAGTGTTTGCATGATTCTTTAGTTAAATGTATGCATAAAATGTATTTTATAAAAAGAAAAAATATATATTTATAGACTCTACTTTAAAGGTTAACAGTTTACATTTACACTTGTGACATACAATGTTTGTATTTATGTTCCGCGTGGAATCTCCGAGACCGCGACGCAAGCACCGCCCCAACTGCACAAAACACCCTCGAATTACGAGAGAAAGCTGCAGCTGCGCGGCGACTCTACCGTCCACCGCACCCCGCGCAAAGACTCTTCAACACGGGACGCGGCAGGCGGCAGAATCGAGGTTGCGCTCGCGCTGCAGTCCCGGGGCGGACATTATCACAAAAGCCCAAATGACGCCACACTTCAGCTTTGTATACTGAAACTAGAACTGGAACAATTCTTTCATCCTCCATTACTGGCAGCGAACTATATTAACGCTAACATTAGTGGAGTGCCCTGATGCTAGTATTTCCTGTCACTGTTTAAGTTCAGAGATGAAGACTGATATCTAGCGGTCAGGATATGAACTCAAAACAAAACAACTGCCATGAATCTTCTATGATTTTTTTTTTATATATTCCGTTTTGGAGAATCGAGTATCGCCAAACAAAATATCGCGATTCTCACATGTATCGATATTTTCTTACACCCCGGCAGCAGCCCCTCAGCCTGCTCGTCGCCGTGGGCGCCCCCCTGTGGCCGCCCCCGCAGCAGCCTTCCACCAGGCAGCGTCGTGGAGCCGGTCGCAGGCAGGAAAGAAAATACTAAATTTATATTTTGAATAAACACGGTTCTTTTCAACTTTTTATTTCTCAAAGAATCCTGAAAAATATCGCAGGTCCCAAAAAATATTAAAGCAGCACACATTTTTCCAACATTGATTATAAATCAGCATATTAGAATGATTTCTGAAGGATCATGTGACACTGAAAATTCAGCTTTGCTTCACAGGAATAAATTTATATTTTTAAGCATATTAAAATAGAAAACTTTTATTTTAAATTGCAATAATATTTCACAGTATTATTTTGTGAAATAATATTTAGCATTTTTTTATCAAATAGATACAGCCTTGATGAGCCTATAACTTGTACTGATCCCAAACGTTTGAATGGCAGTGTATTATACTTGTAGCCCTATGGGAATTTTGGGGTATTTCCTAAAAAGCACTGTTTTTATTTTGGTTATTTTCTTTTAAATGTACATTTCATGTTTGTTAAAAAATGTTTAAATAATAATCAGGGAATTATAGTAAAGCATTAATTAATATTAGAGAGAGAGATCTCTCGCTACATAGGAATTCGGGGAGCGCACTCCACACTAATAGCTAGACACGCTAGAGGGCGCTACATAAAATGGGGGCTCGTCCGGGATTTTAATTAATGCAATTAACTAGTTTGTAGTTTGATACTAATAGCCGTTAGCAGTAGCAGTTAAATTTTTGTTAGTTTCTCAAAAAATAATTCAAATAGTTTAAGCTAAAACCCTAAAAGAAAATGGAAGCTAAGTGTAGCGCTGCAGACTTAGTTCAAGAGCTCAAAGACTGGTGCAGAAGAGAAGAGTTGGATGATGCCCATTCCCTCATGGTACTGATTTCTGAAGATGTTGCAAATGCCCAGATTGAAGAAGCCCTAGGAACTATCAAAGCCTTAGGCCGAGTGCGAGTGAGAGGACGGACAGTTAGTCTGAGGCTGGATAGTCACAGAGTGTTATGCGAGTGCAAAGAGACGGTGGACCCCTCCAAAGTCCCTCCTGACCTGTTGCCAGAGGGCCAGACAAAAAAATGGATGATTGTTATTGCTTCGGAAAGTCCTGCTCCTCCGAGTCCGTTAAAGAGTTTGCCGGGAGACCTGCCAGAGGGTGGCTCGGCAGAGTCTATTATTCGTGCGGTGGGTGATTTGCTAGATAAGATGGGGAAACCATCAGGTGAGAACAGCAGTTACCGTCGTCTGAGAGTATTCTCCGGTACTTTGCCAACTCCAGTTGGAGAAGAGTCTCTTGAGCATTGGTTAGAACATGCACGCCTGATGGTCGAGGAGAGCGAGTGTTCCACTAAGGAGAAACGACGACGTATCATGGAAAGTCTGAAAGGTCCTGCGTTAGCTGTAGTAAAGGCTGTGCGGACTACTGATCCAGAAGTTAGTCCTGCTCTGTGCTTAGAAGCCATTGAGAGTGCTTTTGGGTCTGCCGAGACAGGTGAAGACCTGTATTTTGCCTTTAGGTTGCTACAGCAGCAGCCAAAGGAAAAGTTGTCTGACTTTCTGAGGCGCGTAGAGTTGTCGTTGACCAGGGTAGTTCGTCGTGGAGGTCTCCCTACAGGCCGTGCTGACCGTGCTCGAGTGGAGCAGCTGCTGAGAGGTGCTGTCCACTCCGATATGATGCTTGTCCAGCTCAAACTCAGGGAAAGGAAGGAAAACCCTCCATCATTCTTGACACTGCTGAGTGAGATCAGAAGTGAAGAAGAGTATGAGTCATCAAGGATGAGGCTGAACACCTCTGTCCAGAGAGTTCACACAAATCCTGCTACCGACAGCAGACAGGATGATGTTGAGCGTTTGAGAACCGAAATTCAAGAACTCAAGTCAATGTTCACTGCCCTGAGTACTTTGCCTAGCCAGGTGGTAGCAGATAGCAAAGGGCCTGTGTCAAGGACAAAGATGCCCACGCCCAAGACAGGTGGTGATAGTGAGGTAGCTGTGTTAAGAAAACAAGTGAAAAACCTGCAAAAAGATAACGTTGGGAGAACGAGACCGGGAAAAAAAGGAGAGAGGAAGACATGACTGAGAATTGCGCTGTGACTGCCACGTTAGAAATTGGTAAACACCAAAAGTTAATGCGTGTATAGTAAATGTAATTGTAGACTGCACGAAGAGTGAGTTACAGACATTTGACTAAGTTTACAGTGTAATGGTTGATGGTTTATAAAAACTCGGTTAGAGTTTTCAACAAGGAGACAGAGTGGACGGCTAGTCAGCACGATTTAGCTGCAAGGACTTTGCCAGTGAGTAGCCGGCTCGGTTGCCCTTTATGCATCGTCTGAAAAACACTTATCTACAGAGCCATTCCCTGCTTAGCTGTCGGACGACGTTTTCAACCACCAGCATCGCCAGTACCCGCGTTGCCGCGGCAACGCGACGACTACCAGCACTACTACAGCCATTGTTTTGTTCGCTGCGCCACTGCGCGAAGCAACCATTGTGCTTTTAAGGTCTCTCCGCTCCCCAAGCCACGCTACAGGCCTGCAACGTGTCCTCCTCTGACTGTTTGGGTATTTATTTTATTTCATTGAGTGGCCACTTAGTCATTTGCCGGCTTAGCTTTAATTTTGGGGAATTGAGTGGGTTGGTATAACTGGTCATTGGACTGAATTGTGTTTCATTTGAATTTTACTTTTGATATTTGAACCGTGTATATGTAAATACTATATTTTCAGTAAATGGTGTAAACGTATTTCTGTTGAAGATTTTCATTACATTGGGTTTGTGATATTGATAATTTTGATAGGCCTACTTAAAGTCAGATAATATTATTGAGTTAACAGTAGCCTGGTTTAAAGTGAAAGTGTTTATTAGCGCTGATTAAGATAGCCTATAAGTGACATTTCAATTGATGCTTATTGCGCTTATAGTATTGATAGCTGCATACAATTAGTGTTTCACTTTCATTTAGCTATACAGACACGTTATTGCCATTTTGCATTCAGTTAAAAATTACTATTAAGGTAACCGCTAACAACTAAATAATAATCAGGGAATTATAGTAAAGCATTAATTAATATTAGAGAGAGAGATCTCTCGCTACATAGGAATTCGGGGAGCGCACTCCACACTAATAGCTAGACACGCTAGAGGGCGCTACATACTGAAAAAATGTTTTCTCAAATAGCCTAAAATGTACATCATTTAGTTACATCAAGGGTCAAATCAAATATAAATAGCACATTAAAGTTCAAAGTTACACAGTTTTTTGTGCGCGCTGTACAGGTCTGGTATAAAGAATGGTTTTGCTCAGGTGCCTGAAATGTCCGCCCAATAGAGAAAAGTTTTGCTCAGCAAGAAAAAAAATGTGAACATTGACGTAAATGTTAGTTTTGTGTGCGGAAACGGACAATAATCATAAAACTTACATCAATAAAAAGCACCTAAGCACTAGTATTTCCAGCATCAAATTATAGCTATTCACATTTACCTATATTAACCTTTTCGTATATATTACGTTTCACGTATGGTGCATTGTAAACTGGCCAAACCACCTTCCACCTCCCCCACCCTATGAATAAAGGTGAGAAGAGCAGGCTTATTGGCTCCAGGGGGGTTAGAATTGGATGCATTTAATAGTAAAATGCTTTTAAAAGTAGGCTGACATATTTATGCATTCAGACTTTTATTATTGTAAATGTAGGCTTTAGGACTACTTGCAGGATTCAAAAATAAATATCAAGATGTATTTTTCAGCATTGCGAGATTTTTATTGGTATTATCCACAAACATAACCATGCTGCAGTGATGCGCAGGCTCCTCTTACACCAGTGGTCAGTTATTATTAAACACACACAGCTTGAATGTTTGTGAACCCTTTACAATTTTAACGTGTCATTTTTCACTGTAATTAATTAATCTAATTAACGCGTTAAAGTGCCCCTATTATGGGTTATGAAAGGTTCATATTTTGGTTTTGGGAGTCCCAAACAACAGGTTGACATGCATGTAAGATCAAAAAACACTTTCATTTTCTTATATGCATTTATTTTTATCTTATTTGCTCAGCAACTCCAAAACGGTTCGCTCAACAATTAATTTTTCCAAACCCCTCCTTTGTGTGACGCTAATCTGCAGTGATTGATCCGACTGGTCAATTTCATTTAAAGCAGAGTGCAGTGCTGCTTTGTGTACAGCGTTACTGGGAAAACAGCTATTGTTAATGATGAAACGGCTCAAGATTTGTTTTAAAAACTCTTATCGACTCTTTCTTTTGAGAGACAATAACTTTATACATGGTGCACTTTCAGATTTAAAACTTTGCAGGATGTTTTCATTCACTTGGAGCTGAGTTACACACTGTATGAAAGGTCATTTTCAAAAATTCATAATAATTACCAGCCCTAATATATATATAGATATACATGCACACTGCACACATATATATTAGACAGGAGGTTAAGGAGCTGGCTGTCTGGTGCAGTCTCAACAACCTGGAGCTTAACATGCTGAAAACTGTGGAGATGATCGTGGACTTCAGGAGAAACCCCCCTGCTCTCCCCCCACTCACCATCATGAACAGCACTGTGACTGCAGTGGAGTCATTCAGATTCCTGGGCACCACCATCTCTCAGGACCTGAAGTGGGACATTCACATTAACTCCATTGTTAAAAAGGCCCAGCAGAGGTTGTACTTCCTTCACCAACTTTCCACAGGAGCTGCTGAAACAGTTCTACTCTGCCATCAGTAATCAAGTTTCCATCCAGATTTTGCGCTGTTTTGTTATCGACAAAGAGATATGCGTTAAAAAAAACGTTGCGAAATTTGCTGTCTACAGCCTGTTTCCATGCAACTGGCCTTTTACCGATAAAATGGTGTGAATGGTGGTCATGACATCATCCCTAAAAAACCGAATTGTCGCGTAAGTTTTGGTGTATCGCATAAAAATGTTGCCCTTGAGCTGTTTCCATACATAATTTATCCTTTTGCGTAAATTATAGGCTAGGCTAGCTGTTCTTCATCCATTTGAAACAAACAAAACAAAAAAAATCCTATATGAAATTGTATAGGCCTACATAAAATAATTTTTATTAAGTGTCATGAGTGTTTTTTGGTACTTTGTTATAGACTAGATAGATAGGCCACTGTTGATAATCAAGCAATGATCATAAACATATGAATGTTCATTCCAGTTATTTTATTTCTCCTAACCAACGGTCGTTAAGTCATATTAACCGTTAACCGACAAGATTGTTAAATTACAATTCAATTCAATTTAAATTGATAGGTGGCTTGACCTAAATACCTAAATTTGTTTTCCAGGGATTCATTTTATACACGCAAAAAGCAACAAACAACATGAACGTGACCTGAGAAAAACATAAGCTATTATACATAAAAGAAACAGGCCCATATGCAAAATATATATTTCTAAATTAACAAATTAATAAAACAAAAGAACAACCTGCAACAATTAGCAGCCTATATGCAGAATTTCGGTTCATTTTTGTGATGCACTCTTGAGAAAGCGGCAGTTTTCCTTTATTTCACAAAAGTACGTTTTGTTTTTTTATTGTGAATGTACACAAATAAAATAAACATTTTGAATAGTTTTGAATAATGTCTTACTCTTATATGACCACAAATGAAGGAGTAGGCTAGTGCAAGTTTCCACTTTTACAAGGAAACAAACACACACGCGGACACGCGCACAGTTAAGCACAGCCTGTTCATGTCATAATAAAATGCAGTCAGCCAAAAATATTGAAGAAACATGAAAAAAATATTTTATTTCCCCTCACTCCATCAACAAATTTAACGGTAGAAAGAACTCCGAACAAAGCAAGAATAAAAATATAAGAAGCTAACAAGCCAAAACAAATTAATTTAAACTTTTGTGTGCTTGGCATAATATCACGGGGTTATGGTGGTCAAGATGAAAGGCACAGACTACAGGCTGTTTAAACTGAACAGTGCACTGTAAAATAATAATAATAATCATGTAAACGTAGGCTAGCCTGCTAACACCAAATTTATTTTCAATATTTGAAGTCATCATCGGATTGGTTGAATTATACAGGATTTCCAGGAGACGAGTGTGTCACATTCTTTAATGTTCCGCCTTGAAACAAAGACGCCAAACTCCCTCATTGAAGAAGAAAGCCATCGCGTTTACAACTGTGACGACGAGCGCTTATCAGTATCAACTAAACTCTGGATAATCAAAAGTATGAAATCTTTACATTTGGTGGCATAGAACCTTTAATATATCTCCAACTTTTACTTTTACTCCTCTACATTTCCTAATTAAAATGAATACTTTTACCCCGATACATTTCGAAGCATATTCATTACTTGCTACAAAATAGTCAGAAGTCAGAGGAACATGGACTGCAAGAAAGTAGGTTTGATGAATCAGTGGTCTGGCGCTTGACTCCTAAAAACACCTTTGTTCATGAGCACAACCACGGATGATTCATTTTCCACTCAAGTAGAGTCTGGGGTGTGTGATATACATTATATCTTCTGCGATAATATGGTAAGTGTAATGATGTGCAATCTGACATTATCAAGTAGGATATATCACCAAATCACACACAGAGTGAACGCGCGTTGATTTATTAGTCTATTAAAACTCAGAATTCCAGGTATTCTAAATTGTAGATGGCAAAAATACTTCCATGCTTTTTATATTTATATAATTTAATATAGTTAATTTAATCTATATCACACAAAGAGTACCGTTTTTCTGCAGATAACATTTAATAATCATTTTATACAAGTTCATTAAAGCAACAAGTGACTTACATTTTAGACACAATATTGCTTGGCTTTGCTCAATTTTGCCAACAAAAACATTTCCAAACAAAGATCACAGTTTTGCATCTCTGAGGAATGGGTGCCGTTTGAATGAATCAGCCGTTAAAACATATATATATTCATTAATTTTCTTTTTTTTCATTTTTGATTTACTTGTACTTTTACTTTCAATACTTAAGTATGTTTATATATATATATATATTAGGGATGCACGATATTATCGGACTGATATCGAAATCGGCCGATAATGACTTTAAATGTAAATATCGGCATCGGCCTGATATACAAAATTATGCCGATATGTCTTGCCGATAAGGGTAAGGGGTTAGCGATTAGATCACGTCAGCAATGTGGCTCATTCTTGAAGCAAAGTTTTGTCTGAATCATGAATAGATTGACTGTTTTGGATCGCTGCATTTAATGTGTGAAGGCATGTACAGAATGACGCGTTCGGTGTGGGATAGAGTAAACAGTTATAGCACAAGCAGGGGCAGCAGTGATAGCCTCCCCCAGGTCCTAATGCCCGTTCGGTAAGTAGTTTTAATAGTAGGGGCGCTGTTGGCCTACTTCTAATTAAATTAAAAGTAAAATAGCCTACACAAATAACATTTAGACTGTGTTTCTGATTAAATAAAGCAGTAATTGATGTAATAACATAAGTATGTTTTGATTTAATGGTCAGAAGCTATAGCTTACATGAAAAAAAAATCACAAACATGGCACTTGTAAATTAAATAATTTTATATATACTGATTTATTCATTAATGTGTAACGTTTTATTTTTTAAACAAATCATGAGCTCTAAAAGATTTTCAGAATTTTTACAACTCATTTGTTTTAGACCATCTACAAATGTTAAATCTTAAAATAAAATATTAGGGTTAACACTGCATCTTTCTGGGGGAAAAAATGCAGCGATTGATTATAGTTTATTTATATTTATTTTCAAAGCTTCAATGTACTGTTAAAAAACCTTTATTTTTTTAAATTTAATTCTAATAAATAAGTTAACCAAAATGAATAATATTTTGCTTAAAATTTCTGCACAGGATAGACTTGGTGTTGTTTCCAAACAAAAGGAAATATATCGGTATCGGCATCGATATCGGCCAAAATGGGTTGAAAAATATCGGCATATCGAATATCGGCAGAATTCCAATATCGTGCATCCCTAATATATATATATATATATATATATACACACACTTTTCGTACAATAAATATCACATACTTTAAGACATTTACTCAAGTAATATTCTAAACTTCTACCAAAGTCATTTTCTGGTAAGATTCTGTACTTTTACTCAAATATGATTTTCAGGTACTTTAAATACACAGAGATGCGCTTTACTCACAAAATAACGCTCATTAATATATTAGAGAAAATATCACAGTCTTACACTCAATAACGATCACTTTGAATCGCTTGTAAACGCTATAAAACAGACAGTTTGTATTCATTCAAACACTTTAAAAGATGAAGAACACAAACCTCTCTAAAAGCGCGACGCAGCCTGATGACGTCAGGCCACCAGATCAAAATAAAAGTCCTGCTCATGCGCGGAAATACAGATATTTACCTCTGCAGCGTTTGGTTTTATTTCTCATCAAACACAAAACAACTTCAAGCAAATAGTTTTATCATATCTAAATGAATTCAGATGTTAGTCTATGTAAGTTTGTTTTATAGATGTTTTCGATGATCCCTCCTCTCAGTCTCTTCTGAGGAGCAGCTCTTCATATTTAATACTAAAATACACTTTACACTGTTTCCTCATGCAGGATGTTTCTGCCTTCCTTTCATCCAGTACAGCACTGTTTGTGTGTTCGTGTGAATGAATGTTTTGATGTTTGGAGGAATAATGTTTATCTGTGAGAGGAATGGATGAGAACTGATCAAGTTTTGCTGCTGCTGCTATTTTTATAACGTTATTTCTTTTTTCAGATTTATCTTTCGCAGATTAAACACTGATTCTTGAGACAAAACATGTCCAGCCATTGTAACTGCTATTAGGTTTAAAAATAAAAAATATTTTCAATTGTAAATGATATGGGGGAATAATATAATGTATTTAACACAATTATCCCCCTCAGTTGAATTTGATCATTATTATGTGAAATCTATGACACTTATTGTCTTCTCACTACATCTAAAACAGTGTGGGGGTTCAATACATACTATAAAATAGGTACAAATATTTTTTAATGATGAAAAAGACCATGTTTTATCAAAAGCAACACTTAATAATATCTCTTATCAAAGCAAGGTTGTTTTTCGTTGACACATGCATGTTTCATAAGGTTTCAAAGTTGTGTCAACACCGTCAGACATTCATTAAGATGTAATAAAATCAGGGAATATCAGGGGCAGCTGTGTTCTCAATGCCATACTATCCTACTCCTCCTGTACTGCAGTATGCTATGAATACTGGGAATAGTATGTGAATTTTCTGTATGCATGGAATGCCCAGATTACCTGCTACATTTGCTGAAATTTGATGTATGCATCTGAAGACACTGCATGAGATACTGTTTCCCACATGCAACGCTGGTTATTTTCTACTTTTGACGTGGCAATATTCATTTATTTTGTTTGCAAATAATGAAAATTATTTTCAATTTTTTTAGGAAACTAACTTTTTTTTTTAAGTAAAATTGAAATGTGACATCATTTCAAGTAAGCTTTGATTTTAGTTGTTCAAAATATTCATCAAATAACCATAAATAAATAGTTTGTTTTCTTCTATTATTTTAAAATCACAAAAATAAGAAATGCACTCTTTCATTAGAAAATAATAGCCCACATTTAATAGTGGAATATTTTTTACACTACAACCCTTTAATGAACCATGAGGGCAAAAAATAATAAAATGAATAATAATTAAAAAAAATCATAATATAATCATAATCGAGGTAAAGTGTTCAATTAATCGAGGTTTTGATTTTAGGTCAAATCGCCCAGCCCTACTCTCAGAGCAGTCAAAAATCCAGCATCTCAAAATATTAAAATATTTCCTAAGATCAATCAAGAAAAAGGATTTGCAAAACAGAAAAGTTCAAATTCTTTAAATTGGCACAATTTTTGCATTGTTTAAATGTTAAATTCCACTAGTATTAATTTTTTAATACACAATCTCCTCATCACAGGCAGGTGCAGCACTGATCAGCACTACTCGATGAAGGAGTGATTGGACTTGCGAAAAAACACATGCGAAAATTTCGGACTGAGAGTGCAGAGACCTTTAGACTGGACAGACTGGACATCGTGTCGGTTTCATACGGATTACTTTATCACAGAATGTTTTCGATATGACTTACTTAATTTGAAAGTAGACGCTTCAGGCTTTCTATAGAGATAACTCTCATGTTTCTGTGTGGAGTATTTGCTGAGTTAAGGTCTCTGCACACTGAGTCCGAAATTTTTGCATGCGTTATTTGGATTTGGATTATCCCGAGAGATTCAAAGTTTATTTCAGGATGTCAGTGCTTCAGTTTGATACTTTGCTAGCGATACTGAATCCACATATTAAAAAGAAGACCACCAATTTCCGTGAACCAATTGATCCTGAACAGAGACTGTCTGAGGTATGGATACACCAACAGACACACACACACACCGAACTGCGGCATCGGAAAGGTGCGCGCCAGGCATAAAAAAATAGGCTACAGCAGTTCTTTATATTCTGTATCTTTGTATTCCGCAATTTGTTTGTCATAAAGTGCTCTGTGCTGCAAGATGAAGTGTATTAAATTCTCTGACACTATTTTGGATTTTGGCTTTCGCTTGTACGGTGGCTCTGAATTGTCAAAACACCTTCTCAAAACATCTCAAAATGCTTTAATACGGATGCGAAAAACGCAAAAAATCGAACCCGATCCGAATTTTTTTTTGACGGACGAAAATTTCGGAGGCAGTGTGCAAACGTGATTGACAAAACGTGAGGTCGTATTTATTTTTCAACGTGTGAAAATTTCGGACGAAAAATACGGACTCAGTGTGCAATCATTATTTCTAATGAGATCCCGCCCCCTCGTGTTCACATGTAAATCACCATGTGACCCACGCGCGCTTGGAGACAAACATAAACAAAGCGTCAGTGAAGAGTTTGTCACAGATACTGTTCGTTTCTGGAAGAAGACGCGCTGAGTAAAGGCTGGATTTCCCTAAAAATAAGAGCAAGAGTTCATCCAGAATATAAGATCGATCTGATAAGTAAGTAATGCTTGTTTTTTGCATTAGTTAGCGTGTTATTGTGACAAACCTGAACGCGTTTAGTTGGGTTTTTCCCAAACGACAACATGATGAATGCTACGCATCTAAGAATGTTTAATGTTCACAAATAGATTTAATATCGTGCTAAACAATAACAATTAGTTTCTCAGATATAAAATATTTTTTTAATGGTACAGAGTAAATCCTTTTGTAGTTCACAGCATACATGAGTCTATGGCTGCAGAATCATAACAGCTTCTATAAAATCATACATACTAGACTATATGACTGCAAAATCATAGTTGTTTTTCTCCCAAACTGTAATTCCAGACTACAGTGTTTGAATATGATGGACAATTCATTGTATTTAAATTTCTTACGGCACGATGATGTTTTCATGCTCTATATGAAACAATAAAAGTAATATGAGAGTACATTGTAACATGATGAATGCTACGAGTCTAAGTATGTTTAGAACATGTTTATTATTAATAGCCTACTCTGTTCAAAAATAGATTTAAACATCGTTGTAACAGTTCCCAGTAAAGCGTGGGACCTACATGAAAAGAGGGGAGATCGAACGAGTGTATCAAGGAAAAATCACAATATAAGTCCTATATCCAAAACCAGTGTATTATGCATATAATATAACAGTAAATACTTCCAAATGCGTGTGTAATGTCTCTCAAAGTCCCAGCCGGATTTCATGTACAAAAACGGAGAAAAAGAGTTCGGATCGGTCTCACCAGTAATGTCTATATTCCAGGAGCGCAAATCCACCCAGCGCTAGCGTTTCAAATGTCCTTCGAGGCAAGTATTCCATAAACGGCTCCAAAGAAGAGGAAAAAATGAAAACATCGCCAATGCGTTGGATAATACTCTTAATCCATCCTTGGGAAACGTGAAAGAGGCCCCTCTCAACCCCGGAAACCCTGCTTCCTATATAGAACATCCCACACCTTCCTCACTTCCCGCTAGGATGATGACACATCACGTGCCGACCGAGCACGAGCTGAATCTCGCGATAATGGTTCGGAGTCAAACACAGCAATACAAAGGGAAAATGATACACAGGAAGATAGATATAATAAACAGCCCCGTCCTTATTGGAACCTGCAACTACAAATACACTTCCCTTTATGTGGCCGCGCTACAGCGTGCTAAACAATAATAATTAGTTTCTAACATATAAAAGGTTTATAAAACCTATATAGATAGATGCTCCTGATGTTAACATGCTCACAAATGTTTTTGGTTGTTTGTATTTTATTGAATCAGGTACCTGAACCACAGATGAATCCTGATGACTTTCTTCAAGATGTTTTCCTCTGAGAGCGCTGTACCAACATCAGATGGTCAACTACACTGATATTCTATGGTAAAACAAGATCCTTGACTACTGATTATGTTTTTTTCTTCTTGAATCCATGGAAATAAGTAAATGTCAGGTACTTGTTTCACTTGGTGAACAGAATCTGTTGCAGGAATGACTCAAAGTCTGTTCACATCTCTGTGGTTAGATCAGTGTGCACAATAATGTGTCTTTGACCTTCATTATGTATGTTGTGATTATACTGTGTATATAATAGTTATTTTATGCACTTTACAAATAAAATAAATAAAAATCATTTCTAGTATAAGTGTGTAACATGTCAGTTTCTGTTTAGTTCCCCTTTTGACCTTATTTGGTAGTTCCTATTCTGATTTAGTTAATTAGTAATCATCGTTTAGTCCGGTCACCTGTTTTGAGTTAATTATCTCGTTGTCTCCTTTGTTCCCTGCTCTTTATAAGTCCTCAGTTCTCCCTCAGTGTTTGTCGGATCTTGAGTTAACTTGATGTCAAATGTGTGTTGATGCAGCTTATTAAAGATTACTCTTTTTGTTTTCACTTTTCGTCATGCGCCTCTTGTCTACAACCACTGACCGTTACAGAAGATCCGGCCGTTACCGAAGATGAGGAGGCGGCTGTTTTTGGTTCCCCGCAACGGAGGTCCGGTGCCGATCAGCCTGCTTCCTCCGCCCACGGCGAAGAATGTTCCGCATGCGGCGATGAGGAAACCGCCGCAACCGGCGATGAACGTTGCGCCGTTGACGGCGATGATGATCCCGCCGCCCAGGGCGGTGATGACGATGCCGCCGCCCAGTGAAGATGAGAATTCGGCCTGCGGCGATAAAGTCACCGCCGCCCGCGAGGTTAGTGATTTGGCCGCCCACGGCGACGACAATTCCAGTTTTTGAGCTGCTGGATTCGGCGATACCCCCGGAGTTCTCAGCTCCTGTCCTCTCCCCTGAGCCCACTCTACTACAGCGCCCTCCTGTGCCTGCTCCACGCCAGCGTCTCCCTGTACCCGCTCTGCCACGGCAAACCCCAGTGCTCGCGTCTTCAGAGCCAGTCCTTCCAGTGCCCGCTTCTCCAGGGCCAGTCTCTCCAGGGTCTGTCCCTATGCTGACAGAGCGCTCCAAGGAAGTAGTGCTTCCCAAGCATCCCCAGGAGTTTGTGCTGCCTGAGCGTCCTCCAGTCCCTGCACCTCGCCATCGCCCTCCAGTGCCTGCTCCTCGCAAGTGCCCTCTAGTGCCTGCTCCTCGCAATGACTCTCCCGGGTCTCCGCTGGTTCCGTCCAGCTCTCCTTCGTCTCCGCTGGTTCTATCCAGCTTCGCACCTCCCGTGCGCCCTCAAGTGTCCGCGCTGCAAGAGCGCCCTCAAGTGTCCCATTCGTTTACATGGAAAGGGCGGGGTTTATGACCTGTACTGCAGCCAGCCACCAGGGGGCGATCAAAGAGCCCGCAGCTTCAGTTTTAAGGACGAGTGAGACACACCCGGTTTGTCCATATTAGGGATTTCCTGCACGAAAGTGTTCAGCTCTCCTGATATTCATATCTCCTCATTTTGGATACGAATAAAACGTCAGGTCATGTCTCTTTTTATTTAAATCTAGACACCTCTATGTGAAAACACCTGCTCGAGCTCGAATAAAGTGCGGGGGACGAAATTACATTTGATTAAAATGAATATTAAAAATGCAGCTAACGTAGATCTACACACAGCAATAAAAACTTGTTCTCTTTCGTTCTTGCTGTTTAATTGGGAAAAATTGAAAGCGCATCGAGGAGTCTTGTCTTTTTTATGTTATCTGACTAAAAACTATTCATACTTTGAACTATTATTATTATTATTACAGTATTTATTTAAAAAACGTAGAGTGTCTTAAAAATAATTATAACAACACTGGTAAAACAGGCTTATACTGATTTTCTCGTCCTCCGAATTATACATATCAATCCTGTTATTATAATCATTATCATTCAAAAAATTTATAAATTCAGAACATGATTAGAATAGAATTCTAGTTTAAATAAGACAGGAATATTTTTTTTCTACAAGAACAATAGTGTTTACGACAGCAAAACCACCATACCCTCTAAACTCAATAACAACAACAATAATATCATTCCAGAGTAATTAAGAGGTGCAAAAAATGTCTTTAACATTTAAACTTAAAATAGTCTTTTCTGCTTTTTCAAACCTGCGTCATGGCATTTGCTGCTGTATCAATACAGAAGCATCCATTTCGATACACATATCAGCAAGGAGCACAGCCCTATTGAAAGCCGTGTTCCATGTGCCCCTTTTATTCTTTGAGCACCTGCCCCTCCAAAGGTCTCTACACGGCCCTGTGGATGCATGTTAGGATAACAACAAAGCAGAGTAACTGTACAGTTGCGGTGCTCAATAAAGTCTTATTTTGGCATCTGGAACTCCGTTTCTTGATTTTTATTTTACGACTTTGAGAAGACCATTGTTTGTTACACGACACTAACTGCTGAAGTTATTAGTTCGCTTAGACTAAACTGAAGGGCCACTAGGTTGTGTTAGCTTAACCGGCTCAGGTGGTTTGCTTACAGTCTGGTGTCATGATGTATGCGCTATCTGGGGTTGGTGTTAACTGTGACAAGACATTGTCATGGCAATCAATGTGCAGCAGTGATTCACACTGGTCCAAGACCAAGTCAATATTTGCAGGCATGCGTTGACATCATGGTCTCCTGCAAGTTCTGGTATGAATGCAGGGATGTTTCTGGCCATTTGGTTGAGGTCTTTGAGTGTCACTCCAGGTGCTGTTTCAGGGTTTGCCTCAGGGCTTTGGCTCCCCCCTTTGTATCTACCCAGCTGGCATTTTAACGTAGAGTCAGCGTTGAATCAACGTCAGGTGTCAGTGTTGGATAACCGTTGGATTTTGTTTAGATTTTGCAAATCTAATCAACGTTGAAATAGCAACGTCATTCCAACGTCAATCTAACCAACGTTGAAATAGCAACGTCATTCCAACGTCACGTTTCTCAACATAGGTGAATTTGCCAACATTGAATCAATATTGATTTTAGTTTAGATTTTGCAAATCCAATCAACGTTGAAATAGCAACGTCATTCCAACGTCACGTTTCTCAACATAGGTGAATTTGCCAACATTGATTTTAGTTTAGATTTTGCAAATCCAATCAACGTTAAAATTTCAATGTCACTAAAGTCCTGCTTTTTAACAGTTTATTTTGTTAAACTGTTTTCACTAAAGTATTGATGTTTTCAACAGCAAGAACAAACACCTTGAAATGGATACATAAACACTAAGTCTGTGGACACGCAGAGTCAGGTAGGACGAAGCCAATTGGTAAAAGCAAGACCAGGAAGAAGATTAATAAAGACATTTCACTGATGATGAAAGAAACATGCTTTATTACGGCAAGTGTGCCAACATTTCACTCAAACACGTGTCGAACTAGAAGAACGGCCCAAACATTGGGCCACATTGAACACGGCTGGTTAGCTTTCATTTCTTTCTGCCACCGCCACCCATCCTCTCTGGTGCATATTTGAAATATTTGGCCATGTGTTCATTTATTTTTGTTGTTGATGTATCAAAAGAGCTGAACACCACGTCTGAGAAAAAAAAAAAAAAAAAAATCAGTATTAGCAAACGCTAACCTGTCAAATATTTTGCAAATATCAACTTGTAGCATTGCCAATGTTTCAACTATATAAATTAGTATTTATCAACATGCAACGTCATTGATAATCATGTGCTTGGGTGAGCAACAAAAGGCAGTTGGTAGTAACCAGTACTGCCGGTAGAGAAGTTAGTCTAGAGCCCAGAATGGAGTATTATATATAATATTACAGTATGCTCTGTAGAGTCCTCCAACTAAAATGATTTCTTATGAATTATTATTCTGCTTACTATATTCTATATTATTTAAAACATTGTTACAAAACTACTATGTTAAAGCAAACTCACCACAGATGATCTTATAAAGACGGGTCTTCATAAAGGACACCTTCCCACTCCTTCCTCTGAGGCTCATTATAGCCATCATTTTATTTGTCATAGTTCTGCCATGGTAAAACATTTATATTAGAGTATTATATTGCAATCAAGATCATTATGAAAATGTAGCGCATGACAGTATATGACAAGGAAAATCACTATGGGGTGTAACGGTTCACAAAATTCACGGTTCGGTTCAAAACGATAACACTTCACAGTTCGGTTAATAATATTGGTTACATATCGGTTTTCGATACAGCAAAAAGAAATGCCAGAGAAATGTCCTTGATTTTTTTTTCATTCTTTTTTTATTAAAACTAACATCATAAAGTATGATATTTTTTTTACTTTGAGCAATGATGGAGCTATAATTGACTCTTAGGAGCATGTAAAACAAAACAGCTCCTTGTAAAAAATGAAATGTAATATTTTTTTACTTATAAATGTTTATTTTAGTTCAGATTAGCATTTGAGGGCAGCAATGTTATTCATAATGTATAAATAAAACCGAAGTAACGTTACTTGAAAGCATTGTAGCCTACTATTCCTGCCAAACTTCCAAAGTTACTGTTAGTTTTACTACAGTAAATCCATGGCACAATGTTTCTTCCTGGTTTCCACGTCAGCACTGTTTGATCCATTAATAACGAAGAAATGTGACTCTCACTAGATCTCGCAACGATGTTATTACTTCAGTGGCGAATTCAAATGAGAGTGGTTTCTTTACCTCTTAGCGCTGTGTAGTACAAGATCGGCTCGCGCTGCTTTGGTCCAAACTGATAAACGGTCCGTCACGAGTAGCTCAGTTTCGTTCCACTTACATTACGTTTGCCATTTGATGTTATGGTCGCGCCAGTGTCTCTTACATTATGAGCGAGCTCGCGACGCGCTTATTTGAAATAACTGTTCGGTTTGAAAATGCGTACCTAACACCGAACCGAAAGCCAACGGTTCAATACGAATACACGGACCGTTACACCCCAACTATAAACTAATGCAAAAACGGAACAAAGATACTTACGCAGCCATTGACTTCTTCACATGGTCTGCAGCATCAACCCCTCCTAACCTCTTCAGATGTTTACTCTAAAAAGGAACAACAAGAAATTAAAACCAGAAAAAGTGGTCAGTAGAGCCCAGACTTAAAGCAGGCACATGAGGACAAGGTCACCAAGGTGAAAGGTATAGTTCACTTTGAAATAAAATTGTTATGTTTTAGCTTAACTCAAGGGCATCCCAGATGTAGGTGTCTTTGTTTCCGCAGTGGTTTCAATTTTTATATTTTTAGGTCCCATAGACCTGCATTATATGACTGACAGAAGAACGGTTTGACCTAAAAATATAAAAATTGAAACCACTGCGGAAACAAAGACACCTACATCTGGGATGCCCTTGAGGTAAGCTAAAACAAAATTTTATTTCAAAGTGAACTACAAGCCAATTGTCATAATGGAACTGCCAGCACTTTACAAATGTAACTTATTGCTTTTTTTTTTTTTTTTTTTTATAGCACTTGTCCTGCTACATTACTACTACAGTGGTACATTAGCTGCTACTAGCATAACACACACCTCAGAAGAGCATGAAGCCAGAGGCACTTCCTGCTGTAAAAACATTACCCGGATCAAAACATACTGTGCACGCTCTATAGGCCACTCTTTATAGGCCGCTCTTTGTCTTTTCTGTCTCTGCTGTTGTCTCTTCATCAAAATGTGAAATGCCCCATGAAGCTATACTTATTAGATCAGTTTGAGTGTTTGTCTTGCACCCAATCAGGGAGAGGCATAATATCTCTGTGAATCTTTCCATGTACATTAGAGTTGTGAAACCATGTTTCACTAGCCTGATACTCAGACCCCAATACCACCTGAGGGTTAAAACTTACCAGTTCTGCTCCCTCATTAATGTCCTCCAGGCGATTCTCTAAAGCTTTGAGCTCTTCTAAAGTGTTTGCAGGATTTAATTCATATGCTGTTCCAGCAGAGGTGGCAATGTGAATTCTATCCTTGATATCAACAAGGAGCTGAAGAACTCTCTTCTGAAATTCTAGTCAAAAAAGAAGCGACCAATTATTATTTTTATAATGTAGTGAGTACGCTCTACACAACAAAATCAGTTTTCATTTGCCCAATAAAGAAAAATGCACTGCAAAAACTCAATTTTACCAAGAATATTTGTGATATTTCTAGTCAAATGTCTAATTTCTATTCAAAATAAATCTATACTTAAAATAAGACCCCTTAAAAGTAACTTGTATTTAATAGACAATTTTCACTTGAACAAATTCACAAAATAAATAGGAGCAATTTTTTTGCTTGTAAAAAAAAAAAAAAACATACATGTGTTACCATGTGCTCATGTGAAAAATCAGCAAAGTGTCATATTGAACTGTTGAGTCTGATTCAACTAAAACTTTGGGGACAGCTAGGGACACTGGAAGACTCCTAATTATTCGTCAGCAAAATTAAGAGAATAACTTTACTTTTTTCAGACATCGGGAAGTCTTCCCTCCTCAATTTGTTTGACCCTGAGGAACCCTCACGCCGTCTCTGAGAAAGGGATCTGGACAGACTCTCTTGGCCAGGCCTAGGGCTGAATGATCTGGTTTAAAAATAAATAGTAATAAATGGAAATTGCTACAGCAGGTTTTGCAAATGAAGTATAATTCTGAGTAGTGGGAATTATCATTTTGGGTCGCAATTTCTATTTACAAAAAAATAAAAATAATAATAATAATAATAATAAGAACATGACATTTGTTGAGGTCTGTGCCAAACGTTTTCTTACATCTGGAAGATGTGTAGTTCAGACTGCTGCTTTACAGTGCTTTATTTATACTGTCAATATTGTACTTTTGATCATATTTAAATTAAATACCTCCGTCCATGAGTGGAAGACCCTGAGGAACCCCTACGCCGTCTCTGAGAAAGGGATCTGGACAGACTCTCTTGGCCAGGCCTAGGGCTGAATGATCTGGTTTAAAAATAAATAGAATTATACTTCGTTTGCAATACCTGCTGTAGCAATTTCCATTTATTACTAAGTAGTGAGAATTATTGTGTTGCAATTTTATTTTTACTGGATCAGTACATCAAACATTTTCTTACATTTGGAAGTGCTAAAGCACTCAATCAGTGCATCTGGTTTGTCCAGTTTAATTGTGATGTCCATACCAAATAAAATCTAATAATAACAGTGCTTTGTTTATACTGACAATATTGCACTTTTGATCATATTTAAATTAAATACCTCCGTCCATGAGTGGAAGACCCTGAGGAACCCCTACGCCGTCTCTGAGAAAGGGATCTGGACAGACTCTCTTGGCCAGGCCTAGGGCTGAATGATCTGGTTTAAAAATAAATAGAATTATACTTCGTTTGCAATACCTGCTGTAGCAATTTCCATTTATTACTAAGTAGTGAGAATTATTGTGTTGCAATTTTATTTTTACTGGATCAGTACATCAAACATTTTCTTACATTTGGAAGTGCTAAAGCACTCAATCAGTGCATCTGGTTTGTCCAGTTTAATTGTGATGTCCATACCAAATAAAATCTAATAATAACAGTGCTTTGTTTATACTGACAATATTGCACTTTTGATCATATTTAAATTAAATACCTCCGTCCATGAGTGGAAGACCCTGAGGAACCCCTACGCCGTCTCTGAGAAAGGGATCTGGACAGACTCTCTTGGCCAGGCCTAGGGCTGAATGATCTGGTTTAAAAATAAATAGTAATAAATGGAAATTGCTACAGCAGGTTTTGCAAATGAAGTATAATTCTAAGTAGTGAGAATTATTGTGTTGCAATTTTATTTTTACTGGATCAGTACATCAAACATTTTCTTACATTTGGAAGTGCTAAAGCACTCAATCAGTGCATCTGGTTTGTCCAGTTTAATTGTGATGTCCATACCAAATAAAATCTAATAATAACAGTGCTTTGTTTATACTGACAATATTGCACTTTTGATCATATTTAAATTAAATACCTTCGAACATTAGAAAGAGACTCAGAGGGACTGCTGCTACCACTGTGTGCCAAGGATTGAGGTCTTGAGGGGATGTCCATTTGGGTTCTTTCTGTGTTTTTAGACACTGGGAGTGGTTAATGCGTCAATAATTCAAAATTACTTTACACGTATTTGGTTAGTCAACATAAGAAACATTAACAGTTTAAATTAACATAAAAGACAATTGAAGATTATATTTTGTAGCATTCAATTCAAGTTGTAACCTTTCAGTTCTGGCATACTAAACTTCAAAATATTTCATCCAATCAAAGACAAAATTGGTTTCACACAACCACCTACCAAACTGTGCATCTGTCATTTTGGGAGGAGTTGGAAGAACAAAGTCATCTGTAATAAGTGACAGTCATTAAAAAACAAACCACTTAACTAGTACCTGTAGTGACTAATTGGCCCGATACTGACATAGCCACGGTGGTGATTCAAATGCTACAATGTGCATACCTTTTGTTAGCCGTTTCTTGGCTTGATTCTCATTACTTGTATTTGCAGGATGCAGGATGTGGCGTCTTTTCATTGTGTTCGTAGTTGTGCCATATTTACCAGACTGTGCATTGTTCATTTTGGGAGGAGTTGGAAGAACAAAGTCATCTGTAATAAATAGTCAACAGTCATAAAGTACTTTCAAAACTGTAGTGACTAATTGGTGGCGGTGATTAAAATGCTACAATGATGTGTTCTTAATGTGCATAACGTTTGTTATTCTTTTCTTGGCTTGATTCTCATGACTTGTATTTGCCAAATGTGGCTTCTTTTTGTTGTGTTAGTAGTTGTGCAATATTTACCGAATAGTGTGACTTTGTGAGTTTACAGTAAGAACCATTACATCTCTACTATGATTCATACTGAGCCCACCCCCATCTTCATATGACATGATTGTGTGACATGACCCACCACCAAGGTGTCACTGCCCCCTTTTGACCCCTTTTACATTCCAACAAACACTTTTGTTATTACAAACTCTAAAAATACAATGAAAGCAAAACAGATAAATTTGACCACCGCACACTAAAAAAAAAATAACTTTACTGAATCTTTGTTCTGAGTGAACAACAATCAGAGGGAGCTACAGGCGAAACGTGTTAAAGATTCTGTAAATTTTTCAGCATGCGGTGGTTTATTTCACTGTTTTACTTACCTGCACCTGACGATCACACTTGCTGTGCACAAGGAGATCCTTTTGTTGGTTTACTCTAAAAATACAATGTTACAATGATGTAGCCCTTGGGGCCATGTAGACATTGCCTTCAGTGCATTGGTTCCTGTAAATTAACACCTACCTTCACAAGGAATAAATGTTCGAATCTTCTTGGTAGCCTTTTCACCTAAAATTAGTAATAAGCATTCTGTAAGACAATAGTCATCTTTCAAACAAATAGGCATACCTGTGTTGACTGTCTTAGTTTGAATTGACATTAATTGAATTAAAAAAGGTTAGAAAACCCTACTCCAACCTCATTGTTGTGACAGAGGTATGAAAATAAATGTGAAAACCTATTTTTTTTATTACATACCTGTACTCTTTATCATAAGACCTGGAGAAGATTCTTTTTGACTGTCTACATTGACAGATGGTTCATCTTAAAGGAAAAAGTCAATAAATATTTGATTCCTCTTCGTCGGTAACTCCTCTTCTGAGCCACTCAATTCAGCAGTTGTAGTAAAATCATACTTCTCGCATTCATTCTTGTCATCTGAAAGTACATACAGCAATGGTAAAATGCATACAAATGAGTAAGTCTTAATATACAAAAGCAACTGGGCAAAAATGCAGGTTTGGCTATTATAAAATACTTGTTTAATTTCTATAAGCGGATATCATCTTGCATGCCAACAATAAACAGGCTATTGAATGACTTTATTGCATGATACGATTTTGTGAGGAAGGGGCATGCAGGACTAAATAAGCTTTTTGCTTCCTCCTCTCAAATATATTTTGTTGTTTTTTTCTGGATGAGACCGTTTGTGTTGTGCTTCTGCTTTAGTTACTTTTAATTGTATAGCTATTTGTTGTTGTTTGAGATAAAACCAAAAAATAAGAGTCTCACCAAAATAAACAAGTAAAACTGACATTATAGCAGGCTAGAAATTACCAAACATACATAAGAGACAGATAGATACACTTAAATGTTCATGTAAAATAGAAAAAATGAGAAATGTCCATAGGTATGCGTTGACGATTTGAAATTTGCCTTATGTTCATATACTGTATGACAAAAGTCTTTGCCTTACAAAACACATACCTGACTGAATCTTAATTTTTATTAACGGGAATTTTGTCCATGACTCTTCTGGCTCTTTGCAGGCCTTCAACGCTCTCGCAGCTCCTTGTGTAGGCCACAATACACCACCATTCTTAACCCAACATGATGGTATCACTTCCTCCATCTCCATGGTCTCCTCTCTCCACACCGCTCTGGTCCACATTGTTCTGGTCTATAGAAAAAACAAATGAGACAACTCCGAACAATGCTATCCAAAAGTTAAAGTGAATGACCATCATTTGTAACTAAAAACTTCTAACATTAAAAGATGAACAGCTATTAGTGGACTCTCATCTTCTTGTCACTTATCCTAGGCTGGTTAGTTCCTTTCACAGCCATGAAGCAATGGCATAAATACGTAGCCACTTTTGTATGGTAGACAAACTGCCTTGTGCTTCAGTTTTTTCTCCTCAATCAGCTCTCGTTTTTGGTTCTCCCTTTCATTACGCAGTACAGCAATGTTAATCAGTTTTGAATCGCATGGACTGGTGAAAAAACTGTCCAAAGTGTTGAGACTGTACACATCACACACACACATGTCTTTTCCGGCCTTCTTTCCTTTACCAAGGCAAAGGCATGTCCCAAAAAAAAACAGGAGTCCTTCTTCTTAGTTGACACAAATGTCCCATGTGCTGCTGGTGAGATAGGAATTTTTGCATTGTCCATTTCTGCTATCCTCTTCGATAGTTGTGCAATTGGGTTTTTTGCATTTCTGACACACTTTTTTAGTTTTTGCAGGTGGTTTTCAAACTGAAAGGCAGAGATGTCATTCAAAGATGTTTCAAAGTGCCTTGCATCTTCAGACAAGTGGATCAGGGCATGGACATTATAGGATGGAAAGATTGGGCTGTAGAGCTTGGTAGATGTTCTATAAAAATATACTAAAAGCTCTTCAGCGTAGCCAATGGATGACATCCGTGTAATGCCATTGGAGTCCAACAGTATGGACATGGCAACTGACAGTGTCAAAAAGTGATGGTAAAAATTGTCTTGCAGAATGCCTCGGAGAACAACCGGTCCAGTATAGATGAAAAACTGCCTGAATTCCGTCGCTTTCCATCTGTCCAGATCAGTTAGACTTCGTGGCTGTCGGGCAAATTCTCTTGGCAGCTTTCCACTGAGGGACAAGAGTTTTGCTGAAATTTCTCCAATTTGACTTGAAGACAGCCTACACTGTCTAGGTCCCCGTTTTAGAAAGTTCAGCAATCGTCTGACAACCCCTAGGCAGACAACATGCATATAGTCTAGCACAAACGGTTGTATGCACTGCAAGCCTGCAGCGATCAGGGGTGAGCAACCAGTTTGGTGGATGGGATATGCCTGTTTAATGAAGTCATCTTCTGTTCTTGCATCAATCTTCTCCTGCGACTGGTAGTTGAATACAACTCTGTGACTTACATAATGTCCTTCAATGGTGCACCGCTCACAGCTGCTGTAGGCATTGTGGGACTTGATGCATTTTAGGAATGCTCTCGCTGGGGCATCACAAATAAAAGCATTCACTTTTACATTTAATGTTCCATTTTGGAACTCAACCCCATGTTGTTGGAGTGCCTTCAGTTCTGTTAAAAAACTAGATGTGTAATCAGTAACGCTGTTTGGCTTTGCAGTTCCACAAAATAATGCCACGATAAACGGCTCAAACTTTTTCACACTACAAAGAATAGGCCACATTTGTACATTGGATGATTTAAACAATGGCACACCATCTACACTGAAATTTAGCAGCAACTCATTTTCTGATGAAAAGAAATCGGGATACTGCGAGCACATTTTCAAAAGTCCCATCTCCACACCGAAGTAAAGGAATTTGCCACCACATAGATCCCTGACTTCTATTTCAGGTGGAGTTCCTAAAAGGGTTCTGGCATCTTTTGGCAGCCGGTGGCCATGTTTACGTAACACCAAGAGCAGCTCATCAACCGATGTGCGCGTTGCCTTATTTTTTACAGCCCATTTTGCCAAATCACTTCTTAGATCACTTGATTCCTCCTCAGACAAAGTTCCAATTTCTGAATCACTTTCACCATCACTGTCTGGCGGGTGATGATCATCTCGATACTCGTCTTCTCCTGTATCAGACTGCTCGTGTGTCTGCATGTCTGTTGGACTATCAGCAAAAGAGAGGCCAGGATTCTCATTCTCATTTGAGGGACCTGGATTCTCATCTGAATCACTAGACTCCACCAATGCCCGTAATTGTGCATTTTGTCGTCTCCATTTTTTGTGATACATCTGGGAGTGAAAATATAAAAACTAAATAATTTAAGCAAATGTTTTAAAGAAAATCATTCAATTTAAAAAAATAAAAAAAACGTAAGGTCAAGCTGTGCTCATCATTTTTTTAATAATATCTTCCACATCAACCTGTATTCAAATTTTACAAAAATGTAAATGATTTTAGTTTTATAACAGTTACTTTCAGATTCAGATTGATGGTTGGGTTAGGTATGGGACAACTCACCTTTGAAGGAGACTTTCAGGTCGTGTACTTCATAAAATATCTGTAAAGAGGAAGAAGAATGAAATCTCAACATTATTTTTGAAGTTTGTGTATGAAAAGTGTCTCAATGTGCCACGTTCAACTAACAGAGACATCCCTAACACCCTAGCACACACACTCCCTAGCACACAGAACAAACCGCCGGTTAAACTAGTCTGCCCGTACACACACACCGATGGTTTGGTTAAGGTTAAGCTAGCACACAACGGCGGTTCGCGGATAAACGTTAACGTCTGCCCGTACAACGGCGGTTCGCGGTCAAAGTAGTCTGCCCGCTCCGTACACACACACACACCGATGGTTGGTTAACGTTAAGCTAGCACACAACGGCGGTTCGCGGTTAAACGTTAACGTCTGCCCGTACAACGGCGGTTCGCGGTCAAAGTAACGTTAGTCTGCCCGCTCCATACACACACACGCACCGCGTTAAGTTAGCACACAATTAACGGCGGTTCGCAGTCAAACTAGTCTAAGTTACCCGCATACCCACACACAACGGCGCTTCGCGGTTAAATTAACCACTTCCCACATGCACGTGCAAACACACACACAGAACGGCGGTTAAACGTCTGCCCATACACACAATATTAATAAACACAATACGTATTAATATGTGGGCCAGAGTCAGAAACTCTCAAAATGTATTAAGGAATTTTCTAGTTATGAAATGTGGCTTACCGTTTGAGCTGTTACCGCCAGATTCCGTTCAAAACGGTCCAGTGTCAGAGAATCTTCTAGCCTGAAGATGAAGACACAGACCCACTTCACGCATGCGCAATTGTCTGGAACCGTCAGAGCCAATATAATCCAGTTCTAGTCACCGCCTTTAATTGTGTGATGGACAACCGTCGTCCTCCAATCAAGTCCTTGTATTGCTCTCAGTAAAAACAGGGCTTTTTTTATGCTTTTATATTGTCAACAACAGTATGTGCCATATCTCATATAACAAAAATAATTCACATGCCTCAACAAGAAGAACATTAAAAAAAATAGATATACATTATAAAAATTCCATAGGATTACAATGCAATTTATATTTTAGGTCAGCACCATTCATTATATTTTATTTATATTATGTTAAAATGTTAAAGGAGCATTAATTACTTTAATTGCTTTACTATTTTTAGATTTTGACATCACATCTACATACATTTTAATTTCAAGCACCATAAAAAGAGAGCTTTACCTTGCATTTATGAATGTGAAATTTACATAGAAATAAAATAAAATTTATAATAAAACCAAACTTTTTTAAAGAGCGATCCTTTAATACAAAAAAACCCAAATCACATGTTTGTAAGATAAAGAAAATGTTTTTAAAATATTGCAATGAAAATCTTCACATTATTCCAAAAATACTAGGTATATTGGCAAGACCAAAAATGAGAAATTGTTTCAGTGGAGCATTCACAGAAAGAGCATTTTAAATCAATATCAATTTTAAATTTGTGTAGGAATAACTTTGTAGGATAAACTAACCTTATGGGGAGGAATTTTTGAGGTAATGACCAAACGTGAGTCCAATTTACATTATTAAAGAAATTGTTCCAGTAGAAATTATAATCTCTCTTAAAAAATTTGTTAGGCTTTAACCCAGAGAAACAGATATTGCCGACAGAGGTATGTTCAGATCTAGGAGGGCAGACAGAGAGTGTGGATGATACACTGCTTTTGAACAGCATCTGTACACCTGCAGGTATTGCCTTAAAGCACCTTAGACTTATTTTAATAGTTCAGTTCTAACCATAACCCTAACCTAAACCCTAACCATAGTACTGAGTCTGCAAATGTATATTCCCTTCATTATTAAATAACTGATTCACTAACAACCCATCTTGATCTTTCACCGTTGTATCATATTCATGCATCAACACTTTTTCAACAGTTAATTGATCAGCATTGTTTGGATGTTGGAACAACGTTATTTTTCTACTGATATATTTAAACAAAATGTTTCAAAGTCATGGTTGTAAAAATAATGTTGATTTGAAGTACAACTCAAATTTTATTTATATTTCTATGTTGAATCCATAGTTAGTTAACAACGCAATTTCAACCATTTAGTGTTCAACGTTGTTTTGACGTTGAATTAATGTTTTTACATAAACTGACATTATTTCAACCACATTTAAACGTTTAAGGTCAGTCGAATGCCAGCTGGGTATGTACAGGGATGAGGAGATTTCCACTGCTGGCTGTGTGACATGCAGCAGGGTGTCTTTTACCTGAGTCTGTGCACAGTCGGTAGGACTGTCTCAGTTCTTTCTGGACCATGCCAAGCTTCTCTTTAATGTTGCATAATTCCTGAGTCAGGGTTTGGACTTCAGCTCTGGTTGCATGTAGATGGCCTTCCAAGCCCTTAGCTTTAGTGTCTCTTCTCATTAAGTTCCACATACGCTGTTTTTAACAGTGTCCTTTTGTGAAACAATTCTATTTCCAAGTCCTGTCTGGTGACTTTTTCCAGCTGCTCTTAGTGTTCAGCAGCTGTTAGAGCCTCCTGAAGACTGATGGTTTCCTACTGTTACTCCACTCTGTCAGGTTCCTTGCATCAATTCTGTGCCGTATCTCGCTGAACGGGTGTCGGTTCCCTTGGGAACTCTGTGACTTGCAGTTTCAGTTCATTTACCTCCTGTCTGAGGCCCTTGAGATTGTGGGTCAAGGAGGAGATGATGCTGGTCAGCTCCTGGTTGTCCAGGCTGGGTGTCTGGTGTCCACTTGTGTCACAGTCTTGCTGTTCCGTTCTCTGCTGTTGCAGGTCATTGGCTGCTTTGGGTTGAAGGATGTCCATCACAGGGCACTGCCGGGTCTCCAAGTGGTTCGGGTAGGTGGCAGGGCCACATGTCTGAGACATGCTGGCTCACTTGGGGGAACATGAGAGAGAGAGAGGCAGAAAGGCAAATGCAAGTACGTACAGAGGTGGTAAGCTATCTGTATAGGGAACGGCTCCGTAGGCTGTGTAAGGTGGGAATAGCTGATGTGGGTCAGCTAGTGAGGCAGGGTGCTAGCATTTAGTGTTGGTGAACAGAACTAAGGACTCTGAGTATCTTTGTTGACGGCTGCAAGCAGTGTAGACTGATGACTGGGCCTTTACATGTCGTCAAACTATTGCTCAAAACACTTGATGGTTCTTCTCAAATGTCACTACGAGGGTAACAAATAAAAACAAAACTGAAATAACATGAAATCAAAAAGAAAAAGGAAGGAGGATTTTACCTATTTAGTTTTTGCTAGGAGATAGGGCTAAGCCAGGGGTGCCCAGCCGTTTTTGAACAAAGATCTACTTTTAAATTTGTCAGTGTGCCGAGATCTACCAGTCCAAACAGAAAGCCAGTCGCTACTTACGTATTAATTATGTACAAAACAAACAGAGAAGTAGCCCCTAATAATCCACATAATTCATGTGAGAGAAAGCACACTCACACAGATAGGTTGATCCGAAAAGTGCTGTCAAGTTGAAAGCACATATTCTGAGGTTGTGATACTTTTGTTCAGGCAGTAAGTTCCAGAACTCTCCAGTCATGCCAGGTGTTACCCTGGATTTGATTTCAATATCATTTGCAGTGTGAGAATCTCATTCTCAACAGCAGAGTTATCTAAATGGAACAGTAATACAGTTTTGGAGGCAATACTATCCACATCAATACTTGGACCAAATGGAAAACACAGATAGCTGGCAACAGGCTCGATGGGTGCTGTAAAGCGCCTCTCAAATTCTGACAAGAAGCTCTGAACTTGCTCCTCATAACATGCACTGTGAAGCTGCGCAAAGTCTTTGCCCTGACTCTGAAGTTCTGCCTGCATGTGAGGAAAGTTCCGCAGGTCACAGTGTTGCAGCCTACTTGAAAGCAGTTGTAGCTTGCTTTTAAATGTGTTCACTGAACTGATCGTGTAGATTACATGTTTGTCTTTACCCTGGAGCTCCAAATTAAAATCATTCAGCAGGTCAGTGAGATCGGTCAGGAATGCTAAATCCAATAGCCACTGGTAGACTTCTAGCTGGGCATATTCTGCATGTTTTGAAAGTTTCAGAAGCTCTTTGATTTCAGGCAACAACTCAGAGAATCTCGATAAAAATGTACCTCTACTCGGCCATCTCACATGTGCAGCAACAGGTCTATGGATCAACCGGTCTCCTCCAAATGAGCATGGAATAACCTTCTCTGTAGACTCCTGGCCCGAACGGAACACACAATCTTCATTGCAACATCCATCACTTCTTTCATGTTTAAAATCTTACCACACAATGCCTGCTGGTGGATAATACAGTGGAAATCAAGGACGTCCGGGAAATATTCACTCTGTTTGCACAATGCAATGAACCCGCTATAACGCTTCTGTCACTATAACGAATTCCTTGTATGTACTGTATAAACATACCTGGCCAATAAAGCTCATTCTAAAAAAAATCTAAATTCTTCTAAATTCTAGCTGTACCACATCCACAACATCAGTCGACTCATCAAATTGAAGAGAAAAACATTCACACTGTTCAATGTCCTTCCTTAAGTGCTCCTCGACATCCTCTGCCATTCCCTCACATTGCCGTGCAACAGTGCCATGGGATAATTGCACGTCCTTAATGGCAACCATGATATAATTTTATTCTTAAAGTCGAAGATGCTATAGTTGCAGCCTTACCCTTGGTGCTTGGCCTGGTAAAAATGGACTGCTGAGCTGCTAACTGCCTCTTCAATTCCCGGACTTTTCGGGTGCATAGAGCTGATTTAGCCGGGAAATCTGCATCTTGAAATGCCGCTCCAAATTGCCCTTCTTCGGTAAGGCCACGCTTGCATTGCAAATAAGACAGATGGACTTTAAATTTGAATAAACAAAAAATAAATCCTCTTCCCAGTCTGAATGAAAATACGTTTTCGTTTTTTTGGCTTCTGCCATAGTTGCGTTTTACTTTGCTGAAGTCGTAACTCTCTCAACTTCTCCACTTAAACAGTGAGTCCCTGCTAATAACGTAACGGAAGCTAAAAGCTAGCAGGGGTTACCAGCACAGAGCGCTTCGAAACAGTGAATCATTTGTGGCACAAATGATTCATTTGATTAAAAACTTCGAGAAGCTTTGTCTTTCCCATCACTAGTTCAAATCAAAGTCCCTTAGTCTAAAAGGTCCCAAAGTCTGTAGTCTTTGCTTTAAATGTTACACTCTACACTCGCAACATGTCTAAATGTTGGCTGAGTGATAACAGCTATTAGTTGAGGTAGAGGGCTTCAATTTGTCAAGTCACCTTTATTTATATAGCGCTTTTAACAATACAGATTGTGTCACTCAATTTTCAGTTAAAGGTTCATTATTGAATTCAGAGATGTCATTGTTTAGCTCAGTTTAGATTAAATAGTACCTGTAAAATCAAATTGACGATAATCGCTAGAAATAAAGTGTCCCCAACTGAGCAAGCCAGAGGCGACAGTGGCAAGGAACCAAAACTCCATCTGTGACAGAAAGGAGGAAAAAAAAAAACTTGGGAGAAACCAGGCTCAGTCGGGGGTCCAGTTCTCCTCTGGCCACATATAGTACATACTGAAGATGAGATTTACAGAGTTTGCATGAAGTTCCCAAAATTCTAGTACCTGCTACTAGACCTTTAATCTCAACTTGAGAAAAATCATAAAACAGAGATTTTTAGCTTAAGATTTATCACTAGTTTTCCAGCAGGAAAGGAGATTTTGTTCGTTTACTTGCGTTTTGGGTTTCCTTGATGACTTGTCTCAGGGAATCCTGGTGCTGCGATTGGTCGTTGGATGGCGTCCTGTCAGGAAAACCCTCGCGAGGTGATTGGTTGGTTGCCTTGACCGCGGATGTTGCTTTCTTGATGTTTTTCTGAGAGTTTCCTTGTGCAAAGACTTTAGGCTTTGAAAATTCTTCAAAGTTTGATGAAGTGTTTGAGTTCTGGAGTCTCGCTCGCTTGATGGTACAGCGTGTGAGCGCAAGTTGTAGTGTGGTCAACGAAGGTGAAAGAGACAAAGAGCGAAAGCCGAATTCTTTGTGTCACCAGTTTTTAAGCAGGCTGATTTGGTCCATCCCTCGACGTGATCTTCCAATCAAATTGTCCCTGCAGGGCAAGTCCACGCCCCATACAGTTCCTCTTCGTGCATAACTTAACATACTACTTAATATGCACGTGGGGAATATCTCTACAAGTTTTGTTAATATCTTCTATAAAGTCTTGTCACCCGAGTATTATACCGAATACCACTTTTTCATTCACACCAATGTTCTGCCATTATCGTGACCATGCATTCGACACCAAACATCGAGTCTGTTGCATACACAGAGTATATTCAATAACCTTATCCATTACATGGGGTTATAATGCATAGATTAAAAATAACGTTATATCTATCATTGTTTTTATGGATCTCGTGAGAAGATAGCAGAGCAGGACAGGAAACCGGCCGAGACACTTGGGCGCTATGTTGATCATTAATTAAGTTTACAACCACAGATGGCTGAGGGCAGACTCTTTAGATTCTTCTTCGAATGAGTTGATTCAATAGTTTATTTGTGTATCCGTTCAGTGAGGTCCTACAATGTCATTTAATGGTTTTATATCACAAATGTAATGGTTTTACATTTAAAGTTGCGGATGCATGTGCATTAAGCATTCATTATGTTCAATGCATCTTTGTTCATTTGCTCATTATCTGGCAGAATCACTCTCCATATGCCGCTGTTTCCGGAGTGAATTCAGGCTTTAAAAGAACGACCATCAGCTCACACACATCAGCTCACAGACACCATCATCTACTGATGAACATCTTCAAGCCACAGTCTGATCCAGGTAAGATCATGTGTATATTGTTTAATGTAGCTTTGGGGGGTTTCTTTCAGGTCCTTGTCTGAGCCACTTCTCATTTTAGGGGTTGTGTTCAATAGTAAGTTTATCAGCTCATAAAAATCATCATCTGTCTTGTAATTGTTATTATGACTGCAGATCATGTTATCTTGTGTATGAGTTCATATGGTGTTAACTATATTTGTATTTCAGCCTCTGGTATCACTGATTGTTTGTAGTTAATCAAACTAATTAATTAAAAAGGCTGTGCAATTTCAGTTTTACTATCAGGACTGAATGGAATAATGTCACAGATTTCTGTTTCCTAAAGAAAACATCTGAGTTCAGAAAGCAGCAAGAGAATTAGGAAAGTCAGAGCATTTGTGCTTTCTCTTAGTGTTTGCAGGTTTCTTATTTGACCAAGGAAGTAAAAAGGACTGTGAAAAATAAACTAGAAAGCATTTTAAGTGTATTTGGGTAGTTGTGCCAGAACATTTTTTAAATTTAGAGTTTTCTTACCTTAAACTACCATTTTTCATGACCTTTTTCAGCCTTAATTACAGTTTAACAGTCATTACCAAACATTTATATAGCATTGAGTGAAACTTTGACCGAGTGTTTAATTATTGTTGGAGCTGAACTCTTGTCTAGTCTGAGTTGGATCCTCATACATCATGCACGCTCTTCATCTGCTTCTGTGGATTCCTGCAAGAAAAGTCAGTTTATTTGATTAGTCATTGATGTTATTGTGTTCTACTCACCGCTCTCGTCTTATTTAAGCATATGTTACAACTGTTACTCGATAAACAGCATTCACTGCAGCTTCCCCAGTCGTCTTGATCCTTGCATCACAGTAAGATCTCACTATTTCCATCAGAAATGACACAGTTAAACTTGCCTACTAAATGGACTAAAACTTGATTCCCTTTTGTTTGTATCTCAACTATGTTCTCCATCAACAGTGTTTGGAGTGTTTTTACGGTATAGAGTTGCTAGCTGTGGAAAGTATGATGCTGAAGGTTCTCCTTTGACTTCTCTGTGGATAAAGAAACACAAACCAACTGGACAAGTTCTGTCATAAATGTAAGTTGTTCAGTATTTGTGCTGAAGTACTGAATATTCAGAACAATAACGCTGAAATAAAACATTTTAAAATATTATAAGTTAACCTTTATCCTTTTATAATGTATGTGGTTTTTAATGTATATTGTATTTTGAAAATCTCACCTATAAAAATGTAAATTCTGTCATCATTCATTCACCGTCATGTCGCTCCAAACCTGTAAGACTTTCTTCACATTCAGAACACAACTGAAGATATATTTAATGAAATCTGAGAGAATTCTGTCCCTCCACTGACAGACAACACAGAGTTCATAAAGAAACCCAGATGAATTGAGCGGTTCAGTCTGCATCTTCTGAACAGATTTAATTTAGTCTTTTATTCACAGATAAACATGAATCAGCACACAGTAATCCTGGCAAACAGAAGCTCAAGCACACTTGCTTGTGTCAGAATCAATGAGGATCATTCTTGTTTCACGAGTTCACACTTACATATAATAATAATGGAGCAAGTTTGCGTATTTGGCGTGCTGTCCGGGGGGAGGGATCCGAGCTCGGTAATCATTCCCGAGCCCTGGGTACTCCCCTCGACCGGGGAGAGGGTACGAGCTCGGCATTTAGCCCAGACCCAAAGTGCTCCCCCAAAACCCTATTATTGCAGGACAGCAGCCGAAGAGGGGCTTGATAACCCCCCAAAAACTTGCATGGCTTAGGCTGAAGGGATGCTGGATACTGCTGTGGTAGTGGTACTTCTGTGGAATCTGGAAGTAGAGATGAGAGGGAGGTAGAGATGCAGGCTCCTGCGGGAGCAGTCACTGCTGCGACAGTGGAGGAATATAGAAAAGGCTCCTGCGGGAGCATTCACTGCTGCGGTAGTGGAGAAATATAGAAAAGGCTTCTGCGGGAGCGGTCACTGCAGCGGCAGTGGGGAAATACAGATAGGGCTCCTGCGGGAGCAGTCACTGCAGCGGCAGTGGAGAAATATAGAAAAGGCTTCTGCGGGAGCGGTCACTGCAGCGGCAGTGGGGAAATACAGATAGGGCTCCTGCGGGAGCAGTCACTGCAGCGGCAGTGGGGAAATACAGGTAGGGCTCCTGCGGGAGCAGTCACTGCTGCGGCAGTGGGGAAATACAGATAGGGCTCCTGCGGGAGCAGTCACTGCAGCGGCAGTGGGGAAATACAGATAGGGCTCCTGCGGGAGCAGTTACTGCTGCAGCAGTGGAGAAATATAGAAAAGGCTCCTGCGGGAGCAGTCACTGCAGCGACAGTGGGGAAATACAGATAGGGCTCCTGCGGGAGCAGTTACTGCTGCGGCAGTGGAGAAATATAGTAAAGGCTCCTGCGGGAGCGGTCACTGCTGCGGCAGTGGAGGAATATAGAAAAGGCTCCTGCGGGACCAGTCACTGCAGCGGCAGTGGAGGAATATAGAAAAGGCTCCTGTGGGAGCAGTCACTGCAGCGGCAGTGGAGGAATATAGAAAAGGCTCCTGCGGGAGCAGACACTGCAGCGGCAGTGGAGAAATACAGCTGGGCTCCTGCGGGAGCAGTGGTTGCGGCGCCTATTTGGAACGAATGGCTGGAAATGTTTTCGGCTGGGGTACCAGATAGGAGCAGGACTGACTTAAGGTGCTTTTGGAACCAGAAGCGAGTGACGGGGCGGTTGGATTCGTCTGTAAACAGGGGGTCGGATGGGAGTTTGGGCTGTGATTTCCTGAGGTGGAGGAAAGATAGGACGGGTTGGTATGGTAATATGGGCGATAGGAGGTTGAAGATGTAAATGAAGTGGCCTTTCTTTGACTGGTCTGTTTTACTTTGCTTAATGAGGTAAGAGATAGTTTCATCGTCCAGCACCGTTAGATCAGAAATGGTGGGGTGAATTAAAAAAAAAAAAAAAAATTCCACAAAAATCACAAACATGCATAAACTGGCAGCGCTGTCTTGAGCATCTACCCGTATTGAAACTGATGCAGACCTGGCTGTCGGAGAAAAAATGGGCAGTGGCGAAGTAAAGGAGATGGGTTGGATGAGACGTTTGGAATGCTTGGCACGTAGCTGGTGGATTTGGGCTGAGATGATTCTGGGCAGGGGGGAATAGATGGGTTGATGAAGGGGCATAAAGTGGTTGAATGGGAAATGGATCGGCAGACCGCACATGTAATGTTACGGCAGCCTAAAAATATTCTGTTGTGGAGTTCGGTGTCCAGGGCTCCCCAGTAAGGGGCTTGATTTCACTGGGCCACTCGAATGGCGCATTTAGCTGCAAATAGTTTGTGGTACGTATAGAAGTGGGAGCCTCCGTATGATAATGCGAGTTCGGCAACTATCGCGAGATAGTCGCCGAGCTCGCGTCTTCTGTGGGGAAATTCGGTGCAAATAACTTCCGTGTAGCGGTTGAAAGCGATCGTGAATTCGGTGAATGATAAGATACGTGATGGGTTGTTAGCTGTGTTCTTTAAAGTGACGAAAAATTTGCCGCAGTCAATTTGGCGATCAGCGGACGGAGGTGAAATTGGTGACAAAAAGGGAAAAAAGGTCTATATCTGCACCTGACTAGATCTGTGGTCCTGATGGAGTTGGCTACGGGGCTGGTTCCAGTGCGAGCACATTTGGCGGGGTGTGGCTGAAGAAAGTGAGAATGGACCTCGGGAGGAGGGAAGGGGAATGTTAGCCGCTGAGGCAGCTAGCGGAGGCATGCTTGTGCTTGGGAAACTTCGAGGATCGGAGGAAAGGGAGGGGAAGAGAGGGGGAAAGGTGGGCTCTGGGGCTTGCGCTGTTAGCGGCTGCGTGCTCGCGCTTGTGTAAGCTCGGTGAGCAGAGGAAAGGGAGGGGAAGAGAGGGGGAATGGCGGACGCCGGGGCTTGCACCATGGTTAGCGGAGGCATGCTCGCGCTTGGGTAAGCTCGGTGAGCAGAGGAAAGGGAGGGGAAGAGAGGGGGAATGGCGGGCGCCGGGGTTTGCGCCGATTGCGGAGACATGCTCGCGCTATACGTGTGTGGTGGGGCTGCTCAGTGTTGCCAACTTCTTTCGATGGAAAGTAGCTAAAGCCAGTTTGAAAAAGTCGCTAAATGTCGCCAGATGACGTCATGCGCTAATTAGCATATTCATGACGTCATCACGTCGTATTGCCTTTTACATTTGTTTGTCTCTCTGTGCTCATACTGTATTTTAATGCAGCCAAATTCTCAATAAAACTGTTTTTATTTATATATTTTACTGTTTATGTTGTCAGTCAACGGGATAAATATGAAATAGTGACTGAAACGCAGCCCTTTAAGAATACATAACCAGCTCTCCCTTCCAAGAAGTTAGTCTGCACAAAAATCCTGATTTATAATTGGGCCGTCGTCTGATGAAATCAAATACTATACACAAGATAAGACGAGACAATTCCTGTGCTGTGATTTCGGCTATATTTGCATGTAAAATTAGAGAAGCAACATAATATCTATTTGAACTGAACGTGCTGCTTACTGAACAGAGCAGATACAGAGAAAGAGGTGTGTGCGCGCTGACCTCGCGCCGTTGCGGCAGTACAAGCGATCACAGAGACTCGCTAAGGTTTGTCAAAGAAGTCGCTAAATTGGCAACACTGGGACTGCTGGCCATGGGTAGGGGAGGGGAGTGGGGTGGGGCCGGGGCTTTGGGTGGTTCCTCGCCGCTAGCGGAGGTGTGCTCGCTCTGACACGGCGGCTTGTGGAGGCGAAGGCCAGCTCTTCGCCAGGATAGGTTACTAGCTCGGTGGCTCGAGGTGGAGGGTGGGGGCAGCGGCATCTGAGGTGCGGCCTAAACTTGCTGAAGGCCTTCTGGTGCGGCCTAGTGGCCGGAGGCCCGTCCCCGAGGGAGTGGTGAATTGTTCTGGTCGTGAATAAGGAACGCCGCGGCCCTGGCTTGTTTTAGTCACTGCTTTGGACAGAGGTGAAGAGTTTGAATGCTCCCCGGACTGGAGAGAAGCGTAGAGGGCGAGGAGATCCGGCTTTGTAGAACGACTTGGAATGATGATGCTGGCGCTGGTGAGTACCTGGCGAAGTCCTGCCACGGTCTAATTTTCCGCGGCTGGGGCGTAAGAAATGGCTGACGTGAAGGAGGATGCTGGAGAAGGTGGCTGACGCCTTGAAGATGCAGGTGATGGCGTGCCTCGACGCCTGGATGTATGAGCGGGTGCTGCTCGGGAAAGCTGGCGGCCCTGTGTTGCAGCCGTGGGCTCGAATGTGATGTCCTGCGGAGCGCTGGTGCAGAGGACAGCTTCTGGTGATGCAGGAGGATCCGTGGTTTCAAAGGAATTTTGTTTGCGAAAAGTTCTGTCTCTGACATGGTTCTGCGATTGGGTGTGCCAATGTTGGAAGACGAGAGATAATGACGGTAAGACTGCTTGGTTATTTATAGGGATTCTCTCTCATGCTGATTGGATAGGTGGTGTAATTGCTGATGACGAATTGGCCGTGTTAATTATCTGCGCGTGCTCCTCTCGAAATTTGTTAATAAAACATCATTAGCAGCACGTTTGAGATCCGGAAGAACCAATGCGGTTCTGATTATGTTTGCTGATCAGTGTAAATATGGGAATAAAAGACTAAATTAAATCTGTTCATCAGATAAAGTGATCAAATCTCTTCAGATAATTTGGACTAAACCTCTCCATTCATATGAATGTTTAATTACGTTTTTGAATAATCAAACTGGCTGTTGTGTTGACTGTCAGAAGGACAGAAATCTCTCAGAATTCCTTAAAAATATCTTTATTTGTGTTCAGAAGATGAACAATTTTTCAGGTTTGAAACAACATGAGGTGAGTAAATGATGACACGGTGTTCATTTCTGGGTGAACTATCCCTGTAACATTACACATGACCCATTTGAATGACAACATTTAGACAGAAGAAACATGTCAGGCCATCTGGTTTACAAATAATGCAATTTTATAATGAGAAATTAAAGCATTTCTTACATATTAAAACTAATGACTGGTTTGTTATTTACCTCTCAGGAATTTGTGAAACAATGGGACAACATAACACCAGCATCAATGACTCAACTGCATCAGATGATGAGTTACTTTATTGGGAGTTGAGGGAATTTAAAATTAAACAAGAATATGCAGAACTTGTGTTTATCCATGTCCTTTCAGGCATTGAGATTCCAGTCATGATCTTAACTCTGATTGGCTTGTGTTTCATCATCAAATCCCGGCCTGCTGCTTCAGTTTTTGTTAGTAATTTGATACTTTCAGATCTCATTCAAGTCATTTGTATGTTAATAGCAGCAACAACCTCATTGCCATTTGATCTGATTTATATATATGGTGCATATCTCTATTCTTTGATTGTGGGTCTGTATTTTATGGCATGTATTGCTTTTGAACGATATCTTCTGGTTTCTCATCCTATCTGGTACAAATCTCACCATTCACTCAAACTCTCCTGTTTTATTTCTGTGATCGTCTGGTTTGTGCCTCTGATCTTTACAGAAATAGACCCCCCTCGTATTGATTTTAAACCTCTACCCCGAAGTATAGCGTGTTTAATTCCCTACCCCATCATCATTCTCTGTTTTGCTGGCACTTGTCGAGGTCTTTCTCGCTCAATATCACTGACTGCTCTCAAGCGCAAATTAATTTTGGGCAGTTTGTTCCTGGTGCTGCTGACTTACACATTTCTCATTCTACCTTGTGTGATTATGGAATTGATTGTAGAATTTTCTTCCTATTACAGTATTGTTGTTATGAAATTTTACTCCTGTGCACAATTCCTCGTGTGTGTGAATCCACTTGCTGACTGTGTGCTGTACTTGTTCATGAGACCTGATGTTCGTAATATGATGAAGTCTGTTCACTGCTGTTGTAGACATCAGAGTTGGAATCACAACCAGGACGAACACTCTGTAGTGAATCCACAGAACAGCTGATCTACTGTAGTGTGATGTATTTCAGCTCAAATGCCTGCAGCTCAGTTTAACCTGCTGATAAATATAGAGCTGAAAAACACTGAGCTGTATTTAATTGAAGTCAGTGTAATTTTTTTTACATCGCAAGCACACCTAATTGCTAGTATAATGCTATTATGATATTTATGCTTGTTAGCTGGTTTTCCCTATGCATGTACATTTCCTGTACATTTGCTCATTTTAGAGAAATAATTGTGATATTAAAGGGATAGTTCACTCAAAATGAAAATGTAATTTATGTCAATGATCAAACCATTTTTGGGGGTAAACTATTCCTAAAAACAGCTGTCTCAGGTCTCTAATATCAGCTCTCCTGATGTTAAGTGCATGATTAAAGTTGAGTATATTAGAGGTGTACTAAGTGAACTTTAGAAAAGTATCAAATATTAAGCAGCACTAGAAAATGACATGGCAATCTGAAGAGTTTGATAAGCGGGTAGCTGTAATACTGTTGTGTGTTTTTGTAGAAGTGTGTCGTATAGATGACTGTATTGTTTTTGTATATTAAAGAGCTTCCTGTTCTCCGGTGTCTGTTTCTGTCTCTACTTATTTGACTAATAACTGTTGATGGAGATGTGACGTAGTGATTCTAGCTGTGCCCGTTAACTCAAATCATACTTCACAGAACAGTACAAAACAAACTAACCACACTCTTACAATTGAAAAACTGTCTTTTTTCTTTAATTTAACTCAAAATGGGACTTTTAAAGTTAACAACAAAAAACAACCAAAAATAAATCATCTCATTAATTAATTCACCATATAGGACAACATCAAGGGATCACTACGAGGGCGTTTTAGTGCAAAGTTAAAAAATAAAAAAAATCTAAAATTACGAGAATAAAGTCAAAATGTTTTGAGAATAAAGATTATAGTTATAATATTTTGCGCATGCAAATGGCCCGGATTGGGAGCACTGGGAGATATTCCAAAGTCTCAGCTTTCCAAATAATACAAACAATATGTAGGCTATATTGCAATAATGTCAAGCGGCATGTGAGTCAATCATCTTTCCGATTACAATAACGAACGATGAGACATTTTCATTATAAATTAGGCTAAACATTTTTTTTTTCATGCCTTATCATGCTCCTTCACTTTTATATCTTGCTATAAACTTTAAATAAAGAGCAAAAACAAGTTTATAATTTGTGTAGTTATAAAACTGACAGAATTTGAATGCTGAGCTGTGTGTCAAAGCAACAAAGCACAAAATTATTGTGATTACTGGTTGGCTGGCATGCTACAAATAATGAATGGAAGACGTTAAATATTATGTCCTCATTTACAGTATTATACCATGAATAAAATAGTTTGTGAAAGTCACTTAACATTCACTTCAACCTTTAGAACGTTTTATTGCTGTTTAATTAAACAGGCTATGTGAGGAATGAAAGTTTGGACGCCACAGACGTGTTTGTGGAGTAAGTGGTGGAATAATTGAATGAATTGATTCACATAAATACAGCAATCTGTCACGCCACATTAAAGAGCTTGAAAGTCACATTATTTGTGTTTTGCTATAAAAGCTGAAAGCTGATTTTGAGTCTTTGTTTTATATTAAAAGCACAAAGCTTAAGCTATATTGGGTGGCTGGCACACTACAAATAATGAATGCAATGGAAGACATGAAATACTATTTCCAAGCATATACATACATGGTATGATTTCTGCTAATAATCCCACATATATTTGTAGTATTAAAAAGCTTAAATAAGAGAGCTACAGTGAGCTGATGTTAAGATAAACATTTGTTCTTAAAAAGGATACATTCTTCTTCAGTTAGCTCTAGACATTGGCTTAATTTGAGGTAGTGCATCGTATTCATTGGTCTAGGCTACAACCTGGCAGGATATTTCCTGATTTGGACCCTACCTGTCCACTTTGCGGTGTGGAGCCAGCATCCCTGCTTCATTATTTTTGGGCCTGTTCTAAGTTATTAAGGTTTTAGTAAAGAATTTGTTTAAGAGTTTCCCTTTGACAGCTCTATTTGGGGTTCTTCCGGAAAATGTGAAATGGACAGTTTTAGAGATGGATACTGATACGCTTTGCCCCTAAAAGCGAACCTCAGGAACTCCCTGTGAGAGGGAAGGATGGGTACATGGAAATAGACATCTTTGAGGTCTGTCGTGACAAATCAGTCCTCGGACCTGATTTGAGACACGATCTGCCTGACAGTGAGCATCTTGAACTTCAGCTTTCTGGCTGAGCGGTTCAGAAGACTCAAATCCAGTATGGGCCTCAGCCCCCCATCCTTCTTTGGAACAATGAAGTACAGGCAGTAGCAGCCGGCGTGGACTTCATGAGGAGGAACCAACTCGATGGCTTCCTTCCTCAGCAAAGTATCGACTTCCTGTTCCAAGACCAGAGCCTGCTCGGGGCGGACCGTAGTCACACAGACCCCGTTGAACAGCGGAGGTGGCCCATCGAACTGGATGGAGGACCCAAAGAGACACATTCGGCAGTCGCTGCCAGGCTGCCAAACGATCTACTAAGGGAATCAGTCTCTCGAGACTGACCTCTGGTGTTAGAGAAGCGGCCAGACCGCTGCCTCGCTGCGGCGCATCGGCAGGAGACGCGTAATCTGGCGGCCGAGGCGTGTTTCTCAGGCCCGCTGAAATCACAGGCGGAAGAACCTGAGAGTAACACTCGCTGGGACCTGCTGTGCCCTGGAACTGCAGGGTTGACAGACAAATCCCCGGAGGGCACCGAGGGGAGACGGTCACCGTATGCCGCGGTGCAAGCCGCTCCACCCCAGTAGGGGTCGCCCTCCGCGGTCCTGGGGCTCACCCGTCAGGACCTTTTGCGCGAGGAGCTGGTATGCGGAGGAGGCTGCGCCCGCCCAGCAGCCACCTGAGTTTAGAGAGCGCGCATACCCTCTGCCCACCAAAGATGTTGTAAGCAGAGCAGGAGCCTTCAAAGGCGATGCCGTAGAGGGAGACAGATAGCTCGCAAGCGTCTGTTCAACCCACGGCATCGCCGCGTACCCGTGCTCAATCAGTTCCCGCGGGAACGAATGGCCGGGACGAAAAGATTTCACCTGCGATCTCGACACCTCGGTGAGGAGATCGGGGAAAACGGAAGGCTCCTGTGTAGAAGTAGCTCCTCACACTGGGGCGAGAGAGGCGGCGAAACCTCGTCAACGCTCGTCACATCAACCTCCTCGGAGGAAGAGAGACGAAGCGTTGAGCCCTCGTCTCGGGGGAAGAGACCGCTTCCACACCGAGAGACGGGGCGCCAGATCTGGTGGATACGGGAGGAGATAAGGACATGCCCGTCTCACACTCGCCAGCCAGATCAGCCTGCGAGCCCCACGAGTGCAGCCGCCGCTCTGCCTCGGCAGCAGCGGGACCGGCACCGCGTGGGGAGCTCGCGAAGGCTCCCTTCTCGAAGAGAGCCCTCCGGGTGCGGAGACCGATTCTGCGTGCTCCGCGCCCAGGCAGACCATGCACAAATCGTGTGTGTCCTCGCTCGTGATATAGCGAGGGCAAGGATGCACACACGACTCAAAACATGGTCTGAAAGCTTCACCCCTGAGCTTGCCCTTGGCATGATACTGAATGCTTTCCACTTAAAACTAGGACAAACAACAGTAAATAAGACTGACACACACAGAGCGCTTCGCTGAATGACAAAAAGCTGAAGCCAGCTCCGCCGCACGTGCTTATATGCTTCCTGGTCGTGACGTCACCCCGCCCGTGACGCCTCGCCCTTGTTTGACTGATTACACATCATATTCAGAGCCTGGTCACGCTGAAGGCGTTCCCATATGCGTTTCGACGCAGCTCGAAGTTCCTGGAAGGGAACATACTAGGCTTGTGGATTTATTGATGCTTTGAGATTTTGTGCGCCTGTAGCTCTTATTTTATTTTTATTATTATTTATTATTACTGCAGAATATACAAGCTCAGGGAAAGATGGTAGTAGCTTTAACAATGAACAATCATAATGACACAAAACAAAAGAGAAAGAAAACAACTAGAATTGGTTTGCGTACATAATAGTATGAGATTATATACACAGGGACAAAAAGATGAAATATCTTTGAATAATCATAAAATTAATAGAATCATAATGCATTAAAATTGCATTTGTTTTTGTTATAAGCCTCAGGGATGAAACCAGAGGGACATTCAACAAGAAAAAGAGGGAACAAAGGAGATTTAAGCCAGTTTTGCATGTGGATGAACGATTTTGGTTTTTCGTAATAAAAAATTATATCTTTAAGGATTAAACTGTAGGGTTATATTAAAACTTATAAAATATAAAAACTTAAATCAACCCTAAATTTGTTGGTTATACTACAATCATAAGGGCAGCTGTTTCATCAACAAGACCAAAAATGAGCAAATTTCATCAGCATCAAAATATTTACAGATAGATGAATTAAACCTGTCGCTCATATCTTTTGTTTTTGCACTTGTTATAAGGTCATAGATCACATGATAACGTCAACATGGCGGATCTCATTCATACTCAACGAGATTTGGCTGTAAAGTACGTACTCTTTTAGCGCTCGTTAAGTAAGTACTTCTTGAAAAAAAGTACCTACTCGTTGAGCATGCGGTTTCGGATGCAGCCCTAGACTGACTGCTTGTTAATTTCACTTGGATGAAATTAAACATTCAGCACTTTTCCCACTTGTTCTTAAAATCCCAAATACTTAAAAATGAATAAATCAGCCCGTGTAACATGTAATACTTTAATAATTGACTAAAGAAATACAGTTCTTTATTTATAAAAAATAAACAAATCTTTCCTGTGAAATTCAGTAATTCTGTAAAAGTAGTAATACCATTATAATCTTCCCTGCAGAAAAAAAAAAAACAAAACAAAACAACAGTAGAATCCCTCCCAAAACACAAAAGAAAATGTAATGGATTTAAGGGTTATGATGGGAATTGTATTGGTTTTAATGTAAACTATAATGGTGTCTACTGGGATGTAATCAAAGCCTCACAATGCCAGAGTTACACGATGGTACCTTGCCCTGCAGCCGTACCACTTCAAGATACGGCATTGACCTGGCAGACTCAACGTGGTAGACGACTACCTGTCTGGGTTTCCGGACAGTACGTGGCTTGGAGAGGGGGAAGGTGATGTGACAGGACAGGAAGATTCGTTTTTACAGACATAAGGCCTGACAACATCTCATGTGACCGCAGTTCACTGACGTTCTACTGAAGCTCCGGTAACGTTTCCGCACTCGTTTGATTCGTGCCTGGCGCTGAGGTGAAGTTGGATCCTCTTTGATATGCTTGTAAAGACGTTCTGCGTCTGAATAAACGCAATTCTTCAGCAGTTGTGAGTGGGTTGGACAAACCTAGCACCGCCCCTGCGTTAATTGCATTAAATATTTTTTAGCGGCGCGTTAAACTGAAAAAAATGCTCGCCTGCGTTGGTTGACGCGCTAATTTTGACAGCACTAATATATATAATATATATATGTGACCACCCTGCAGTGTAGAGTTTGTCATAAAAACATTAAATTATTTGTACATATTTTATGTATTTATGCATGTCTGTTTCTATTTACATGTGTATATATGTTTAATCTAAGTTACTTTAATGTGTTATAATGAGTTTGCACTGGACAGTTCAGCTGCATTTTCCAAATTTCTGGTGGCAGCTGAGAGAGAGAGTTATCTATTTCTGCAAATAAACTCGTCATATACAGATCATTATATGAAATTATTATTTAATTACTCGGCTTTTTTCTGTTCAAGACCACATTGTTTGGACCGAGGAGACCAACTCCTGTAGCTGCACAGAATTAAAAAAATAAAAAATTGAGTAAAGAAATTAAATAAGTTATGTCGTTCTTGTACTATCTTCAGGTATGTAAGATTTGAATAATTTTCAAATCATTGCATTAGTTTTTTATTTACACTTTACACAACATCCAAAATTTTTTATATTTTTAGGAAACAGTGTTGTAAATATGAGTGTATAACTAGTTTGAAATATACTGCAATTTATTTTTCTTTGAAACAGTGTTTAAACAATAGATCTAGAACGGTTCATGTACACCTGACATTCATTGGATGTTATCCTTGCCAGTAAAAGCATAACAAGGCCCAAAACATGGAGAAAATATCTGTAAATAAATCTGTGACACACTAGTTAGTGAAATTGGCTCACAATGAATTTATTTAGAGCTTTGACATGTGAACAAGTGTTGTATCACAGTTTCCACGTGGTAATTATTCAGATTCTTCCCATTGTGCAGCACTGTTTTAAGCTTGGTGAATATTATGTAAGCGCAGTAAGTACAACGTTATGTCCTTTTTATTTTTACTGTATGTTTACAGTGAAGTAGTGACAACACATTAGATTACGAGGTGGTATTGTATTCAGTACAGTAGCTGTTTATATGTTTAAATATGTACTTTAAGATTTTTTTAAGTTTTTTAAAATTTGACAAAAAAATATCAGTGGCATGAGAGAATAAGACATTTAATCATGTAGAAGAGAAAATGCTTGAAATTCTAGATTTGTATACTATTTGTGTGTGTGAGTGTGTAAATATATATATATATATAGCCTATATATATAAAGTCTGTTGCGTGGATCTGGCCCAGAACTTCAGACCGGTCTGAGACGGATGATTTTTGCTTTCTGGGGTGACTTTCCAAATAAGCAAAACAAAGTAAATTAATAACAAGAGATTGATTAGTTAAAAGAGCAAATCTTCTATAGAAACACTTACGCAGCAGCGTTGACTAGTTTAAAGTATAGTGTTGTAAATGTACATTAATTAAAATACATGAATGTAAGTTTCTAGATTTACCATTCTAATAACTGTGGAAATGCTTTATCGTATGCAAATAATAGATCATAGATGAGTGTAAAGGGGACTTTTATTTTGCTCTGGCGATGTGACGTCATAAAGCCGCCCCCTGCGTCTGTTGTGATTCTGCTGAAGAAAGGTCTGTGGTTTTAAGGTTTTAAATCAATGCAAACTGTTCTGTTAGATCACACGTTTTACAAGCTAACGGAAAATATAGATTAATGAGTCTTAAATATAACGCTGTAATACTTTGTTTAACGTTATATTTGCGAGTCTCGCGCATTTCAGCTCTCTGACGCCACAGCTAGTATTTCTCGCGCTGGGAAAGAAGGGATAACTTCTCTGTAAGTTATGAATAATTCATATCGGTCTCGAGTTTCCGACTAAATCCCGCCGCGAGCTCGTTACTAAGCAACATGGATGCGCGCGCACACGGAGAGCAGAGCCGCAGAGAAACAGAGTCGCAACACGCTTTGATCTAGCCGCCGCGCGGTCACGTGCTTCATGGAGCGCGCTCTCGATAGGTTTGAATGGGATTAATCGGGTCAGACAACAACAGCGGGTATATTTGCAGCATTTTCCGGCAAATATTAACACAAAACGTCCATTGATTAATTCGTTTAGTACACTGATAGTAGCATTTTGTCTGTGGAGTTTAATGGAATTAATATTAATGGGTTTTTCTTGTTTAACTATGGAGTAAAAACATAGTACAATGCAGCATACAGGATAAGGCGGTTACATTTCTTTGTATGCAAAGTATAAATAGTGTAAACTGCTTAATAAAGATTGGAGACTTGAGGCATGACTTTATGTGTTTTTGTGTTACACTTATTCCTGTGGATGTGCAGACCAATGATGAAATTAATTATGATTATTTAAAGAGTATAAGAAATCTAATCAGTATGCACAATGTGTTATTGTATTAATATATATATTTCTTCATCTATGGTCATCTATTATTCACATTTTAATACAATATTATGTTAAAATATGCATACACAAGTGAATATCAATGAATGCTAGAAAAATGCTACAAATGGTTTTAGCCATTTAAAAAAAAAACATCTAAAGACATCTTTTTCGTCACCATCTGACTAATTAATACTAGCACTTACCTATTCTATTTATTTATATTTATATTTATAGAAAAAACTCATAGCTATGTGAACTGTGCTAGACTAACTGAGACTTGTATTTTGTTGCTCTTTCGTTGGTCCGTTTGCTTCTACATTGTAAGTCGCTTTGGATAAAAGCATCTGCTAAATGACTAAATGAAAAAAATGTAAATTTAAGTTTTGCAAATACTTCAAAATAAAAAAGGCAACCAACTGTATTCATCAAAATATTTTATTATATAATATATCCACGTTATCTAACTGCAAATATAGCATATACTGCCTATTATCTAAAAATAAACATTATAATGCGTTTCATAAAATATAACTACTGGTCAGATTTCCGAGAGGTAAACTAATGGGTTAAAATGGCAAAAATGCTGTAATTTCCTCAACTTTCTGGCGACTGTGCTTGAGAAGCACTGAAATGAATTGAATGGAAGCCTATGGGAGCGACTCTGCGCCTCAACGGCTCTGGATCCGATGATCCGCGTTTTGATTTGATGATTCCTGGACGAAATCACTTGCCTGTGATCTAAGATAGTCAGAGCTGATGTTAGGGAATATAGCCAGATCCGTGCTAAATTATTTCTGATGCTGTCAAAAACTGTCCAGCTGCTTTGCAGAAGCTTAACTTAGCTTTGGCTTCCTGAAACTAAAGAAAGTACTAGCGATGGTATAATATAACAGTGGGTAAATCTGATAAAAGTACTAATTCATCCAAATAAAATCAATTGTTCTATACATTTATTTTTAAAAAGTATCAAAAATAGAAATAAATTTGGCCCCAAACAATCCAACTGACCAGCAGTGCTTTTCCACTTTAAGTGAGGGGCCGCATAATAGGAAGCTTTGATTTATTTTTATTTTCTTCTAAATTGACACTCACTCACTACTGTACTATGTATACTTGTACATACATGGCAGTTCTATTCTTGTACCATCTCTACCTATTTTTATGAGCACTTAATGACACACAGGTAAGTTGCATTGGTGTACAAGTCTATGTATAAGACACATTTTATCATTTCATTCAGAAATAATGTAAAATAAACGAAACGTTTACAAACATTAGAAACGTGTATTTATATTCCCTACACTCCACAAACAATCCTGTAAATTTAGCAGTGTTCAGAATAGAAAAAAGAACGAAAACATAAGTAAAAAACAAAAAATTATAGTGGCATTCACCATAAACATTATAAATGCCCAGCCTAAATATTTAAAGCGAAACTGAAACTAGCGGCGTGATTGCTGGAAAATGCACAATACAAACTCAAAACAAACTCGCTTGCCTTTTCTCATTCGTCACCAATCCTAATGTGTGCGCTTTGCACTTGACCTTGATTGCTTTATATAAATCGCCTTGGAAATCGCAGCACGTTTCAGATGAAAAACTGTACTATATCCATTTTCATAAAAATGTGTGTGGAAAACAGAAGAAGAAATCATGTCTTTGCAAGATAAAACAACAAATTATGTCCATGTTTTGCCCACAAAATGCCAGCACCGTGAGCAGGAGGATAACGCTGGCATTTGTTCTGATGCTGGAAAGACTTTTAAGCATTTTTAAAACCGTTCCAATACAATGCATTTTTCAAAACAAAGGCACACTTTCACATTTTTAAAACATGTAACTTATTTACTATTGTGCCAGTTTTGTAGTGTATATAGCCATTTTAACTTTTTATTGTGTGTCTTGAATGCGGCGTCCGTCAAAAATAGACTAGGCGCCTCTCTTTGACGAAGGCCCGTGGCGAGCCGCTTGTGAAACGTGCCGCGGATCGACTGGAGCGGGCGCCATCAGCTCCGGTGGCCGCATCGGAGCGGCGGGATGATGTAAATCAGGGGTTATATACTGCACTCATAAAATGATTCAGTGATTCGAATCAGCGCATGCTGACGATAAATGAGATCAACAAACACAAACAAGTTCAACAGTGACATCTTTTACAAACCAGCTGCAAATGTTCAAGAAAGTGTATTCTATAGGCCTTTATCACAGTCCGCGTGTCGTCACATCCATGCAATCAGGAAATCCTGCCAAGGCTAGACTCGTTGGCTGCATTGTGCTGACTACTGAGCTGATTGAGACGCAACTCAGAGATTTAGCTTGCATTTATTTCTCTTTCTGTTAATTATTCTCATCTTAAACAGGACAAATCTCATCCAAACACAGAAAAACTCCTGCTGAAGCGGCTGAGATCCACATGACACTATTATAAAGATGGTGTTTATTAAAGAGGAGAGTGAAGACATGAAGATTGAAGAAGCTTTCAGAGTCAAACGTGAAGATACTGAGGAACAAACAAAGATGGTGTTTATTAAAGAGGAGAGTGAAGACATGAAGACTGAAGGAACATTCAGAGTCAAACGTGAAGATACTGAGGAACAAACAAAGATGGAGTTTATTAAAGAGGAGAGTGAAGACATGAAGACTGAAGAAGCATTCAGAGTCAAACATGAAGATCCTGAGGAAGAAACAGGTTGGTTTTCTTTCTCAAAGCTGAACTCACTCATTTGATCCTTCTTAAAATATCTAGCTCTACAGAAATGAATATTTATGAAGAATGTCAAACAAGTGTAGTAATTAAAGCAGTTTGTTGGCAGACATGTTGAGATCACATGACCAGACAAATACTAGCCTTCAAGTGCAGCTGAGAAGACTAAAACATTTTTCAGATTTTTCATCTCACAATAAGTCATGTCGACGGATGTTGGTAGGTTTATGTACATCACAGCCATTGCACTAGCCATTATTTTTATTCAAAGGAAAGTAGGCGTGTATGTTTAGCGAAGCAGCGCAGTCCATCCAAGCATTACTGGCAAGGAAAGCCCCTTATACTTGAGAGCAGCCATGTATGAGGTGTTTCTTGGAGGTTATAGTTAGGGTGACTATATTTTGGTTTTCAAAACAGAGGACAGTGGGGGCAGAATGCAGACGGGGCGGGGGTGGGGGTTAAAGTAGAGCAATGACATATCCCATATTAAAACCCAAAATATGTCATTTCCATACCAAAAATACATATTTTACAGTCACCATTTTGCAGATAGATCATAAACACAGCTAAAAGGCTTCCTACCAGTGGCCATGCATCCTTCACAAATTTGAACCCTCTAAGCGACAAAGTCGCAAAATTGCGACAAGATGTTGTACTTCATGAAATAGACTAGTTCCTAATATGGTGTAATATCTCATTTGGATTCCCTACCACCAGATGGCAGACATGTAGTACAGTACACCCCCTGACAAAAAGTCTTGTCGCCTATCCAAGTTGTAGGAGCAACAAATAATAACTTGACTTCTAGTTGATTATTTGGAATCAGAAGTGGCTTATATGAAAGGCAAAGGCCTGTAGATTACGCTTATTTTACCAAAATAAAATCTTATCATGCCTTGATGTTTAATTATTTAATTAGGACAGAAAGGTCAGACTTTGCTTAAGACTTTGCTGTGCCATGCAATGAGAGGTACCATACTCTCAAGAACTATAAACTGTGTCACATATATACCTGATTGGGCAGATAGCTGGTCAACTGATCAAAAAATAGGCACATGTATTTTACTATGGCACAGTAATACAGGAATAATTTACTACTATCTCCTGTTTTACTGTTGATTTACCGATATTTAAGCATTTTTCCATAATCGAATATCGGTTTTGTAATATCGTTTTCAACGATAAACATGTTGAGAATTGCGCGCAGGATCGCAATTGCAGCGCATCTGAGGGGAGACGAGACAACAACAACGGTGTGCAGGTACTTGATTTGCTGTAGTTGGTAAACTATTTAATATTACAGTCATTAAAGCACCAATTAGATGTATTACATAAATGCCTGATATGTAGTTTATGCAACTTGGCTCTAAGAAATATGATAAATAAGATACTCTGTCAAGCCCTGTCCCTATAAAGATATAACTTTGCCTGAAATAACACAGCCATGAATTAGCACATGCTGGAAATAAAAGTGAATTCTCTCTCTGTGGTCTATTAGTCTCGTGAAGTCGGAGTAAATTAATACAAAATTAATCTAAATTAATACAACTCTATGGAAATTCTCTGCAATCGATGGCAGTTTGAGTAGCCTATAGTTCTGTGTAAAGGCATAGATAAACCGCGCTGTCAGCAGCATAATTTAGAGCATGCCAGTTGAGAAATGCAATAAAATACAATGCTTGTTATATTCCAGAGAATATTATTCCGTGAATTAACATTATCCAGTGAATTATTCTTCACTCTTTAGCCTATTAAACAGCTTATAAACCTACTAAAACTGTAGTTAAAAATGAAGTTGATATGACTCCTGTCCTTTATTTATTTTCTCCATTTGAAAACATTAGACATTCTACGTTTATTTTGCTTACTGCTAATATTAGTGTTGCTGCTAAAGCTTTTTATTGTTGTAATACGAAGATTAAATTTAACATGCCAGGGCTCTAGACTGCGACCAAAATGGTAATTTTTTGCGCTTTAAAATTTGACGTGGTCGCATTTGTACGAGTGCCAGGTCTGCGCTACTCCAAAGCGTCTGCTTCATACAGCGCGCGCTGCCAGCCGCAGCACATTATAGCAGGAGTCAGATTCCACTGATCACGTGAAGAGAGGTGCTTTCAGCGCGAGCGCTTCAGTAGAGCCTGGTTTATACTCGCCGCGTCAGCACGAGCGTGAAGGTGCGCGTCGCGGATGGAGCGCAACGGATGGATTTTGTTTTCAAACTAAAGTAAAAGACCGCTTCTTAAACCAGAGAAGGTGAACGTGGTGGTATTCTTGTAGAAAAAACATGCAAGTCCTGTCAGCTACAGCCAGTTTAGTTTTACTTTTCTTTTTGTTTTCGTTTTGAGAAGCTTGTTATCTTTGCTGTTTACCTCACGTTACGCTATGGAGGCTTTCCTTAATTAAAAAAAAAAAAATTAATATTTATTTGCTTCCTCAGAGTTTGCTAAACATTCTGTAATATACTCGGTATATAATACAGCATGTGATGTGTCCTGTGCCATGCCTGGTCTTATTCCTTTTTGTTGATAAATGTTATGTAAGCTAGTTTGTCATTGTCAACATACTCTTTTTTGTTGTGCTTTTTAATTAAGAATAACAATGAATCCATCTTTTGTTTTAGTCTTAAAAAGTGAAAGGTGTAGATATAAGCAAAACAGACAATTATCTTTTCTTGTAAAATGTGACACCAAGATCACAAATTTGAAAGTGAAAGCGCACAAAAAAAGGAATTCCTGTTCACAATTTAAATCACAAATAATACAGATGAAAAATAACGAGTTGAATGTTGAACACTTTCGTTACCATATAACTATAAACTATGATAAAAGTTCATCAGCATGCATTGATTAATCAAATGCTGTTATCAAAAACAAATTGCAACCAAATTATGTGCTCGTGCGACCAACTGAGAAAGTGATCTCAAACGTGAGATCAGTGGGAAGAATGAGTCTAGAGCCCTGCATGAAAGACTGCTAATTCTCAAAACATTTTTTGTTAAGATGACTGAAAGGAGGAAAAAAGTATGGACTTACTTCACGCAGTCATTTATTTACTTTATAACAGTAAATAAATATAGGTTCTTCATATATATATATATATATATATATATCGGGCACATAAACATGCAAATAATTGGTATCGGTATCGGTTATAAAAAATAAAATCAATATCGGTCGATCACTATTTCGGATCATTTGGGATGAGGATAAAAAGACAAAAAACAAAAAAACAAACATGCAAATAAGTTCAAACATCCATTCAATATCTATTATTTCCTGAATATTACTGATGAACTGATCAAAAAGTAGGCTACTGTTCACATGTGTTTTACTACTATATAGTATAGTAATATAGTAATAATTTAGTACTTTCTCCTGTTTTATTGTTGGTTTTCTCTTTTCTGATTATTTGGGATGAGGATAAAAAGACAAAAAAACAACAACATGCAAATAAGTTCAAACATAAATTCAATTACTAATTACTTTCCTGAATATTATGAAATTCAAGAGGGCTGCCCCTGATGACGTCATAATATGCACATTCAATGAGTATATTTACACCCCACATAAACATTCGGTCATGCCCAACATTTTTCTAATTTACAGTAGATCTCTATCTTTAAGCCCTTTCAAGCCACAAGCTTTTGAAATCTTGATGTCAAAATCCAGCATTTAAAAAAAAAAAAAACCCCGACGCCTAAAGTGTTAACATCTACCACTGTTTTATCATAGGTAGAATGCAAAATGTTTCAATACAAGCATTTCAGTCAAATTTAATTTATGCAATATTTCAAACCTTTAACCCACGGGAGAAAATCAACCCGTCGCAACAGTGTAAAATCAGCCCAATCCTGTGGGAAAAAATTTGGATTTGGCAACCCTGCATACAACACAAGCTGCATCCATAGTGGTTTAAATATTTTGCATATTGATAATATCAATATGCCGCGCTCCCTGATGCGCGGAAATTATGTTTTGCGGGAGCAGGAGGTAATGGTAAGGAATTGGGAGTGGGATTAAGAAAAGGGCTTTAATACTAAAATGCACACAATGCATGGCGACTATAAAAAGCAAAAGCCAAATCCCGAACATGTTGGGTGATTTAGAAATCCCGGCCGGACACATTTTGTTAGGTCCAAAAAGAGGACATGTCCGGGGAAAGAGGACGTACGGTCACCCTATTATAGTACAATAAAGAATGATCATGTGACTTTTACGAACGCCAGATGACCTGTAAATGTGAATAGTCTGTTTCCATTGCAATTATTCCTTTTTTGAATTGCCTAAAAAACGCCTCATGCAAGCGTAAAACTTTTTTTGCGATATATGGGAGTTTTATGAAATTGACAGGTTTCCATTGGGTGCATTTTCAATTTGCACTTTGAAGGGTAATGGAAACGCAGACAGTGGTCAGTATGGCTAGTAAGTGTTCTGTTCAACCAGCTAGAGCTTATTTGTTGATCCTGCAACATTTATAAGGTGAAAGAAAGCCATGATTATGATTATTAACAATTTAATTTGTGAATGCAACAACCGGATACGTAATAGAGAGATGTACCATTACATTGTATTCCACAATCAAGATCTAGATGAGTGGCGGTCCTAAAGAATGGGGATGGGGTCCTAAAGAAAGCACAGAATTAACAATATCGACAAGAAGTATAGAGATTACAGGTTACACCTGTTTCAGTGGTTTAGTAGGTATAGGATCTAGCATACATGTGTTTGGATTTGATGCTTTTCATGTCTAAATGTGTGTTGTTTCATGCCATTAAACTGGTGTTACCTTGTATTTGTCTCTTTTCACCTCAGAACCGATGGCACTGAAAGAGGAGAGTCCAGAAGAGACAGATGAAAACGATAACAGCTCACAGACTGAAAAGACTTCCTCACCAAAAAAAGCTAAAAAAACTCAAAACCTTAATTCTCAAACGAGAGTTCATACTGGAGAGAGACCTTACACCTGCCAACAGTGTGGACAAGCTTTCAATCAAAAAGGATGCCTTAAAGTTCACATGAAAACTCACATTGAAAATAAACCGTTAATATGCCCTCGGTGTGAAAAATGTTTTACGCGGAAAAAAAACCTTCGAGTCCACATGAGAATACACACTGAAGTGAGACCTTACACCTGCGAACAGTGTGGAAAGAGTTTTATACTGAAAAGTCACCTAAAGACTCACATAACAAGTCACACTGGAGAGAAACCTTACACCTGCAAACTGTGTGGGAAGAGTTTCTCACGAAATGGAGGACTTACGATTCACATGAAAATTCACACTGAAAAGAAGCCATTAATATGTTCTCAGTGTGGAAAGTGTTTTACACAGAAAAGAACCCTTGATGCCCACTTGAGAGTTCACACTGGAGAAAAACCTTTCACCTGCCCTCAGTGTGGAAAGAGTTTCAGGCTCAAAGAAAGCCTAAAGGCTCACATAAGAAGTCACACCGGGGAGAAACCATTCACATGCAATCAGTGTGGAAAGAGTTTCAGATACAAGGTAAACCTTAATAATCACATGAAGATTCACTCAAGAGAGAACAGTTTTAAATGTCATCAGTGCGAAAGGACTTTCACAGAGAGGGAACTTCTTAAGAATCATGTTCAAATTCACATGGGAGAAAAGCCTTTCATGTGCCATCACTGTGGAAAGAGCTGCTCAAAAAATGGAAAACTCAAGATTCACATTAGAGTTCACACTGGAGAGAAACCTTTCACCTGTGAACAGTGTGGAAAGAGTTTCAGGATTAAAGAATGCCTTCAGATTCACAAGGTAGTTCACACTGGAGAGAAGCCTTACAAGTGTCCTCAGTGTGAGAAGAGTTTCACGTGTCCAAGCAGCATGAAACGGCATTTGAAAACTCATTCTGGGAAGAAATCACCTTTTTCCTCAGAGTGACAAGAGGTTTAGAAAAAGGAACAATTTCTCAAATCATCTGCACATTCATTTTGGAAGACATCCAATTGTAGTCAGCGTAGTATTTTTTGCCATCATACAGATGCATGTGAAAACCTGTTTGTGTTCTTTGTTGAAGAGTATGCCAAGAGAAAATGCTGTGTGAAATCAAGGCTACATTCATGCTGCAGCTGAATGTGTGCTACATCTGATTGTCACCTTCATCTCTTTATGCTTCAACATAAGGCTTTTTATTTTCTTTTGTGCATATGTACTCTTGTGGCCATTCCTGGCCATCTGCTGTGCTGTAGTTTCAAATGTTGAGTATGTAGTGCCGTGGTACTCAACAGGTAATCTGCATTAATTTTGTGGCCTGTGTCATGCTGAAGATAAATGTATTTTTATTATTATTTGCGCTCAATAGTGCAAATATTAGGCGACTTTATGCATGCGTCGTTTAAATGCGACACTTTTCATTATGGAAATGGCTGAAATTCCTCTTAGTAGCTACAAACAAACAATAAACAATTTTATTCAAATTGTGAATGGGTTAAAGCAAGCAAAAAGCGCTCCCATTACAATGAATGGAGCTGTAATCACATCAATGCGCTCACGTAGTTCTATACTGTATTAAAGTCGTGTGCTGTCAAATGATTAATCACATCTAAAATAAAAGTTTGTGCGTGTACTCTGCATATTTATGTATGTATAAGTACACACATACAGTATATATTTTGAAAGGCAGCTGTGAAAATAAATCTGCATCATTTATCTTTTTGATCTTTCATTCAAAAAATTCTATACTTTCATTGAAGTAAAACAATTGAACGTGGGGGGAAACTCACATTTTGAAATAGATATTTTTTTCCAATGCATGTTGGCCAGTATTATTGGCACCCCTAGAAATTCTTATGAGTAAAATATCCCTGTAGTATTCATTCATATTTACATTTTGTAGAACACTGGGGTGACTGAAATTGTCCAGCCATGACTTCCTGTTTCACAGGATTATAAATGTGAGGAACACAAAGGCCAAATTCCCTTAATCATCCATCACAAGGAGTAAAACCAAAGAATATAGTTCTGATGTACAGAACAAGATTGTTGAGCTTCACATAATAGAAAGTGGCTGTAAGAAAATAGCTAAAACCTAGAAAAGCCCTATTTCCACCTTCAGGGTTCCAATCAACTAAAGATGTTACAAATCTTCCTGGAAGAGTATGGACCTTATAATAAAGAAATTGAAAACAAAATAATTTCCAGTGCATTTAAATCTTTGAAAAATCATATTTTTCTTTGTGTACTTCAAACACTTCATCTCAAAACCACAAATGTCTTTTTTGCGGGTCTAAAATAACCCACCAGGATGAAAGGGCTTTTTCTATTGGTCACTCTCTATTGAAGTCACAGGTTGACCACGCCCACTACTGCCGCCGCTGTCTGACAGAAGAGTGAGCGAGGTTGTATCATGGCGAGCAACAGATTGTTTACTGGGTAAGATAACTAATTTAACACCTTAAACTCAGTGACAAGTGAACTTAATTATTCTCTCCTCTCATGCTCTCCATCTAAATACATAACATTAGCTAAGCCCGTCTGAATAGATTTGATTAGCCAACAAGCTGCCAGAGCCCCCAATAGTAAAGCGTCAGGCCAATATTTTGCAATATTAAAGAAGTTTTATATTTTTTGATTATTTTATTTCTTCTGTTGAACATCAGTCAATTATCCTTCCTAAAACATTAAATAACTGAAAAAGTAGGCTATATTTGATTTTCATTAGGCCTACTTTATTTCCATGAAAACACCGCTACAGTTAGTTATTGTGCAACAGAACATTCAAGACACGCACACAAGATGAAATAAATGCACATAGAATTTCACAAAATACACCTTGCTTATCAGGCCCATGAAAAGCACACAAGATGAAATGCACCTCCCGCTCCACTCGCATGCTCTGACGGGTTGTGACACTGACGTGACCACAGATTCAGATTCTGACATGGACACCGATGATCGTGAAGGGCTGGTGCAGGAAATCACAACAGCGAAAAGTAGACTGGAATGAAATCACAAGATGTAAACAAAAGACAGATGAAAGTGTGGAGGATTTCACTGAACGATTGTGTGAGACCTTTTCACTTTACTCTGGCTTGGATGTGGGCTGTGTGCCATCAATTTTTATCAAAATTCTGGGCAAAGGATCCTATTAGTTTGGCTGAATGGGTTAATTCCTGAAATTAGGAAAGGAGTGTGTAATAGGAAAGAGGGCTTAGGCTTCCCTACTGACACCAATCTAACTGTTGAAGAGTCTGCTTATTGATACAGGTGCAGAGATAAGTGTAATTCCATCTGATTTCCTTACGGAAGTTTTTTTGACATAAGAAACTATTCATGTTACAGGTGCGACAGGCAAAGGATTTTTCTGACAAAAACACAGCCTCTCACTCTTCTGTTGGGCCCACATGTAATCACTACTGCAGTATGGGTGGATAAGGTTACTCAGCCATTGTTGGGAATGGATGTACTTACTTTTACTTTAGTCACTTAACCGAATCGGCCGTCGGGGAGACATGAGGGAAAAGGTAGCAGACAGTGCCCTCCACTGATCTCTATCTTGAGCTGTCTTGAGGAGTTGTGGCCAGGGCCTGTCAGTCCACTCCTTCAGGTTGTTGGTCCAACTCTTCCTTTGACGCCCGCGGTGGCGTCCACCTTCCACTGTGCCCTGCAGGATGGTCTTGGAAAGGTACTGTGGCGCGTCACATGGCCAAACCACTGGAGTTTCCGCTTCTTCACACTGGCCAGCAGAGGGTCATGGGGGCCTTCCAAGCTGGTGAACCTGTCCCGGACATAGTGATTGGTTTTCCACTCTAAATAAGTAATGCCCATGAGCTTTCTAAGGCATTTGAATTCAAAGGCCTGAATCCTTCTCTCGTCTTCAGCTAGCAGGGTCCATGCCTCACAACCATATAACAGGACGGAAACCACCAATGACTTGAACAGGAGGTACTTTGTGCAAAAGTTAATGTTTTTGCTTCTGTATGATGTACTAATGAATTTAAATTCAGATTTGCTATTCAGAGACGGGAATGTCACATGGCAGTTGAGAACATTAGTTAGCACTGATGTGCAATCACACCCAATTTGGGCAAATAACAAAACTCTGGGTTACTTGACATGTATGGCCTGTAAGGAAACCAGATGGATCCTGGAGACTCACAATTGATTATAGAGTGGCAAATCAGTGTATTGATAAGATCAGCCCTCTTGTGGCTGACCCATCAACAATTTTCAGATTGATTAAACCAGAACATAAATGGATTACAGTAATTGATATGGCTAATGGATTTTGCTCTGTGCCAGTTGCTAAAGAAATCTAATCATGGTTTGCATTTACAATTCAATACAAAGGATACACCTTTACGAGATTGCATAGATTGTAGGAGAATTGTGGAGGCCCAGTGGCAAAGACATTTGAAAGATTTTGATTCAACATCAGTTGTCATTCACTATATTGATGATGTTTTGATTGGTTCAGAAGATAAAACTGAAAATGAGAGGTTTGTCAGCTGGCTGCTTGATTTCTTGCACAGCAAAGGTCACAGAGCAAACTTGAAGAAACCTCAACTATGTCAGGCATTTGGGTCAGAGTATATCTCAGGGTACGAGGCGAATAACACGTAGTCGCTGTGAGGCTGTTAAAACACATCCAATTCCTCAAACCATTCGAGCGCTGAGATCCTCTTTGGGCCTATGTAATTAGTCGTAGTTGGATTGAAGGGTATGCAGAAAAATCACAACCCTTGGGAAATCAAAGAGCCCAAGACCTGGTTAACTGGACTCCTGAAGCTAAAATGGCTTTTGAGGAATTTAAACATGCCTTATGCAAAGCTCCTGCACTCAGCATGGCCGACCACAGAAAGTCTTTTACATTGCATGTGAATGAACAAAAAGGTTACATGGCATCTGTTTTAACCCAAGAATGGGGGATCAAAATAAACCTGTAGGGTATTAAACTTGACACTGTTTCACAAGGCTGGGGGCCGTGTTTATGAGCAAAGGAGTAATCGAGTAATTGTAATGGAGTCAGTGCCGTTCCTATAAGCAGCTTTCGTATTCTGCGTATGGTAATAATATAAATGATTAAGATGTCACTCAGCAGGACTCACACACACACACACACACACACACTGATTTTACTATCTTTATGAGGATTTATTACATTTATTATGATTCATATTATTTCAGTGACAGAAGTTCAGCTGCAGTATTACTGTCATGAAGAGACTCATAACATCTCACTGTTACTGATTGATCAGGCAGCTCAAAGCATTATGGGTAGAATCTCTGGTCAATCAATTCTACTTAATCAACACAGTTTCACTGATGATAGATAATAAACATTAAACCCAGGACAGAGTGGCTGAGTGAATGTGGTCTGGACGGTGTGGATGAGGCTCATTGTGTTTCTGCAGACGCTGTAGAAGGACAGAGTTCCTGCTCTGTGATCCACATACACTCCTACTCTACTGATGTAATCATACTCGCCTGTTCTAATGATGATGGTTTTTACAGGGAGATCAGTCCATATCTTATTGTGCCAGAATGAGTATCTGGAGGGAGAGCAGATTAAACTCCAGGACTGATCATTATATCCAAACACACACTCATCACCCCGTCCCTTCCTGCTGATGCTCTTATATGACACTGATATCTCCACACCTCCAAACACCTCGTATCCACTCCACTCTATCTCCCAGTAACAGCGTCCACGCACACTCTCTCTACACAACACCTGACGACACACATCAAATCTGTCTGGATGATCAGGATACGTCTGATATGTGCCAGTGTTAGTCATCACTCTGTTGTTCTCGGACAGACGGAGGTGTTTATGTGCTGTGTTCGGATCCAGAGTGAGCTGATGGGAATCTGATGGAGATAAAACACATCAGGAATCATGAATCTGTTTAACTGAACTCTTCATGTTCAGTGTATCATCAGTGTCTCAGTACAGATGACCAGATATCCTGAGCAAATCATCATTTACATCATCAATTATAAAACTTATCTTTCACCTTCTACAGGAAGAACATGAACACACTCAGTGAGTTTTTCTGCTTGTTTTCTAAGTGACTTACATTGTAGGAAGTCGTTCCTGGTCCTGGGAACAATGTTGGTGAATGTGTCTGTGGAAATCAACAGACATTAACAGTGTAATTCTCATGATCTTGCATCCATTCCGAGATGGTCCTCACTGCAGAGCACAAGATCCAACTCCTCCCACCTTACATACACCTAAACCTACCCGTCTCCACCCCCTGATCCCTAAACCCACCCATCTCCAACCTGCCCCCTGGATCTTTGTTCTGCAGTGAGGGCTACTGTCCATTCCTGAGACATTTCTAATATGATGTTCTCCATGATATGAGAGATGATAATGATGGACTCGTTTCTAAGAGCAGATGAATCTCCAATATTTTACCTCTGTATGAGATCATTTCTCTGCAGAAATGTTCAACACAAAAGCATATATTTAGACAAACGTCTGCTCTTTACAGACTCAAATCATCACAACACAAGAACCATTGAGGTTTGATGTTATCAGTGTGATCTGGGCTCTGTATACATGAGCTGATCAGTGATTGCTCTGTTCATCATACAGTGAATATATCACTTCAGAAAACTGGACTACTTTGTGTAAACGAGTGTATTATATATTAGTTTAAAAGAAATTAAACCACTTGTGATAATGCCAAAATTATATCCTATATCATTATATAATGAGTGTTTTGCCCTGCAATTACTGCTTGCATTTATACTTTCTCGGGTATCTCCTCAAGGAGTCCAAATGAGTAAAATAAGAATAAACCCAGACAGTGATCGGTATTTACCATTGATGGGTTTTGATTCAGGCTGAGCTGTGAGAGAGAAACAGATCAGAATGAAAGCAAAGTGACATTAAACCACACAAACACATCAGCTCAAAGACAACAGTACATTTATTCTGGAAACATTCACTGTCAAACACCAATTCTAGAAACATGTATATGAAATTAACTTATTAAAAAAAAAAATCTGTTTTTAATTTAACATTTTATTTACTTTTATTTTTTAAGACAGTCAACAATTTCAGTCTCACTTGAACCTGTTACCTTGCTTGTGCTTGTTCTCTAACTCTTCAGCCAGAGTGTTCTGGCTCATCTTCCTCAGGATGTCCACCGTGATCTTCACAGCTTCTTCTGGTCCGAAACGCTTAATCATCAGATCCACTGTATCAGGAGCGTCTGCCTTCTCCAGATCGGCTGAAACGCCGTAATGATTCCTTAAATTTAGTTTAAACATCTTCAGTTTTTCTGTGACTAGATCATCCAGAGCGGCCAGAAGCTGGTCTGAAACAGACGCCATCACCCTTCACTGGACAAGCAAAAAAAGTCAGTTTTATTAATGAGCACAAAAGACTGTATCAACTAATATCTCAATACTAGCTGATGCCGAAGGTCTAGAAACAATGTGAAATTTAGATTTATAGACAGGTCAGTATTATATGGAGCAGTATTTACTAACTTACCGTGAAAAATGAGGACGTTTGTATGCTTCTCGTTCCACCTCTGAACTGGTATCTCAAGGAAAACCTCCGAAACTCATTTTCTGATAAAAACAAGTGAAACCAGTATTTCAAGAAACAGGAGAGACGCTCTGTGTGAAACACACATGTTAAATCTGATATATGCAGCAGACTGAGATAGACTGAGAAATTACAGTAAGTGTAACGGGTCTCGAACCCTCAATCTCCTGCATGGGAGGCGGATGTGCTAGCCAGGAGGCCAAATGTCTGCAGCCACTAGCTTCAGTCGCTAGTGTGTCTCTTTGAGATCAGGGGAGTGAGGGTTTCCTGCACAGGACCTGCTAACTGGCCTCCATTACATAAGAAATAGTAACACGCAGATAAACAGTAACAGACCGGCAGAACAGGGGGGGACACTTTTCTTACAGGTGGAGGGACCAACACTGATTCTAATCAGTTCGTTACAATTTCAATTACTCCAAACAATGGTTCAATAGAAAATGGGTCATTTGTATGATCCATGCAGATCCGATGAGGTTTTTTTTTTTTTTGTGTGTGTGTGTGTCTTTCAAAGTCCACCACTTTCAAACGCTCCTGTGTGTTATTGTCTGTTTGCTTTGGAATGACAAAACCAAAAGTTTCTGCTAACAACGTGTTTTTGCAGTGTTGAGTGTTGTAGCCAATCACATGCATCTGTGTTGAAAGCAATGGCAAATCAGAGGCGTTTACGGTAGGCAGAGCTGGGTAGTAACTGATCTGGGTTATGTAATCAGATTACAAAAATCATGTACTTGTAATTAGATTCAATTACATTTGAAAATACTTGTAATCAGACTACAGGTACTTTTTTATGGATTACATACTTATGAATAATTTACTGCTATTATGTGAATAATAATTTATTGATTCTAATTCCTCTTTTTCATCTTTTAAATGTTAATTTCTAAAATAGCTTACTGCTTATTACACTCAGAAAGTCTTCCAGTTTTGTGGACATTCCCACAAAGGATGCACAATTTTAAAATACACATTCACATATTTATTATTTACATGTAATGCAGGCATTCCCAAACATTTTTTTGTCATCTGAACATCTTTCATCTAATATATTTTCTTTAAGTACCCTGACATTTTAAAATAAACACTTTTAATAATTATCACATTTGCATGTTCAGCTGACATGTAGGTAAACTAAGTAAATATTTGAACTTTTTTAGCATTTTATTTTGGCCGATGTTATTCTGAAATTATTATTTTAATTTCCCATTTTTATGATATATTAATTAATTACTAGTAGGGATGAACTGATAGGATTTGTTTTGGCTGATACCGATTTTGACTGACAACTATCGACCGATTCCTACACCGATATTGGTCGACTGCATCCAGTACTACTATAAACAGTACTAGCTCGTTTTTCTGCATTAAATTAATTTGACTGAACATGGATTGGATCCATTTAACATTCAACTGACCAACATTTTAAGAGAGGCACAAGTTAAGATAAAAAAAAAAATTACAATAAGACAACATGACAATCTTCAAAGGTCAATATTTATTTTATTAACAACTTTAACTCTTATTTGACACATAATAGAACATATTTCTTTAATAAACTCAACAAATAAAGCCAGTGCTGTTGCTATATGTGAAATATAAATTTTGCTCACTGTCGGTGCTTGTGCACGTTACACACAAATACTTGCGTGCCGTTTGCACAAGAGACGGAAAGCGACCTTGATTGACACCCCAGTATTGAAGAGGATTCTCATTTCTTTCAATTGGGATTTCTGTGAGGTAATCCTAAATACATGTGAAATATTTTCCTCCGAACATGTCAAACAGTCTGGGTGCCTGTTCATTTTCCTTGCTTGACTTTTTGGCTATCAGGTTGTCCTAAGGGGGGCACACTACGTCTTTTCCACCATTTCCATTGCTCATCCAGCTGTGCTTGCAGCATCATGCGTACTCCCTGCTTTTATTCCTTGTCCAAGTAGTTACCTTTGTATCTTTGGCTATCAGTGTTGCATTACAATAAAGAGGTTCTGAGTCAATTTTTGCAAAATGCTTTGTCACTGTATCTAGAAGTGTTTTTTTTAAAGTGAAAGTGAAGTGACATGTGGCCAAGTATGGTTACTTAATTTGTGCTCTGCATTTAACCCATCCTAAGTGCACACACACACACACACACCGTGAACACACCCAAGACACAAACTCACAACATTTGGGTTACAAGTCAGACTCTCTATCCATTAGGCCACGGCTTCTTGTGTGGTTTTTACTCCTTGGTCAGTTTCAAGGTCCTTGCTCAGTAGTCACTTTAGTGCAACAGTTGATGTAATTCCACTGCAGATGCTTCAGATGCACTCATCTCCCTTGTTAGTTGTTCAATGGGTAAAGAATAGACACTATGTTCTCAATTAAACACCAATGATGGGCAGTTAATGTCACGGGCAGATCATAATCTGCTGAATTTATTTTATTTTTTATTTTATGTTATTATTTTATAATAAATATAATTTACCCCCCCCCATTCATGAGAGTGGTGTATTTAATCTAAATGTGCCAACTGATAAAGAATTTTTAACGGTTTTCAAAAAGTGGAGTGGAAAATCAAATTTGGCAAAAAAAAGTGTTGCATTCCTGCAAAGATTAAAATGTTGAATTCCGGTTTAAAAAGGCAAACGCTGTGGCTGAAAGGTGAATCTGCAACGTGTCCCCCAGGGTCGGGGCTTCAGAGTGTCTTGTATGCTAATGCTTATTTTTTTAAACAGAGGGCCGGTCTGACTTGATGGAGGGGCCAGATTTGGCCCACGGGCCACCATTTGAATAGGCCTGGCCTAGAGGTTGATGAAACAACAGATGTTTCCACAAGAATATGCAAATGTTATTTTATAAGTAATTATTCAATTTCTGTACCTGAATACCTACAAACATAAAAACTGAAGCAAAATGTCATTTCTATCTTTGTACTATATATTTAATTGTGTTATTACTTGCAATTTTTTCATATGTTCTTATTTACTGGCTGTCACTTATCTTTAATAATGTTTGCACTTTATATTAGTTAGGCTTGTGTTTTTTTTTGCTGTGGTATTACAGTATTTCCCGATTGCTAAAACACTATAACCAGGCTTTTGAACTAAAATTTCAAAACCATAATGACGTTTTTTAAAAAGCATACCCATTTTGCCGAACTATAAACACTATCCCCTGCTTTGACCCATGAGTCAGATTTGGTGAACTGTTCCTGCAAAACTCTACACAAATCCTTCATTTCTCAGCGCTTACACCATGTGCTCATTTAGAAAGCTCCAGCATTCAATATTGTTCACTCAAGTCTGCACAGTTTGAGCTCAATTAGCACACAGTTACCCAAGTGGAAACACTAGGAGTCAAAATGTATCACACACCAATCAGAACCTTCGATGGATAGATAAAAGGGCCAAAGTCAGCTTACAGTGTTTCTCAGAGGCTTTGGTGCATTTCTCAGATCAGAAATGAAATTCTCAAAACTACTTGTTCAACCTCCACATCATCGAGTCACTTGTGCACATCATAAAAAGTTTCTCATTCTTTTGAACAAGTTGTGATTGCTTTGGTACTTTCATGCAACTGATTATGTACATTTCTCTGTGGTTTCCTACATTATCAGTTACTATTGTCATGTTGTTCAAGATGTATTATATAGTTCTCTGTACTATAGACTTACCCCTCAAAACCTCAAGCCATTAGTTCATCGTATAAATCATTACGGTAAATGCAAAATGGTTGATCTAGTCTGTCAAGCATATTTTCTACACATTTCTATCAGACTTTATATAAATTTGCCATGAATTGTTCAAGTGAATCTTGACTTTCACTAATGAAGAGAATATAGATCACCAATGAAGAACCAGTTCTCTGAAATAGCTCAAAGGTGCATCTCATGAACCTTCAATTGGAAAGCATGTATATGTATAGCCGCTGTATCGCCTGTGATGTTGAAGAGGTTCTCTGGCCTGTCCCAGACCAAAGACGGGATACTGGGGCAGAATAATTATTTTTGTTGTTTGCTGTATTGTACTGTACTCTACATTAAATTGAGGAATAAAACATTTGGGGAGTACCACAAGCAACGCTTATTATCGGTTTTTGTAGTATTGTTCTGAATTTATCTCATCAGTGTGTAAAACTGTGTTATAGTGTGTGTGTTTTCGAGCAAGGTTTGGTTTTTCAGCAAGATTGAGTTGTTTTGAGTGGAGAGCTTCATTTTGACCTGAATATAGGAAGTTTGAGGAATTGAGTTAGAAGTTATGGATTCGTGTTTACTCTTTTGAGAATATGAGGCATAGTTTCAAGAAATGTGTTTAAGCAATCGAGAAAAACTATTGAACATTGAAATCAAGAATTGTAAAATTTTATTGGTATCTAAAATATTGGTGTTAAGTTTATTTATTAGAATACAAAAATCTAAATTGATAAAAGCAACTATTTTATTTTTTTTTGTGGCAAGGCTAGTGAAAATATTAAGAGGGCAAGTAATAATTTTAAGCACTGAAAAAATCCTTAGCATTGAGCCCTGGGCTATTTTTTCAGCTCGTCAACTGGCAATCACTAAGTCAAATGCAGTCACCAGGCTGTACCGGTTAACTAAGGCAAATATGCCATATGACCTCTTCAAAGACCTAGTTAAAAAAAAAAAAAGTATAAAAAATATCAAAGAGCGTTTAAGGGTAAAAAGCAAAAAAAGTGCTCTGCACAACATCGGCAGATCCTGATAAAGTGCCCAATATTCCAAGGATTATTCCTGAAAGAATACCTGGAGTGCAGCCTCCACTCACATTTGGAAAAATGTCTCCACTTGATATTTCCAGTCAATATTTTGACGAAGAGGTCATAAACATCGTGTGTGCAAACACAAACAAGAATGCGGTGAGAAATTTACACAGGCTGATGTATACCCTGAAGAAATGAAGTACATGGGTCTACTTCTCTACACGGGTGTGATGGATCTGCAGGAAGAAGACTTTGTTTCATGTTACCTTTCCTGTTACTGTGATGTCCAGAGATCGTTTCTTAGCAATCTCCTTCAATCTACACATCAGTGAACCAATGGAAGATGCAGAGAATGACAAGAAAAGGGGCACAGAGGAATATGACTCTTGGACATTATGAGGAACAGGTGCATGTCTATTTAACACCCTAGACAGCACATTTCTGTTGATGAGAGGATGACTGAAGGATATCCTTCAAACAATATATGAAGGCCAAGCCTACTAAGTGGGGCATAAAACTTTTTTTATTAGCTAATGTCAACGGCTACACCATTGACTTCACAATCTACACTGGGAAGTCAAAATTTTTATCTGGGAAAGGCCTGTTTTTTGATGTTGTCACATCATTGTTGAACCGAGACTACCTGGGGTCAGGCTTTGTGATTTACTGTGACAATTTCTACACAAGCCCTCTCCTCTTTCGACATCTGAACATGTGCACGTGGAACTTATCGAGAAGGAAGAGGTGGTGTTCCTTCAACCAAACAAAATGCCCTGAACAAAAGGTCACCAAGAGGCTCCATTCGCTGGATCAGAGATGATGTCCTTTGGTTTGTGAAGTGGATGGACACAAGGGAGGTCTCCATGTGCACAACTGTCCACACAGTGTACAGCGGGGAGACCGTGCTAAGGTGGCAGATGACAGAGGATGGGTGAAAAGAGAGGGTCCCTGTTCCCAGGCCAACAGCAGTTCAGGAGTACAATAAGTACATGGGGGGAGTTGACACCTCTGACAAGATGCTCGGAACAAATTCAGTGGTACATGATAATTTTCCAGCACTTCCTGGACATTGCAGTGACCAACAGCTTCATTTTACACAAAGACCTGAGTGACAAGCACATGGCACGGCAAAACTTTCAGGAGCTGCTAGCTGCTCAGCTCACCGGCATTCCCCTGGATGGCAGCCCCAAAGAGAGGTGCGGTCATCTGTAAAGTCGTAAAAAAGTAAAGTCGTGACGTATTGTCAAGTATGGTGGCCCATACTCGAAATTGGTGCTCTGCCTTTAACCCATCCAAGTGCACACACACAGCAGTGAGTAGTGAACAAATCCACACACACACACACACACACACACACACACACCGTGAACACACACCCGGAGCAGTGGGCAGCCATGCTGCGGCGCCCGGGGAGCAATTGGGGGTTCGGTGCCTTGCTCACCTCAGTCGTGGTATTGAGGGTGGAGAGAGCGCTGGACGTTCCCTCCCCCCACCTACAATTCCTGCCGGCCGGGGGCTCGAACTCGCAACCTTTCGATTACGAGTCCGACTCTCTAACCATTAGGCCACGACTTCCCCCGTCTGCCTGTTCCTGTGAAGGACACACCTCTCACAGAGGGCCAGCATGGGTCGGCGTCGCTGCATACGATGCAAAAGGAGCACCCCATGGAAGTGCCAGGAATGTGATGTGGGACTATGCTTGCAGTTAGACAGGAACTGCTTCAGAAAGCACTACATTTAAATGACTGGATTTAAGGATCCAAAAACGCCTTGAGAACTGGGGTAAAAAAATGGCTCCTGAGTAAAAACTGTGCATTCCAGTGTTCCAAAGAGACTTGTATATATATATTATATTTCCTTTTTCAAGATTGAGGCATTAGATTCTTTCGTTCACGAGTTTTCAGATTTTTTTCTAAATAAAAAGCAGTAAAATTTCTTCCCGTTTTATTTTTTTTTTGTCTATTTAAATTCTATTTACAAACTCAGCACTCACAATAATGTACAAAAACTGTTATTTCTTGAAAGCCAGTAATTTGACACCTTGCACTTGAAGATACCACATTGTGTTATAATGTTATACTCAAAAACCAAAATGAGTGAAAAAGGCCTATTTTAGCTTTAGGTTCTAAAGGGTTAAAGGCTCATTATAATGATGTAAATAGTTTATTAATAAACTTGCGATTAGTCGACTAATGCTTAACATGAACGACTACTAGTCGACCAGAAAAATCCTTAGTCGAGGACAGCCCTAAATACGAAGTATGGACATCGAATAATCAAAACTGATTTACTCATTAGTCACCTCATAAACTTCCTCCAGATTTAACGCCGCTTTACTCTGAACAGATCTGAAATCAACACACAGAGCGACAGATGACGAGTAAACGACATGAGATCTGATTTCATTTTCCCATGATTACCGTCTGTCAATGCAAACACACTACAAAATCATCTCCAAACACTCAGCAGACAGCAAATCTCAGCTGCGTGATTATATACATTACTGCAAAATCTAACTATATTATCACACAGCTCGATATATAAAGTCAGATATTTAGGTGTATCTGTGTCTAAATACAGTTGACTCATGTAAAGTTATGGACACATATATACTATACAAATCTCTTGTGTGATTGTTTATATCATAACATAATGTAACTATATTACCGTCCAGCTCTAAGCTTCTAGCATCAAGTAAATGATCTGGAATATTTTGTGACGCGGTAAAATTGACCAACAATCAGATCATAATTGATTAGACAGAAACGGACAGCAGAACGAGTGAGCGAGGATCTGAACGACTAAATACAACACACGTGAGGATCAGTACACAATCACAGGTGACAGCAGAACTTTTCAGGGTTTGGATACATCATTTATTCAAAAACTCTTTCTAGCGTTTACTATAACCCGATTAATGTTTTTACCAGAATCTCACAATTATCAGTTGATACACTTCACTGAACCGTAACATCAAATCTCACTAAACTTCACATCAAACTACTGATGAAAGTCTTCACACTGAACTACTGATCAAACGCAGAAAAACTCTATAAACTATCATTAAGGACCTTTCACACTGAACTATGACACACTGATGAAATAAGAAAGCCCTTTACCGAACCCTACAGATTAAAATGAACTCTTTCTATTAATACTAGTTATAGAATAAACTTATCACATAAACAGATGGCAGAGACTGAACACCGGCCCATGATCCTCCGTCATCGAGCGGAGCGCAGGAACAGAGGGAGGCTGTCTTTAGAAAATGAGTAGGAAGTGAAAAATGAAATTAGCTGGGGGGGAAAAAAGAGAAAGAGATGAAAGAAAGAAAAACACAGGATGCTGCAGTCTGGAACGACAGAGCTCGAGAGACAAGTAAGGGCAGGTCTGGGACAAAGAAACAACAACAGGCAGAGAGAGAGATAAGTAGTGTTTAGACAACTTTACCCTGCGTGTAGTAAGATGCAAGTCACGTGACATGCTGAGCTGGTCCCATCACTATGTGTTGAAGAAGGACTCGAGTCACAGCGTAAACGCAGTTAAACAGCCAATGAACAGTAACGTTTCATAAGAGAAAACTCAAACACACAATAACTCAAGTAAAAAAACAGGAGCAAACATGGGAGAGCAAACAAATGAAAAGCAAACACATCCAGGTCTTTATACGTGCCCACTAACGTCTGATTGTTCCTCAAAGCGTCTCGTAGAATTGATTACTGACGAAGCATGGTCTAATCATAGGTCCTGTGAGGTGAGAGTGAATACATCCTTCCCAGAACAATACGGGACGTAACACTCCCAGACACAAAACGGTTCTGCTGTGACTTTGATTGGAGCTATTTTCATCAGCGAAATTGAGCAGAAACAGTCAATATTGTGTCTAAAATGTAAGTCACTTAATTTTAACTTCTTATTTATTGAACTATATTGTATAAAATTGCATTGGTGTTGAAACATTTTGTTCGTGCAATGTTGCGCGTACCTAAATCACATATTATACATTTATTTTTTAACTACTGCAGAATGCATATATAACTTTGTGAGCTGTTGCGCTCATTTGCTTTCTTAGATTTTTTTTATTGCTTTGAGTCTCTCAAACACTCATCTGGCTCAACATAAATACATGATCAGTCACCGTAAGTGTGACATCAAAACAGACCGGCTCGGAATCGGCAGACTGACCGCTGGTCACTGGTCCGGGCCGATGATACGGAAACCGGCTAATTCTGGTCCCTGGCCGGTTGATCGGTGCAGCTCTACTGTTAAGCATTATATAATGTTTGTTAATGATTTATTAATGAAACTTATCATAAAGTGTTTTACAGATTACCTGGAGAGTCAGCTGTAATTAATACACATATATGATGAATTGGCAAGAAAGGAAAATAGTGTGATCAACGATTCAAAAGAATGTCAGCACAGGTTAAGACTTGAAATCCTCTCCTTGCATACCACTAGTGTAGCCAGAAAAGAGACTCTGGGTGTGCATCAGAAAAACTGGGTGTGCCACATTTATTGCCAGATTATCACTAGCGTATCACTAACATTACAGAATAGACTGGCCGAAGTTCCATCAGCTGTCTATTAAGAATGAAAATCCACAAGGATTGCGAATCCAGGTCACTCCTGCCCACTGTAGAGGTCACATGAGAGTCGGAGAGCCTGGCAGGTCATTTTCTGTTACGTGTCATGCACCCACTACATCACAGTTGTGCACATCGTTTTTTTATTTTTCATGGTTCGCTCAAATTCCCTGTCTGAGTTATATCTAAACCTAGCAAAAGTTTATTTTAGGCCCTCAATCACATGGACACAGTCAGTAGCAGAAATCACTTGCACTGAACAGCTTAGAAAATGCAAAAAGGAGAAAGATGAACCTCTTGGTCTGTATTTTTTGCAAAAGTGACTCGGCATCTACTGTGGTCTGGCCTGAGCATTCTGCAAACTCACTCAGTCTTTCCAATGTGACGTGGTACTAGGGGAGTGTGATAAATATCGTCTGTGATCATATCGTAATAGTTGTTTTTATGATGTGCGATTTTACATAAATGAGTATATCAAAAATCACACAAAACATCTACAGAGCGCACACATACATTATGATGAAGGCTAGTAGGTTAAACAGTGCATGTGTGCATTTACAGTGCGTTCCTTCACTGCATGATTCAGTCTATTCAAATGCATTTAGAATAATCACAAAATTCAAGATATGGTGGCAGAAAATGTATATATTTATATAATTTTATATAGTGAATCAATAACACACAAAACTGAAAAATCAGCATGATTACAAATGTGTTGTTGAATTTTTTTAATCAAGTTAATCAAGAGTCTTACATTTTAGACACCATATTTGATGCTTTTGCTCTATTTCTACAACAAAAATGATTCCAAACACAGCCACAGCACTGTTCTGCGTCTCTGAGCAACATGAAGGTGTTTCATTTCTGAATGAATCAACCGGTTAAATTATTCAGTTCAGTCGAATTCGGTTCGGTTTTTCACTCAATAGTTTTGATGTAATAATGTGTCTGTGTGATGAACTCAGACTCATTCAATAAAACAAGCAGAATGTCTACTTATTCACTTCAGTTCACACCAAAGTTGCAGAAATATAAATACAGAAAACTTCCACTGCAACAATAGTGTCCATGAATATAGCTTGCTCACTTTTAAATGCAGATCTGTGATATATGGGGTTGGAAAAGTAGCTTTTCTTTGAGATAACAGGCCAACCACTGCAGAGCAACACCATGAATACCCACCAACTTTTCCAACCTATGTAACAGAATACTAGGGGTGTCCCCGACTAAGGATTTTCAGTCGAATCGGAATTTTCGACTGATAGTTGAATCATATGTTTGGGGGCGGGGCGTAAAATACATTACCAAGAGTCAAGTCAGACATTCGACAGTCGTAATTACTGGCGTTAACACATAGAGAAAATGTGCAACGGACGCCTTGCAGATACAAATGGGGCAAATAATGCATATGAACCAGTATCTAGAACTTGCAAAAGGTCATTGCTAACCTTCAACAATGCAGTTTCCGTGCTGTGCAGTTGTCTAAAACCCGACTGGCAAGTATCCAAAACATTGGACATACTGATGTAGGAATCCAACTGACTGAAAACAACTAGTTTTGTGATAAAAGGAAATTTGGAAATAGGTCTGAAATTACTGAAGATAGATGGATCAAGATGAGGTTTCTCAAGCAGAGGGTGAACCACAGCATGTTTGAAACTAGCTGGTTGATCTTGAGCGGACTGACCACAAGTAGAGTATAAGTTAACCTCATGAAATATTTGAAATGTGAAAGTGAGAAATTGATCGATGGAAAGAACTTAATTGTAGTTACATGTTTGCTAACCAAATAAACCAATTAAAAGCCATTTGTGTGGTGTGGATTTGTGTTCATGGTTAAGTGCTAGTCTAATTTCAACATTACAGGAGACATTTACTAGCCTAGGTCTTTAATTAACATTAATTTGTGTGCAGCCTACATTACAAACTGTCCAGATTGAAGTGTAGCCTTAATGCAATAGGCTGTATGCACGGCGGTGAATGACGTACTTCCGGTGGAATATAAGGATGCTGGATTACTTCCGTTCCGGCGATTGTAGAGTGCTGTGTACTATTTTTTCTAATAACTTGTATTGTCTTCTATACTCTTCGGCTATACTACGGTAACGTTAGTCACAAAAACAGACAAAACAGCCTCCACTCATATTGTTGATGCTTATTTGCTTTATTATATTATATAAACAAATATATATATACATAAAATGACATCTAAACGTATGAAAGTATCTTTTCAAAGACGTGAGGACAGCACCTCTAGCCACCACTGCTGTGTGCCGCAGTGTACAGCATCTGCTAAATTTAACACTTTTCTAAGTTTCCACACGTTTCCTAAAGACAAGGAAATACAGAAGAGGTGGGTAGTTAATATAAGACGAGACCATTTTACAGTTACAAACCAGACAAGAGTGTGTAGCCGACATTTCCAAAGTACAGACCTGATCGAGCCGCAAACGCCGGCCGGTGTAGCAGTCGATTCTGTTCCCCTCGGAATGTCTGTTTCCCTTTACGCAACCATACTACAATTCTTGCGTAGTTGCTTAGTTACCAAACGTACGATCAGAACTAGTGTGCGCAAGAAGTGCATCTGGATGTACGGAAAGTCAAATGGTTCAAAATACCGTCTTTTCTCCGAAACTTGAAAATGCATTTAAGTAGCGAGGTTTTTCCCCAACTTACAACCGATTTAAGCGTAATGTTTGAGGCTTTGGTTATTATGCAGAACTCTGTAGCGCAGGCCTATTTGAAACACAATGTCTGTATGTTTTTAAATGTCACTTAATTTTGAGTGAAATAAAGAGCCAAATTATGCGGAAGGTGTAACAATGTTTCCAAAAAAAAAATAAAAGACTACAAAACCAATGGTTTTAAAATTCAGTTTGATTTATTGCAAGAAAAGCATTTGTAATTTTTTTTCTGTGGATGGATTATTAACACAACCCATATGGAACCATCGCCCACAGTCATCACAGGAAATCTGTAAAAATAATAATAATGTTAGTAACATTGTCAGCAGTTGTGCTAGTTTATTCCTTAATAAACCACACCAATTTAATAAATAAATTGGTTACCCAGAGATCATCTGCATCCCAGTCATCAAATGTTTCTGCTTCCCCACAAAAGTGACACAGGTCACTTAGGTCATCTTTGAGGTACAGTACAATGGACAGGGTATGATTTTTTTTAGGTCAAATTTTCAAAACACTTATGAAAGTGATGCACATCAAACGTTATATCAATAACATTCATGGTTAAGTAAAAATAATAAATACCAGATTGGTCAAGCAGTGTTGATGCAATCTCCAGTCTGAGTTGGGCTACGTCTTGTGGTGCATTGGAGAAGTCAATGTTGGTATTTAGCAGAATATGTTCTGCAAACTGAAAAAAAAGTTTAAAGAAATTAAACAAATCCTCCTATTTCAATGAACATTTCATATGTGCCATGTCGCACACCTTCAAAGCAAACACACCACATGATGTAGCATCCATCTGACGTGGATGAGACAGACTTTCACACACCCAGTGTGAAACTGGAATTCCCTTTTTTCTCATCATTGCTCTACAAACACATTTTTCCATTCTTTCAATCATACACAACTTCCCAAAAACACTACATCAGATTGGCGAATTAAATACCTTGTTTTTTCCAAACACCTTTTCTTCTTGTTGTCAGACTCTCCAAGTGGGTCAAGCAGAATGGCTTTTTTTTGGATGGGTATAAAGCCTAGGTAATATGCAAAATTCCCAGACATCACAATAAGGGATTAGTGCAAAAATTAAGGGAAGGACAAGATGTGGTAGAAAAAAGTGTACAAGCAATAGGGATAACCGCACCCTGGAGAGGATTGTGAAACAAAACACATTCAAAAATGTGGGGTAGATTCACAAAGAATGGACTGCAGCTGGAGTCAGTGCTTCAACAACCACCAGCACAGACGTATGCAAGACATGGGTTTCAGCTGTCGCATTCCTTGTGTCAAGCCACTCTTGAACAAGAGACAGCGCCAGAAGCGTCTTGACTGGACTGCTGCTGAGTGGTCCAAAGTTATGTTCTCTGATGAAAGTAAATTTTGCATTTCCTTTGGAAATCAAGGTCCCAGAGTCTGGAGGAAGAGAGGAGAGGCACATAATCCACGTTGCTTGAGGTCCAGTGTAAAGTTTCCACAGTCATTGATGGTTTGGGGTGACATGTCATCTGCTGGTGTTGGTCCATTGTGTTTTCTGAGGTCCAAGGTCAACCCAGCCATCTACCAGGAAGTTTTAGAGCACTTCATGCTTCCTGCTGCTGACCAACTTTATGGAGATGCAGATTTAATTTTCCAACAGGACTTGGCACCTGCACACACTGCCAAAGCTACCAGTACCTGGTTTAAGGACCATGGTATCCCTGTTCTTGATTGGCCAGCAAACTCGCCTGACCTTAACCCCATAGAAAACCTATGGGGTATTGTGAAGAGGAAGATGCAATACGCCAGACCCAACAATTCAGAAGAGCTGAAGGCCACTATCAGAGCAACATGGGCTCTCATAACACCTGAGCAGTGTCACAGACTGATCGACTCCATGCCACGCCGCATTGCTGCAGTAATCCAGGCCAAAGGAGCCCCAACTAAATATTGAGTGCTGTACATGCTCATACTTTTCATGTTCATACTTTTCAGTTGGCCAACATTTCTAAAAATCATTTTTTTTTGCATTGGTCTTATTGATATTCTAATTTTCTGAGATACTGAATTTGGGACTTTCATTAGTTGTCAGTTATAATAATCAAAATTAAAGGAAATAAACATTTGAAATATATCAGTCTGTGTGTAATGAATGAATCTAATATACAAGTTTCACTTTTTGAATGGTATTACTGAAATAAATCAACTTTTTCATGATATTCTAATTTTATGACCAGCACCTATACATACAGTATGCTTTAAAAAGTGTTGTCTTCACAGATTCTGAGCACATACAAAATTGAGACCTTCTTGTGACAATTATGTTAAGTGTTCAAATTCAGTATATGCCATTAAGTTATCATTTAGAGGACTGATAGATTAAATATTATAATTTATTAAATATAGTCTATGATATGAGGCATCAAGTTTAGATGTCTGCACCGACAATTTAGGCTAAATTGTATATGCAAAATTCAACTGCATTAACTCAGACATTAGACAAAAACAAAGGAACAATTGCAAGAATAAGAAAAACCACAGATCATTAACGGGATCGTGAGAATAATTTTATTACGCTGCATTGTAGCAAGGCATTTGAAAGTAGCGCCAACTCTTTTGTCCCCTTTTGCTTTCCGTACATCCAGTTGTGTTTTGGTGTATTTGCATGCTGCCGTGTTGCCACATCCACAGTCTTTTTTCCGCGGAATTGGCTACTTTGTGCAAATGTTTGATGAATAATTTGTATCAGGTATATTACACAGACCTGGCAACCCACTAAGCAGAAACGCTTCGTCGAGGGGGAACAGGAATTCCAAAGGGGAACGGAATCGACTGCTACACCGGCCGCAGACGTCTGAAGAATGGAACTGTCCCGTTGCTTTTTCATTGGAACAACTTCAGTCTTCCAGCCCCACGGACCGGAGTTTGGGAAAGGGTAGAGCGACCAAACACAGACACACTGCATACCGAAGCCCCCTCTATGGACGTGGAATATTCGGACCACGACTACTGCTCCAGTGCTGAGCCTGCTGCGCTGGATTTGTCCCTGGACCACAATGAAGATCAAATAGCGAGGCTGCAAAAACGAATTGAGGAGATAACCATCAGCACCAAGTTCTGTTTGGAGCGGTTTGCTGCCTCCGATGATGACATTAGGTTTTACACAAGGTAAGCTGACTCAGAAGTTCCATGAACATTCATTAACACATTAATTTCACCTCACCTCACCAGACGTACTGCAGCAGTGACCAACAGTAAACTGCAATGCACATGTGCAAATCCCTCTCGTCTACGGCAAGTCCAAAAGGACATATGTTACACACTGATAAGTATATTATTCTGTAAACGCTGGCATTAGGCTTTTTATTCTATCTCCTAATATAATGTTGTATTAATGGGAATTACGACTATAGGATGCTAATAAATCTGCAATTTAAAACTGTCTATGGGCACTTAACATACCATCAAATAAAATATGGGTTACACTTTATTTTATTGTGTCCCTGTTACAGTGTAATTTTGCATTTAAGTACTGAGTAATATTAATGAATTACATGTACTTACTGTAGGGTTAGGTGCATGTAATTATGCCTAATTTATAGTTATTACTATAATAAATACATGCAACATCTGTAAATTTAGGAACATTTAAATAAAGTGTTACTGAAATAATGTATGTCCCACAGGTTTGCGACTCATGCGCACTTGATGGCCTTTTGGAGGCAGATAGAGCCAGCAACAGGCAAGATTATGCGCGTGACAAGAGCACGGACTGCAGCCAGGACAGATGAGGTCCCTCATGCTGTCAATGCAACAACGGTACATGTAGTCTGAAACATTTAATGTGATTAAGATATCTTTTTGTTTTACAATAAACCTTTCTGTGCCAGTTATGGTGTAATAGTAATAAAATATTTTCTTCTTTTCACAGTCTCTTCAACCCATTGATGAGTTTTTTCTGTTCATGACATATCTGTCATTGGGTCTGGTGCAGAAGGATCTGGCCCACAGATTCAGAATCCACCAATCTACTGTAAGCCGCATAATCAACACATGGGCTAACTTTCTCTACACTGTGCTTGGAGCTGTTGGCATTTGGATGGATGAGGAGACTGTCAAAGCTCACATGCCAGATGTTTTTCAGTCTTACTCAGATACACAAGTGATTTTGGATTGCACTGAACTGCGCTGCCAAACACCACACTCTCTTCTCCTTCAAAGCGAGGTATTCTCCAACTATAAATCTCACAGCACTTTCAAAGGGTTGATTGGGATGGCTCCTCACGGTGCTGTAACCTTCGTGTCATCTCTCTATGAAGGAGCCATCAGTGATAGAGAGATCCTAAAGCAGTCTGGTATTGTGTCTCTTCTAAAACCAACAATGACTGTAATGGTGGATAAGGGTTTCCTTGTGGAAGACTGTGTGCCGTGCAAAGTCCACATACCTACCTTCCTGTCAAAGAGAGCACAACTGTCTGGGCCAGAGGTCAGGAAAACACAGTCTATTGCAAGACTCAGAGTCCATGTTGAGCGCCTCATTCGAAGGGTGAAGGAGCACAAGATATTCAGTACAGCAATACCTCTTTCTCTCACAGGAAGCATCAACCAACTGTACACAGTCGCCTGCCTCTTGGTTAACTACCAAAACGGGCCCTTAGTTAAAGCCTGGGCAAGCAATTGCTAATGCTGAAGAAGCAGAATTAGACAGGCAGAAATGTTTTTTATTACTGTATAATCACATAAAATAATCATTTTTGTTTTAACTTTAGAATGAGTCCTTATTCACTGTATATAATTTGAAATTTGATTTGAAATTAAATTGTCAACAAATATAGAATTGTGAAACAAATATTTTAATTACATTTTGATGACATGAAAAGACAAAATAAAATGTTTGTAAAATCATACATCAATTAATTTCCTCATTTCCTCAGCACTGTGCCTCTTTAGTTATTTGTGCATAGAGAGGTATTTTGGCAGATATGTAAAAAAGAAAAACAAATCACACCTCTGTTTCAGGGAGCTTAACACAGAATTGTCTCTGTAAATGCGCTGCACAAACATGTCATCATGGGCACAGACAACAAAGTCACACCATTACTGCCCCTGCACTTGCCAATAATAAGCATGGCTTTCCTTTAATTTATATGTTCCATGATCAACTCTGAGGTACCTGCAGTCGACGTAGTTTAGTGCATTTGGGCATTTCATCTCAACCAAGCCAAATGATGGTCTCTCAAGCGGGTCATATACCAGCCCATCCGGTGACGCACCCAGCCAAGGTGCATCTGGATGAATCACCAGTCCACATTTCCTTAAGTTCAGGTTTTTAAGAGTTGCATAGTCCTTTAAGGCACCTGCCTCCATATCCAGTCCCCTCTTCATGTGTGTTGTTTGTCGTGTCCCTCGGATGATCCTCTCAGCTAGGTTTTCTGCAGAATTTGGACCTCTAACATGGCTAACCTCCCTAAAATTTGAAGCAGTCACCCTCTCTTTCCTCAGTGAATGCCACTCAGGTGCTGCACTTTGACATCTGGTTGATTCCTCAATGAGGTGTGACTGCAACAAAGTCACAGACAGTGAGTGGAGATGCAGCTGTTCCTGGTTTGTTGGGACATATGTACAGTCTGTTGGCTTTAAAAGGTAGCCCTCTGGTGGCACTTTTGGGAATGGGGGTGCATCCTTATGGGTGATAAAACCATCAGGTGTAGGTGGTGGATGCTGATACGATAGGATACTGCCAGCTTGTACCTTACCGAAAATGGAGTCCATGAGTGGCTTGTCAGGTGAGAGATTCATTGTGCAGATAAGGGGAAGAGATCCTGGTTTGAAGTCAGCATAGACAGCTTTAGGGTCGAGTGTTGATGGGACTGGCAGCTCACCACTGTAGGCCTTGTATAGTGAAGATCTGGAATAACATTATCAGGGAATCAATAAACAATTTTGCTACAGAGTATAGTATAGCATGCATGTTTACACTGACTGCATACCTGATTCCACTTGCTGAAGTAGCACCTGGCTTGGGCTTCACTACCACCATGGCATCCACCGGTCCCGGCTTCACTCCCTATTTATTAGATGCCATCAAAACTATAGCAAAAGACTATAGCAAAACAAACATTATGTCAGATATTTAATTGATACAAACCATTGTTCGTGGTTTATGCCACTTCTGTTCTGTTTGGGTGCATGATAGGACAGGAGGGACGACAGACATTCCAGATTCATAGTAATGGGCTGTCTGGTAAAGCAAAGCAACCAAATGGTTGCACAACCCACTCCCAGCCACACAGGAGCAGGAGCTGTTAACAAGCACAACTGGCTCTGAATCACGTAATGTCATCTGAAATACACAAACAACAGTTTCAAGGTAGAACATGAGCAGTTTGAAGGGTAGCCGAGTAAGGGAAATAGCCAGCATTCTGCATCTGTAGCCATCACATCATGTAAAACTACATTTCATATCATTATTCTTCAGATTTTAAAATAAACTCCCTGTGTGTTATAGACTAACTAGAAAGCCTGCACACTCTGCTACCCTGTATCTAACTGCGGTAAAGTTAGTTTCATATTCATATATTCAGATTTTTGCCCTCAATAACTTTCTTATGGTGTATTCAAAATGATTCATATGAGTAAATTATTATTATAAACAAGTATGACTATCAGCTCCAACTCTTGTTTTCTCTTGTAGTCGTTTTATTTTAAAAAAATGCAATTTTTTGTAGCTCATTGTCAATGATATTAACTCTTTTGCATCCACAGTTGGAAAGCTATTGACAAAAATTCTGAATGTGTGATTATGAAACCAACTTTGCCGCAGTGTATCTCCATTACCACTGTTTCAGCTATAATTTGCAGTGATAATGCAGTGCTATTCATCTGTCGTAGAACTGCATTACATTTTTTATTCTTATTAATTTTGTACAATAATCATCCATACTAGCTAAGATAACTGCTGTGGTTATCCAAGCTGAACAGTGGTAACGTTAGAAAAGTAAAAATTGAACTGGACTGAACATGTCCAACAGAACTTTGAACGTCACTTTTAAGCTACTACTCCTACTCTCAGTTGGTGTGGAGTCTCTGCTTTCCTCATAGAGCGGTAGCAGTGAGCTTTCACTGAGATCTGATTTGTGGCCCTGATTTTACCTGACACTTTCAGACAAAATTACAAACACATTAAATTTCAAACATTTATACTAACGTGATTAGCCTGCTGCTGGACGGATCGTAAAAAAATAATAGCAGTTCAGTTCAGGCTAGCTGAATTTACCTTCATAATTGCAGAGATACGAAGACACATAAAACTTGAAACCTTTCTCAAGTTTGCTCTGTGGCGTTGTACTGCACATCCTTATACAATTCTTCGCACATCATTGATTGTAAATTTGGGCAACTCCAGCAAACACCGGGTAAAATTCGTCGACTCTGCCATAATCGCGTTTTTCTCCGCTTCAAACCTCTCCAACCGGAAACGGAAGATTCAAGATTCAAGAGTTTTATTTGTCACATACACAATTATACAGAGTATAACCAGCAGTGAAATGTAGGTCAGGTCCGCTCCAAGGACAGTGCAATTATAAAGTATACAAATATTAAGAGAAGAAAAGTAGAAAAAAAAAATAAAAAAATAAAAGAATAAAATAAAAAGATAGATAAAAAATATAAATATAAATGTGCAGGTCAGTATGTTGTTGACTTAAATAGTACTAAGAGGAATGTGCAAAATAATGTGCAAAAAAGTTGTACAGGGTATATAATAGCAGCAATATGAGGTAGAGAAAAATTATGAATAGCTTATTGATATGGTGATATTTACATGGAGTCAAGTGATGTTATGACAAAGAGTTATAGTTTAGGAGCCTGATGGCCTGGGGGAAGAAGCTCCTCCTAAGTCTCTCAGTTTTTGCCATCAGGCTACGGAAGCGCTTACCAGATGGAAGCAAAGTGAATAGACGGTTACCAGGGTGATTTGAGTCCTTGATTATTTTGACAGCTCTATTTTTGCAGCGTTTGAGGTAGATGTCCTGCAGAGAGGGGAGAGCAGACCCTGAGATGCGCTCAGCTAAGCGCACAACTCTCTGTAGTGCTTTGCAGTCCTGATTGGAGCTGTTTCCATACCACACTGAGATGCACTGAGTCAATACACTTTCTATGGTCCCTGAATAGAAAGTTTTCAGGATTGCTGGTGAGACCCTGAATTTCCTCAGCTGTCGCAGATGGTACAGTCTTTGCCTGGCTTTCTTTACCTGTGTTTGGATGTGTGTAGTCCAAGTCAGGTTCTCGGAGATGTTTACACCGAGGTACTTGAAGCTGCTCACCCTCTCCACAGGGGTCCCACTGATCATAAGAGGAATGTAGGGCTGCTGCTGTCTCTTCCTAAAGTCCATGATCAGCTCTTTAGTTTTGCTCACATTCAGAGAGAGACAGTTGTCCTGGCACCATGATGTGAGTCTCTCTACCTCATCCAAGTATGCGGTCTCATCGTTGTTGGAGATGAGGCCCAGAACCACAGTATCATCAGCGAATTTGACACTAGATGTGGAGCTGTGAGAGGACACGCAGTCATGCGTGTAGAGAGAGTAGAGCAGGGGACTCAGGACACAGCCCTGTGGGGCTCCTATGTTCAGAGTGATGGAGTTTGAGGTGAACTGGCCAACTTTCACCACTTGAGGTCTGCCGGTGAGGAAGTCTTGAATCCAGTCACAGAGTGAGGAGTTTAGGCCGAGGTCTGTGAGTTTAGATGCCAGCTTGATGGGGACTATAGTGTTGAAAGCTGAGCTATAGTCAATGAATAGCAGCCTTACATAATTTCCATTGTTGCTATCCAAGTGTGTGAGGGAAGAGTGGAGAACGTGAGAAATGGCATCGTCCGTGGATCTGTTTGGGCGATAGGCAAACTGAAGAGGGTCCAGAGTATCAGGGATGGAGGAGCAAATGTGGCTCTTTACAAGTCTCTCAAAAACCTTCATGACTATAGATGTGAGGGCAACTGGGCGATAGTCATTCAGGCAAGAGGGTTTATTGTTCTTTGGCACAGGGATAATGATGGATTTTTTGAATGAGGTGGGAACCACGGCGGTAGCAAGGGACTCATTAAAGATAGAAGTGAACAAACCAGCGAGCTGATCGGCGCAGGACCTCAGAACACGGCCGGTTATCCCATCAGGTCCGGCTGCTTTCCTGACGTTCACTTTCTTTAGCGCCCTCCGAACCTCATCCTCCGACACGGTGATTACAGGATCATCGCTGCTCTGCCTGTTGCTTCCAGACGCGCTGGTCGGCAGAAACGCGCCGCCGCCATTGCCATCGAAGTGGCCGTAGAAGATGTTTAACTCGTCGGCCAGCAACGGATCTGCTCTCACCTCCGCGGAGGATTTGTTTCCGAAGTCACAGATGGTCCTCAGTCCCTGCCACATCCGTCGAGAGTCGTTGAGCTGGAAATGAGACTCAATTCTCTCTCTGTATCTGTGTTTGGCGGCTCTTACTGCGCGTCGGAGAGCATAGCACGATGCTTTGTACTCGCTCGTATTCCCAGACAGAAGAGCCTCATTGTAAGCGGCGGTGCGTGTGTTAACCGCGGCACGGATTGTTCTGTCCACCCACGGTTTCTGATTGGAGAATGTCCTTATCGTTATTGTTTCTGTAGCTTGCTCGGTTAGCGTGTTTACGAAGCTTAATGCTACATCCGTGAACTCGCTGACGTCAGAAGAACTCGCCCGGAACATGTCCCAGTCGACGTCATCAAGCGCCGCCTGCAGCATAGTCTCTGAGTGGGAGGACCAGCGCGTCACTACTCTCTGCACCGGAGGTTCCTGAACGAGCCTTTGTTTGTATCTCGGTGTTAGAAAGATGGCGGCATGGTCCGATTTGCCAAAAGCCGGTAGTGAGCGGGCTTTGTAGGCATCCTTGAACTGAGTGTAGCAATGATCCAGTGTGTTTGGTCCTCTAGTTGGACAGGATACATGTTGATAAAAGTTCGGCATGACCTGCTTGAGGTTGGCTTTGTTAAAGTCCCCCGCGATGATGAAGGCAGCGTCAGGATGTTTGTTAATGTGGCCGCTGAGCACATCGTGAAGTTTAGACAAAGCCAAGCCAGTGTCCGCCTGTGGTGGAATGTACACAGCAGTAACAATGATCGATGAAAACTCCCGGGGCAGATAAAATGGGCGGCAGATAATGGAAAGATGTTCCAGATGAGGCGAGCAGGAACGTGACAGAATGGAGATATTCCTGGGATCACACCATTTCTTGTTGATCATGAAACATACTCCTCCACCCCTGGATTTACCGGCCTCTGCTGTTCTGTCCGTCCGAAAGACAGAGAAGTTATCACTCGGCATTACAGCAGTGTCCGGGACCGAGGACGAAAGCCACGTTTCTGACAAACAAAGGATGTTACAGTCCCTAATGTCCCGTTGGAAACTAATCCTGGCTCTAAGATCGTCCATCTTATTCTCCAAGGATTGGACATTAGCGAGGAGAATGCTTGGGAGAGGAGGACTGTGAGCCCTTTTCCTGAGTCTGACTTGAATTCCAGCGCGCTTCCCGCGGTGTTTCTTGATCCGTCGCCTCGGGGGGGTGTTGTTTATCTCCGCGTTCCGAAGAATCTCCAGAGGCCACGCAGGATTCGTGGATAAAGTGTCCTGAAACAGGTTGGTGTAGCGGTTTCCAATGTCCAAAAGTGTTTCTATGTTGTAGGTGATCAGTGCCGACGTGAGATGTGTAAAAAGAGAAAGTAAAACTAAGTAAAAAGGAAGGTAGAAGCAAATTCTCAGTGGAGCGAACCTAACAGCGTCCGAACACAGCGGCGCCATCTTGAAGAGCAGCCTTGCGTCAAACGCGGAAGTACGCGTGCATAGAGCCTATTGGTCAAATCGGTGTTGTTTTGAGCAAATAAATTGCATTCCCGCTGAAAAACAAACGTTGTAGCGGGAAAATGTCCCCTATAATTTTTATTTATTTATGTCCCTGTACACAAACAGTGACACGTCAAATATTATCGGGAAACCCGCCACAGCAATAATTAATCTCTCTTCCATTTTGCTTGGGAACTAATGTGGTCGGAACCAAAGTTTACAGGACTGCGTTCTCTGGAACCCTCTCAAGCGGAGGACTTCTACATTCCGATTGGTTGCCGCCCAACCGCGTCATAGCTCATTACCATAAAGTTGACCTGATTTCAACTCTCCTCGACGCTCTCACCGTCCAAGACTCGCCGCGCCGCTCTCGCCGGAGCTCGCCACCGGCTCACATTGAAAATGAATGACTTCCGGCCACTTTGACGCTCTTGGCGGCGGCGGTGTGAACGCACAGTTACTTCTAACGCCTCAAGGCCTGTTTCATAAAACAAGTTTACCAAATAGGCCAGGCTTTTTTCTGTTAGTCTGACTCACTGTCAAATGATTTGGTTCCATAAAGAAAATTGAACAAAGATCAACCTCAGTCACTGTGGCTACTTATGCTGGAAAGCTAACCTGGTTCAGGGCAGGCTAACTGTCAGGCTAAGCTGAGCTCATTGACCAATAGGAATGCAATGATATTACCACTGACTCTCTCACATACTATCATAGCCATGCAGCCTTTCTCTCTGCTTTTATAACAGCTGTACCTTTTATAGTTAGAACAGATAGCATTAGAACATTACAATCTAACAATGCTCTTTAAAGAAATTAACAATCAATAAACTAAAAGTTTAAATCACTAAATTAAAACTACATTTTAATTGCTATAAGAAACACACATTAACTCATCTGAGCTTAGTAATTAGGACTGTATTAGCTTACATTTTATTTACCCATTACAATAGTCCCTTTACAGTTACTGCTATCATAAAATGCATATTTGACTCAGAAATATTGCGCTCCATCTGTTTAGCGCGCATGCATGCAGCAGGGCTCGTCCACTCCTGACAGCAAAATGGATATATTTGCATGACGTTCTAACATTTACAGATGAACAATATACTTGTGACATGTCAGTTATGCACTGAGGAAAACAAAACGTCTCAAATGCATTACACAGCACAAATATATTCAATGTTTGCCATGGTGGATCGATCTGATCCATGATCAACATTAAAGGGCTGCTTAAGAAAAAGCGTGCAAAAATTAGTTAGATTGTGTGATATTACATTGTCGTTTATAACCGCTTTAGCCCCGATTGATTTGTTAGGTTATTTCAAGTCAAGTTTTGGACTTTAATCCCCGCTTTTCCTCAGGTCTCTGTAGTGTTGTTGTGATTCGTCATATTCACGCGCAGTGGTTATGAGAGAACGCGCTTGAGAAACAGTTTCGAGAGGAGAAATCAATCTACATATAAAATAATGGTCACAGATTATTGGTCACTTTATAAACAATAAAAGTGTAGTGCATCCACTAGAAATTATATATAAATAAATCGGTTCTTACCGATGCAAATGTGTTAGAAACGATGCATCTCGATACAAATGCCAACTTGTATCTGATGCACACTTTTTAAACCGATGCATCACATCGTTAACTTTTTTACCGATGCACCGAGCGAATCGGGGAATCTTCCCATCCCTAATTCACACAGGTTGCAGAAAAGAGAGAAAGTAAGGAAAGAATGGGTTTAAGAGAATGAAATTGTGAAATCCCAAGTTTACAGCAATATGTGCAATTGCATATAGACCTGAACAACCATCAATCACTTATTTCACCCTCGCATTGAGTTTCTCAGTAAGGCTAAAATTTATATTAAATGCACCAGCTCAGCTAGAATCTAGAGGTTCTTGCATTGTGTGTTCAGGGGGTTCCCTTGTAGTCTTTGCAGAAAGGGTTTTCCCAAAGTTGCTGATTGGCTGATGTTCAGTGGTCGTTCGTAGTGAAGTCTTGGGCATTGGCTGAAGTTGCAGAGTTGTGGGCTGGTTGAAATTTTGGACGAGCACTCGAGGTCGGGCTCTGAGACACGGCGTTGGCAGACTTAACTCAGAACACGAAACTCACAACGGGAAAGAAAAGAAACTAAAAGAAAGAATGTAATGAGACTAGATGGGTTTTCTTCTCATCGTGGTTAAGTAGCAGTTGGCGTGCAGGCCGAAGCACGCGGGAACTGCGCTTGAAAAATTCACTGGCAAACAGCAGTGACAAAAAGCATGGCTAAAAGCGATGATTAAAAAGCTAAAAGCTTAAAAAGCAGCAGGTAAAAGCCGACAAGGGACAAGCATAATTTCATGGTGTCCTGAGTTTTTAAAACTCGGCTTTTGGACACCTCCCAAACGATTTCTTTGACCAATTAGACACTGTCTTAGCTCGGGGTGTTGCTATCTTTCTCCTCCCAATTCATAAATTAACTTGTCATCCAATCAGTTACATGGTCTGAATTTTCCAGTTTTGGACATGATTTCTATAACCAGAATATGATGCATTTGACAAAGTATTGATTGGAAGAAACGGTTTCAAGCTAGAATTTTCACACTCATACATACCAAACATGAATATGAACCCTTAACACTAGAACTGCCGGGGGTTGCTGTATACCTAAAACCCCCAGAGGGTAAATTTTACCTGCACATATTACAACTGTTTTTATATGGCTAAAGAACATATAATTTCACTGTATTATATGCAACTGTCTTCAAAAAGAATGAAAGGATTGTGGGTCATCAACTATATTTTTGTCCTGTTTTATGTTCAAGGCTTTTTATATGCAGGCCACTAATCAATTTTTATAGCAGTCAATATTAACAAGCCTGCACTGACGGCGAGAATTAGAAGGAAGTAAATACATATTTGGGTGGTGTAATATTATACTACAATGTCATTAATTGATATATTAAGATATGATTTATTAGATAATATATTAACCTATGTTATTTCAATTACAAAAATAGCCAATAGACAATAACCCCTTTCACACAGTAATAAGTAAATTGCCGTAAAATTACCGGAATGACTTTACCGGTAAATTCAAAAATGCGCTGTTCACACAGGACAACGACATTCCGTCTTTTTTCCGGAAAAGCACCATTCACACATCCATTCAAAATACTGGTAAATTCTGTGACATCAATAACCTCCAATGGCTGCGCTTGTATTTGTAAACATGGAGGGGTATATGCGGTCAGTCTTTTTGTTGATGGTTTCATTTTTGTTTCTAACTTTTGCATTCATGTAGCTGCTTTTGTCCCAGAGACATCGTAATAGACGACTACAAACCAGTGCTTAATTTGAAAATTTTGAGGTCCCGGAACAAAGCAGGGTGATGGATCCAGCATGTGATTAGAGGAGGGAGATGTAACGGAGCATTCAGCCGATCACATTGGTGGCCAGCTTAAGTGATTAACAGCGTGCATCAGTTGCTTTTATTACATTTTGAAAACAGCAATTTCCAGGCCTGGGGGAAATAATACTAAAAAATAATGAAATTGTGTGTATATTACATAGTTTTACTCATCCCCGCAGCTTTCAATTTATAATGAGGGAAATTCCTGCAAACATTTATTCAAGATAGCAAGTAGGTTATATGAGTAAATAAATCCACACAAACTAGCAAATTAAATCAGTCATTTGAAAACAGTGTGAGTGATTCAGCTGGACCACGTCTTCTCTCTTTCACTCTCAAAGCGGCTTCACATCAGTGCATCTCGTCTGCAACGAGCAGCTGCACAACGATCCAAGACTTTCGCTCGCATTTCGGGACAGTTGACAAAATTGTAACTTGCTTAATTGGGTCATTGTTCCATCGTCACAAAAATGTATAATTTGCACATCTTTTTAAGCCAGTCAGTACTCGCGCGCTCCAGAGGCTGTTTCAAGGCTGAGCGCTCACAGTCACATCCAAAGCCGCCTATAGCGAGTATCATATTGAGTTATTTTACGTAGTTTGTTGTTGAACTTGAGTGGCCAAATACACACAAGATAACGCAAAAATGGCCATCCTGGCGAGTATCCAGGTTTTTTCTTAAGTAAATGTGAACAGTTAAAAAAAACAAACAAAATAAAAAAAACAGTTATGTTTACACAAATGCAGAGGTCTGAGCGACGGACATGGGTGGATACATGGGAGAGTGTGGAGTGAATGCGTCATCTGTTCAGAAGGTTATGATTGGCCCGGAGTAGAGTCTTACGTCAGCGCGTTCTGATCTTGTACGTGCTCATACCGGTAATTTTCCTTCTGCGTTCACACACAGCAGAATTCCGGCAATTTACTGGTAATGTCACAACTTCTCATACCGGTAAATTGCAGGAATTAATTTACCGGTATTTTTGAAAAGGTCCTGTTCATGATCTCTTTACGGCAATTTACCGGTAATTTTGAAAAGGTCCTGTTCATGATCTCTTTACGGCAATTTACCGGTAATTTTGAAAAGGTCCTGTTCATGATCTCTTTACGGCAATTTACCGGTAGTTTTGAAAAGGTCCTGTTCATGATCTCTTTACGGCAATTTACCGGTAATTTTCCGGAAAAGTCTGTATGTGTGAAAGGGCTTATTGATGAGCAATAATTCACCACACTGCATGATTTGATGATAAATTCAAGCGCAGCTTCACCTAATTAATAATTAGTTTGTTTAGTTATATCATTTGAATAAGAGAACAACACCAATAAACTTCGGGTAATATCAAAAAATGGTTTTGTTCATTACATCATAGATTGGATTATTTTTTTTCTTCAGGAAACGGGCAGACTAAAAAGCACCACAGAAATGCACAATGAACGATAGAAATGGCAAAACAAAAATTAAATAATCTAAATTTTTAACATTTACGAGTAACATTAGGCTACATAAATATGATATTATGAGTAACGTTAGGCAACAAATCTTGATCGCTGTCAGATGAGCCGTCAGGCACTGAGCTGACCCAGGACGCTTCCTCTCCCCATCGCTCATGGTATTTAGTGCTTCTTATACCCTTTCAGCATCCATAAATAGCCTTCTTTTACTCATTTTGTCTTTATTTAAGAAACTGATAACCGCTAATTCAGTGCGTGAATGCGTTGCCTAGCAATGTACAATGTTAAAACATACCTGGCAAGAAAATGACAGCAAAAATACAGGCATTATATAGTGGGTAAATTTGACCCGCGTGGCGCTTATAGGTATAAATGCCCCGTTTTTTTATCTGGTTTTATCTAAACAATTTTTAACAACAGGGGATTGTAAATCACACAATTTTAGTAAAAGTCAATGACTGGGAGACTTGAATGTTTCATTAAAAATCTGTTATGTACATTTGAAAAACAGCCACGGGTAAAATTTACCCCGTGGCGGTTCGAGTGTTAAGCTAAGTAGTTATTAAAAAGACATACACAATGTGTGATTAGCACATGATAGTCAAAAGTGTGGGTTACATACATAATATGGAGTTATGCATAGAAATGATTAGTTGCTCATAAGTCTTTACGATGATTTTAGGTGCATATGGAAAAGGCAGTTTCTGTGCCATTCTGTAGACGTGAGAATATGTTCTGTGAAGACCAAAGAGGTTAAAAGGTCTTATAAGGAATTGCAGTCTGGTCTTTGTCCTGGGTGGGGGAAGTCAATCCAAGGAAGCTCATGATTTCTATCACAGATTTACATGTGATGGCCATACTGTGCATCTCTTTGACCATCAATCTTGGTTACTTGCCCCAAATTTGACAAACTCCTTCCTGAGTTGGGATTGTCAATAAGTGTTCTTTTGCTTTAATGCTGCAAGCTGTTCACTGAAAGAGTTGGTTGGTTAGGCTTGCTTCAGACTCAAGGCGCCGGGGGATCGTGGACAGATTTTTGACGGTTTCTTGTTATCCGGGCCTCTTTGTGGAATTTGGCTCTTTTGGTGGTTCTAACACCAATCTGATTGAATCTTAAATTGTCTGATTCGCTCTGATACCCTACATGGCATCAATGCGTTTTTTTAGAATGATCTTAATATATGAATCCCTGTGTTCTTGGCCACATCTAATCACAAAAATTATTGCTATATACAAAGACTGAACACAAGGACTTTTCCTGCACCAATCTTTTTATGGACCCTAAAATTTTCCATATGGGACAATACAAAATTAGCTGCTCTGTGTCCAAAACAATAGGTTCCATCGGATAATTTGCAATATTCATTAAATTATTAATGTAAACGGCTCAAGGGCACATTTTTTCGCAATAAAACAAATGTGACCATGCTTTTTTTCTTAACTATCATGTCATCATGAACACAATTTTTTTTCGAAGGCCAATTGGATGGAAGCAGGTGATAACTGCACAAACAGTCAATGGAAACTTAGCTAGTATGTTTACTTACATTTACATTTAGTCATTTAGCAGATGCTTTTATCCAAAGCAACTTACAAACGAGGACAACAGAAGCAAACAAAATCAACAAAAGAGCAATGATATGCAAGTGCTATGACAGAAATCTCAGATTTCATTCAAATGATCTTCCGTTGTGTTCTGAATGTGAACAAAAGTCTTACGGGTTTGGAACAACATGAGGGTGAGTGAATGATGACAGAATTTTACATTTTTAGTTAAACTAACCCTTGTAAAATGCTTAAAATACATTATACATTGAAAAAATTATACATTTTAACTTGAATTAAACTTTACAATCCCTCTGCCCATAAAATATTTTATTTAAACAATATTGTAAGTATGTTGTTCAGAATATTCAGTATCACAGCACAACAGCTAGTGTGATATTGCTTGAATACAACTTACATTTATGACAGAACTTGGTCAGTTGGTTTGTTTCTTCTTCCACAGGGAAGTCAGACAACTTTTAGTGTCACATTTTCCACTTCCATGTTGGATGGAAATGTTGCAATTATGGCAAAATAAGCGGGTTGTTCGTGCAGCTCAGCCTTTATTTTATGAAGCAGCAGCTCGTCCTGAACCTGGTGGCTCATAAGCTTGACATTTTGGGGAAGTTCCTTTAGTCTATTTTCAATTGTTGGATCATACTTTGATATGAACTTAAATAGCTCTAAGAAATTCCCTTTATTAAGTGTGTCTTCTGAGCGGAATATACAGCTTGGCACACAGCATAACGATATCAAAACAACTTTAACGTGTTCCCTGTATGAATTCATTTTAGAAAGCGCAAGTGCGTGCGGTTTACTAGACTCATGTTTGTTACAGGCCTGTCGGAGGCGCTTCCAATTTTTATAACCTTGTCTTGTGAGAGTAAACTCTGTATGTACCTCAGGAAAATGTCTGCATGCTTTACAGAAAATGGCATCTCTTGTTTTGCTATATTCAATCTATTTAAACTGTTTGCACCAATTAGAATTGAAAGAGCGTGAATTTCTTCAGTTACGGTAATCAGAAATTTTCACAGCATTGGTTGAGTGGCTGGTTCCTCTATCGCAGACAGATCTGGAGGTCCACAATTTAGATTTACTGATTCTGAAGCCGTTGGAGGGAGAAGATGCATACTGTCATTAGCATCCGACTCGTCTTCATTCCCAGGCGAATCACGATCATGCTTTTTTTCAGCATCAGCCAACAAAGCGTTGTCTAGATGTGTTTTGTTTTTTAAACTGTCATCGATAGCTGTTTAGCCATTTTTATGGCTAAACGCAAGAGTGCTGCTAGTTACAATCCAGACCAGACAGACAGGGATATTGGCACAAAGAAGAGCATAACTACTGTCAAAACACGGACTAAACGAATATGTCAAAACAATATGTTCAAAGCAATTCAAATTTACAATAATTATTGAAGAATTATTAAACTTTATTTTTAATAATAATTATTTTTAATGTCTTTTCAGCACAATTTTTCAGTCTGGTTCTCATAAGAGAACCTGGAGATTTGGTTTGGTCCTCACACTGTATATAGTGTGACCCATTAAATATAACTATAAGGGAGTAAATACAAATACATTTATTTTATAGTAAACTTAAAAATAAAATTGTAATATTTACTACTACTTTTTCTTTTTTTTTTTCATTTTCAAATTTAAAATCAGCAGACTTTTATTATGGCGGGTGCCAGCTTCAGGGTTTAGTGAAGTGAAGTGACATTCAGCCAAGTATGGTGACCCATACTCGGAATTCGTGCTCTGCATTTAACCCATCCAACGTGTGTGACACACACACACACACACACACACGGAGCAAAATAGCGGCGCCCGGGGAGCAGTTGGGGGTTCGGTGCCTTGCTCAAGAGCACCTCAGTCGTGGTATTGAGGGTGGAGAGAGCGCTGGACATTCACTCCCCCCACCTACAATCCCTGCTGGCCTGAGACTCGAACTCGCAACCTTTGGATTACGAGTTCGACTCTCTAACCATTAGGCCACAACTCTGCACCTCTTTCATGGATCTGACTGGGTGTAGCTTCCGTAGCTGACATAATGTATGCGTGAGCTCTGTAGGTGTGTTTTGTTTGATTCTGGCCGTGGAGAAGCAGATCCGCGACCTGGTGGAGAAGCAGGCCCAGCTGAGAGAGCGGAGAGCTGCGCTGGCAACATCCCGGGCTGACGCTCACAAGTCTGGGGTAAGTATACAGCACGCTGCTAACACTCCCACCACCTCTACTCCGTGTGTTTCTCTGCACAGACCCTGTGCACCCAGGACGCGATCTTCCCAGATGTCCTTCACACCGGCGTCAGGCCGCCACGGACCCTGGGTGTACCATCAGCGGAAGACGCGAGCCAGGCCCCGGGCGACGACCTCTCCCCCTCCGCCCTTCGAGATCTCCACCCGGAACCACTTCGCTCCCCTCCGTGAGACGGAACGCGACGCTGTGATCATCGGAGACTCCATCGTCCGGCACGTCCGTGCTACGTTAGCTGAAGGTAAAGTGCACACTCACTGTTTCCCCGGTGCTCGTGTTCTCGATGTTTCTGAGCAGATACCCGCGATCCTGAAGGGCCACGAGAGCATCGGTGCTGTCGTGCTGCACGCGGGGGTTAACGACACCAAGCTGCAGCAGACGGAGACAGGGGTTAACGACACCAAGCTGCAGCAGACGGAGACACTGAAGAGGGACTTCAGGAGCCTGATCGAGACGGTACGCAGCACATCACCCGCAACGACGATCATCGTGTCAGGACCGCTTCCCACGTATCGACGAGGACATGAGAGGTTCAGTAGACTGTTTGCTTTAAACAAATGGTTATTGTCATGGTGTAAAGAACAGAAACTGCTCTTTGTTAATAATTGGAATCTTTTCTGGGAGCGTCCTAGGCTTTTCCGTGCTGATGGCCTGCACCCCAGCAGAGTCGGAGCGGAACTCCTGTCGGACAACATCTCCAGGACGCTACGCTCCATCTGACTAGTAAGCCAATTCTCAAATAACTGCTATGACTTTTGTTCTATCCACTTAAAAGATAGAAGTACTTGCGTTGTCCAATCTATACAGACTGTCTGTTCCCCGAATAGCGAGGTCAAAATATAAATTTAATGCAGGATCTAGAAAAAATCTGGTCGTGATTAAACCAGAAAAACGCAAAATAAATGAACAAAAATGGTTTTTAAAGCTTGGGCTCCTAAATATTAGATCACTCGCACCCAAAGCAGTTATTGTAAATGAAATGATCACAGATAATAATTTTGATGTACTCTGCCTGACTGAAACCAAATGAATATTTTGGTCTAAATGAGTCTACTCCACCGAGCTACTGTTATAAACATGAGCCCCGTCAGACTGGTAGTGGCGGCAGTGTGGCAACAATATATAGTGATATTCTCAAATGTTAATCAGAAAACAGGATACTTCTGCTTAATGTCACACTGTTAGATATGCAAAAGAAATCTCTCCTGTCTCTTGCTCTGGCTACTGTGTATAGACCGCCAGGACCATATACAGATTTCCTAAAAGAATTTGCAGATTTCCTCTCAGATCTATTGGTTAATGTTGATAAACTGCTAATTGTCAGAGATTTTAACATTCACGTTGATAATACAAATGATGCGTTAGGACTTGCGTTTACTGACCTAATAAACTCTTTTCGAGTCAAGCAAAACGTCACCGGGCCCACTCATCGTTTTAATCATGTCAAAGCAATACCTAAATCAGCATACTATCATCTCAAAAATATTGCAAGAATTAGATGTTTTGTCTCCAATCAAGACTTGGAGAAACTTGTTCATGCCTTTATCACCAGCAGGGTGGATTACTGTAATGGTCTCCTCACCGGCCTTCCCAAGAAGACCATTAGACAACTGCAGCTCATCCAGAACGCTGCTGCCAGGATTCTGACTAGAACCAGAAAATCTGAGCATATCACACCAGTCCTCAGGTCCTTACACTGGCTTCCAGTTACATTTAGGATTGATTTTAAAGTACTTTTACTCGTTTATAAGTCACTCAATGGCCTAGGACCTAAATATATTGCTGATATGCTCACTGAATATAAACCAAACAGACCACTCAGATCATTAGGATCGAGTCAGTTAGAAATACCAAGGGTTCACACAAAACAAGGGGAGTCTGCTTTTAGCTATTATGCGGCCCGCAGCTGGAACCAGCTTCCAGAAGAGATCAGATGTGCTAAAACATTAGCAACATTTAAATCAAGACTCAAAACTCACCTGTTTAACTGTGCATTTGAATGAGCACTGTGCTGTATGTCCGAACTGACTGCAATACATTTTATGTATAATCATTTTCTTTAAATTTATTTTAAATCATTTTCTATATCATTTTAAAATTCCTTGTTTTTAATTATTCTTATTTCCATGTTTTTATTGATTTTAATGTCTATTTCACTTTCTTTTATGTAAAGCACTTTGAATTACCACTGTGTATGAAATGTGCTATATAAATAAACTTGCCTTGCCTTGCCTAATCATACGCTAGATTTAATTATATCGCATGGAATTGATCTTACCGATATAGATATCGTACCTCAAAGTGATGATGTTACTGATCATTTCCTTGTATCGTGCATGCTGCGTATTACTGATAATAATTATATGGCTCTGCGTTATCGTCCGGGCAGAACTATTGTTCCAGACACCAAAGACAGATTCACAAATAACCTGCCTGATTTATCTCAACTGCTCTGTGTATCCATAAATACACATGAACTAGACGAAATGACTAGCAACATGGGCACTATCTTCTCTAATACATTAGAAGCTCAAATTGAAAAAGGTTAGAGAAAACCGTACTGCGCCATGGTACAACAGTTATACCCATTCTCTCAAGAAAGAAACTCGTAATCTTGAGCGCAAATGGAGAAAAATTAACTTGGAGGTTTTTAGAATTGCGTGGAAAAACAGTATGTCCAGCTATAGACAGGCTCTAAAAGCTGCAGGGCAGAGCATATCCGCAAACTCATAGATAATAACCAAAACAATCCAAGGTTCTTATTTAGCACAGTGGCTAGATTAACAAATAAACAGACGCCACCCGATCTAAATATTCCCTCACAGTTTAATAGTAATGACTTTATGAATTTCTTTACTGATAAAATAGATAACATCAGAAATACAATATCAAATGTAGAGTCTACTGCGTCTAGTATTTCAGCTTCATTCATCGCACCCAAAGAAAAACTGCAGTGCTTTACAACTATAGGACAGGAAGAGCTAAATAAACTTATCAGTGCATCTAAACCAACAACGTGTTTATTAGATCCTGTACCCACTAAACTACTGAAAGAGTTGTTACCTGTAGCAGAAGAACCGCTTCTCAATATTATTAACTCATCGTTATCTTTAGGTCACGTCCCAAAACCATTCAAGCTGGCGGTTATTAAGCCTCTTATTAAGAAACCACAACTAGATTCTAATGAACTGGCAAATTACAGACCCATTTCAAATCTTCCGTTTATGTCTAAAATTTTAGAAAAAGTTGTGTCTGCTCAATTGTGCTCCTTCTTGCAAAAAAAATTATCTCTATGAAGAATTTCAGTCAGGTTTCAGGCCTCACCATAGTACAGAAACTGCACTTGTTAAAATTACAAATTACTTACTTCTTGCTTCAGACCAAGGCTGCATCTCATTGCTAGTATTACTTGATCTTAGTGCTGCGTTCGACACTATAGACCATGATATACTCATAGATTGATTACAAAACTATACTGGAATTCAAGAGCAGGCTTTAAGATGGTTTAGATCCTACCTGTCCGATCGCTACCACTTTGTTCATTTAAATGGAGAGTCATCAAAATTATCACCAGTAAAGTATGGAGTACCACAAGGATCTGTCCTAGGTCCTCTGCTATTTTCAATATACATGTTGCCTCTTGGTAATATTATTAGAAAATACAGGATTAGTTTTCATTGTTATGCTGATGATACTCAACTATATATCTCAACAAGACCAGATGAAACTTCTAAAATATCTAAGCTAATAGATTGTGTAAAAAATTTAAAAGATTGGATGACCAATAATTTCCTCCTATTAAATTCAGATAAGACAGAGATAGTACTTATTGGACCAAAAAACAGTACACAGAATCTCTTGGATTACAATTTGCAACTAGATGGATGCACTGTTACGTCCTCTAAAGTAAAAAATCTGGGTGTTATATTAGACAGCAACTTGTCCTTTGAAAACCATATTTCCCATGTTACAAAAACAGCATTCTTCCATCTTAGAAACATTGCCAAGCTTCGAAACATGCTACCTGTTTCTGATGCAGAAAAGCTAGTTCATGGATCATTCTGTATCATTTACAAAATATTATTACTTGCCTATAAGGCCCTAAATGGTTTAGCACCTGCGTACCTAACTTGTCTTCTACCACGCTACAATCCAACCCGCTCCCTAAGGTCGCAAAACTCTGGACTTTTGGTAGTACCTAAGATAGCAAAGTCCACTAAAGGAGGTAGAGCTTTTTCACATTTGGCTCCCAAACTCTGGAATAGCCTTCCTGATAACGTTCGGGGTTCAGACACACTCTCTCTGTTTAAAAGACGCATCTCTTTAGGCAAGCATTCACATAATGGATTTTATAATCTTGTACTGCAGTTATATCTGATCAAATGTACTTTATTATTATTCTTTAGCTTGGGTTGAACAAGGAGGAGCTAGCAGTTTAGGTGGAGGAGCTAACAGCCAAGGTGGAGGAGGAAGCAGGCTGGGTGGAGGAAGCAGCAGCCAAATTGGAGGAGGCAGCAGGCTGGGTGGAGGAGGCAACAGGCTGGATGGAGGACGCAACAGGCTGGGTGGAGGAGGCAGCAGCCAAGGTGGAGGAGCTGGGTGGAGGAGGCTGCAGCCAGATTGGAGGTGGCAGCAGGTTGGATGGAGGACGCAGCAGGCTGGGCAGAGGGGGCAGCAGGCTGGATGGAGGACGCAACAGGCTGGGTGGAGGAGGCAGCAGCCAAGGTGGAGGGGGCAGCAGGCTGGATGGGGGAGGCAGAGAAGCTTGGGTCATCGGTAAGACTTGACAGTAATATCATGTGTTTGGTCTTCCCCGAAGCCCTCGTCTTCTTCATCCTCGCCCTCATCCACATCCTCCAGCATGTTCTCTGTCTCTTCTGAGTCGGGGTCCACTACCAGGGGCTGTCCAGTCTGACTCAGCAGGTAGTCAACACCAAGCAGCTCTCCTATGAAAAAATAAATAAAAGGACACACAAACACACATACACGACCAGTCAAAAATTTGGACACATTCTTACGCTCATCAATCCTGCATTTATTTAATAAAAACATACAGAAAACAACAGAAATACTGAGAAATGTTATTATAGTTTAAAATAACTTTTCTATTTTAATATACCTTAAAATGGAATTAATTCTGTGATCAATGCTGAATTTTCAGCATCATTACTCCAGTCCTCAGTGTCACATGATCCTTCAGAAATCATTCTAATTTGCTGATTTATTACCAAAGTTGGAAACAGTTGTGCTGCTTAATTTCTGTTTTTATATAATATGTGATACTTTTTTCAGGATTCATTGATGAATAAAAAGTTAAATAAAGAACAGCATTAGCTATCAAATAGAAAATCTTCCGTAACAATATAGGCCTGCATTACTGTTCAAAGGTTAGTCAGTTTTTTTGTTTTTTTTAAAGAAATTAATACTGCTATTCAGCAGGGATGTTAGATAAATGCTGTTCTTCTTAACTTTTTATTCATCAATGAATCCTGAAAAATTTATCATAATTTAAAAACAAAAATCAAATATATATATAGATAGATAGATAGATAGATAGATAGATAGATAGATAGATAGCTAGATTAAGCAGCACAAATGATATTACTGTTTTTTCTGTATTTTTAATTCAAAATAAGCCTTAATGAGCATAAGACGCTTCTTTCAAAAACATTAAAAACAGTGTGACAAATACTGTACACACATGACTAATTCTAATTCAAGCATTCCATACAGATAGAATGCAACTTTAATCAGACTTCCATGGTTGGGTTTGGTGATGAGCATGATAAAAGGAAAGACTCAGAACCCACAAACCAAAAGTATTATGTAACCAGATAAGGAGATGACATACCAGTGTATCTGCCTGGTGGCCTGAAAGTTGGCACAAAAGGCCGGCCAAACACCTTCAGGCTGTTGGTGTTGACGCAGTGGGCCATATCCCCGGAGTAGGTGAGAAGGGACGCTGGCTTGCTGGTCACTGATGCAGCTGCCCGATCCTGATTCCACGTATTCAAACCTTCCAGACCAGCAGGTACAGCTGAAAGTTCAGTGCATTTGCACTGGTTCCTAGAAGAAGAAAAAAAAATATATATATATATATCCAATAAAAATGACAAGCCTTTCAATCTGAATAACATAAATTGAAATTATTTAAAACATCATACATGTGAGACACCAACCTGAAATGAACCTGTTTAGGTGGCAGTGGAAAGACTCCAGGGATGTGGAGCCTCTGGCACAGCGGTACCTGGTCAGGGTGACCCCTGCCTTTGTGGTGGTGCCTACCTCAGTGTAGAGAGGCACACCCGGCACGTCCTGGATACACCTGACGTGGCGTTTCTGCACACGCCAGATGTGCTCCATGCGCACCTCATCCAGCAGAGGCACACCCATAAGGTCCCTCCCATTTGCCCCTCTCAGCTCCTGCAGCAGCCTTTCAATGAGGCGTATGGTGGCCTCCTCATCTCGTGTCCTCCTGCGGCAGTAAAGGCTCAGCTCCTTTTTACTGATGCTCCTGTCCACCAGGATGTCAGTAAGAGCTGGCACACCCTCCTGCATCACCTGGTTCCTCTTTGCCTACCGCAACAGGCAGAGGTCTCCAGCATCCCACTCAAAGATGCAGGCAGACAAGCATCCCATGAAAGTGGGGTAGAGGGGATGGGCATCGGTGGTGCAACCCACGGCCATCCTCCTCATAAAGTGCCAGATGTCCAGTCTTATGTGAAGGTCTGGCCACTCCCCGAACCTGGTCTGCAGCTTGCTTGTTGCTCCCTCACTCACGCAGCAGCCACAGTCAACATAAAGCAGCACTGGGGGTGGAACGGCAGCCTTGCGGTACCGCTCCATTACACCGGCCACCATCCTGTCCAGTCCCGGCCCCTCTTGCACTGACAGCACACTGGTCACAATCTGGCCAACCTCATTTCCAATGGAGGTTACCCAGAGTGCTGTCCCCCGTCCATGGCCAGCCAGCTTCTTTGTGATCTGGAATTTACAAATGTAATATTTGTAAACATTTGTCATGTAACGTTTGCAATGACAATAATATTAATGTCTATCTGATGGTATTTATGAACATTACAGAGCGTAACAGAGTCAAATAATTTTTTACCTTTTTTTGTGGAATCCATCTTTAAGATATTGCCAAAGATGGATGTGATGCTGGCCTTTATATGTCCAATTCTGGAGAGGATATCCCTGCCGTATACTGACAGCAGCCAACGACTGGTGGGGATGTCGATTGGCTCTGGAGGCTCCTGGCAGACCACCGTATTGAGGCTGGGTCGATCGACAAAGTCAGCACACTCCCCAAGATAGTGTGCCAACCGATTCAGCCATTCCTCCCCATGGTTCTCTTTCAACTGCCGCACCAATCGAGCTGGACTGTTGCCCAGTGTCCGGTCCCGAAGCAGCCTAATAACACGAATGTCACAGGCATACCTGAAAAGCACATTGTTGCTGTGATTATTTACATGTTCATTAGGGGGGACATTTCAGTGGTTTAAGTCTTCACAATAACCATCTTTAGACTACTTTACTCACTTGCGGGTCAGGATCAGCCAGAACATTTTCTGGTGCGGCAGGTCAAGCTGGTCCCGGACAGTCTGGCTTGTTGACAGATAGTTCAGAGAACACACAGTGCAGCTGAGTGTCTCTGTTACCATCAGGTAGTACCTGTCGATGTCCAGGACCTTGACAATTTGATTTTTGCATAAATATAGGCTGCACTAATATACACCACAGTCTGTCCAATAAAGTCTGTCCAATAAATTGGTGCTAATATACTCTCAGAGAATGGAGCAGGAATGTGGGTCTGCAATGAGGATGGGGATGGGCTCGGGGTCCTCCCAGCGGCCACACTTGGTGTCCTCACTGAGGATGGAGAAGGACTGGGCGGCCTCACAGAGGCCATAGATGGAGTCCTCCCAGAGGATGGGGATCGGCTGGGGGTCCTCACAGAGGATGGAGAAGGGCTGGGGATCCTCACAGAGAGCTGTGAGGATGGAGAAGGCGAGGGGCTGGGAGGAGAAGGGCTGGGGGTCCTCACAGAGGATGGAGAAGGGCTGGGGGTCCTCATAGAGGCCACATTTGGTGTCCTCACAGAGGATGGAGAAGGGCTGGGGTCCTCATAGAGGCCACAGTTGGTGTCCTCACAGAGGATGGAGAGGGGCTGGGGGTCCTCACAGAGAGCTGTGAGGATGGAGAAGGCGAGGGGCTGGGAGGAGAAGGACTGGGGGTCCTCACAGAGGATGGAGAAGGGCTGGGGGTCCTCCTATCTACTAAATTCGGCTTTAGTGAAGTCAACTGTGACCCACCAAACCGTGATTTAGTGAACTAAAAAGAGAAACAAAGTTAATAGCATGATGCAACTAGATGGAAGTTACATACATTATATTTTCCTTTTTTGTCTTTTACTTGGAGTCTATAATGTTCTTTGTGTGTGTGTGTGTGTGTGTGTGTGTGTGTGTGTAAAAATGTGAATGGCTTGTCTGATCAGTCTGCAGGAGTATGCTAGAATCATTCTGACCTTGGTGGGCTGTATATTCATGTCAAACAAATTCAAAATGATTCGAAGTACACATTAATTACAAAGACAATATTCACCATTGATAAAGAAGGAGGGGGCCTCAGGAATGACCGTGGGGCAGGAGCCGAGTCTGAAGCCTCAGACTGTGGAGGTGCAGCAGTGGCCTGTGTTGAAGTAACAGTGGCAGGCTGTGAAAACAACAGCAGAAGAGCATAAGATGTAGTGAAACAGCACAACAGCATTGTGATATGTGATGCAATATTATGTCATTTTTAAATAGATCACCTTGGTGGTGTGGAATCCACAACTGCAAGCTGTGGAGCCACCAAAGAGGGTGGTCTGCCCATGAGCCTGCAGGGGGCATTTCTCAATCTGAAAAATAAGAATTTTACTGTTTACTGAAATGCTCTGCACCATTGTGACCTGCATACTACATATTATATAATAAGATTCTGGTAACTTTACCTTCTGGTAGAGGTCGTACCACTTCCGCTGCCGTGGTGCTGGTCTATTGCCTCCTCCAGAAGGCCAAACCCCAGAGCTGGCAAAAGCCCTCAACCTGGCCATCCACTCGCCATCACCCATGGCCTTGTGGCTCTTTGGCTTGGTGCTCATCTGAACATAATATGGAAATAATGTTCATTTTTGCCAGTACTGGCCAACTACACAGATGTTTTTAATGATACAATTATATATATTCAAAGTAACTAAATAATAGCACCCATTACAACAATTAAATATTATTTTACTACAAATAAAGCAAAACAAGGTTACACTTTATTGTTGCACTTCAATTATACATGTAGGCATTTGAATATTAAATTACTACATGCACTTACTGTAGGGGTAAGATTAGTGTTTGCTTTGGTTTATGGTTAGTTGCATCCAATTATGCATAATTTACTGTTATTTCTATAGTAACTACATATAGCGTGTAATAATGAAAATGTAAAATAAAGTGTTATCCTCCCCCAAAAAATGAAATGCATTTTTAATTTAGGTAAAAACTGTGGTTAAACATGATAATCAATCTGGAAAAAAAGAACACAATAACTACACTTCTGTATAGTAAAACCATGGTTATTTTTTGAAAGGGATGTCTATATCAACAACTATTACATTGTTTTTACATTGCTTTTTCATTGAAATTATTATTTGTAGGACTTGTATCTGTGTTTATACAAATAGTAATCGATCTGCAAACACAAAACATTATATTTTCATAAGAAATTAGTATGTCTACAACTTTACATTGTCTTTCATCCAAAGTAAGTGAACTTCAAAAAGACTAAATGGTGTTTAATATGAAAAATCACAGGCAAATGGTGTTTGATATGTGAGATTGTAAGTCATGAAAACAAAACATGGTTACTACACTTTCACTAAAACATGGTTACTACACTTTCACTATAGTAAAATCATGGTAAATGATTATATCCACATGCATCACGTTGTTTTTTTTTTCATTCATATTTTTATTTATAGCAAAACTGTGTTTACAGTTGAAAACTGATATGACAAAAAAAAACGTTGTAACACTTTCACTATAGTAAAACCATAGTAAACGACTATATCTACAAGTATAAAGTTGTTGTTGTTGTTTTTTTTCATTCAGACTTTTATTTGTAGATAGACTGTGTTTACACAGTTGTAATCGATCTGCCGAAAACACAACACGGTTAACGTTACTACACTTCACTATAGTAAAACCATGGTGAATTTCATAAGGAATGACTAAGTTACAGCTACAGATGTAACACTTTTTTCACCATTCAAAACGACTAATAGGAGTTTAATAAGTAACTTACGACTAAAGGCAAATGGTGTTTATTATGGGCAAGTCGTTATAAATCGTTATCAAGTCGCGGTTTATAAATGCAAAAAACTGATGAATGACGGATGAAAACGTAACGAATTACCAGTTCAGAACACAGAAAACAGAGAGGAAAAAAACATTTATTACTTACTTTGCTGAGTTATCCGTTATTCTGCTGGGCTGTTTTTTTTTTGACTCTGAATGGAGCAAGCTGAGTGGCTGCGTCCATTCTCGTTCTGCAACGCGATTGGCTCTCGTCCATTCTCATAATGGAGAGTGATTGGCTCTCGTCCATTCTCACAAAGGAGAGTGATTGGCTCTCGTCCATTCTCACAATGGAGAGTGATTGGCTCTCGTCCATTCTCACAATGGAGAGTGATTGGCTCTCGTCCATTCTCACAATGGAGAGCGCACGACGCGATTGGCTCTCGTCCATTCTCACAAAGGAGAGTGATTGGCTCTCGTCCATTCTCACAATGGAGAGCGCACGACGCGATTGGCTCTCGTCCATTCTCACAAAGGAGAGTGATTGGCTCTCGTCCATTCTCACAAAGGAGAGTGATTGGCTCTCGTCCATTCTCACAAAGGAGAGTGATTGGCTCTCGTCCATTCTCACAAAGGAGAGTGATTGGCTCTCGTCCATTCTCACAATGGAGAGTGATTGGCTCTCGTCCATTCTCACAAAGGAGAGTGATTGGCTCTCGTCCATTCTCACAATAGAGAGTGATTGGCTCTCGTCCATTCTCACAAAGGAGAGTGATTGGCTCTCGTCCATTCTCACAAAGGAGAGTGATTGGCTCTCGTCCATTCTCACAAAGGAGAGTGATTGGCTCTCGTCCATTCTCACAAAGGAGAGTGATTGGCTCTCGTCCATTCTCACAAAGGAGAGTGATTGGCTCTCGTCCATTCTCACAATGGAGAGTGATTGGCTCTCGTCCATTCTCACAATGGAGACCCAGCCAACATTGATATGTGGGCCCCATATGGGTTATACCCGGGCAGCATGGGTTCCATGTGGGCATGGGATGAAAATGGGCAATTTATGTGGGTCCCATATGTTTTTCACAATGTGGGTCCCATATAGGTTTGCACATATGGGACCTTCATGGGATCTATGTGGGCTTAGGCTGAAAATGGGCAATTTATGTGGGTCCCATATGTTTTTAACAATGTGGGTCCCATATAGGTTTGAACATATGGGACCATCGTGGGATCTATGTGGGCAAAATTATTTCACACTTAAAAAACATCTTTACACCTTTAAACTTTTGGTTAATGGTCACTTTTTAAACAAGGAATATAACTGTTTAATATTTTATGGATCTGATCAAAATAACCCCTTTAATGAAAATGTGTCAATTATCAATATTATCACAAATTACCAATACATATAAAACTAATCAATATATACAAATTATCAATTGTACCCTGTGCATTTATCAAAATGCATTTTTCTTTTACTGCGCACATTTTAGCAGGGACAATTACAAACACAAAGTCTAGATTTATTTTTTTTTTTTTACAAATTCCAAACTCTGGACTTATATCGGTCTCAAACTGGACCTACACTCTCAAATGATCTTCTGACAACACCTTCCGCTTGACAAAATAGTCCTGTTGCATTCAGTTTTTAGTTTGGATTTTTTTTCTCTCACATAGTATCATATAATATAATATGTCATTGATCTTGGCTGAAAATAAGTGTACATTTAAATTTAAAACTGTAAAGATTTTAAATATTAGAAAAAAATTCCCGCTCTGGCGCAAGGATACAGTCTCTTCTAAGCACAGTGGAGCGACAACAGCACGGCCGGAGTTTCTTTTATCAGTTCACAGAGGACCAATCGGAGCGAAAATAAGCAGGTAAAATACATATTTTCAAGAAATGATTTTATTATCCACGGTTTCAAGTATTGGGAACATTGTTTTGAAAGTTTAAATTACCTTTAAAGTAATGTAAGTTAGCCTTTAAAATAATGATGTTGTTTTTTTTTTCTGGCCGCGTAACTTACTCGCTAAAATGTCTGCATAAGCTTAAAACATGTCATTTTCGTTGACGTTAAGGTGTAGTTTTGTTTTTTGCCTGATGTTAATGAAGTAGGAATCTCAATTGTTGTTTATTTTATGCTTTACTGATGCATTTTGTGGCCGTCTAGCCGCCATTTTTTCATTTGAGGGAAAACGGAATTTCGACACAATTTATAATAATAACCGTGTTTGAATGGCAAAAAGTTCATGTTACATTTTACATGTAACGTTACTTATTATAGAAATAAATTGTGCATTAATTTATGCAACTAATCTAAGCCAATCCCTAATCCAGACCCCATAGAAATAGTTAACCCCAAAATGAAAACGGTCATATAACGTTACTTAGCCTCATGTACAAACCCATAAGAAATTCATTCCAGTGGAGGGACAGAAATGTCTGATTTCAGTAAAAATATCTTCAATTGTGTTTAAAAGACAAATATGTTTTATGGGTTTGGAACAACCTAAGGGTGAATAAATGACAGTTATCATTTTGAGGTGAACTAACCTTTTAAACCTATAGTAAGTAAATGTTGTAAATTAATATTACAGAGTACTTAAATGTACACCTACACTGTGACAAGGACACTATAAATAAAATAAAATGTAACCAAAGTATGTAGATGGACATTTTCAGATGATTGTGTAAACTTTTGTTTTTATAGGTGGACTGAAGAAGAATGCAATGACCAAGACCGTGAACCAGAAAGACATAGAAAAGGCACTCTCAAAATGGTTCACAGGGGCTAGAGACCGGGGCGGAAAGAGAGCAATCAGGTCACAGCAGTCTTCAGGACTGTAATCAATTTTGTGTGTCCATCCGCACAAATTGTTGAGTCCTAGTATATTCTTACTGTATTGTAAGGTAAACAGAGTTTTTGTGTTATGTTTTATGTTGTCATTTAGGTTTTAAAAGGGTTTCTTAAAAGGGATAGTTAACCCAAAATTTAAAAAAAATCTATACTATCTGTTCTATTGATTTAAACCAAGGGTGTCAAACTCTGATCCTGGAGGGCCACAGCCCTGCAGAATTTAGACGCAACCCTAATTAAAAGCACCTGATCCAGCTAATCAAGTCCTTCAGGCTTATTTGAAAACTAGATGGTATGTGTGTTGGAACTAAAATCTGCTGGGTTGTGGCCCTCCAGGAGTTTGACACCCCTGCTTTAAACCCATAAGACTTTCATTCATTTCTGAAACACAAATTATGTTTTTAATGAAATTAAGACATTTCTGTCTCTCCGTTGAAAGTCTATTCATGACTTTTCAGACCACTTGAATTAAAAAATGAAATAATTTCTTATGGGTTTGGAGTAACACTAGTTTTCATTTCTTGACTGTTGATTTTTTTCATTTTTTTATTAATATTATTTTTTAATTGTTACAAGTTTGGTTATGTGAAATCAGCTGTTGGGATAGTATCACCCTGTTTTAAATTAAACTGGTAACTTTGGTGTTTAACACTACAAAAACCAAGTTTTATTGAAAATGTCTGAATTATAATAAAGTATTTGATATACTGTACTTTTACATTGTAATTTATTTATTTATTTTTTAAATTGCACTTTTCATGTTTTGAGATTTTGTAGATTAATGAACAGTGAAATATTCAAGCAAAAAACTGACATTTACCTAACTAAAATACTAATTTTGCTTTTATCAATTATTCATTTATTTTTCTTATATCACAGGTAAATTAGAATTGATAATTATAAATACTGTTCAGGCTTGATGCGTCAAAAAACCAAATAAGAACAGGCACATATGGGTGTATGCCATATGGGTTTCAAAACGAGATCAATATGGGTCTTATGCATGTTGCCCAGTTGGGCCCCATTCAGGTTCTATATGAGATTTATGTGGGCTAATTCATATAGGGCCCAAGTGGAACCCGCGGACAAACCCATCTAGCCCCCATATTGGCCCCTCCTTGGATTGTTAGCTGGGTCATAAGTGGGACCAATATGGGTCTTATATGTGTTGCCCAGTTGGGCCCCACATTAGTCCCAGTCAGGTCCCATATGAGATTTATATGGGCTACTTCAGATGGGGCCCACATGGAACCCATGGACAAACCCATGTAGGGCCCATATTTACAGCCCATATGGGGCCCACATGGGACCCGTGATAGAATGTTGGCTGGGGAGTGATTGGCTCTCGTCCATTCTCACAATGGAGAGTGATTGGCTCTCGTCCATTCTCACAAAGGAGAGTGATTGGCTCTCGTCCATTCTCACAATGGAGAGTGATTGGCTCTCGTCCATTCTCACAAAGGAGAGTGATTGGCTCTCGTCCATTCTCACAATGGAGAGTGATTGGCTCTCGTCCATTCTCCAATAGTCTGTACAGGGAGGGGAAGAAATGGAAGGGAGGGGGAAGATGGCGGAGAAGAGAAAAGAAGGGGAAAAAATGAGGAGAGAAGTGAAGAAAGGGACTTGAATCCCTTTGTGCTCCAAATCCATGCTTTTGGAAGGGTATGTTTACAATAAATTATTTTAAAAGTTTTTTTAAATGTTTTCCTATACATTTATATGGGAAAAAGGTTGATCACAAGGTTGCCGGTTCGAATCCCACTGTTGCCAGAAATTAACGTTGTTACTTCACTGTAATTCACTGTTTTTCATCAGTAAAAATCACATAAATGATGCCCACATTAATTAAATTATTTCTGAAATGACAAATTAACATTTTATTAATTCTATATTACTGATAGTTGATATCTTATACAGTTGCACTTTTAGTTTAAATATATTTCTGCTGCAATTATTTTATAACAATTATAGTAAAAATAGTCCATTTGTTGCTGAAAGAATACTCAAATTTCTAAACAATTTAAATTTTATAGTGCCTATAACCTTTGAATGATACTGTAGAAAATTAAAACATACAAAAAAGAGAGTTATTTTAATCATGACAAAACTTTTATTTTTTCAATCAGTCATGGCCAATTATTCATTAATTCCTTGACTCATTCACATTTTTATTATTTTAGTTATTATGTTGCATATGCAACAGAACAGAAAAAGAAAAATACACATAAATACTCCTTTCCATTGTCCATGGGTCTTGTGCATTCATTACAAATGCAAAAGAACAGAAAGCACAGACCAATACACATAAATAAAACTTAAAAATGTCCATGGCTCTTGTTTAGTCTTTGTGAGTGCAAAATAACAGAAAGCACAGAACAATACTATTTACTATTTATTTAAAATATTCATGACTCTTGTGCATTCATTGCAAGTGCAAAAGAACAGAAAGCACAGACCAATACACATAAATAAAACTTTCCAATTTCCATGGCTCTTGTGCATTCTTTAAACATAAATAAAACTCAAGTTCCCATTTCTCTTGTGCAAAAAAAAAAAAAAAAAACTATGCACATAAATAAAACTTCAGATCAAATATATATATCTTTTTTTTATCAAATTTTTTTATATCCTCCAACCACTGCTCCTTTGGTACTGTCTCTACAGAGGGGCAGTATATAATGCCCTTGTATTGGCTATGCCCAGTCTCCGCTGTCCTGAACTGCCCGCATTTTTTACACGTGTTGTGCTGTACTTTGCGAGTCAGTTTTCGAACCGGTGCAGCAACAGGAGCAGAAGGGGCAGAGGAGAGGCTGACACTGAGAGCCTGTGGAGCAGCAACTAGGACAGGCCCTGTTAGTCCCTGTGAGGCCGTTGGTGTCAACATCACCAGTTGAGCACCTGTGGGTGGAGCAGGGAGGAGTTGCCGCTGGGTTTGAGGTTTCTCAGCTGGCGGTGACAAAACCACTGGGGCTGAAGCAATGTTTCTCTTCCTTTTCAGCTGTGCCTGGCCCACGGTGCTACTGGGCAGGTGGTACTGGTGAGCTGGGCCTCGTTGGGGTTTAGATGGGGGGCGCACATTGGCAGGGAGTAGAGGGTCAGCTGCCACAGACAAGCGGCTAGGCAGTTGCAGCCCTTGCATCAGTACTGCACTGTCCTGCCTTTTCACTGTCCTGTTATGCCACTGAACCAGTGTGGTGTGGCTCACATCCACCAGCTGCAGGGTGGTCTGCTGCATAACAGCAGCATTGGCCAGAATGCGCCGCCTGATTTTCCTGTAGTCCTCCAAGATGAGGTCCCATTTGGACACTGTGCCAATCCCCTTCTTCTTAGGACTCTTATGGATGGCACAGAGCTTGACAAAAATGGTCTCTATCAGGTGACAACAATCTGGCCACTGGGCAAGTGGGGCAGTGGTGGTAAGTGCGTGCCTCTTCACACTCTCCACCCCTGGAGTGAACTCCTGCCTCTTCTTGGGGGATCTGAACCTCCCTGTGTCCAGTCTGCTCTGGTGTCTGGCAGCAAACACCACCCTCTGCTTATCATAGTCCAGCAGGTTCTGCCAAAGAGCAACTATATTGCTCACCTAAGCAGAGGGAGCATTTAATACATGGCAAATGAGAAAACAAAACATGTGTAAGTGTTAACATATGACAAGTGAAGCAGGGAAAGTAGAGAAACTTGAATGATCCTGACCTGCTGGTTGGTGAGGGCCAGAGAGGGCTGATTCCTTAGCTCCACCAGATACTCCGCCAGCCTGTCGACTCTGTCCATGCCTGGTACACCAGCACTATCCAAAGCCTGAAAAAAAAAGAGAAATTAGCAAAATTATGAGGTTAAGGTTATGAGTTAAGTGACACAAAAAACATATATACATATTTCTAGATGTCTTTTTATTGACAAGCGTCAACTTCAGATATACAACAAGGTAATTACATACCACAGACTCGTCAGGAGATGCTGATGCACCTGGCGTGGAGGAGCTAGCAGCCAAGGTGAATGAGGACGCAGGCTGGATGGAGGAAGCAGCAGCCAATGTGGAGGAGGCAACAGGCTGGGTGGAGGAGGCAGCAGCCAAGGTGGAGGAGGCAGCAGGCTGGATGGAGGAGGCAACAGGCTGGGTGGAGGAGGCAGCAGGCTGGGCAGAGGGGGCACCAGGCTGGATGGAGGAGGCAACAGGCTGGGTGGAGGAGGCAGCAGGCTGGGCAGAGGGGGCACCAGGCTGGATGGAGGAGGAAACAGGCTGTGTGGAGGAGGCAACAGGCTGGGCAGAGGGGGCACCAGGCTGGATGGAGGAGGCAACAGGCTGGGTGGAGGAGGCAGCAGGCTGGATGGAGGAGGCAGAGAAGCTTGGGTCATCGATAAGACTTGACAGTAATATCATGTGTTTGGTCTTCCCCGAAGCCCTCGTCTTCTTCATCCTCGCCCTCATCCACATCCTCCAGCATGTTCTCTGTCTCTTCTGAGTCGGGGTCCACTACCAGGGGCTGTCCAGTCTGACTCAGCAGGTAGTCAACACCAAGCAGCTCTCCTATGAAAAAATAAATAAAAGGACACATACACACACATACAGGACCAGTCAAAAATTTGGACACATTCTTACGCTCATCAATCCTGCATTTATTTAATAAAAACATACAGAAAACAACAGAAATACTGAGAAATGTTATTATAGTTTAAAATAACTTTTCTATTTTAATATACCTTAAAATGGAATTAATTCTGTGATCAATGCTGAATTTTCAGCATCATTACTCCAGTCCTCAGTGTCACATGATCCTTCAGAAATCATTCTAATTTGCTGATTTATTACCAAAGTTGGAAACAGTTGTGCTGCTTAATTTCTGTTTTTATATAATATGTGATACTTTTTTCAGGATTCATTGATGAATAAAAAGTTAAATAAAGAACAGCATTAGCTATCAAATAGAAAATCTTCCGTAACAATATAGGCCTGCATTACTGTTCAAAGGTTAGTAAGTTTTTTTGTTTTTTTTTAAGAAATTAATACTGCTATTCAGCAGGGATGTTAGATAAATGCTGTTCTTCTTAACTTTTTATTCATCAATGAATCCTGAAAAATTTATCATAATTTAAAAACAAAAATCAAATATATAGATAGATAGATAGATAGATAGATAGATAGATAGATAGATAGATAGATAGATAGATAGATAGATTAGATTAAGCAGCACAAATGATATTACTGTTTTTTTCTGTATTTTTTATTAAATAAGCCAAAATGAGCATAAGACACTTCTTTCAAAAACAGTAATGTGTTCAAACGTGTGACAAATACTGTACACACATGACTAATTCTAATTCAAGCATTCCATACAGATAGAATGCAACTTTAATCAGACTTCCATGGTTGGGTTTGGTGATGAGCATGATAAAAGGAAAGACTCAGAACCCACAAACCAAAAGTATTATGTAACCAGATAAGGAGATGACATACCAGTGTATCTGCCTGGTGGCCTGAAAGTTGGCACAAAAGGCCGGCCAAACACCTTCAGGCTGTTGGTGTTGACGCAGTGGGCCATATCCCCGGAGTAGGTGAGAAGGGACGCTGGCTTGCTGGTCACTGATGCAGCTGCCCGATCCTGATTCCACCTATTCAAACCTTCCAGCAGGTACAGCTGAAAGTTCAGTGCATTTGCATTGGTTTCTAGAAGAAGAAAAAAATATATATATATACCAAAAAAAATGACAAGCCTTTCAATCTGAATAACATAAATTGAAATTATTTAAAACATCATACATGTGAGACACCAACCTGGAATGAACCTGTTTAGGTGGCAGTGGAAAGACTCCAGGGATGTGGACCCTCTGGCACAGCGGTACCTGGTCAGGGTGACCCCTGCCTTTGTGGTGGTGCCTACCTCAGTGTAGAGAGGCACACCCGGCACGTCCTGGATACACCTGACGTGGCGTTTCTGCACACGCCAGATGTGCTCCATTCGCACCTCATCCAGCAGAGGCACACCCATAAGGTCCCTCCCATTTGCCCCTCTCAGCTCCTGCAGCAGCCTTTCAATGAGGCGTATGGTGGCCTCCTCACCTCGTGTCCTCCTGCGGCAGTAAAGGCTCAGCTCCTTTTTACTGATGCTCCTGTCCACCAGGATGTCAGTAAGAGCTGGCACACCCTCCTGCATCACCTGGTTCCTCTTTGCCTGTCGCAACAGGCAGAGGTCTCCAGCATCCCACTCAAAGATGCAGGCAGACAAGCATCCCATGAAAGTGGGGTAGAGGGGATGGGCATCGGTGGTGCAGCCCACGGCCATCCTCCTCATAAAGTGCCAGATGTCCAGTCTTATGTGAAGGTCTGGCCACTCCCCGAACCTGGTCTGCAGCTTGCTTGTTGCTCCCTCACTCACGCAGCAGCCACAGTCAACATAAAGCAGCACTGGGGGTGGAATGGCAGCCTTGCGGTACCGCTCCATTACACCGGCCACCATCCTGTCCAGTCCCGGCCCCTCTTGCACTGACAGCACACTGGTCACAATCTGGCCAACCTCATTTCCAATGGAGGTTACCCAGAGTGCTGTCCCCCGTCCATGGCCTGCCAGCTTCTTTGTGATCTGGAATTTACAAATGTAATATTTGTAAACATTTGTCATGTAACGTTTGCAATGACAATAATATTAATGTCTATCTGATGGTATTTATGAACATTACAGAGCATAACAGAGTCAAATAATTTTTTACCTTTTTTGTGGAATCCATCTTTAAGATATTGCCAAAGATGGATGTGATGCTGGCCTTTATATGTCCAATTCTGGAGAGGATATCCCTGCCGTATACTGACAGCAGCTAACAACTGGTGGGGATGTCGATTGGCTCTGGAGGCTCCTGGCAGACCACCGTATTGAGGCTGAGTCGATCGACAAAGTCAGCACACTCCCCAAGATAGTGTGCCAACCGATTCAGCCATTCCTCCCCATGGTTCTCTTTCAACTGCCGCACCAATCGAGCTGGACTGTTGCCCAGTGTCCGGTCCCGAAGCAGCCTAATAACACGAATGTCACAGGCATACCTGAAAAGCACATTGTTGCTGTGATTATTTACATGTTCATTAGGGGGGACATTTCAGTGGTTTAAGTCTTCACAATAACCATCTTTAGACTACTTTACTCACTTGCGGGTCAGGATCAGCCGGAACATTTTCTGGTGCGGCAGGTCAAGCTGGTCCCGGACAGTCTGGCTTGTTGACAGATAGTTCAGAGAACACACAGTGCAGCTGAGTGTCTCTGTTACCATCAGGTAGTACCTGTCGATGTCCAGGACCTTCCTGGCCCTCTTGTGGACACCATAACCCGTCAGGTTCTTGCCACAAGGACAGAAAACCTTCACCTTCCACAGGTGGTAGGGCATCCACACCATCAGCCGATGGGTGAAGAACAGGTCAGGTGTTGGTGTCTGGTGGTAAATGAGGGCCGGGATGGGAGGCTCATACCACAGCTTCAAATCTGGTCGCAGCTTGCCAGAGTGAAATAAGGTGTTGGCAATCCACCCCTGGTCCTGCACAGAGATGGTCTTGCCTAATTCACCTGGCAGCCAGAATGAAGCTGAGGCCTCAGCAGGGGCTTGCTGGACTCTTCCAGGCTCCTCCTGTTTGGATGACAATTTGATTTTTGCATAAATAAAGGCTGCACTAATAAACACCACAGTCTGTCCAATAAATTGGTGCTAATATACTCACAGAGAATGGAGCAGGAATGTGGGTCTGCAATGAGAATGGGGATGTGCTCTGGGTCCTCCCAGCGGCCACAGTTGGTGTCCTCACTGAGGATGGAGAAGGACTGGGGGTCCTCCTATCTACTAAATTCGGCTTTAGTGAAGTCAACTGTGACCCACCAAACCGTGATTTAGTGAACTAAAAAGAGAAACAAAGCTAATAGCATGATGCAACTAGATGGAAGTTACATACATTATATTTTTTTGCTTTTTACTTGGAGTCTATAATGTTCTTTGTGTGTGTGCATGTTTATGTGTTTTATGAGGACACAGATTTGTATAATGACATGGGTATGACAGAGGTATTACAATATGAAGGTGGTTTATTAGGACACTGCCTATGTCCCCGTAATTCAAAAGGCTTAAAAAACATAGTAAATGGTGTTTTTTTTTTATCTAAAAATGCACAAAGTCTCCTGTGAGGGCTAAGTTTAGGTGTAGGGTTGGTGTAGGGCAATAGCACACACAGTTTATTCCGTATAAAAACCATTACGCCTATTGAGAGTCCCCATAAACAACAAAAACCAACATGTGTGTGTGTGTGTGTAAAAATGTGAATGGCTTGTCTGATCAGTCTGCAGGAGTATGCTAGAATCATTCTGACCTTGGTGGGCTGTATATTCATGTCAAACAAATTCAAAATGATTCGAAGTACACATTAATTACAAAGACAATATTCACCATTGATAAAGAAGGAGGGGGCCTCAGGAATGACCGTGGGGCAGGAGCCGAGTCTGAAGCCTCAGACTGTGGAGGTGCAGCAGTGGCCTGTGTTGAAGTAACAGTGGCAGGCTGTGAAAACAACAGCAGAAGAGCATAAGATGTAGTGAAACAGCACAACAGCATTGTGATATGTGATGCAATATTATGTCATTTTTAAATAGATCACCTTGGTGGTGTGGAATCCACAACTGCAAGCTGTGGCGCCACCAAAGAGGGTGGTCTGCCCCTGAGCCTGCAGGGGGCATTTCTCAATCTGAAAAATAAGAATTTTACTGTTTACTGAAATGGTCTGCACCATTGTGACCTGCATACTACAGGTCACAATGGTGGTGGTGGTGATGGTGATGATGGCGCAGTGGCGCAGAGTGGTGCAGGGTGGTGATGGCGCAGTGGATAAGACACATGCCTTTGGTGTGAGAGACCTGGGTTCGAATCCACTGCGAGACACCAATGTGTCCCTGAGCAAGACACTTAACCCCTAGTTGCTCCAGAGGCGTGCGACCTCTGACATATATAGCAGTTGTAAGTCGCTTTGGATAAAAGCGTCAGCTAAATGAATAAATGTAAAATGTAAATGTAAACATATTATATAATGAGATTCTGGTAACTTTACCTTCTGGTAGAGGTCGTACCACTTCCGCTGCCGTGGTGCTGGTCTATTGCCTCCTCCAGAAGGCCAAACCTCAGAGCTGGCAAAAGCCCTCAACCTGGCCATCCACTCGCCATCACCCATGGCCTTGTGGCTCTTTGGCTTGGTGCTCATCTGAACATAATATGGAAATAATGTTCATTTTTGCCAGTACTGGCCAACTACACAGATGTTTTTAATGATACAATTATATATATTCAAAGTAACTAAATAATAGCACCCATTACAACAATTAAATATTATTTTACTACAAATAAAGCAAAACAAGGTTACACTTTATTGTTGCACTTCAATTAAACATGTAGGCATTTGAATATTAAATTACTACATGCACTTACTGTAGGGGTAAGATTAGTGTTTGCTTTGGTTTATGGTTAGTTGCATCCAATTATGCATAATTTACTGTTATTTACATTTACATTTATGCATTTAGCAGAGACTTTTATCCAAAGCGACTTACATTGAATTCAAGTTACAGTTTTTACATTTTATCAGCTCTTGTCTCATTTTATCTATTTCTATAGTAACTACATATAGCGTGTAATAATGACAATGTAAAATAAAGTGTTATCCTCCCCCAAAAAATTAAATGCATTTTTAAATTAGGTAAAAACTGTGGTTAAACATGGTAATCAATCTGGAAAAAAAGAACACAATAACTACACTTCTGTATAGTAAAACCATGGTTATTTTTTGAAAGGGATGTCTATATCAACAACTATTACATTGTTTTTACATTGCTTTTTCATTGAAATTATTATTTGTAGGACTTGTATCTGTGTTTATACAAATAGTAATCGATCTGCAAACACAAAACATTATATTTTCATAAGAAATTAGTATGTCTACAACTTTACATTGTCTTTCATCCAAAGTAAGTGAACTTCAAAAAGACTAAATGGTGTTTAATATGAAAAATCACAGGCAAATGGTGTTTGATATGTTAGATTGTAAGTCATGAAAACAAAACATGGTTACTACACTTTCACTAAAACATGGTTACTACACTTTCACTATAGTAAAATCATGGTAAATGATTATATCTACATGCATCACGTTGTTTTTTTTTTTCATTCATATTTTTATTTATAGCAAAACTGTGTTTATACAGTTGAAAACTGATATGACAAAAAAAAAAAAAAAACCTTGTTACACTTTCACTATAGTAAAACCATAGTAAACGACTATATCTACAAGTATAAAGTTGTTGTTGTTGTTTTTTTTCATTCAGACTTTTATTTGTAGATAGACTGTGTTTACACAGTTGTAATCGATCTGCCGAAAACACAACACGGTTAACGTTACTACACTTCACTATAGTAAAACCATGGTGAATTTCATAAGGAATGACTAAGTTACAGCTACAGATGTAACACTTTTTTCACCATTCAAAACGACTAATAGGAGTTTAATAAGTAACTTACGACTAAAGGCAAATGGTGTTTATTATGGGCAAGTCGTTATAAATCGTTATCAAGTCGCGGTTTATAAATGCAAAAAACTGATGAATGACGGACGAAAACGTAACGAATTACCAGTTCAGAACACAGAAAACAGAGAGGAAAAAAACATTTATTACTTACTTTGCTGAGTTATCCGTTATTCTGCTGGGCTGTTTTTTTTTCTGACTCTGAATGGAGCACGCTGAGTGGCTGCGTCCATTCTCGTTCTGCAACGCGATTGGCTCTCGTCCATTCTCACAAAGGAGACTGATTGGCTCTCGTCCATTCTCACAATGGAGCGAACACTCGATGATTGGTTCTCGTCCATTCTCACAATGGAGAGAACGCTCGATGATTGGCTCTCGTCCATTCTCACAATGGAGAGAACGCTCGATGATTGGCTCTCGTCCATTCTCACAATGGAGAGAACGCTCTATGATTGGACGAGGAGACGGCCGGAGACAGACGATCCTGCTCCAAGTGGCGCCACAGAGACCGCTGACGTACACTCCTCTGGGGTGCGGTGGCAAAATAAATTAACGCGTGCGTGCCACACAGGTCAAGAGACTCGCTGGAAACTGAGAGCCCGTTGGGAATTGAGAGAAAGCCAATAGATACGCCCAACGTGGGGCTCGAACCCACGACCCTGAGATTAAGAGTCTCATGCTCTACCGACTGAGCTAGCCGGGCGGCTGCGGTGGACTGCTGCGGGCCCGTTCGTGCTTTTTATCAGAGCCCAAATTTTGCGCGTCAAACGGCGCCTCACTTTTTGCACGGGCTTGGGAAAACCTCTTGCGGGTAAAGTTAGGGTTAAGCGTAGCGGTAGGCTTAGAGCAGGGGCGTTCACACTCGGTCCTGGAGGGCCCTTGTCCTGCAGAGCTTAGCTCCAACCCCTATGAAAACACACCTGAACCAGCTAATCAAGGTCTCACCAGGCAGACCAGAGTCTTCCGGGCGGGTCTTCTGGAGCTGGTTGTAGCGAAACTCTACAGGACAGCGGCCCTCCAGGACAGAGTTTGGACACCCCTGGCTTAGAGTGTTCTCTGTTTGTTTTAGCCATACCTGTTGCTGGGGAAAACAGGTTGAACAAGCAGAGCAGGCCGATAACATGCACAATCAAAAGCCCGGAGTTAAAGTTCCGTTTCCATCTGTGGCAAGAGAGAGAGAGCGGTCACTGAAGGCAAACTTCTCCTAATTCCCAAAGGTAAATAGTGAGCCATCCAGCAAAAATCGGAGGACCCAACCTCCAACCGGAAACTGAAAATACAAAGATGCTAGTACATATAGAAGTGCGGCAAATCGATTGACCTCTTGTCCGAAAGCCCGATAGGTTACAAGTTCAGGCAACTCCACAAACGTTCCAGGCATGGAGTTCTGTCCCGCTGCGTGAATACAGTTGGCAAATTCCGACACTATATTATTTGAATGTGATTTTCATGTCATTTTGTGGTGCTCCTAGAGGGGGGTTTGAGCAGGACCTCCCTGGAACACGGGCCTCCACCACCTGGAACAAAACATGAACACGCCACAGCAAACTTGAGCTGATGCAAACCTTCACCTACCACCCTCTGTCTTCTTTTGACACGAGGAAACTGACAAAGCTGTAAGCGATACGAACGCTGCGTTAGTGAACAGGTTCCCTGTGTGCTAAACTCTGAAGCTTGCGGACACATGGCAGCGAAAAGCTTCCTGCGTCCCTGGGTGGGCTTGAACCACCATGTGCTAAACTCTGAAGCTTGCGGACACATGGCAGCGAAAAGCTTCCTGCGTCCCTGGGTGGGCTTGAACCACCAACCTTTCGGTTAACAGCCGAACGCGCTAACCGATTGCGCCAAAGCTGGGGAACAATAGTCTGTTAAGGGAGGGGAAGAAATGGAAGGGAGGGGGAAGAAGGGGGAGAAGAGAAAAGAAGGGAAAAAAGAGAGAAAAAAGGGAAAAAAATGAGGAGAGAAGTGAAGAAAGGGACTTTAATCCCTTTGTGCTCCAAATCCATGCTTTTGGAAGTGTATGTTTACAATAAATTATTTTTAAAACTTTTTTTTAAATGTTTTCCTATTCATTTATATGGGAAAAAGGTTGATCACAAGGTTGCCGGTTCGAATCCCACTGTTGCCAGAAATTAACGTTGTTACTTAATGCTGTAATTCACTGTTTTTCATCAGTAAAAATCACATAAATGATGCCCACATTAATTAAATTATTTCTGAAATGACAAATGAACATTTTATTAATTCTATATTACTGATAGTTGATATCTTATTCACAGTTGCACTTTTAGTTTAAATATATTAGCTGCAATTATTTTATAAAAATTATATTAAAAATAGTCCATTTATTTCTGAAAGAATCCTCAAATTTCTAAACAATTTCAATTTTATAGTGCCTATAACCTTTGAATGATACTGTAGAAAATTAAAACATACAAAAAAGAGAGTTATTTTAATCATGACAAAACTTTTATTTTTTCAATCAGTCATGGCCAATTATTCATTAATTCCTTGACTCATTCACATTTTTATTATTTTAGTTATTATGTTGCATATGCAACAGAACAGAAAAAGAAAAATACACATAAATACTCCTTTCCATTGTCCATGGCTCTTGTGCATTCATTACAAATGCAAACGAACAGAAAGCACAGACCAATACACATAAATAAAACTTAAAAATGTCCATGGCTCTTGTTTAGTCTTTGTGAGTGCAAAATAACAGAAAGCACAGAACAATACTATTTACTATTACTATTCTTTGCAAGTGCAAAAGAACAGAAAACAAAACTATACACATAAATAAAACTTTCCAATGTCCATGGCTCTTGTGCATTCTTTGCAAGTGCAAAAGAACAGAAAACAAAACTATACACATAAATAAAACTTTCCAATGTCCATGGCTCTTGTGCATTCTTTAAACATAAATAAAACTTAAGTTCCCATTTCTCTTGTGCAAAAAAATAAATAAAAATAAAATAATAATAAAAAATAAAAAAAAACTATGCACATAAATAAAACTTCAGATCAAATATCAGGTTTTTTTTTTTTTTTTTATCTCGTTTTTTTTATATCCTCCAACCACTGCTCCTTTGGTACTGTCTCTACAGAGGGGCAGTATATAATGCCCTTGTATTGGCTATGCCCAGTCTCCGCTGTCCTGAACTGCCCGCATTTTTTACACGTGTTGTGCTGTACTTTGCGAGTCAGTTTTCGAACCGGTGCAGCAACAGGAGCAGAAGGGGCAGAGGAGAGGCTGACACTGAGAGCCTGTGGAGCAGCAAGTAGGACAGGCCCTGTTAGTCCCTGTGAGGCCGTTGGTGTCAACATCACCAGTTGAGCACCTGTGGGTGGAGCAGGGAGGAGTTGCCGCTGGGTTTGAGGTTTCTCAGCTGGCGGTGACAAAACCACTGGGGCTGAAGCAATGTTCCTCTTCCTTTTCAGCTGTGCCTGGCCCACGGTGCTACTGGGCAGGTGGTACTGGTGAGCTGGGCCTGGTTGGGGGGGTTTAGATGGGGGGCGCACATTGGCAGGGAGTAGAGGGTCAGCTGCCACAGACAAGCGGCTAGGCAGTTGCAGCCCTTGCATCAGTACTGCACTGTCCTGCCTTTTCACTGTCCTGTTGTGCCACTGAACCAGTGTGGTGTGGCTCACATCCACCAGCTGCAGGGTGGTCTGCTGCATAACAGCAGCATTGGCCAGAATGCGCCGCCTGATTTTCCTGTAGTCCTCCAAGATGAGGACCCATTTAGACACTGTGCCAATCCCCTTCTTCTTAGGACTCCTATGGATGGCACAGAGCTTGACAAAAATGGTCTCTATCAGGCGACAACAATCTGGCCACTGGGCAAGTGGGGCAGTGGTGGTAAGTGCGTGCCTCTTCACACTCTCCACCCCTGGAGTGAACTCCTGCCTCTTCTTGGGGGATCTGAACCTCCCTGTGTCCAGTCTGCTCTGGTGTCTGGCAGCAAACACCACCCTCTGCTTATCATAGTCCAGCAGGTTCTGCCAAAGAGCAACTATATTGCTCACCTAAGCAGAGAGAGCATTTAATACATGGCAAATGAGAAAACAAAACATGTGCAAGTGTTAACATATGACAAGTGAAGCAGGGAAAGTAGAGAAACTTGAATGTTCCTGACCTGCTGGTTGGTGAGGGCCAGAGAGGGCTGATTCCTTAGCTCCACCAGATACTCTGCCAGGCTGTCGACTCTGTCCATGCCTGGCACACCAGCACTATCCAAAGCCTGAAAAAAAAGAGAAATGAGCAAAATTATGAGGACAGTTAAGTGACACAAAAAACATATATACATATTTCTATATGTCTTTTTTTATTGACAAGCGTCAACTTCAGAATTACATACCACAGACTCGTCAGGAGATGCTGATGCACCTGGCGTGGAGGAGCTAGCAGCCAAGGTGAATGAGGACGCAGGCTGGATGGAGGAAGCAGCAGCCAATGTGGAGGAGGCAACAGGCTGGATGGAGGAGGCAGCAGGCTGGATGGAGGAGGCAACAGGCTGGGTGGAGGAGGCAGCAGGCTGGGCAGAGGGGGCACCAGGCTGGATGGAGGAGGCAGCAGGCTGGATGGAAGAGGCAGCAGGCTGGGCAGAGGGGGCACCAGGCTGGGCAGAGGGGGCAACAGGCTGGATGGAGGAGGCAGCAGGCTGGATGGAAGAGGCAGCAGGCTGGGCAGAGGGGGCAGCAGGCTGGGCAGAGGGGGCAACAGGCTGGATGGAGGAGGCAGCAGGCTGGATGGAGGAGGCAGCAGCCAGAGTGGAGGTGGCAGCAGGCTGAATGGAGGAGGCAGAGAAGCTTGGGTCATCGGTAAGACTTGACACAGTAATATCATGTGTTTGGTCTTCCCCGAAGCCCTCGTCTTCTTCATCCTCGCCCTCATCCACATCCTCCAGCATGTTCTCTGTCTCTTCTGAGTCGGGGTCCACTACCAGGGGCTGTCCAGTCTGACTCAGCAGGTAGTCAACACCAAGCAGCTCTCCTATGAAAAAATAAATAAAAGGACACATACACACACATACAGGACCAGTCAAAAATTTGGACACATTCTTACGCTCATCAATCCTGCATTTATTTTATAAAAACATAAAGAAAACAACAGAAATATTGAGAAATGTTATTATAGTTTAAAATAACTTTTCTATTTTAATATACCTTAAAATGGAATTAATTCTGTGATCAAAGCTGAATTTTAAGCATCATTACTCCAGTCCTCAGTGTCACATGATCCTTCAGAAATCATTCTAATTTGCTGATTTATTACCAAAGTTGGAAACAGTTGTGCTGCTTAATTTCTGTTTTTATATAATATGTGATACTTTTTTCAGGATTTATTGATAAATAAAAAGTTAAATAAAGAACAGCATTAGCTATCAAATAGAAAATCGTCCGTAACAATATAGGCCTGCATTACTGTTCAAAGGTTAGTCAGTTTTTTCGTTCTTTTTTTTTTTTTAAGAAATTAATACTGTTATTCAGCAAGGATGTTAGATAAATGCTGTTGTTCTTAACTTTTTATTCATCAATGAATCCTGAAAAACGTATCATAGTTTAAAAACAAAAATCAAATATATATATATATATATATATATATAGAGAGAGAGAGAGAGAGAGAGAGAGGGATGGATGGATGGATGGATAGATAGATAGATTAGGCAGCACAAATGATATTTCTGTTTGATATATATATATATTTTATAATAATATATAATTATTATATTATTAGATATATATTGATATTTTTGATTAAATAAGCCTTAATGAGCATAAGACACTTCTTTCAAAAACATTAAAAACAGTAATGTGTTCAAACGTGTGACGAATACTGTACACACATGACTAATTCTAATTCAAGCATTCCATACAGATAGAATGCAACTTTAATCAGACTTCCATGGTTGGGTTTGGTGATGAGCATGATAAAAGGAAAGACTCAGAACCCACAAACCAAAAGTATTATGTAACCAGATAAGGAGATGACATACCAGTGTATCTGCCTGGTGGCCTGAAAGTTGGCACAAAAGGCCGACCAAACACCTTCAGGCTGTTGGTGTTGACGCAGTGGGCCATATCCCCGGAGTAGGTGAGAAGGGACGCTGGCTTGCTGGTCACTGATGCAGCTGCCCGATCCTGATTCCACCTATTCAAACCTTCCAGCAGGTACAGCTGAAAGTTCAGTGCATTTGCACTGGTTCCTAGAAGAAGAAATATATATATATATATATATACCAATAAAAATGACAAGCCTTTCAATCTGAATAACATAAATTGAAATTATTTAAAACATCATACATGTGAGACACCAACCTGGAATGAACCTGTTTAGGTGGCAGTGGAAAGACTCCAGGGATGTGGAGCCTCTGGCACAGCGGTACCTGGTCAGGGTGACCCCTGCCTTTGTGGTGGTGCCTACCTCAGTGTAGAGAGGCACACCCGGCACGTCCTGGATACACCTGACGTGGCGTTTCTGCACACGCCAGATGTGCTCCATGCGCACCTCATCCAGCAGAGGCACACCCATAAGGTCCCTCCCATTTGCCCCTCTCAGCTCCTGCAGCAGCCTTTCAATGAGGCGTATGGTGGCCTCCTCACCTTGTGTCCTCCTGCGGCAGTAAAGGCTCAGCTCCTTTTTACTGATGCTCCTGTCCACCAGGATGTCAGTAAGAGCTGGCACACCCTCCTGCATCAGCTGTTTCCTCTTTGCCTGCCGCAACAGGCAGAGGTCTCCAGCATCCCACTCAAAGATGCAGGCAGACAAGCATCCCATTAAAGTGGGGTAGAGGGGATGGGCATCGGTGGTGCAGCCCACGGCCATCCTCCTCATAAAGTGCCAGATGTCCAGTCTTATGTGAAGGTCTGGCCACTCCCCGAACCTGGTCTGCAGCTTGCTTGTTGCTCCCTCACTCACGCAGCAGCCACAGTCAACATAAAGCAGCACTGGGGGTGGAATGGCAGCCTTGCGGTACCGCTCCATTACACCGGCCACCATCCTGTCCAGTCCCGGCCCCTCTTGCACTGACAGCACACTGGTCACTATCTGGCCAACCTCATTTCCAATGGAGGTTACCCAGAGTGCTGTCCCCCGTCCATGGCCAGCCAGCTTCTTTGTGATCTGGAATTTACAAATGTAATATTTGTAAACATTTGTCATGTAACGTTTGCAATGACAATAATATGAATGTCTATCTGATGGTATTTATGAACATTACAGAGCGTAACAGAGTCAAAAAAATTTTTACCTTTTTTGTGGAATCCATCTTTAAGATATTGCCAAAGATGGATGTGATGCTGGCCTTTATATGTCCAATTCTGGAGAGGATATCCCTACCGTATACTGACAGCAGCCAACGACTGGTGGGGATGTCGATTGGCTCTGGAGGCTCCTGGCAGACCACCGTATTGAGGCTGGGTCGATTGACAAAGTCAGCACACTCCCCAAGATAGTGTGCCAACCGATTCAGCCATTCCTCCCCATGGTTCTCTTTCAACTGCCGCACCAATCGAGCTGGACTGTTGCCCAGTGTCCGGTCCCGAAGCAGCCTAATAACACGAATGTCACAGGCATACCTGAAAAGCACATTGTTGCTGTGATTATTTACATGTTCATTAGGGGGGACATTTCAGTGGTTTAAGTCTTCACAATAACCATCTTTAGACTACTTTACTCACTTGCGGGTCAGGATCAGCCGGAACATTTTCTGGTGCGGCAGGTCAAGCTGGTCCCGGACAGTCTGGCTTGTTGACAGATAGTTCAGAGAACACACAGTGCACCTGAGTGTCTCTGTTACCATCAGGTAGTACCTGTCGATGTCCAGGACCTTCCTGGCCCTCTTGTGGACACCATAACCCGTCAGGTTCTTGCCACAAGGACAGAAAACCTTCACCTTCCACAGGTGGTAGGGCATCCACACCATCAGCCGATGGGTGAAGAACCGGTCAGGTGTTGGTGTCTGGTGGTAAATGAGGGCCGGGACGGGAGGCTCATACCACAGCTTCAAATCTGGTCGCAGCTTGCCAGAGTGAAATAAGGTGTTGGCAATCCACCCCTGGTCCTGCACAGGGATGGTCTTGCCTAATTCACCTGGCAGCCAGAATGAAGCTGAGGCCTCAGCAGGGGCTTGCTGGACTCTTCCAGGCTCCTCCTGTTTGGATGACAATTAGATTTTTGCATAAATATAGGCTGCACTAATATACACCACAGTCTGTCCAATAAATTGGTGCTAATATACTCACAGAGAATGGAGCAGGAATGTGGGTCTGCAATGAGGATGGGGCTGGGCTCGGGGTCCTCCCAGCAGCCACAGTTGGTGTCCTCACAGAGGATGGAGAAGGGCTGGGGGTCCTCACAGAGGCCATACATGGAGTCCTCCCAGAGGATGGGGATGGGCTGGGGGTCCTCACAGAGGATGGAGAAGGGCTGGGGGTCCTCACAGAGGCCACAGTTGGTGTCCTCACAGAGGATGGAGAGGGGCTGGGGGTCCTCACAGAGGATGGAGAAGGGCTGGGGGTCCTCACAGAGGCCACAATTGGTGTCCTCACAGAGGATGGAGAGGGGCTGGGGGTCCTCACAGAGAGGTGTGAGGATGGAGAAGGCGAGGGGCTGGGAGGAGAAGGGCTGGGGGTCCTCACAGAGGATGGAGAAGGGCTGGGGGTCCTCCTATCTACTAAATTCGGCTTTAGTGAAGCCAACTGTGACCCACCAAACCGTGATTTAGTGAACTAAAAAGAGAAACAAAGCATGATGCAAGGAGATGCAAGTTGCATACATTATATTTTCCTTTTTTGTCTTTTACTTGGAGTCTATAATGTTCTTTGTGTGTGTGTGTGTGTATGTAAAAATGTGAATGGCTTGTCTGATCAGTCTGCAGGAGTATGCTAGAATCATTCTGACCTTGGTGGGCTGTATATTCATGTCAAACAAATTCAAAATGATTCGAAGTACACATTAATTACAAAGACAATATTCACCATTGATAAAGAAGGAGGGGGCCTCAGGAATGACCGTGGGGCAGGAGCCGAGTCTGAAGCCTCAGACTGTGGAGGTGCAGCAGTGGCCTGTGTTGAAGTAACAGTGGCAGGCTGTGAAAACAACAGCAGAAGAGCATAAGATGTAGTGAAACAGCACAACAGCATTGTGATATGTGATGCAATATTATGTCATTTTTAAATAGATCACCTTGGTGGTGTGGAATCCACAACTGCAAGCTGTGGAGCCACCAAAGAGGGTGGTCTGCCCATGAGCCTGCAGGGGGCATTTCTCAATCTGAAAAATAAGAATTTTACTGTTTACTGAAATGCTCTGCACCATTGTGACCTGCATACTACATATTATATAATGAGACTCTGGTAACTTTACCTTCTGGTAGAGGTCGTACCACTTCCGCTGCCGTGGTGCTGGTCTATTGCCTCCTCCAGAAGGCCAAACCCCAGAGCTGGCAAAAGCCCTCAACCTGGCCATCCACTCGCCATCACCCATGGCCTTGTGGCTCTTTGGCTTGGTGCTCATCTGAACATAATATGGAAATAATGTTCATTTTTGCCAGTACTGGCCAACTACACAGATGTTTTTAATGATACAATTATATATATTCAAAGTAACTAAATAATAGCACCCATTACAACAATTAAATATTATTTTACTACAAATAAAGCAAAACAAGGTTACACTTTATTGTTGCACTTCAATTAAACATGTAGGCATTTGAATATTAAATTACTACATGCACTTACTGTAGGGGTAAGATTAGTGTTTGCTTTGGTTTATGGTTAGTTGCATCCAATTATGCATAATTTACTGTTATTTACATTTACATTTATGCATTCAGCAGAGACTTTTATCCAAAGCGACTTACATTGAATTCAAGTTACAGTTTTTACATTTTATCAGCTCTTGTCTCATTTTATCTATTTCTATAGTAACTACATATAGCGTGTAATAATGACAATGTAAAATAAAGTGTTATCCTCCCCCAAAAAATTAAATGCATTTTTAAATTAGGTAAAAACTGTGGTTAAACATGGTAATCAATCTGGAAAAAAAGAACACAATAACTACACTTCTGTATAGTAAAACCATGGTTATTTTTTGAAAGGGATGTCTATATCAACAACTATTACATTGTTTTTACATTGCTTTTTCATTGAAATTATTATTTGTAGGACTTGTATCTGTGTTTATACAAATAGTAATCGATCTGCAAACACAAAACATTATATTTTCATAAGAAATTAGTATGTCTACAACTTTACATTGTCTTTCATCCAAAGTAAGTGAACTTCAAAAAGACTAAATGGTGTTTAATATGAAAAATCACAGGCAAATGGTGTTTGATATGTTAGATTGTAAGTCATGAAAACAAAACATGGTTACTACACTTTCACTAAAACATGGTTACTACACTTTCACTATAGTAAAATCATGGTAAATGATTATATCTACATGCATCACGTTGTTTTTTTTTCATTCATATTTTTATTTATAGCAAAACTGTGTTTATACAGTTGAAAACTGATATGACAAAAAAAAAAAAAAAACGTTGTTACACTTTCACTATAGTAAAACCATAGTAAACGACTATATCTACAAGTATAAAGTTGTTGTTGTTGTTTTTTTTCATTCAGACTTTTATTTGTAGATAGACTGTGTTTACACAGTTGTAATCGATCTGCCGAAAACACAACACGGTTAACGTTACTACACTTCACTATAGTAAAACCATGGTGAATTTCATAAGGAATGACTAAGTTACAGCTACAGATGTAACACTTTTTTCACCATTCAAAACGACTAATAGGAGTTTAATAAGTAACTTACGACTAAAGGCAAATGGTGTTTATTATGGGCAAGTCGTTATAAATCGTTATCAAGTCGCGGTTTATAAATGCAAAAAACTGATGAATGACGGACGAAAACGTAACGAATTACCAGTTCAGAACACAGAAAACAGAGAGGAAAAAAACATTTATTACTTACTTTGCTGAGTTATCCGTTATTCTGCTGCGCTGTTTTTTTTTCTGACTCTGAATGGAGCACGCTGAGTGGCTGCGTCCATTCTCGTTCTGCAACGCGATTGGCTCGCGTCCATTCTCACAAAGGAGACTGATTGGCTCTCGTCCATTCTCACAATGGAGCGAACACTCGATGATTGGTTCTCGTCCATTCTCACAATGGAGAGAACGCTCGATGATTGGCTCTCGTCCATTCTCACAATGGAGAGAACGCTCGATGATTGGCTCTCGTCCATTCTCACAATGGAGAGAACGCTCTATGATTGGACGAGGAGACGGCCGGAGACAGACGATCCTGCTCCAAGTGGCGCCACAGAGACCGCTGACGTACACTCCTCTGGGGTGCGGTGGCAAAATAAATTAACGCCGTGTGTGCCACACAGGTCAAGAGACTCGCTGGAAACTGAGAGCCCGTTGGGAATTGAGAGAAAGCCAATAGATACGCCCAACGTGGGGCTCGAACCCACGACCCTGAGATTAAGAGTCTCATGCTCTACCGACTGAGCTAGCCGGGCGGCTGCGGTGGACTGCTGCGGGCCCGTTCGCGCTTTTTATCAGAGCCCAAATTTTGCGCGTCAAACGGCGCCTCACTTTTTGCACGGGCTTGGGAAAACCTCTTGCGGGTAAAGTTAGGGTTAAGCGTAGCGGTAGGCTTAGAGCAGGGGCGTTCACACTCGGTCCTGGAGGGCCCTTGTCCTGCAGAGCTTAGCTCCAACCCCTATGAAAACACACCTGAACCAGCTAATCAAGGTCTCACCAGGCAGACCAGAGTCTTCCGGGCGGGTCTTCTGGAGCTGGTTGTAGCGAAACTCTACAGGACAGCGGACCTCCAGGACAGAGTTTGGACACCCCTGGCTTAGAGTGTTCTCTGTTTGTTTTAGCCATACCTGTTGCTGGGGAAAACAGGTTGAACAAGCAGAGCAGGCCGATAACATGCACAATCAAAAGCCCGGAGTTAAAGTTCCGTTTCCATCTGTGGCAAGAGAGAGAGAGCGGTCACTGAAGGCAAACTTCTCCTAATTCCCAAAGGTAAATAGTGAGCCATCCAGCAAAAATCGGAGGACCCAACCTCCAACCGGAAACTGAAAATACAAAGATGCTAGTACATATAGAAGTGCGGCAAATCGATTGACCTCTTGTCCGAAAGCCCGATAGGTTACAAGTTCAGGCAACTCCACAAACGTTCCAGGCATGGAGTTCTGTCCCGCTGCGTGAATACAGTTGGCAAATTCCGACACTATATTATTTGAATGTGATTTTCATGGCATTTTGTGGTGCTCCTAGAGGGGGGTTTGAGCAGGACCTCCCTGGAACACGGGCCTCCACCACCCGGAACAAAACATGAACACGCCACAGCAAACTTGAGCTGATCCAAACCTTCACCTACCACCCTCTGTCTTCTTTTGACACGAGGAAACTGACAAAGCTGTAAGCGATACGAACGCTGCGTTAGTGAACAGGTTCCCTGTGTGCTAAACTCTGAAGCTTGCGGACACATGGCAGCGAAAAGCTTCCTGCGTCCCTGGGTGGGCTTGAACCACCAACCTTTCGGTTAACAGCCGAACGCGCTAACCGATTGCGCCACAGAGACCGCTGACGTACACTCCTCTGGGGTGCTGTGGCAAAATAAATTAACGCCGTGCGTGCCACACAGGTCAAGAGACTCGCTGGAAACTGAGAGCCCGTTGGGAATTGAGAGAAAGCCAATAGATACGCCCAACGTGGGGCTCGAACCCACGACCCTGAGATTAAGAGTCTCATGCTCTACCGACTGAGCTAGCCGGGCGGCTGCGGTGGACTGCTGCGGGCCCATTCGTGCTTTTTATCAGAGCCCAAATTTTGCGCGTCAAACGGCGCCTCACTTTTTGCACGGGCTTGGGAAAACCTCTTGCGGGTAAAGTTAGGGTTAAGCGTAGCGGTAGGCTTAGAGCAGGGGCGTTCACACTCGGTCCTGGAGGGCCCTTGTCCTGCAGAGCTTAGCTCCAACCCCTATGAAAACACACCTGAACCAGCTAATCAAGGTCTCACCAGGCAGACCAGAGTCTTCCGGGCGGGTCTTCTGGAGCTGGTTGTAGCGAAACTCTACAGGACAGCGGCCCTCCAGGACAGAGTTTGGACACCCCTGGCTTAGAGTGTTCTCTGTTTGTTTTAGCCATACCTGTTGCTGGGGAAAACAGGTTGAACAAGCAGAGCAGGCCGATAACATGCACAATCAAAAGCCCGGAGTTAAAGTTCCGTTTCCATCTGTGGCAAGAGAGAGAGAGCGGTCACTGAAGGCAAACTTCTCCTAATTCCCAAAGGTAAATAGTGAGCCATCCAGCAAAAATCGGAGGACCCAACCTCCAACCGGAAACTGAAAATACAAAGATGCTAGTACATATAGAAGTGCGGCAAATCGATTGACCTCTTGTCCGAAAGCCCGATAGGTTACAAGTTCAGGCAACTCCACAAACGTTCCAGGCATGGAGTTCTGTCCCGCTGCGTGAATACAGTTGGCAAATTCCGACACTATATTATTTGAATGTGATTTTCATGGCATTTTGTGGTGCTCCTAGAGGGGGGTTTGAGCAGGACCTCCCTGGAACACGGGCCTCCACCACCCGGAACAAAACACGAACACGCCACAGCAAACTTGAGCTGATGCAAACCTTCACCTACCACCCTCTGTCTTCTTTTGACACGAGGAAACTGACAAAGCTGTAAGCGATACGAACGCTGCGTTAGTGAACAGGTTCCCTGTGTGCTAAACTCTGAAGCTTGCGGACACATGGCAGCGAAAAGCTTCCTGCGTCCCTGGGTGGGCTTAAACCACCATGTGCTAAACTCTGAAGCTTGCGGACACATGGCAGCGAAAAGCTTCCTGCGTCCCTGGGTGGGCTTGAACCACCAACCTTTCGGTTAACAGCCGAACGCGCTAACCGATTGCGCCACAGAGACCGCTGACGTACACTCCTCTGGGGTGCGGTGGCAAAATAAATTAACGCCGTGCGTGCCACACAGGTCAAGAGACTCGCTGGAAACTGAGAGCCCGTTGGGAATTGAGAGAAAGCCAATAGATACGCCCAACGTGGGGCTCGAACCCACGACCCTGAGATTAAGAGTCTCATGCTCTACCGACTGAGCTAGCCGGGCGGCTGCGGTGGACTGCTGCGGGCCCGTTCGCGCTTTTTATCAGAGCCCAAATTTTGCGCGTCAAACGGCGCCTCACTTTTTGCACGGGCTTGGGAAAACCTCTTGCGGGTAAAGTTAGGGTTAAGCGTAGCGGTAGGCTTAGAGCAGGGGCGTTCACACTCGGTCCTGGAGGGCCCTTGTCCTGCAGAGCTTAGCTCCAACCCCTATGAAAACACACCTGAACCAGCTAATCAAGGTCTCACCAGGCAGACCAGAGTCTTCCGGGCGGGTCTTCTGGAGCTGGTTGTAGCGAAACTCTACAGGACAGCGGACCTCCAGGACAGAGTTTGGACACCCCTGGCTTAGAGTGTTCTCTGTTTGTTTTAGCCATACCTGTTGCTGGGGAAAACAGGTTGAACAAGCAGAGCAGGCCGATAACATGCACAATCAAAAGCCCGGAGTTAAAGTTCCGTTTCCATCTGTGGCAAGAGAGAGAGAGCGGTCACTGAAGGCAAACTTCTCCTAATTCCCAAAGGTAAATAGTGAGCCATCCAGCAAAAATCGGAGGACCCAACCTCCAACCGGAAACTGAAAATACAAAGATGCTAGTACATATAGAAGTGCGGCAAATCGATTGACCTCTTGTCCGAAAGCCCGATAGGTTACAAGTTCAGGCAACTCCACAAACGTTCCAGGCATGGAGTTCTGTCCCGCTGCGTGAATACAGTTGGCAAATTCCGACACTATATTATTTGAATGTGATTTTCATGGCATTTTGTGGTGCTCCTAGAGGGGGGTTTGAGCAGGACCTCCCTGGAACACGGGCCTCCACCACCCGGAACAAAACATGAACACGCCACAGCAAACTTGAGCTGATGCAAACCTTCACCTACCACCCTCTGTCTTCTTTTGACACGAGGAAACTGACAAAGCTGTAAGCGATACGAACGCTGCGTTAGTGAACAGGTTCCCTGTGTGCTAAACTCTGAAGCTTGCGGACACATGGCAGCGAAAAGCTTCCTGCGTCCCTGGGTGGGCTTGAACCACCAACCTTTCGGTTAACAGCCGAACGCGCTAACCGATTGCGCCACAGAGACCGCTGACGTACACTCCTCTGGGGTGCTGTGGCAAAATAAATTAACGCCGTGCGTGCCACACAGGTCAAGAGACTCGCTGGAAACTGAGAGCCCGTTGGGAATTGAGAGAAAGCCAATAGATACGCCCAACGTGGGGCTCGAACCCACGACCCTGAGATTAAGAGTCTCATGCTCTACCGACTGAGCTAGCCGGGCGGCTGCGGTGGACTGCTGCGGGCCCGTTCGTGCTTTTTATCAGAGCCCAAATTTTGCGCGTCAAACGGCGCCTCACTTTTTGCACGGGCTTGGGAAAACCTCTTGCGGGTAAAGTTAGGGTTAAGCGTAGCGGTAGGCTTAGAGCAGGGGCGTTCACACTCGGTCCTGGAGGGCCCTTGTCCTGCAGAGCTTAGCTCCAACCCCTATGAAAACACACCTGAACCAGCTAATCAAGGTCTCACCAGGCAGACCAGAGTCTTCCGGGCGGGTCTTCTGGAGCTGGTTGTAGCGAAACTCTACAGGACAGCGGCCCTCCAGGACAGAGTTTGGACACCCCTGGCTTAGAGTGTTCTCTGTTTGTTTTAGCCATACCTGTTGCTGGGGAAAACAGGTTGAACAAGCAGAGCAGGCCGATAACATGCACAATCAAAAGCCCGGAGTTAAAGTTCCGTTTCCATCTGTGGCAAGAGAGAGAGAGCGGTCACTGAAGGCAAACTTCTCCTAATTCCCAAAGGTAAATAGTGAGCCATCCAGCAAAAATCGGAGGACCCAACCTCCAACCGGAAACTGAAAATACAAAGATGCTAGTACATATAGAAGTGCGGCAAATCGATTGACCTCTTGTCCGAAAGCCCGATAGGTTACAAGTTCAGGCAACTCCACAAACGTTCCAGGCATGGAGTTCTGTCCCGCTGCGTGAATACAGTTGGCAAATTCCGACACTATATTATTTGAATGTGATTTTCATGGCATTTTGTGGTGCTCCTAGAGGGGGGTTTGAGCAGGACCTCCCTGGAACACGGGCCTCCACCACCCGGAACAAAACACGAACACGCCACAGCAAACTTGAGCTGATGCAAACCTTCACCTACCACCCTCTGTCTTCTTTTGACACGAGGAAACTGACAAAGCTGTAAGCGATACGAACGCTGCGTTAGTGAACAGGTTCCCTGTGTGCTAAACTCTGAAGCTTGCGGACACATGGCAGCGAAAAGCTTCCTGCGTCCCTGGGTGGGCTTGAACCACCATGTGCTAAACTCTGAAGCTTGCGGACACATGGCAGCGAAAAGCTTCCTGCGTCCCTGGGTGGGCTTGAACCACCAACCTTTCGGTTAACAGCCGAACGCGCTAACCGATTGCGCCACAGAGACCGCTGACGTACACTCCTCTGGGGTGCGGTGGCAAAATAAATTAACGCCGTGTGTGCCACACAGGTCAAGAGACTCGCTGGAAACTGAGAGCCCGTTGGGAATTGAGAGAAAGCCAATAGATACGCCCAACGTGGGGCTCGAACCCACGACCCTGAGATTAAGAGTCTCATGCTCTACCGACTGAGCTAGCCGGGCGGCTGCGGTGGACTGCTGCGGGCCCGTTCGCGCTTTTTATCAGAGCCCAAATTTTGCGCGTCAAACGGCGCCTCACTTTTTGCACGGGCTTGGGAAAACCTCTTGCGGGTAAAGTTAGGGTTAAGCGTAGCGGTAGGCTTAGAGCAGGGGCGTTCACACTCGGTCCTGGAGGGCCCTTGTCCTGCAGAGCTTAGCTCCAACCCCTATGAAAACACACCTGAACCAGCTAATCAAGGTCTCACCAGGCAGACCAGAGTCTTCCGGGCGGGTCTTCTGGAGCTGGTTGTAGCGAAACTCTACAGGACAGCGGACCTCCAGGACAGAGTTTGGACACCCCTGGCTTAGAGTGTTCTCTGTTTGTTTTAGCCATACCTGTTGCTGGGGAAAACAGGTTGAACAAGCAGAGCAGGCCGATAACATGCACAATCAAAAGCCCGGAGTTAAAGTTCCGTTTCCATCTGTGGCAAGAGAGAGAGAGCGGTCACTGAAGGCAAACTTCTCCTAATTCCCAAAGGTAAATAGTGAGCCATCCAGCAAAAATCGGAGGACCCAACCTCCAACCGGAAACTGAAAATACAAAGATGCTAGTACATATAGAAGTGCGGCAAATCGATTGACCTCTTGTCCGAAAGCCCGATAGGTTACAAGTTCAGGCAACTCCACAAACGTTCCAGGCATGGAGTTCTGTCCCGCTGCGTGAATACAGTTGGCAAATTCCGACACTATATTATTTGAATGTGATTTTCATGGCATTTTGTGGTGCTCCTAGAGGGGGGTTTGAGCAGGACCTCCCTGGAACACGGGCCTCCACCACCCGGAACAAAACATGAACACGCCACAGCAAACTTGAGCTGATGCAAACCTTCACCTACCACCCTCTGTCTTCTTTTGACACGAGGAAACTGACAAAGCTGTAAGCGATACGAACGCTGCGTTAGTGAACAGGTTCCCTGTGTGCTAAACTCTGAAGCTTGCGGACACATGGCAGCGAAAAGCTTCCTGCGTCCCTGGGTGGGCTTGAACCACCAACCTTTCGGTTAACAGCCGAACGCGCTAACCGATTGCGCCACAGAGACCGCTGACGTACACTCCTCTGGGGTGCTGTGGCAAAATAAATTAACGCCGTGCGTGCCACACAGGTCAAGAGACTCGCTGGAAACTGAGAGCCCGTTGGGAATTGAGAGAAAGCCAATAGATACGCCCAACGTGGGGCTCGAACCCACGACCCTGAGATTAAGAGTCTCATGCTCTACCGACTGAGCTAGCCGGGCGGCTGCGGTGGACTGCTGCGGGCCCGTTCGTGCTTTTTATCAGAGCCCAAATTTTGCGCGTCAAACGGCGCCTCACTTTTTGCACGGGCTTGGGAAAACCTCTTGCGGGTAAAGTTAGGGTTAAGCGTAGCGGTAGGCTTAGAGCAGGGGCGTTCACACTCGGTCCTGGAGGGCCCTTGTCCTGCAGAGCTTAGCTCCAACCCCTATGAAAACACACCTGAACCAGCTAATCAAGGTCTCACCAGGCAGACCAGAGTCTTCCGGGCGGGTCTTCTGGAGCTGGTTGTAGCGAAACTCTACAGGACAGCGGCCCTCCAGGACAGAGTTTGGACACCCCTGGCTTAGAGTGTTCTCTGTTTGTTTTAGCCATACCTGTTGCTGGGGAAAACAGGTTGAACAAGCAGAGCAGGCCGATAACATGCACAATCAAAAGCCCGGAGTTAAAGTTCCGTTTCCATCTGTGGCAAGAGAGAGAGAGCGGTCACTGAAGGCAAACTTCTCCTAATTCCCAAAGGTAAATAGTGAGCCATCCAGCAAAAATCGGAGGACCCAACCTCCAACCGGAAACTGAAAATACAAAGATGCTAGTACATATAGAAGTGCGGCAAATCGATTGACCTCTTGTCCGAAAGCCCGATAGGTTACAAGTTCAGGCAACTCCACAAACGTTCCAGGCATGGAGTTCTGTCCCGCTGCGTGAATACAGTTGGCAAATTCCGACACTATATTATTTGAATGTGATTTTCATGGCATTTTGTGGTGCTCCTAGAGGGGGGTTTGAGCAGGACCTCCCTGGAACACGGGCCTCCACCACCCGGAACAAAACACGAACACGCCACAGCAAACTTGAGCTGATGCAAACCTTCACCTACCACCCTCTGTCTTCTTTTGACACGAGGAAACTGACAAAGCTGTAAGCGATACGAACGCTGCGTTAGTGAACAGGTTCCCTGTGTGCTAAACTCTGAAGCTTGCGGACACATGGCAGCGAAAAGCTTCCTGCGTCCCTGGGTGGGCTTGAACCACCATGTGCTAAACTCTGAAGCTTGCGGACACATGGCAGCGAAAAGCTTCCTGCGTCCCTGGGTGGGCTTGAACCACCAACCTTTCGGTTAACAGCCGAACGCGCTAACCGATTGCGCCACAGAGACCGCTGACGTACACTCCTCTGGGGTGCGGTGGCAAAATAAATTAACGCCGTGTGTGCCACACAGGTCAAGAGACTCGCTGGAAACTGAGAGCCCGTTGGGAATTGAGAGAAAGCCAATAGATACGCCCAACGTGGGGCTCGAACCCACGACCCTGAGATTAAGAGTCTCATGCTCTACCGACTGAGCTAGCCGGGCGGCTGCGGTGGACTGCTGCGGGCCCGTTCGCGCTTTTTATCAGAGCCCAAATTTTGCGCGTCAAACGGCGCCTCACTTTTTGCACGGGCTTGGGAAAACCTCTTGCGGGTAAAGTTAGGGTTAAGCGTAGCGGTAGGCTTAGAGCAGGGGCGTTCACACTCGGTCCTGGAGGGCCCTTGTCCTGCAGAGCTTAGCTCCAACCCCTATGAAAACACACCTGAACCAGCTAATCAAGGTCTCACCAGGCAGACCAGAGTCTTCCGGGCGGGTCTTCTGGAGCTGGTTGTAGCGAAACTCTACAGGACAGCGGACCTCCAGGACAGAGTTTGGACACCCCTGGCTTAGAGTGTTCTCTGTTTGTTTTAGCCATACCTGTTGCTGGGGAAAACAGGTTGAACAAGCAGAGCAGGCCGATAACATGCACAATCAAAAGCCCGGAGTTAAAGTTCCGTTTCCATCTGTGGCAAGAGAGAGAGAGCGGTCACTGAAGGCAAACTTCTCCTAATTCCCAAAGGTAAATAGTGAGCCATCCAGCAAAAATCGGAGGACCCAACCTCCAACCGGAAACTGAAAATACAAAGATGCTAGTACATATAGAAGTGCGGCAAATCGATTGACCTCTTGTCCGAAAGCCCATAGGTTACAAGTTCAGGCAACTCCACAAACGTTCCAGGCATGGAGTTCTGTCCCGCTGCGTGAATACAGTTGGCAAATTCCGACACTATATTATTTGAATGTGATTTTCATGGCATTTTGTGGTGCTCCTAGAGGGGGGTTTGAGCAGGACCTCCCTGGAACACGGGCCTCCACCACCCGGAACAAAACACGAACACGCCACAGCAAACTTGAGCTGATGCAAACCTTCACCTACCACCCTCTGTCTTCTTTTGACACGAGGAAACTGACAAAGCTGTAAGCGATACGAACGCTGCGTTAGTGAACAGGTTCCCTGTGTGCTAAACTCTGAAGCTTGCGGACACATGGCAGCGAAAAGCTTCCTGCGTCCCTGGGTGGGCTTGAACCACCAACCTTTCGGTTAACAGCCGAACGCGCTAACCGATTGCGCCACAGAGACCGCTGACGTACACTCCTCTGGGGTGCGGTGGCAAAATAAATTAACGCCGTGTGTGCCACACATGTCAAGAGACTCGCTGGAAACTGAGAGCCCGTTGGGAATTGAGAGAAAGCCAATAGATACGCCCAACGTGGGGCTCGAACCCACGACCCTGAGATTAAGAGTCTCATGCTCTACCGACTGAGCTAGCCGGGCGGCTGCGGTGGACTGCTGCGGGCCCGTTCGCGCTTTTTATCAGAGCCCAAATTTTGCGCGTCAAACGGCGCCTCACTTTTTGCACGGGCTTGGGAAAACCTCTTGCGGGTAAAGTTAGGGTTAAGCGTAGCGGTAGGCTTAGAGCAGGGGCGTTCACACTCGGTCCTGGAGGGCCCTTGTCCTGCAGAGCTTAGCTCCAACCCCTATGAAAACACACCTGAACCAGCTAATCAAGGTCTCACCAGGCAGACCAGAGTCTTCCGGGCGGGTCTTCTGGAGCTGGTTGTAGCGAAACTCTACAGGACAGCGGACCTCCAGGACAGAGTTTGGACACCCCTGGCTTAGAGTGTTCTCTGTTTGTTTTAGCCATACCTGTTGCTGGGGAAAACAGGTTGAACAAGCAGAGCAGGCCGATAACATGCACAATCAAAAGCCCGGAGTTAAAGTTCCGTTTCCATCTGTGGCAAGAGAGAGAGAGCGGTCACTGAAGGCAAACTTCTCCTAATTCCCAAAGGTAAATAGTGAGCCATCCAGCAAAAATCGGAAACTGAAAATACAAAGATGCTAGTACATATAGAAGTGCGGCAAATCGATTGACCTCTTGTCCGAAAGCCCGATAGGTTACAAGTTCAGGCAACTCCACAAACGTTCCAGGCATGGAGTTCTGTCCCGCTGCGTGAATACAGTTGGCAAATTCCGACACTATATTATTTGAATGTGATTTTCATGGCATTTTGTGGTGCTCCTAGAGGGGGGTTTGAGCAGGACCTCCCTGGAACACGGGCCTCCACCACCTGGAACAAAACATGAACACGCCACAGCAAACTTGAGCTGATGCAAACCTTCACCTACCACCCTCTGTCTTCTTTTGACACGAGGAAACTGACAAAGCTGTAAGCGATACGAACGCTGCGTTAGTGAACAGGTTCCCTGTGTGCTAAACTCTGAAGCTTGCGGACACATGGCAGCGAAAAGCTTCCTGCGTCCCTGGGTGGGCTTGAACCACCATGTGCTAAACTCTGAAGCTTGCGGACACATGGCAGCGAAAAGCTTCCTGCGTCCCTGGGTGGGCTTGAACCACCAACCTTTCGGTTAACAGCCGAACGCGTTAACCGATTGCGCCACAGAGACCGCTGACGTACACTCCTCTGGGGTGCTGTGGCAAAATAAATTAACGCCGTGCGTGCCACACAGGTCAAGAGACTCGCTGGAAACTGAGAGCCCGTTGGGAATTGAGAGAAAGCCAATAGATACGCCCAACGTGGGGCTCGAACCCACGACCCTGAGATTAAGAGTCTCATGCTCTACCGACTGAGCTAGCCGGGCGGCTGCGGTGGACTGCTGCGGGCCCGTTCGCGCTTTTTATCAGAGCCCAAATTTTGCGCGTCAAACGGCGCCTCACTTTTTGCACGGGCTTGGGAAAACCTCTTGCGGGTAAAGTTAGGGTTAAGCGTAGCGGTAGGCTTAGAGTAGGGGCGTTCACACTCGGTCCTGGAGGGCCCTTGTCCTGCAGAGCTTAGCTCCAACCCCTATGAAAACACACCTGAACCAGCTAATCAAGGTCTCACCAGGCAGACCAGAGTCTTCCGGGCGGGTCTTCTGGAGCTGGTTGTAGCGAAACTCTACAGGACAGCGGCCCTCCAGGACAGAGTTTGGACACCCCTGGCTTAGAGTGTTCTCTGTTTGTTTTAGCCATACCTGTTGCTGGGGAAAACAGGTTGAACAAGCAGAGCAGGCCGATAACATGCACAATCAAAAGCCCGGAGTTAAAGTTCCGTTTCCATCTGTGGCAAGAGAGAGAGAGCGGTCACTGAAGGCAAACTTCTCCTAATTCCCAAAGGTAAATAGTGAGCCATCCAGCAAAAATCGGAGGACCCAACCTCCAACCGGAAACTGAAAATACAAAGATGCTAGTACATATAGAAGTGCGGCAAATCAATTGACCTCTTGTCCGAAAGCCCGATAGGTTACAAGTTCAGGCAACTCCACAAACGTTCCAGGCATGGAGTTCTGTCCCGCTGCGTGAATACAGTTGGCAAATTCCGACACTATATTATTTGAATGTGATTTTCATGGCATTTTGTGGTGCTCCTAGAGGGGGGTTTGAGCAGGACCTCCCTGGAACACGGGCCTCCACCACCTGGAACAAAACATGAACACGCCACAGCAAACTTGAGCTGATGCAAACCTTCACCTACCACCCTCTGTCTTCTTTTGACACGAGGAAACTGACAAAGCTGTAAGCGATACGAACGCTGCGTTAGTGAACAGGTTCCCTGTGTGCTAAACTCTGAAGCTTGCGGACACATGGCAGCGAAAAGCTTCCTGCGTCCCTGGGTGGGCTTGAACCACCAACCTTTCGGTTAACAGCCGAACGCGCTAACCGATTGCGCCACAGAGACCGCTGACGTACACTCCTCTGGGGTGCGGTGGCAAAATAAATTAACGCCGTGCGTGCCACACAGGTCAAGAGACTCGCTGGAAACTGAGAGCCCGTTGGGAATTGAGAGAAAGCCAATAGATACGCCCAACGTGGGGCTCGAACCCACGACCCTGAGATTAAGAGTCTCATGCTCTACCGACTGAGCTAGCCGGGCGGCTGCGGTGGACTGCTGCGGGCCCGTTCGTGCTTTTTATCAGAGCCCAAATTTTGCGCGTCAAACGGCGCCTCACTTTTTGCACGGGCTTGGGAAAACCTCTTGCGGGTAAAGTTAGGGTTAAGCGTAGCGGTAGGCTTGGAGCAGGGGCGTTCACACTCGGTCCTGGAGGGCCCTTGTCCTGCAGAGCTTAGCTCCAACCCCTATGAAAACACACCTGAACCAGCTAATCAAGGTCTCACCAGGCAGACCAGAGTCTTCCGGGCGGGTCTTCTGGAGCTGGTTGTAGCGAAACTCTACAGGACAGCGGCCCTCCAGGACAGAGTTTGGACACCCCTGGCTTAGAGTGTTCTCTGTTTGTTTTAGCCATACCTGTTGCTGGGGAAAACAGGTTGAACAAGCAGAGCAGGCCGATAACATGCACAATCAAAAGCCCGGAGTTAAAGTTCCGTTTCCATCTGTGGCAAGAGAGAGAGAGCGGTCACTGAAGGCAAACTTCTCCTAATTCCCAAAGGTAAATAGTGAGCCATCCAGCAAAAATCGGAGGACCCAACCTCCAACCGGAAACTGAAAATACAAAGATGCTAGTACATATAGAAGTGCGGCAAATCGATTGACCTCTTGTCCGAAAGCCCGATAGGTTACAAGTTCAGGCAACTCCACAAACGTTCCAGGCATGGAGTTCTGTCCCGCTGCGTGAATACAGTTGGCAAATTCCGACACTATATTATTTGAATGTGATTTTCATGGCATTTTGTGGTGCTCCTAGAGGGGGGTTTGAGCAGGACCTCCCTGGAACACGGGCCTCCACCACCTGGAACAAAACATGAACACGCCACAGCAAACTTGAGCTGATGCAAACCTTCACCTACCACCCTCTGTCTTCTTTTGACACGAGGAAACTGACAAAGCTGTAAGCGATACGAACGCTGCGTTAGTGAACAGGTTCCCTGTGTGCTAAACTCTGAAGCTTGCGGACACATGGCAGCGAAAAGCTTCCTGCGTCCCTGGGTGGGCTTGAACCACCATGTGCTAAACTCTGAAGCTTGCGGACACATGGCAGCGAAAAGCTTCCTGCGTCCCTGGGTGGGCTTGAACCACCAACCTTTCGGTTAACAGCCGAACGCGCTAACCGATTGCGCCACAGAGACCGCTGACGTACACTCCTCTGGGGTGCTGTGGCAAAATAAATTAACGCCGTGCGTGCCACACAGGTCAAGAGACTCGCTGGAAACTGAGAGCCCGTTGGGAATTGAGAGAAAGCCAATAGATACGCCCAACGTGGGGCTCGAACCCACGACCCTGAGATTAAGAGTCTCATGCTCTACCGACTGAGCTAGCCGGGCGGCTGCGGTGGACTGCTGCGGGCCCGTTCGCGCTTTTTATCAGAGCCCAAATTTTGCGCGTCAAACGGCGCCTCACTTTTTGCACGGGCTTGGGAAAACCTCTTGCGGGTAAAGTTAGGGTTAAGCGTAGCGGTAGGCTTAGAGTAGGGGCGTTCACACTCGGTCCTGGAGGGCCCTTGTCCTGCAGAGCTTAGCTCCAACCCCTATGAAAACACACCTGAACCAGCTAATCAAGGTCTCACCAGGCAGACCAGAGTCTTCCGGGCGGGTCTTCTGGAGCTGGTTGTAGCGAAACTCTACAGGACAGCGGCCCTCCAGGACAGAGTTTGGACACCCCTGGCTTAGAGTGTTCTCTGTTTGTTTTAGCCATACCTGTTGCTGGGGAAAACAGGTTGAACAAGCAGAGCAGGCCGATAACATGCACAATCAAAAGCCCGGAGTTAAAGTTCCGTTTCCATCTGTGGCAAGAGAGAGAGAGCGGTCACTGAAGGCAAACTTCTCCTAATTCCCAAAGGTAAATAGTGAGCCATCCAGCAAAAATCGGAGGACCCAACCTCCAACCGGAAACTGAAAATACAAAGATGCTAGTACATATAGAAGTGCGGCAAATCAATTGACCTCTTGTCCGAAAGCCCGATAGGTTACAAGTTCAGGCAACTCCACAAACGTTCCAGGCATGGAGTTCTGTCCCGCTGCGTGAATACAGTTGGCAAATTCCGACACTATATTATTTGAATGTGATTTTCATGGCATTTTGTGGTGCTCCTAGAGGGGGGTTTGAGCAGGACCTCCCTGGAACACGGGCCTCCACCACCTGGAACAAAACATGAACACGCCACAGCAAACTTGAGCTGATGCAAACCTTCACCTACCACCCTCTGTCTTCTTTTGACACGAGGAAACTGACAAAGCTGTAAGCGATACGAACGCTGCGTTAGTGAACAGGTTCCCTGTGTGCTAAACTCTGAAGCTTGCGGACACATGGCAGCGAAAAGCTTCCTGCGTCCCTGGGTGGGCTTGAACCACCAACCTTTCGGTTAACAGCCGAACGCGCTAACCGATTGCGCCACAGAGACCGCTGACGTACACTCCTCTGGGGTGCGGTGGCAAAATAAATTAACGCCGTGCGTGCCACACAGGTCAAGAGACTCGCTGGAAACTGAGAGCCCGTTGGGAATTGAGAGAAAGCCAATAGATACGCCCAACGTGGGGCTCGAACCCACGACCCTGAGATTAAGAGTCTCATGCTCTACCGACTGAGCTAGCCGGGCGGCTGCGGTGGACTGCTGCGGGCCCGTTCGTGCTTTTTATCAGAGCCCAAATTTTGCGCGTCAAACGGCGCCTCACTTTTTGCACGGGCTTGGGAAAACCTCTTGCGGGTAAAGTTAGGGTTAAGCGTAGCGGTAGGCTTGGAGCAGGGGCGTTCACACTCGGTCCTGGAGGGCCCTTGTCCTGCAGAGCTTAGCTCCAACCCCTATGAAAACACACCTGAACCAGCTAATCAAGGTCTCACCAGGCAGACCAGAGTCTTCCGGGCGGGTCTTCTGGAGCTGGTTGTAGCGAAACTCTACAGGACAGCGGCCCTCCAGGACAGAGTTTGGACACCCCTGGCTTAGAGTGTTCTCTGTTTGTTTTAGCCATACCTGTTGCTGGGGAAAACAGGTTGAACAAGCAGAGCAGGCCGATAACATGCACAATCAAAAGCCCGGAGTTAAAGTTCCGTTTCCATCTGTGGCAAGAGAGAGAGAGCGGTCACTGAAGGCAAACTTCTCCTAATTCCCAAAGGTAAATAGTGAGCCATCCAGCAAAAATCGGAGGACCCAACCTCCAACCGGAAACTGAAAATACAAAGATGCTAGTACATATAGAAGTGCGGCAAATCGATTGACCTCTTGTCCGAAAGCCCGATAGGTTACAAGTTCAGGCAACTCCACAAACGTTCCAGGCATGGAGTTCTGTCCCGCTGCGTGAATACAGTTGGCAAATTCCGACACTATATTATTTGAATGTGATTTTCATGGCATTTTGTGGTGCTCCTAGAGGGGGGTTTGAGCAGGACCTCCCTGGAACACGGGCCTCCACCACCCGGAACAAAACATGAACACGCCACAGCAAACATGAGCTGATGCAAACCTTCACCTACCACCCTCTGTCTTCTTTTGACATGAGGAAACTGACAAAGCTGTAAGCGATACGAACGCTGCGTTAGTGAACAGGTTCCCTGTGTGCTAAACTCTGAAGCTTGCGGACACATGGCAGCGAAAAGCTTCCTGCGTCCCTGGGTGGGCTTGAACCACCAACCTTTCGGTTAACAGCCGAACGCGCTAACCGATTGCGCCACAGAGACCGCTGACGTACACTACTCTGGGGTGCGGTGGCAAAATAAATTAACGCCGTGCGTGCCACACAGGTCAAGAGACTCGCTGGAAACTGAGAGCCCGTTGGGAATTGAGAGAAAGCCAATAGATACGCCCAACGTGGGGCTCGAACCCACGACCCTGAGATTAAGAGTCTCATGCTCTACCGACTGAGCTAGCCGGGCGGCTGCGGTGGACTGCTGCGGGCCCGTTCGCGCTTTTTATCAGAGCCCAAATTTTGCGCGTCAAACGGCGCCTCACTTTTTGCACGGGCTTGGGAAAACCTCTTGCGGGTAAAGTTAGGGTTAAGCGTAGCGGTAGGCTTGGAGCAGGGGCGTTCACACTCGGTCCTGGAGGGCCCTTGTCCTGCAGAGCTTAGCTCCAACCCCTATGAAAACACACCTGAACCAGCTAATCAAGGTCTCACCAGGCAGACCAGAGTCTTCCGGGCGGGTCTTCTGGAGCTGGTTGTAGCGAAACTCTACAGGACAGCGGCCCTCCAGGACAGAGTTTGGACACCCCTGGCTTAGAGTGTTCTCTGTTTGTTTTAGCCATACCTGTTGCTGGGGAAAACAGGTTGAACAAGCAGAGCAGGCCGATAACATGCACAATCAAAAGCCCGGAGTTAAAGTTCCGTTTCCATCTGTGGCAAGAGAGAGAGAGCGGTCACTGAAGGCAAACTTCTCCTAATTCCCAAAGGTAAATAGTGAGCCATCCAGCAAAAATCGGAGGACCCAACCTCCAACCGGAAACTGAAAATACAAAGATGCTAGTACATATAGAAGTGCGGCAAATCGATTGACCTCTTGTCCGAAAGCCCGATAGGTTACAAGTTCAGGCAACTCCACAAACGTTCCAGGCATGGAGTTCTGTCCCGCTGCGTGAATACAGTTGGCAAATTCCGACACTATATTATTTGAATGTGATTTTCATGGCATTTTGTGGTGCTCCTAGAGGGGGGTTTGAGCAGGACCTCCCTGGAACACGGGCCTCCACCACCCGGAACAAAACATGAACACGCCACAGCAAACTTGAGCTGATGCAAACCTTCACCTACCACCCTCTGTCTTCTTTTGACATGAGGAAACTGACAAAGCTGTAAGCGATACGAACGCTGCGTTAGTGAACAGGTTCCCTGTGTGCTAAACTCTGAAGCTTGCGGACACATGGCAGCGAAAAGCTTCCTGCGTCCCTGGGTGGGCTTGAACCACCAACCTTTCGGTTAACAGCCGAACGCGCTAACCGATTGCGCCACAGAGACCGCTGACGTACACTCCTCTGGGGTGCTGTGGCAAAATAAATTAACGCCGTGCGTGCCACACAGGTCAAGAGACTCGCTGGAAACTGAGAGCCCGTTGGGAATTGAGAGAAAGCCAATAGATACGCCCAACGTGGGGCTCGAACCCACGACCCTGAGATTAAGAGTCTCATGCTCTACCGACTGAGCTAGCCGGGCGGCTGCGGTGGACTGCTGCGGGCCCGTTCGCGCTTTTTATCAGAGCCCAAATTTTGCGCGTCAAACGGCGCCTCACTTTTTGCACGGGCTTGGGAAAACCTCTTGCGGGTAAAGTTAGGGTTAAGCGTAGCGGTAGGCTTAGAGCAGGGGCGTTCACACTCGGTCCTGGAGGGCCCTTGTCCTGCAGAGCTTAGCTCCAACCCCTATGAAAACACACCTGAACCAGCTAATCAAGGTCTCACCAGGCAGACCAGAGTCTTCCGGGCAGGTCTTCTGGAGCTGGTTGTAGCGAAACTCTACAGGACAGCGGCCCTCCAGGACAGAGTTTGGACACCCCTGGCTTAGAGTGTTCTCTGTTTGTTTTAGCCATACCTGTTGCTGGGGAAAACAGGTTGAACAAGCAGAGCAGGCCGATAACATGCACAATCAAAAGCCCGGAGTTAAAGTTCCGTTTCCATCTGTGGCAAGAGAGAGAGAGCGGTCACTGAAGGCAAACTTCTCCTAATTCCCAAAGGTAAATAGTGAGCCATCCAGCAAAAATCGGAAACTGAAAATACAAAGATGCTAGTACATATAGAAGTGAGGCAAATCGATTGACCTCTTGTCCGAAAGCCCGATAGGTTACAAGTTCAGGCAACTCCACAAACGTTCCAGGCATGGAGTTCTGTCCCGCTGCGTGAATACAGTTGGCAAATTCCGACACTATATTATTTGAATGTGATTTTCATGGCATTTTGTGGTGCTCCTAGAGGGGGGTTTGAGCAGGACCTCCCTGGAACACGGGCCTCCACCACCCGGAACAAAACATGAACACGCCACAGCAAACTTGAGCTGATGCAAACCTTCACCTACCACCCTCTGTCTTCTTTTGACACGAGGAAACTGACAAAGCTGTAAGCGATACGAACGCTGCGTTAGTGAACAGGTTCCCTGTGTGCTAAACTCTGAAGCTTGCGGACACATGGCAGCGAAAAGCTTCCTGCGTCCCTGGGTGGGCTTGAACCACCAACCTTTCGGTTAACAGCCGAACGCGCTAACCGATTGCGCCACAGAGACCGCTGACGTACACTCCTCTGGGGTGCGGTGGCAAAATAAATTAACGCCGTGCGTGCCACACAGGTCAAGAGACTCGCTGGAAACTGAGAGCCCGTTGGGAATTGAGAGAAAGCCAATAGATACGCCCAACGTGGGGCTCGAACCCACGACCCTGAGATTAAGAGTCTCATGCTCTACCGACTGAGCTAGCCGGGCGGCTGCGGTGGACTGCTGCGGGCCCGTTCGCGCTTTTTATCAGAGCCCAAATTTTGCGCGTCAAACGGCGCCTCACTTTTTGCACGGGCTTGGGAAAACCTCTTGCGGGTAAAGTTAGGGTTAAGCGTAGCGGTAGGCTTGGAGCAGGGGCGTTCACACTCGGTCCTGGAGGGCCCTTGTCCTGCAGAGCTTAGCTCCAACCCCTATGAAAACACACCTGAACCAGCTAATCAAGGTCTCACCAGGCAGACCAGAGTCTTCCGGGCGGGTCTTCTGGAGCTGGTTGTAGCGAAACTCTACAGGACAGCGGCCCTCCAGGACAGAGTTTGGACACCCCTGGCTTAGAGTGTTCTCTGTTTGTTTTAGCCATACCTGTTGCTGGGGAAAACAGGTTGAACAAGCAGAGCAGGCCGATAACATGCACAATCAAAAGCCCGGAGTTAAAGTTCCGTTTCCATCTGTGGCAAGAGAGAGAGAGCGGTCACTGAAGGCAAACTTCTCCTAATTCCCAAAGGTAAATAGTGAGCCATCCAGCAAAAATCGGAGGACCCAACCTCCAACCGGAAACTGAAAATACAAAGATGCTAGTACATATAGAAGTGCGGCAAATCGATTGACCTCTTGTCCGAAAGCCCGATAGGTTACAAGTTCAGGCAACTCCACAAACGTTCCAGGCATGGAGTTCTGTCCCGCTGCGTGAATACAGTTGGCAAATTCCGACACTATATTATTTGAATGTGATTTTCATGGCATTTTGTGGTGCTCCTAGAGGGGGGTTTGAGCAGGACCTCCCTGGAACACGGGCCTCCACCACCCGGAACAAAACATGAACACGCCACAGCAAACTTGAGCTGATGCAAACCTTCACCTACCACCCTCTGTCTTCTTTTGACACGAGGAAACTGACAAAGCTGTAAGCGATACGAACGCTGCGTTAGTGAACAGGTTCCCTGTGTGCTAAACTCTGAAGCTTGCGGACACATGGCAGCGAAAAGCTTCCTGCGTCCCTGGGTGGGCTTGAACCACCAACCTTTCGGTTAACAGCCGAACGCGCTAACCGATTGCGCCACAGAGACCGCTGACGTACACTCCTCTGGGGTGCTGTGGCAAAATAAATTAACGCCGTGCGTGCCACACAGGTCAAGAGACTCGCTGGAAACTGAGAGCCCGTTGGGAATTGAGAGAAAGCCAATAGATACGCCCAACGTGGGGCTCGAACCCACGACCCTGAGATTAAGAGTCTCATGCTCTACCGACTGAGCTAGCCGGGCGGCTGCGGTGGACTGCTGCGGGCCCGTTCGCGCTTTTTATCAGAGCCCAAATTTTGCGCGTCAAACGGCGCCTCACTTTTTGCACGGGCTTGGGAAAACCTCTTGCGGGTAAAGTTAGGGTTAAGCGTAGCGGTAGGCTTAGAGCAGGGGCGTTCACACTCGGTCCTGGAGGGCCCTTGTCCTGCAGAGCTTAGCTCCAACCCCTATGAAAACACACCTGAACCAGCTAATCAAGGTCTCACCAGGCAGACCAGAGTCTTCCGGGCAGGTCTTCTGGAGCTGGTTGTAGCGAAACTCTACAGGACAGCGGCCCTCCAGGACAGAGTTTGGACACCCCTGGCTTAGAGTGTTCTCTGTTTGTTTTAGCCATACCTGTTGCTGGGGAAAACAGGTTGAACAAGCAGAGCAGGCCGATAACATGCACAATCAAAAGCCCGGAGTTAAAGTTCCGTTTCCATCTGTGGCAAGAGAGAGAGAGCGGTCACTGAAGGCAAACTTCTCCTAATTCCCAAAGGTAAATAGTGAGCCATCCAGCAAAAATCGGAAACTGAAAATACAAAGATGCTAGTACATATAGAAGTGAGGCAAATCGATTGACCTCTTGTCCGAAAGCCCGATAGGTTACAAGTTCAGGCAACTCCACAAACGTTCCAGGCATGGAGTTCTGTCCCGCTGCGTGAATACAGTTGGCAAATTCCGACACTATATTATTTGAATGTGATTTTCATGGCATTTTGTGGTGCTCCTAGAGGGGGGTTTGAGCAGGACCTCCCTGGAACACGGGCCTCCACCACCCGGAACAAAACATGAACACGCCACAGCAAACTTGAGCTGATGCAAACCTTCACCTACCACCCTCTGTCTTCTTTTGACACGAGGAAACTGACAAAGCTGTAAGCGATACGAACGCTGCGTTAGTGAACAGGTTCCCTGTGTGCTAAACTCTGAAGCTTGCGGACACATGGCAGCGAAAAGCTTCCTGCGTCCCTGGGTGGGCTTGAACCACCAACCTTTCGGTTAACAGCCGAACGCGCTAACCGATTGCGCCACAGAGACAGCTGACGTACACTCCTCTGGGGTGCGGTGGCAAAATAAATTAACGCCGTGCGTGCCACACAGGTCAAGAGACTCGCTGGAAACTGAGAGCCCGTTGGGAATTGAGAGAAAGCCAATAGATACGCCCAACGTGGGGCTCGAACCCACGACCCTGAGATTAAGAGTCTCATGCTCTACCGACTGAGCTAGCCGGGCGGCTGCGGTGGATTGCTGCGGGCCCGTTCGCGCTTTTTATCAGAGCCCAAATTTTGCGCGTCAAACGGCGCCTCACTTTTTGCACGGGCTTGGGAAAACCTCTTGCGGGTAAAGTTAGGGTTAAGCGTAGCGGTAGGCTTAGAGCAGGGGCGTTCACACTCGGTCCTGGAGGGCCCTGGTCCTGCAGAGCTTAGCTCCAACCCCTATGAAAACACACCTGAACCAGCTAATCAAGGTCTCACCAGGCAGACCAGAGTCTTCCGGGCGGGTCTTCTGGAGCTGGTTGTAGCGAAACTCTACAGGACAGCGGCCCTCCAGGACAGAGTTTGGACACCCCTGGCTTAGAGTGTTCTCTGTTTGTTTTAGCCATACCTGTTGCTGGGGAAAACAGGTTGAACAAGCAGAGCAGGCCGATAACATGCACAATCAAAAGCCCGGAGTTAAAGTTCCGTTTCCATCTGTGGCAAGAGAGAGAGAGCGGTCACTGAAGGCAAACTTCTCCTAATTCCCAAAGGTAAATAGTGAGCCATCCAGCAAAAATCGGAGGACCCAACCTCCAACCGGAAACTGAAAATACAAAGATGCTAGTACATATAGAAGTGCGGCAAATCGATTGACCTCTTGTCCGAAAGCCCGATAGGTTACAAGTTCAGGCAACTCCACAAACGTTCCAGGCATGGAGTTCTGTCCCGCTGCGTGAATACAGTTGGCAAATTCCGACACTATATTATTTGAATGTGATTTTCATGGCATTTTGTGGTGCTCCTAGAGGGGGGTTTGAGCAGGACCTCCCTGGAACACGGGCCTCCACCACCCGGAACAAAACATGAACACGCCACAGCAAACTTGAGCTGATGCAAACCTTCACCTACCACCCTCTGTCTTCTTTTGACACGAGGAAACTGACAAAGCTGTAAGCGATACGAACGCTGCGTTAGTGAACAGGTTCCCTGTGTGCTAAACTCTGAAGCTTGCGGACACATGGCAGCGAAAAGCTTCCTGCGTCCCTGGGTGGGCTTGAACCACCAACCTTTCGGTTAACAGCCGAACGCGCTAACCGATTGCGCCAAAGCTGGGGAACAATAGTCTGTTAAGGGAGGGGAAGAAATGGAAGGGAGGGGGAAGAAGGGGGAGAAGAGAAAAGAAGGGAAAAAAGAGAGAAAAAAGGGAAAAAAATGAGGAGAGAAGTGAAGAAAGGGACTTTAATCCCTTTGTGCTCCAAATCCATGCTTTTGGAAGTGTATGTTTACAATAAATTATTTTTAAAACTTTTTTTTAAATGTTTTCCTATTCATTTATATGGGAAAAAGGTTGATCACAAGGTTGCCGGTTCGAATCCCACTGTTGCCAGAAATTAACGTTGTTACTTAATGCTGTAATTCACTGTTTTTCATCAGTAAAAATCACATAAATGATGCCCACATTAATTAAATTATTTCTGAAATGACAAATGAACATTTTATTAATTCTATATTACTGATAGTTGATATCTTATTCACAGTTGCACTTTTAGTTTAAATATATTAGCTGCAATTATTTTATAAAAATTATATTAAAAATAGTCCATTTATTTCTGAAAGAATCCTCAAATTTCTAAACAATTTAAATTTTATAGTGCCTATAACCTTTGAATGATACTGTAGAAAATTAAAACATACAAAAAAGAGAGTTATTTTAATCATGACAAAACTTTTATTTTTTCAATCAGTCATGGCCAATTATTCATTAATTCCTTGACTCATTCACATTTTTATTATTTTAGTTATTATGTTGCATATGCAACAGAACAGAAAAAGAAAAATACACATAAATACTCCTTTCCATTGTCCATGGCTCTTGTGCATTCATTACAAATGCAAACGAACAGAAAGCACAGACCAATACACATAAATAAAACTTAAAAATGTCCATGGCTCTTGTTTAGTCTTTGTGAGTGCAAAATAACAGAAAGCACAGAACAATACTATTTACTATTACTATTCTTTGCAAGTGCAAAAGAACAGAAAACAAAACTATACACATAAATAAAACTTTCCAATGTCCATGGCTCTTGTGCATTCTTTAAACATAAATAAAACTTAAGTTCCCATTTCTCTTGTGCAAAAAAATAAATAAAAATAAAATAATAATAAAAAATAAAAAAAAACTATGCACATAAATAAAACTTCAGATCAAATATCAGGTTTTTTTTTTTTTTTTTATCTCGTTTTTTTTATATCCTCCAACCACTGCTCCTTTGGTACTGTCTCTACAGAGGGGCAGTATATAATGCCCTTGTATTGGCTATGCCCAGTCTCCGCTGTCCTGAACTGCCCGCATTTTTTACACGTGTTGTGCTGTACTTTGCGAGTCAGTTTTCGAACCGGTGCAGCAACAGGAGCAGAAGGGGCAGAGGAGAGGCTGACACTGAGAGCCTGTGGAGCAGCAAGTAGGACAGGCCCTGTTAGTCCCTGTGAGGCCGTTGGTGTCAACATCACCAGTTGAGCACCTGTGGGTGGAGCAGGGAGGAGTTGCCGCTGGGTTTGAGGTTTCTCAGCTGGCGGTGACAAAACCACTGGGGCTGAAGCAATGTTCCTCTTCCTTTTCAGCTGTGCCTGGCCCACGGTGCTACTGGGCAGGTGGTACTGGTGAGCTGGGCCTGGTTGGGGGGGTTTAGATGGGGGGCGCACATTGGCAGGGAGTAGAGGGTCAGCTGCCACAGACAAGCGGCTAGGCAGTTGCAGCCCTTGCATCAGTACTGCACTGTCCTGCCTTTTCACTGTCCTGTTGTGCCACTGAACCAGTGTGGTGTGGCTCACATCCACCAGCTGCAGGGTGGTCTGCTGCATAACAGCAGCATTGGCCAGAATGCGCCGCCTGATTTTCCTGTAGTCCTCCAAGATGAGGACCCATTTAGACACTGTGCCAATCCCCTTCTTCTTAGGACTCCTATGGATGGCACAGAGCTTGACAAAAATGGTCTCTATCAGGCGACAACAATCTGGCCACTGGGCAAGTGGGGCAGTGGTGGTAAGTGCGTGCCTCTTCACACTCTCCACCCCTGGAGTGAACTCCTGCCTCTTCTTGGGGGATCTGAACCTCCCTGTGTCCAGTCTGCTCTGGTGTCTGGCAGCAAACACCACCCTCTGCTTATCATAGTCCAGCAGGTTCTGCCAAAGAGCAACTATATTGCTCACCTAAGCAGAGAGAGCATTTAATACATGGCAAATGAGAAAACAAAACATGTGCAAGTGTTAACATATGACAAGTGAAGCAGGGAAAGTAGAGAAACTTGAATGTTCCTGACCTGCTGGTTGGTGAGGGCCAGAGAGGGCTGATTCCTTAGCTCCACCAGATACTCTGCCAGGCTGTCGACTCTGTCCATGCCTGGCACACCAGCACTATCCAAAGCCTGAAAAAAAAGAGAAATGAGCAAAATTATGAGGACAGTTAAGTGACACAAAAAACATATATACATATTTCTATATGTCTTTTTTTATTGACAAGCGTCAACTTCAGAATTACATACCACAGACTCGTCAGGAGATGCTGATGCACCTGGCGTGGAGGAGCTAGCAGCCAAGGTGAATGAGGACGCAGGCTGGATGGAGGAAGCAGCAGCCAATGTGGAGGAGGCAACAGGCTGGATGGAGGAGGCAGCAGGCTGGATGGAGGAGGCAACAGGCTGGGTGGAGGAGGCAGCAGGCTGGGCAGAGGGGGCACCAGGCTGGATGGAGGAGGCAGCAGGCTGGGCAGAGGGGGCACCAGGCTGGGCAGAGGGGGCAGCAGGCTGGGCAGAGGGGGCAATAGGCTGGATGGAGGAGGCAGCAGGCTGGATGGAGGAGGCAGCAGCCAGAGTGGAGGTGGCAGCAGGCTGAATGGAGGAGGCAGAGAAGCTTGGGTCATCGGTAAGACTTGACACAGTAATATCATGTGTTTGGTCTTCCCCGAAGCCCTCGTCTTCTTCATCCTCGCCCTCATCCACATCCTCCAGCATGTTCTCTGTCTCTTCTGAGTCGGGGTCCACTACCAGGGGCTGTCCAGTCTGACTCAGCAGGTAGTCAACACCAAGCAGCTCTCCTATGAAAAAATAAATAAAAGGACACATACACACACATACAGGACCAGTCAAAAATTTGGACACATTCTTACGCTCATCAATCCTGCATTTATTTTATAAAAACATAAAGAAAACAACAGAAATATTGAGAAATGTTATTATAGTTTAAAATAACTTTTCTATTTTAATATACCTTAAAATGGAATTAATTCTGTGATCAATGCTGAATTTTCAGCATCATTACTCCAGTCCTCAGTGTCACATGATCCTTCAGAAATCATTCTAATTTGCTGATTTATTACCAAAGTTGGAAACAGTTGTGCTGCTTAATTTCTGTTTTTATATAATATGTGATACTTTTTTCAGGATTTATTGATAAATAAAAAGTTAAATAAAGAACAGCATTAGCTATCAAATAGAAAATCGTCCGTAACAATATAGGCCTGCATTACTGTTCAAAGGTTAGTCAGTTTTTTCGTTCTTTTTTTTTTTTAAAGAAATTAATACTGTTATTCAGCAAGGATGTTAGATAAATGCTGTTGTTCTTAACTTTTTATTCATCAATGAATCCTGAAAAACGTATCATAGTTTAAAAACAAAAATCAAATATATATATATATATATATATATATATAGAGAGAGAGAGAGAGAGAGAGAGCGAGAGAGAGAGAGAGAGAGAGGGATGGATGGATGGATGGATGGATGGATAGATAGATAGATTAGGCAGCACAAATGATATTTCTGTTTGATATATATATATTTTATAATAATATATAATTATTATATTATTAGATATATATTGATATTTTTGATTAAATAAGCCTTAATGAGCATAAGACACTTCTTTCAAAAACATTAAAAACAGTAATGTGTTCAAACGTGTGACGAATACTGTACACACATGACTAATTCTAATTCAAGCATTCCATACAGATAGAATGCAACTTTAATCAGACTTCCATGGTTGGGTTTGGTGATGAGCATGATAAAAGGAAAGACTCAGAACCCACAAACCAAAAGTATTATGTAACCAGATAAGGAGATGACATACCAGTGTATCTGCCTGGTGGCCTGAAAGTTGGCACAAAAGGCCGACCAAACACCTTCAGGCTGTTGGTGTTGACGCAGTGGGCCATATCCCCGGAGTAGGTGAGAAGGGACGCTGGCTTGCTGGTCACTGATGCAGCTGCCCGATCCTGATTCCACCTATTCAAACCTTCCAGCAGGTACAGCTGAAAGTTCAGTGCATTTGCACTGGTTCCTAGAAGAAGAAATATATATATATATATACCAATAAAAATGACAAGCCTTTCAATCTGAATAACATAAATTGAAATTATTTAAAACATCATACATGTGAGACACCAACCTGGAATGAACCTGTTTAGGTGGCAGTGGAAAGACTCCAGGGATGTGGAGCCTCTGGCACAGCGGTACCTGGTCAGGGTGACCCCTGCCTTTGTGGTGGTGCCTACCTCAGTGTAGAGAGGCACACCCGGCACGTCCTGGATACACCTGACGTGGCGTTTCTGCACACGCCAGATGTGCTCCATGCGCACCTCATCCAGCAGAGGCACACCCATAAGGTCCCTCCCATTTGCCCCTCTCAGCTCCTGCAGCAGCCTTTCAATGAGGCGTATGGTGGCCTCCTCACCTTGTGTCCTCCTGCGGCAGTAAAGGCTCAGCTCCTTTTTACTGATGCTCCTGTCCACCAGGATGTCAGTAAGAGCTGGCACACCCTCCTGCATCAGCTGTTTCCTCTTTGCCTGCCGCAACAGGCAGAGGTCTCCAGCATCCCACTCAAAGATGCAGGCAGACAAGCATCCCATTAAAGTGGGGTAGAGGGGATGGGCATCGGTGGTGCAGCCCACGGCCATCCTCCTCATAAAGTGCCAGATGTCCAGTCTTATGTGAAGGTCTGGCCACTCCCCGAACCTGGTCTGCAGCTTGCTTGTTGCTCCCTCACTCACGCAGCAGCCACAGTCAACATAAAGCAGCACTGGGGGTGGAATGGCAGCCTTGCGGTACCGCTCCATTACACCGGCCACCATCCTGTCCAGTCCCGGCCCCTCTTGCACTGACAGCACACTGGTCACTATCTGGCCAACCTCATTTCCAATGGAGGTTACCCAGAGTGCTGTCCCCCGTCCATGGCCAGCCAGCTTCTTTGTGATCTGGAATTTACAAATGTAATATTTGTAAACATTTGTCATGTAACGTTTGCAATGACAATAATATGAATGTCTATCTGATGGTATTTATGAACATTACAGAGCGTAACAGAGTCAAAAAATTTTTTACCTTTTTTGTGGAATCCATCTTTAAGATATTGCCAAAGATGGATGTGATGCTGGCCTTTATATGTCCAATTCTGGAGAGGATATCCCTACCGTATACTGACAGCAGCCAACGACTGGTGGGGATGTCGATTGGCTCTGGAGGCTCCTGGCAGACCACCGTATTGAGGCTGGGTCGATTGACAAAGTCAGCACACTCCCCAAGATAGTGTGCCAACCGATTCAGCCATTCCTCCCCATGGTTCTCTTTCAACTGCCGCACCAATCGAGCTGGACTGTTGCCCAGTGTCCGGTCCCGAAGCAGCCTAATAACACGAATGTCACAGGCATACCTGAAAAGCACATTGTTGCTGTGATTATTTACATGTTCATTAGGGGGGACATTTCAGTGGTTTAAGTCTTCACAATAACCATCTTTAGACTACTTTACTCACTTGCGGGTCAGGATCAGCCGGAACATTTTCTGGTGCGGCAGGTCAAGCTGGTCCCGGACAGTCTGGCTTGTTGACAGATAGTTCAGAGAACACACAGTGCACCTGAGTGTCTCTGTTACCATCAGGTAGTACCTGTCGATGTCCAGGACCTTCCTGGCCCTCTTGTGGACACCATAACCCGTCAGGTTCTTGCCACAAGGACAGAAAACCTTCACCTTCCACAGGTGGTAGGGCATCCACACCATCAGCCGATGGGTGAAGAACCGGTCAGGTGTTGGTGTCTGGTGGTAAATGAGGGCCGGGACGGGAGGCTCATACCACAGCTTCAAATCTGGTCGCAGCTTGCCAGAGTGAAATAAGGTGTTGGCAATCCACCCCTGGTCCTGCACAGGGATGGTCTTGCCTAATTCACCTGGCAGCCAGAATGAAGCTGAGGCCTCAGCAGGGGCTTGCTGGACTCTTCCAGGCTCCTCCTGTTTGGATGACAATTAGATTTTTGCATAAATATAGGCTGCACTAATATACACCACAGTCTGTCCAATAAATTGGTGCTAATATACTCACAGAGAATGGAGCAGGAATGTGGGTCTGCAATGAGGATGGGGCTGGGCTCGGGGTCCTCCCAGCAGCCACAGTTGGTGTCCTCACAGAGGATGGAGAAGGGCTGGGGGTCCTCACAGAGGCCATACATGGAGTCCTCCCAGAGGATGGGGATGGGCTGGGGGTCCTCACAGAGGATGGAGAAGGGCTGGGGGTCCTCACAGAGGCCACAGTTGGTGTCCTCACAGAGGATGGAGAGGGGCTGGGGGTCCTCACAGAGGATGGAGAAGGGCTGGGGGTCCTCACAGAGGCCACAATTGGTGTCCTCACAGAGGATGGAGAGGGGCTGGGGGTCCTCACAGAGAGGTGTGAGGATGGAGAAGGCGAGGGGCTGGGAGGAGAAGGGCTGGGGGTCCTCACAGAGGATGGAGAAGGGCTGGGGGTCCTCCTATCTACTAAATTCGGCTTTAGTGAAGCCAACTGTGACCCACCAAACCGTGATTTAGTGAACTAAAAAGAGAAACAAAGCATGATGCAAGGAGATGCAAGTTGCATACATTATATTTTCCTTTTTTGTCTTTTACTTGGAGTCTATAATGTTCTTTGTGTGTGTGTGTGTGTATGTAAAAATGTGAATGGCTTGTCTGATCAGTCTGCAGGAGTATGCTAGAATCATTCTGACCTTGGTGGGCTGTATATTCATGTCAAACAAATTCAAAATGATTCGAAGTACACATTAATTACAAAGACAATATTCACCATTGATAAAGAAGGAGGGGGCCTCAGGAATGACCGTGGGGCAGGAGCCGAGTCTGAAGCCTCAGACTGTGGAGGTGCAGCAGTGGCCTGTGTTGAAGTAACAGTGGCAGGCTGTGAAAACAACAGCAGAAGAGCATAAGATGTAGTGAAACAGCACAACAGCATTGTGATATGTGATGCAATATTATGTCATTTTTAAATAGATCACCTTGGTGGTGTGGAATCCACAACTGCAAGCTGTGGAGCCACCAAAGAGGGTGGTCTGCCCATGAGCCTGCAGGGGGCATTTCTCAATCTGAAAAATAAGAATTTTACTGTTTACTGAAATGGTCTGCACCATTGTGACCTGCATACTACATATTATATAATAAGATTCTGGTAACTTTACCTTCTGGTAGAGGTCGTACCACTTCCGCTGCCGTGGTGCTGGTCTATTGCCTCCTCCAGAAGGCCAAACCCCAGAGCTGGCAAAAGCCCTCAACCTGGCCATCCACTCGCCATCACCCATGGCCTTGTGGCTCTTTGGCTTGGTGCTCATCTGAACATAATATGGAAATAATGTTCATTTTTGCCAGTACTGGCCAACTACACAGATGTTTTTAATGATACAATTATATATATTCAAAGTAACTAAATAATAGCACCCATTACAACAATTAAATATTATTTTACTACAAATAAAGCAAAACAAGGTTACACTTTATTGTTGAACTTCAATTATACATGTAGGCATTTGAATATTAAATTACTACATGCACTTACTGTAGGGGTAAGATTAGTGTTTGCTTTGGTTTATGGTTAGTTGCATCCAATTATGCATAATTTACTGTTATTTACATTTACATTTATGCATTCAGCAGAGACTTTTATCCAAAGCGACTTACATTGAATTCAAGTTACAGTTTTTACATTTTATCAGCTCTTGTCTCATTTTATCTATTTCTATAGTAACTATATATAGCGTGTAATAATGACAATGTAAAATAAAGTGTTATCCTCCCCCAAAAAATTAAATGCATTTTTAAATTAGGTAAAAACTGTGGTTAAACATGGTAATCAATCTGGAAAAAAAGAACACAATAACTACACTTCTGTATAGTAAAACCATGGTTATTTTTTGAAAGGGATGTCTATATCAACAACTATTACATTGTTTTTACATTGCTTTTTCATTGAAATTATTATTTGTAGGACTTGTATCTGTGTTTATACAAATAGTAATCGATCTGCAAACACAAAACATTATATTTTCATAAGAAATTAGTATGTCTACAACTTTACATTGTCTTTCATCCAAAGTAAGTGAACTTCAAAAAGACTAAATGGTGTTTAATATGAAAAATCACAGGCAAATGGTGTTTGATATGTTAGATTGTAAGTCATGAAAACAAAACATGGTTACTACACTTTCACTAAAACATGGTTACTACACTTTCACTATAGTAAAACCATGGTAAATGATTATATCTACATGCATCACGTTGTTTTTTTTTCATTCATATTTTTATTTATAGCAAAACTGTGTTTATACAGTTGAAAACTGATATGACAAAAAAAAAAAAAAAACGTTGTTACACTTTCACTATAGTAAAACCATAGTAAACGACTATATCTACAAGTATAAAGTTGTTGTTGTTGTTTTTTTTCATTCAGACTTTTATTTGTAGATAGACTGTGTTTACACAGTTGTAATCGATCTGCCGAAAACACAACACGGTTAACGTTACTACACTTCACTATAGTAAAACCATGGTGAATTTCATAAGGAATGACTAAGTTACAGCTACAGATGTAACACTTTTTTCACCATTCAAAACGACTAATAGGAGTTTAATAAGTAACTTACGACTAAAGGCAAATGGTGTTTATTATGGGCAAGTCGTTATAAATCGTTATCAAGTCGCGGTTTATAAATGCAAAAAACTGATGAATGACGGACGAAAACGTAACGAATTACCAGTTCAGAACACAGAAAACAGAGAGGAAAAAAACATTTATTACTTACTTTGCTGAGTTATCCGTTATTCTGCTGCGCTGTTTTTTTTTCTGACTCTGAATGGAGCACGCTGAGTGGCTGCGTCCATTCTCGTTCTGCAACGCGATTGGCTCGCGTCCATTCTCACAAAGGAGACTGATTGGCTCTCGTCCATTCTCACAATGGAGCGAACACTCGATGATTGGTTCTCGTCCATTCTCACAATGGAGAGAACGCTCGATGATTGGCTCTCGTCCATTCTCACAATGGAGAGAACGCTCGATGATTGGCTCTCGTCCATTCTCACAATGGAGAGAACGCTCTATGATTGGACGAGGAGACGGCCGGAGACAGACGATCCTGCTCCAAGTGGCGCCACAGAGACAGCTGACTTACACTCCTCTGGGGTGCGGTGGCAAAATAAATTAACGCCGTGCGTGCCACACAGGTCAAGAGACTCGCTGGAAACTGAGAGCCCGTTGGAAATTGAGAGAAAGCCAATAGATACGCCCAACGTGGGGCTCGAACCCACGACCCTGAGATTAAGAGTCTCATGCTCTACCGACTGAGCTAGCCGGGCGGCTGCGGTGGACTGCTGCGGGCCCGTTCGCGCTTTTTATCAGAGCCCAAATTTTGCGCGTCAAACGGCGCCTCACTTTTTGCACGGGCTTGGGAAAACCTCTTGCGGGTAAAGTTAGGGTTAAGCGTAGCGGTAGGCTTAGAGCAGGGGCGTTCACACTCGGTCCTGGAGGGCCCTTGTCCTGCAGAGCTTAGCTCCAACCCCTATGAAAACACACCTGAACCAGCTAATCAAGGTCTCACCAGGCAGACCAGAGTCTTCCGGGCGGGTCTTCTGGAGCTGGTTGTAGCGAAACTCTACAGGACAGCGGCCCTCCAGGACAGAGTTTGGACACCCCTGGCTTAGAGTGTTCTCTGTTTGTTTTAGCCATACCTGTTGCTGGGGAAAACAGGTTGAACAAGCAGAGCAGGCCGATAACATGCACAATCAAAAGCCCGGAGTTAAAGTTCCGTTTCCATCTGTGGCAAGAGAGAGAGAGCGGTCACTGAAGGCAAACTTCTCCTAATTCCCAAAGGTAAATAGTGAGCCATCCAGCAAAAATCGGAAACTGAAAATACAAAGATGCTAGTACATATAGAAGTGAGGCAAATCGATTGACCTCTTGTCCGAAAGCCCGATAGGTTACAAGTTCAGGCAACTCCACAAACGTTCCAGGCATGGAGTTCTGTCCCGCTGCGTGAATACAGTTGGCAAATTCCGACACTATATTATTTGAATGTGATTTTCATGGCATTTTGTGGTGCTCCTAGAGGGGGGTTTGAGCAGGACCTCCCTGGAACACGGGCCTCCACCACCCGGAACAAAACATGAACACGCCACAGCAAACTTGAGCTAATGCAAACCTTCACCTACCACCCTCTGTCTTCTTTTGACACGAGGAAACTGACAAAGCTGTAAGCGATACGAACGCTGCGTTAGTGAACAGGTTCCCTGTGTGCTAAACTCTGAAGCTTGCGGACACATGGCAGCGAAAAGCTTCCTGCGTCCCTGGGTGGGCTTGAACCACCAACCTTTCGGTTAACAGCCGAACGCGCTAACCGATTGCGCCACAGAGACAGCTGACGTACACTCCTCTGGGGTGCGGTGGCAAAATAAATTAACGCCGTGCGTGCCACACAGGTCAAGAGACTCGCTGGAAACTGAGAGCCCGTTGGGAATTGAGAGAAAGCCAATAGATACGCCCAACGTGGGGCTCGAACCCACGACCCTGAGATTAAGAGTCTCATGCTCTACCGACTGAGCTAGCCGGGCGGCTGCGGTGGACTGCTGCGGGCCCGTTCGCGCTTTTTATCAGAGCCCAAATTTTGCGCGTCAAACGGCGCCTCACTTTTTGCACGGGCTTGGGAAAACCTCTTGCGGGTAAAGTTAGGGTTAAGCGTAGCGGTAGGCTTGGAGCAGGGGCGTTCACACTCGGTCCTGGAGGGCCCTTGTCCTGCAGAGCTTAGCTCCAACCCCTATGAAAACACACCTGAACCAGCTAATCAAGGTCTCACCAGGCAGACCAGAGTCTTCCGGGCGGGTCTTCTGGAGCTGGTTGTAGCGAAACTCTACAGGACAGCGGCCCTCCAGGACAGAGTTTGGACACCCCTGGCTTAGAGTGTTCTCTGTTTGTTTTAGCCATACCTGTTGCTGGGGAAAACAGGTTGAACAAGCAGAGCAGGCCGATAACATGCACAATCAAAAGCCCGGAGTTAAAGTTCCGTTTCCATCTGTGGCAAGAGAGAGAGAGCGGTCACTGAAGGCAAACTTCTCCTAATTCCCAAAGGTAAATAGTGAGCCATCCAGCAAAAATCGGAAACTGAAAATACAAAGATGCTAGTACATATAGAAGTGCGGCAAATCGATTGACCTCTTGTCCGAAAGCCCGATAGGTTACAAGTTCAGGCAACTCCACAAACGTTCCAGGCATGGAGTTCTGTCCCGCTGCGTGAATACAGTTGGCAAATTCCGACACTATATTATTTGAATGTGATTTTCATGGCATTTTGTGGTGCTCCTAGAGGGGGGTTTGAGCAGGACCTCCCTGGAACACGGGCCTCCACCACCCGGAACAAAACATGAACACGCCACAGCAAACTTGAGCTGATGCAAACCTTCACCTACCACCCTCTGTCTTCTTTTGACACGAGGAAACTGACAAAGCTGTAAGCGATACGAACGCTGCGTTAGTGAACAGGTTCCCTGTGTGCTAAACTCTGAAGCTTGCGGACACATGGCAGCGAAAAGCTTCCTGCGTCCCTGGGTGGGCTTGAACCACCAACCTTTCGGTTAACAGCCGAACGCGCTAACCGATTGCGCCACAGAGACCGCTGACGTACACTCCTCTGGGGTGCGGTGGCAAAATAAATTAACGCCGTGCGTGCCACACAGGTCAAGAGACTCGCTGGAAACTGAGAGCCCGTTGGAAATTGAGAGAAAGCCAATAGATACGCCCAACGTGGGGCTCGAACCCACGACCCTGAGATTAAGAGTCTCATGCTCTACCGACTGAGCTAGCCGGGCGGCTGCGGTGGATTGCTGCGGGCCCGTTCGCGCTTTTTATCAGAGCCCAAATTTTGCGCGTCAAACGGCGCCTCACTTTTTGCACGGGCTTGGGAAAACCTCTTGCGGGTAAAGTTAGGGTTAAGCGTAGCGGTAGGCTTAGAGCAGGGGCGTTCACACTCGGTCCTGGAGGGCCCTTGTCCTGCAGAGCTTAGCTCCAACCCCTATGAAAACACACCTGAACCAGCTAATCAAGGTCTCACCAGGCAGACCAGAGTCTTCCGGGCGGGTCTTCTGGAGCTGGTTGTAGCGAAACTCTACAGGACAGCGGCCCTCCAGGACAGAGTTTGGACACCCCTGGCTTAGAGTGTTCTCTGTTTGTTTTAGCCATACCTGTTGCTGGGGAAAACAGGTTGAACAAGCAGAGCAGGCCGATAACATGCACAATCAAAAGCCCGGAGTTAAAGTTCCGTTTCCATCTGTGGCAAGAGAGAGAGAGCGGTCACTGAAGGCAAACTTCTCCTAATTCCCAAAGGTAAATAGTGAGCCATCCAGCAAAAATCGGAGGAGCCAACCTCCAACCGGAAACGGAAAATACAAAGATGCTAGTACATATAGAAGTGCGGCAAATCGATTGACCTCTTGTCCGAAAGCCCGATAGGTTACAAGTTCAGGCAACTCCACAAACGTTCCAGGCATGGAGTTCTGTCCCGCTGCGTGAATACAGTTGGCAAATTCCGACACTATATTATTTGAAAGCCAATAGATACGCCCAACGTGGGGCTCGAACCCACGACCCTGAGATTAAGAGTCTCATGCTCTACCGACTGAGCTAGCCGGGCGGCTGCGGTGGACTGCTGCGGGCCCGTTCGCGCTTTTTATCAGAGCCCAAATTTTGCGCGTCAAACGGCGCCTCACTTTTTGCACGGGCTTGGGAAAACCTCTTGCGGGTAAAGTTAGGGTTAAGCGTAGCGGTAGGCTTAGAGCAGGGGCGTTCACACTCGGTCCTGGAGGGCCCTTGTCCTGCAGAGCTTAGCTCCAACCCCTATGAAAACACACCTGAACCAGCTAATCAAGGTCTCACCAGGCAGACCAGAGTCTTCCGGGCGGGTCTTCTGGAGCTGGTTGTAGCGAAACTCTACAGGACAGCGGCCCTCCAGGACAGAGTTTGGACACCCCTGGCTTAGAGTGTTCTCTGTTTGTTTTAGCCATACCTGTTGCTGGGGAAAACAGGTTGAACAAGCAGAGCAGGCCGATAACATGCACAATCAAAAGCCCGGAGTTAAAGTTCCGTTTCCATCTGTGGCAAGAGAGAGAGAGCGGTCACTGAAGGCAAACTTCTCCTAATTCCCAAAGGTAAATAGTGAGCCATCCAGCAAAAATCGGAGGACCCAACCTCCAACCGGAAACTGAAAATACAAAGATGCTAGTACATATAGAAGTGCGGCAAATCGATTGACCTCTTGTCCGAAAGCCCGATAGGTTACAAGTTCAGGCAACTCCACAAACGTTCCAGGCATGGAGTTCTGTCCCGCTGCGTGAATACAGTTGGCAAATTCCGACACTATATTATTTGAATGTGATTTTCATGGCATTTTGTGGTGCTCCTAGAGGGGGGTTTGAGCAGGACCTCCCTGGAACACGGGCCTCCACCACCCGGAACAAAACATGAACACGCCACAGCAAACTTGAGCTGATGCAAACCTTCACCTACCACCCTCTGTCTTCTTTTGACACGAGGAAACTGACAAAGCTGTAAGCGATACGAACGCTGCGTTAGTGAACAGGTTCCCTGTGTGCTAAACTCTGAAGCTTGCGGACACATGGCAGCGAAAAGCTTCCTGCGTCCCTGGGTGGGCTTGAACCACCAACATTTCGGTTAACAGCCGAACGCGCTAACCGATTGCGCCACAGAGACCGCTGACGTACACTCCTCTGGGGTGCGGTGGCAAAATAAATTAACGCCGTGCGTGCCACACAGGTCAAGAGACTCGCTGGAGACTGAGAGCCCGTTGGGAATTGAGAGAAAGCCAATAGATACGCCCAACGTGGGGCTCGAACCCACGACCCTGAGATTAAGAGTCTCATGCTCTACCGACTGAGCTAGCCGGGCGGCTGCGGTGGACTGCTGCGGGCCCGTTCGCGCTTTTTATCAGAGCCCAAATTTTGCGCGTCAAACGGCGCCTCACTTTTTGCACGGGCTTGGGAAAACCTCTTGCGGGTAAAGTTAGGGTTAAGCGTAGCGGTAGGCTTGGAGCAGGGGCGTTCACACTCGGTCCTGGAGGGCCCTTGTCCTGCAGAGCTTAGCTCCAACCCCTATGAAAACACACCTGAACCAGCTAATCAAGGTCTCACCAGGCAGACCAGAGTCTTCCGGGCGGGTCTTCTGGAGCTGGTTGTAGCGAAACTCTACAGGACAGCGGCCCTCCAGGACAGAGTTTGGACACCCCTGGCTTAGAGTGTTCTCTGTTTGTTTTAGCCATACCTGTTGCTGGGGAAAACAGGTTGAACAAGCAGAGCAGGCCGATAACATGCACAATCAAAAGCCCGGAGTTAAAGTTCCGTTTCCATCTGTGGCAAGAGAGAGAGAGAGCGGTCACTGAAGGCAAACTTCTCCTAATTCCCAAAGGTAAATAGTGAGCCATCCAGCAAAAATCGGAGGACCCAACCTCCAACCGGAAACTGAAAATACAAAGATGCTAGTACATATAGAAGTGCGGCAAATCGATTGACCTCTTGTCCGAAAGCCCGATAGGTTACAAGTTCAGGCAACTCCACAAACGTTCCAGGCATGGAGTTCTGTCCCGCTGCGTGAATACAGTTGGCAAATTCCGACACTATATTATTTGAATGTGATTTTCATGGCATTTTGTGGTGCTCCTAGAGGGGGGTTTGAGCAGGACCTCCCTGGAACACGGGCCTCCACCACCCGGAACAAAACATGAACACGCCACAGCAAACTTGAGCTGATGCAAACCTTCACCTACCACCCTCTGTCTTCTTTTGACACGAGGAAACTGACAAAGCTGTAAGCGATACGAACGCTGCGTTAGTGAACAGGTTCCCTGTGTGCTAAACTCTGAAGCTTGCAGACACATGGCAGCGAAAAGCTTCCTGCGTCCCTGGGTGGGCTTGAACCACCAACCTTTCGGTTAACAGCCGAACGCGCTAACCGATTGCGCCACAGAGACAGCTGACTTACACTCCTCTGGGGTGCGGTGGCAAAATAAATTAACGCCGTGCGTGCCACACAGGTCAAGAGACTCGCTGGAAACTGAGAGCCCGTTGGAAATTGAGAGAAAGCCAATAGATACGCCCAACGTGGGGCTCGAACCCACGACCCTGAGATTAAGAGTCTCATGCTCTACCGACTGAGCTAGCCGGGCGGCTGCGGTGGACTGCTGCGGGCCCGTTCGTGCTTTTTATCAGAGCCCAAATTTTGCGCGTCAAACGGCGCCTCACTTTTTGCACGGGCTTGGGAAAACCTCTTGCGGGTAAAGTTAGGGTTAAGCGTAGCGGTAGGCTTAGAGCAGGGGCGTTCACACTCGGTCCTGGAGGGCCCTTGTCCTGCAGAGCTTAGCTCCAACCCCTATGAAAACACACCTGAACCAGCTAATCAAGGTCTCACCAGGCAGACCAGAGTCTTCCGGGCGGGTCTTCTGGAGCTGGTTGTAGCGAAACTCTACAGGACAGCGGCCCTCCAGGACAGAGTTTGGACACCCCTGGCTTAGAGTGTTCTCTGTTTGTTTTAGCCATACCTGTTGCTGGGGAAAACAGGTTGAACAAGCAGAGCAGGCCGATAACATGCACAATCAAAAGCCCGGAGTTAAAGTTCCGTTTCCATCTGTGGCAAGAGAGAGAGAGCGGTCACTGAAGGCAAACTTCTCCTAATTCCCAAAGGTAAATAGTGAGCCATCCAGCAAAAATCGGAGGAGCCAACCTCCAACCGGAAACTGAAAATACAAAGATGCTAGTACATATAGAAGTGCGGCAAATCGATTGACCTCTTGTCCGAAAGCCCGATAGGTTACAAGTTCAGGCAACTCCACAAACGTTCCAGGCATGGAGTTCTGTCCCGCTGCGTGAATACAGTTGGCAAATTCCGACACTATATTATTTGAAAGCCAATAGATACGCCCAACGTGGGGCTCGAACCCACGACCCTGAGATTAAGAGTCTCATGCTCTACCGACTGAGCTAGCCGGGCGGCTGCGGTGGACTGCTGCGGGCCCGTTCGCGCTTTTTATCAGAGCCCAAATTTTGCGCGTCAAACGGCGCCTCACTTTTTGCCCGGGCTTGGGAAAACCTCTTGCGGGTAAAGTTAGGGTTAAGCGTAGCGGTAGGCTTAGAGCAGGGGCGTTCACACTCGGTCCTGGAGGGCCCTTGTCCTGCAGAGCTTAGCTCCAACCCCTATGAAAACACACCTGAACCAGCTAATCAAGGTCTCACCAGGCAGACCAGAGTCTTCCGGGCGGGTCTTCTGGAGCTGGTTGTAGCGAAACTCTACAGGACAGCGGCCCTCCAGGACAGAGTTTGGACACCCCTGGCTTAGAGTGTTCTCTGTTTGTTTTAGCCATACCTGTTGCTGGGGAAAACAGGTTGAACAAGCAGAGCAGGCCGATAACATGCACAATCAAAAGCCCGGAGTTAAAGTTCCGTTTCCATCTGTGGCAAGAGAGAGAGAGCGGTCACTGAAGGCAAACTTCTCCTAATTCCCAAAGGTAAATAGTGAGCCATCCAGCAAAAATCGGAGGACCCAACCTCCAACCGGAAACTGAAAATACAAAGATGCTAGTACATATAGAAGTGCGGCAAATCGATTGACCTCTTGTCCGAAAGCCCGATAGGTTACAAGTTCAGGCAACTCCACAAACGTTCCAGGCATGGAGTTCTGTCCCGCTGCGTGAATACAGTTGGCAAATTCCGACACTATATTATTTGAATGTGATTTTCATGGCATTTTGTGGTGCTCCTAGAGGGGGGTTTGAGCAGGACCTCCCTGGAACACGGGCCTCCACCACCCGGAACAAAACATGAACACGCCACAGCAAACTTGAGCTGATGCAAACCTTCACCTACCACCCTCTGTCTTCTTTTGACACGAGGAAACTGACAAAGCTGTAAGCGATACGAACGCTGCGTTAGTGAACAGGTTCCCTGTGTGCTAAACTCTGAAGCTTGCGGACACATGGCAGCGAAAAGCTTCCTGCGTCCCTGGGTGGGCTTGAACCACCAACCTTTCGGTTAACAGCCGAACGCGCTAACCGATTGCGCCACAGAGACAGCTGACTTACACTCCTCTGGGGTGCGGTGGCAAAATAAATTAACGCCGTGCGTGCCACACAGGTCAAGAGACTCGCTGGAAACTGAGAGCCCGTTGGAAATTGAGAGAAAGCCAATAGATACGCCCAACGAGGGGCTCGAACCCACGACCCTGAGATTAAGAGTCTCATGCTCTACCGACTGAGCTAGCCGGGCGGCTGCGGTGGATTGCTGCGGGCCCGTTCGCGCTTTTTATCAGAGCCCAAATTTTGCGCGTCAAACGGCGCCTCACTTTTTGCACGGGCTTGGGAAAACCTCTTGCGGGTAAAGTTAGGGTTAAGCGTAGCGGTAGGCTTGGAGCAGGGGCGTTCACACTCGGTCCTGGAGGGCCCTTGTCCTGCAGAGCTTAGCTCCAACCCCTATGAAAACACACCTGAACCAGCTAATCAAGGTCTCACCAGGCAGACCAGAGTCTTCCGGGCGGGTCTTCTGGAGCTGGTTGTAGCGAAACTCTACAGGACAGCGGCCCTCCAGGACAGAGTTTGGACACCCCTGGCTTAGAGTGTTCTCTGTTTGTTTTAGCCATACCTGTTGCTGGGGAAAACAGGTTGAACAAGCAGAGCAGGCCGATAACATGCACAATCAAAAGCCCGGAGTTAAAGTTCCGTTTCCATCTGTGGCAAGAGAGAGAGAGCGGTCACTGAAGGCAAACTTCTCCTAATTCCCAAAGGTAAATAGTGAGCCATCCAGCAAAAATCGGAGGACCCAACCTCCAACCGGAAACTGAAAATACAAAGATGCTAGTACATATAGAAGTGCGGCAAATCGATTGACCTCTTGTCCGAAAGCCCGATAGGTTACAAGTTCAGGCAACTCCACAAACGTTCCAGGCATGGAGTTCTGTCCCGCTGCGTGAATACAGTTGGCAAATTCCGACACTATATTATTTGAATGTGATTTTCATGGCATTTTGTGGTGCTCCTAGAGGGGGGTTTGAGCAGGACCTCCCTGGAACACGGGCCTCCACCACCCGGAACAAAACATGAACACGCCACAGCAAACTTGAGCTGATGCAAACCTTCACCTACCACCCTCTGTCTTCTTTTGACACGAGGAAACTGACAAAGCTGTAAGCGATACGAACGCTGCTTTAGTGAACAGGTTCCCTGTGTGCTAAACTCTGAAGCTTGCGGACACATGGCGGAATGGCAGCGAAAAGCTTCCTGCGTCCCTGGGTGGGCTTGAACCACCAACCTTTCGGTTAACAGCCGAACGCGCTAACCGATTGCGCCACAGACGTACACTCCTCTGGGGTGCGGTGGCAAAATAAATTAACGCCGTGCGTGCCACACAGATCAAAAGACTCGCTGGAAACTGAGAGCCCGTTGGGAATTGAGAGAAAGCCAATAGATACGCCCAACGTGGGGCTCGAACCCACGACCCTGAGATTAAGAGTCTCATGCTCTACCGACTGAGCTAGCCGGGCGGCTGCGGTGGACTGCTGCGGGCCCGTTCGTGCTTTTTATCAGAGCCCAAATTTTGCGCGTCAAACGGCACCTCACTTTTTGCACTGGCTTGGGAAAACCTCTTGCGGGTAAAGGTAGGGTTAAGCGTAGCGGTAGGCTTAGAGCAGGGGCGTTCACACTCGGTCCTGGAGGGCCCTTGTCCTGCAGAGCTTAGCTCCAACCCCTATGAAAACACACCTGAACCAGCTAATCAAGGTCTCACCAGGCAGACTAGAGTCTTCCAGGCGGGTCTTCTGGAGCTGGTTGTAGCGAAAGTCTACAGGACAGTGGCCCTCCAGGACAGAGTTTGGACACCCCTGGCTTAGAGTGTTCTCTGTTTGTTTTAGCCATGCCTGTTGCTGGGGAACACAGGTTGAACAAGCAGAGCAGGCCGATAACATGCACAATCAAAAGCCCGGAGTTAAAGTTCCATTTCCATCTGTGGCAAGAGAGAGAGAGCGGTCACTGAAGGCAAACTTCTCCTAATTCCCAAAGGCAAATAGTGAGCCATCCAGCAAAAATCGGAGGACCCAACCTCCAACCGCAAACTGAAAATACAAAGATGCTAGTACATATAGAAGTGCGGCAAATCGATTGACCTCTTGTCCGAAAGCCCGATAGGTTACAAGATCAGGCAACTCCACAAACGTTCCAGGCATGGAGTTCTGTCCCGCTGCGTGAATACAGTTTGCAAATTCCGACACTATATTATTTGAATGTGATTTTCATGGCACTTTGAGGTGCTCCTAGAGGGGGGTTTGAGCAGGACCTCCCTGGAACACGGGCCTCCACCACCCGGAGCAAAACATGAACACGCCACAGTGAAGTGAAGTGAGTGAAGTGACATTCAGCCAAGTATGGTGACCCATACTCGGAATTCGTGCTCTGCATTTAACCCATCCAACGTGCACACACACAGCAGTGAACACACACACACTGTGAACACACACCCGGAGCAGTGGGCAGTCATCTTATGCTGCAGCGCCCGGGGAGCAGTTGGGGGTTCGGTGCCTTGCTCAAGGGCACCTCAGTCGTGGTATTGAGGGTGGAGAGAGCACTGGACATTCACACCCCCCACCTAGATTGATCTGATTTTGACAATCAAAATGAACGTTTCTCAAACCTCCCTTATTGACTATTGGTTGACAACCAAAATATGAAGGAAATGTTGTACCAATTTTATAGCAGTGTTTCCCCAAACACTGATTTATTTGCGGCGGCCCACCACAATATCCATATTGACAATATCCAAATGTCCAGCGCCCCCTGCCATCAGATCCCGAGTCTCTCTCACACACACACACACACACACGAGTGTGACTTTAGCACTATATTTAGCAACTTTCAGAACCTTTTAACAACTTTTTTTCCACAAAAGGTACATATTGACAAACCCAGCAACTTTTTTTGGGTAAACCTTAGCCATCGTTCAGTTGGATGATTTCGCCAGTACTGCCCCGCGAGCATGAGGTCTGACTTTCCCGGCGCAGTATTGCCTCTCTCGGCCAGTGTTGCCAACTTAGCAATTTTGTTGCTAGATTTAGCAACTTTTCAGACTACCCTAGCAACTTTTTTTTCAAAAAGCAACTAGCAACAAATTTAGCAATTTTATAAAATTTTTGGCTACTTTTAGCAACTTTTGAAAAGGGACTCAAATCTAAAGAGCAGTAGCCTAGTGACTGCAGACTTAACTCAAGATGAGCGATTCATTCATAAATTCTTAAGATCGCTGTAGAAACACAAACCGCAAGACTAAAGACAATGAGTGCAGGGGCGCGGCTATATACGGTCTAAATAGCCAGGCACAGAAGCTGCAGCAGCAGCAAAAATTGTTGGCTGGGTGCAGCAGCAGTAGCACGCATTTCAAAAATTTTGGTAAAATAATTAAAACAACAACCACAGTTAAAACTCAGTGAATGTAGCTGTTCATGAATTTTTGATCTGGAAGAGACTTAACTACATCTATCAACATGTCTCAATCACTACACAGATGCTTTCGGGTCAAAACCATTCGAAGAACTGTGGCAAGAACTGGCTGCCCTCTCCTTGCCACACTCAAATGCAGAGGTTGAACGGCTGTTCAGCCAAATGAGTGTGGTCAAGTCAAAGTTAAGAAATAGACTGTCACTGCACACTCTTAACTCCATACTCCTTGTGCGGTATGGACTGAAGCTGGCTGGTGATACTTGTTACCAGCATAAACTACCCAACGACGTTCTACAACAGTTTGGCACCACCGCAGAATACAGTTTTAAAGCCATTCCATCCTCTTCTGCTGATACCAGCTCATTGACAGAGCAGCTGGACAGTGAAGATGAAGATGATTTGCTTGCTAACCTATGAATCATCAAAGAATGGAGTTTCTGGAACTAGTGGAATCAATGGCAGTGTACACTGCATTGTGAATGAAAAAAGTGCCAGAGGAAACACTGAACAGCTAACCAGACAAGAAGAACCACCATCCTAAGAGATGCCTAGCAACAGACACATCATATCACATACAAGTTCAAATGCTAGCTACAATTGTTTTGATATAATTGTTCATTTACTGATACCTTGTTATTTACATGTATAATTGTTGTTCATTTAGGTAGCATATTAACTACCAATACAGTGCTTTAATTGTTGTTAATTGTTCATTTTACAAGTTAAAAAGAAAATAGACTACATAAACTGTGATTGTTCAAACGAGTGTAACTGTTCAATATCAGTGTTATATTTAAAAAAAATATATCTGATCAAAAAGGTCTTGTGTTTGTATTACTTTTACAAATAGCCTACTACACGTATATAATTTTTTCAAACAAATCTAAATTAACATTTTAAATAATGTTTTTGCTGAGGTGGCCAGTCAATTTGAGAAAACTCATTGTGTTTTCTGTATATTACCAAAGTATAGTCTTTGATATTACATAAAGATGCAGTTTTGCGGGGCGATTACGTAATGACGTCATGGCGCCGTGACGTCACAGTGTCATTTAGCAACTTTTAGCAACAAATCGTTCCGCCTTTAGCAACTTCCTCTGAAAATTAGTTGGCAACAGTGCTCTCTGCATCTGTTCAGTGGAGAAGCAGCACATTCAGTTGGCCGTTAGTACCTTAGTTACTGTTGCTATCCTAGACAAACAATGCCGCTCTCACACTACACTCATGTTCTCACGCAGTGAAAAACACATCACAGAGCGAAGAGAAAACAGACAACACACTGACAGAGAAGACAGAGCAGATTACTTCTGAGATTAAACAAGCTCTCAGCTTCTAATCAGAGTCATTTTAAAAATAAATTCAACCGATAAATACCGTTTTGTGGCTCTTTAATGTATCGTGACAGATCGCTGTATTGCCTCAGTTCAAACACATGAACCGATTGTCTTTTCATATTTATGTAAAGCACGAAATGAACATGAATAAACATCAGAAAGTACTTTATTTGAACTGCGGAACACAGCATTTTTCAAGTGTAAGTCCACCCAAGTTAATCTACACTCCTGTCTGATTTGTGGTTAAGGCTAGAATGGATACAGCTGTTGCACATTTACATTTTTTCCAAGCCAAACGTGACAAGTTTTCTGGTATGCAAAACAAGTACTTTAAAGGAATACCTTAGCTTATGGCCGTTACCGTGGCCGGCAACAACAGCACAGCTTAACCCTCCGCACATTTATATTTAGTTATATTGAAAAAGTTTAAATTCAGTCTATCTTTTTTACCCCGTTTTAACATGTATTTCTATAGACCCTTTTTCTGTTAGTAAACACTGATGTTTTTCTGTGGGCGGAGCTTAGGTGGAGGCAGAAAGATTTCACTTACGCTAGCTATGAAGTCTGTTTAGCTTGTTTTTTTTAATAATAACTGGAGAAATTTTACCTGCATATGTGAGGTATAGATGCACTGTCCAGGACCGAGATTGTTATTTGAAAAGGTTAACTTTAACGGACGAAACCAGATTGGCTGAGCCCCACACGCTTTTACTCAAAGGATGAACGATCTGACAGGATTCCCTCCGGTTGAGTGACTCTCATCTAACGTGTATAGTTAAGACAAACTCAGTGTCTATCTAGTCATTTCAATTTCAGCAGGCAACTATTTTTACAGCTACATTCTATATGCTGTGATTAATTGTGGCTTGGAATAATAATTACATATAAGTTAGCATAAATCGTCATTTTGTTGTTTTACACGCATGCACACAGACATCATTTCATACACGACATTAGTGGTGAGATACATAAGAAATCTTTAGACGTGCCCATTACAACAAAAGACGATACTTTATTTAACCTTTTCTGATAAGAGTGCGCTGCAAATGCGAACATTTTTGACGATCGTTTCTGTCCAGTCCATTCGTTTTATCTCGTTTCACCACAGCTGTCGGAAATGGAAATGGCATCAGGTATGCCTTAAGTTCAAATTGAAGCCTCTACAACATTGATTCGGGCACCCAACATCACAACAAGATGATATTTTAAGCTCCTTATGTTGCCGTAATTGTGACGTCGGCCCTAAAAGGGTCTATGGAAACCGGCAGTAGCTGTCTGGCACGATGGCGGATAGCAGCGGCGGTAGGACTGCTCTCCCCACTGCTCTTCTCCCTCTACACCAACGACTGCACATCTAAAGACCCCTCTGTCAAGCTCCTGAAGTTTGCAGACGACACCACACTGATCAGCCTCATCCAGGACGGTGATGAGTCTGCTTACAGACAGGAGGTTAAGGAGCTGGCTGTCTGGTGCAATCTTAACAACCTGGAGCTTGACACGTTCAAAACTGTGGAGATGATCGTGGACTTCAGGAGAAACCCCCCTGCTCTCCCCCCACTCACCATCATGAACAGCACTGTGACTGCAGTGGAGTCATTCAGATTCCTGGGCACCACCATCTCTCAGGACCTGAAGTGAGATATTCACATTGACTCCATTGTCAGGAAGGCCCAGCAGAGGTTGTACTTTCTTCGCAGTTGAAGAAGTTCAACCTGCCACAGGACTTACTGAAACAGTTCTACTCTGCCATCATTGAATCCATCCTCTGCACCTCAATAACTGTCTGGTTCAGCTCAGCTACCAAATCTGACCTCAGAAGATTACGGAGGGCAGTCCTGACTGCTGAGCGAATCATTGGTACAACCCTCCCCACTCTCCAAGAACTGTACTTATCCAGAGTGAGCAAAAGGGCTGGTAAAATCACTCTGGACCCCTCACATCCAGCACACTCCCTCTTTGAACTGTTACCGTCTGGTCGACGCTACAGAGCTCTGAGCACCAGAACGACCAGACACAGGAACAGTTTCTTCCCTCAGGCAATCCATCTCATGAACACTTGAACTCTTAACAATAAACATGAAACACACAACACTATCATACTTTTTATGTTTATTTTACACAAATACTTATTACATTTCAAATTTGCACCTAGCATACCTGTACATATTGAATTGTCTATTTTGTATATTGTGTTTGTGCTATTTGGCACATTGTCCATTTTTGTATATTTGTACATTATTTGTTTTTTATTAAAAAAATTTATTATCTGTGTCCTGTCCTGTTGCTGTCATTCTGTCGCACTGTGGAGCTACTGTCACTAAAACAAATTCCTCGTATGTGCAAACAAACCTGGAAATAAAGCTGATTCTGATTTTCTTTTTTTTCTACCGCACTATAACTTTTTGCTGTTGCGGCTCATTTGTTCTGATTTCTGCACGAGTCTCTTTCACTCACTCACTCACTCAGGCTGCACGAGCCTCATCTGGCACGACACCAGTCGATCTGTGCATCTCTGTTTAAAACGTTAATTTAGCTTAGCTAAAGTCTTGATTGTGTCCTCCTACTCTCAAACTCACGGCTTCTCTGACTTCCTCATCGACCTGAAACATGTCATCCTCACACAGATCTCTCCTGTCACCTGATCCTTACTAGAAACTGAGAAATTACTCATAGTAACGTTCATAGTCCAAAATGCATATTAATAAAAGAGAAAACGTACATAACATGTAACTAGATAGATATATAAATAAATAAATACAAATAATGCAAAGACAGGTATGAACTGCGACAAACGGGGACAGCTAATGTAGAATCGCTATTTGTATATATGTGTGTTTTCTAGCAGATTTACATGCAAACAACCTTATTAAATGTGTTGCACCAGAAACGACCTCTGCTCCTTTCTATATGTGTAGCACAGGCACAGTTCTACGTGTGTACTAAGAATTGAACATTATTATTTTTTTTTTTTTTTAAATAAAATGAATGCAATATAAAAATACATCCCAACAAGCTTTTTTATTTATTTATTTTTCACTTTGTAGATCTCAGTGAGTTTCTCATTTGAAAAGTAGATCCCCACACAAAAAAGTGTGGGCACTCCTGACCTAGACTATGTGTCACAGTATCAATCTGGAGTTGTGGGTGTAAATCCAGCTCTCCTAGATGAAGACGACTCGTCTGATGAGTCCTCTGAAGAGGGGTAGCTGCGCTATATGTGCTATGGAAGGCTGAAAACCGGCTTAGACTCGTTCGGCGCCGTGTCTGGGTCCATCAGATCCTTCAGAGGTGGTGTCGTCTGCAAACTTCAGGAGCTTGACAGAGGGGTCTTTAGATGTGCAGTCGTTGGTGTAGAGGGAGAAGAGTAGACATTCCACGACCCAACAAACACCGAGTAAGCATGTATGGGTCACCATACTTGGTAGTATGTCACATCACTTTCACTTTTCACTTTCTAATGTGCTTGCAGTGTTTTATATCCATTGATTTTATTTTAAGCAAGTCGTGATGATTTGAGAAGGCTAAATTGATCAAACGTGATCAACTCAGCTGTCAGCCGCTATCCGCTTTGTCCTCACAAAAACAAACAAAAAACCTTGAATTTAACAAACAAAAAAAATGTTCCAGAAGCCAGAGAGAGAGAAATGAATGACATGAAACTGACTCCAGTCGGACTCGGGCCGAGGATACTGGTAAGCTGTCGGCCAGTTGGGCCGGGCTAGGGCCTAGATTTGAGGCCCATGCAAGGCTCTACCCAGTTTCTGCGTTTGGAAACGAATGTTGTGAATCAGAGGTTGTGTTCTAACTAAACGACAAAATTCTTGAGTTGTACTGTGTTGTCTAATATGGATTCCCTCAATCTCACGCATGCCGGAATACGAAGCTGTATTATTATTATTTAAAATATGGTTTAATTATTATTTAAACACGTTTTAATTAACACAAAGGAATGAATCATAGAAAGTGATCAATTTCTTAATTCATGTCCATAATTTTCGGCACGTCATGGGCTCTGTATACTGGAATAAATGTGTTAAAAAAGGCCAGATTTAATTTTTCACAGATTATTTTGTTCAAGTTTATTTATTTATTTGGTGTGAGTCAGAATAATTTGCGACTCCACTAGTCTCATGAGCCAACGGCCAAGGACACGATTTTTCATTAAAAAACTTTCTTTAGACTGTAGATTGAAATTAAAGCTCCTTAATAATAATATTACAATATAAGGAAATTGTGTAAATTGAATGGTTTTCATAATTACTGTTTAATAACCATAATGCAAAGAACCTTTATTTAATTTTTGATGTGTAGGCTGTAGTTATAATTTCAAAACGTCCCACGTTTTGAAATTAACCCTCACTGTAAATTTGAGGATGTTATAATGTTATATTATTGTCACGAATCCGATTCGTGGTCTTTTGTCCAACTGCCACAAGAGGTCGCCTCTCCATCATATTGGCTCTCACACCACACAGACTGTCATATATTACCCTGGACTGCATTTCCCAGCATTCATTGCACACAAGTACACACAGCTGTCTCAATCACACGCTCACACCTGAGAACCATCTCACAATCACGCACCCTTTACAAACCATGGACTTCTTTTCACACATGGCTGTGTATTGTTCTGTGTATAGCACTCCCCAAGTGTTAGCTGCCTTACTGAGCAGTCTGTGTTTTCTAAGTCCAAGTTTAGTTTGTTTTGTTTATAGTCTCGTTTCCCGCCATTGTATCGTGGATTTCAGTGTTGGGGAAAGTTACTTTTAAAAGTAATGCATTACAATATTGCGTTACTCCCTAAAAAAGTAGCTAATTACGTTACTTAACTTACGTAACTTTTGCGTTACTTTTTAAATATGAGCAGGTCTTGATTGCTTTTAATACAAGAAATTACATTAATACAAATGTAAAAGCCCTGTATCTTGTGAAGGAAAAGTAAATTCACGTCTGTAAATTAAGACTCAGGATAAGAAGGTTTAACACTCTTCAGCAATAAAATAACAATGAAGCACAATTGTTAGTTTATCTAAAGTCATTTTTGCTTATTAGTATGGCTGAACTGGATCATCAAAGGTCAGCAGCAAAGACATTGGTTAATAAAATGGGATTAGATACATTTGTGTTGTTTAACATATCTAATTATTGCAGTTTGCGTCATATTCTGAGTTTGCATTTCACTGTTTTAATTCATTTTGATGAATACTAAATCTGTTTTTTGCGAGTGGGATGAATTAATGCACATTCACATTTAGATGTATAGTAACAGCATGCTCACACAGCGCACTGTCAATCAATAAATGGGGAAAAAGTAACTGGCGTTACTTTTTTGAAAAAGTAACTCAGATATTTTCTTGTAAATTAAAAAGTAATGCGTTACTTTACTAGTTACTTGAAAAAAGTAATAGTATTACGTAACTCGCGTTACTTGTAATGCGTTACCCCCAACACTGGTGCATTTACCCTTGTCTCACCGTTTCGGACTCTGTGTTTACCTCGTTTGGATTATTGCTCAGGTTATCGGACTACCCCTCTTCTCAAGTCCTCTGGATATTGTTCACCGATCGAGGACCCACGCATGCCTTTGGATTACTCTTGTGTCTTGCCCGAGCCATACCCGTTTGCTGGTGTTTTGACCCTGTCTGTTATATGACTGTTTATTAATAAAAGCTTGCAAATGGATCCGCACATCTCTTGTCTCGTTCACCCCGTTACAATTATACAAAACGTTACTATTGTTTTATTTTGTTATTTGAACATTGTTACAAAATAAAATTATTTTGTTTTATTTTTCGTATTTCGTAATTACAGTCAGCTTGCAATCTGTCCCTTTGCGCCACCTGGCGGTTAACGACTTTAACACAAGACTGACTAAATCTACAAATTAGACATACCTAACACCCTGAACCTGAACCCCCCCCCGGGTCCGCACTGCCACAACTCGTTCTTGTTCCGAGTGAGTCTGCGTGGGAGGCGGGCGCTCTGACAAGGAGGCTAAAGGCCACGGCCTCTTGTATCAGTCGCCAGAGCGCCTCGTTTTGAGATCAGGGGAGTGAGGTTTACACGCAACCGCTCTTACTGGCCTACGTCGTTTACACGGACACGCTAACAAGGAGGCTAAATGGCTGCAGCCACTAACGTCTGTCATTAGTGCATCTCTTGAGATCAGGAGAGTGAGGCTTACCTGCACAGCACCGTCTCGCTGGCCAATCTGTCAAATCTGCTGTACTTTCGGACCCCAAGACTCAACTACTCTCTGCAATTCTCCAGCTGTGATCCTTGGAGAGTCTCAAACTCTCCTCCTCACCGTGCATTAGGACGATATAGACACACGTCCTTTTCCAGGCAGATTTGTAACATCTTTAGTTGACTGGAAGCTCTTAATTATTGCCCTGATGGGGGAAATGGGGATTTTATTAATGCTTCAGCTTTTCTTACAGCAACCTTCTAAATTTGTGAAGTTCAACAATCTTTTGCTGCAGATCAGAAATATATTCTTTGATTTTACTGCTTGTGATCAATCAGTGTTGGGTAAGTTACCAAAAAACTGTAATCCACTACAAATTACTAATTACTTCTTTAAAATTGTAATTTGATTACACTACTTGATTACTGCATTTAAAAAGTAATCCGATTACTAATTACTTTACTTTACTTTTCAAGTCATCAAACCTAAAAATTACACTACAAAGAAAAACGCATAGTTCTTTCATTAATTTCATATTGACTGAAAAAATACACAAGTATGCCTATTATTTGTATTCACTCCCAATATCAACAAAACTTTTTCTTTTTTTGGTTTTGTAAAATAAAGAAAACAAATAGGGTGCGCTTTCTGCATTCTCAGTCTCGTGAATATCTTCCTGATCACTAGAATTGAGAAATACAGTAGCCTATATCTAAAGAAAGCTTCTATAAGAAAGTGTCTATTATTATGTCATGCGAAAATAAATATTCTCTGATAAAATAATCCGTATGAAACCAATGCAAGGTCCAGTCTTTCCTATCTGAGCTCAGCTATAATGTGATCATGGCCTATAAGATAATCATGCATCTAAATGTTGTAGGACTCATTTTAGCTGCCATTCTCCGGTGATTTATTAAAGGGCATACTGACTGATTTTTACTTCATATTTTTTTACCACTGCATTTGTAACTTAAGTAATTTTATTGACATAAGTAACTGTAATCAAATTACATAAATTTAAAATGTAACTCATTGCTTTACTGTGTTACCAGGAAAAGTAATTAGATTACAGTAACACGTTATACCCAACTCTGCTTGTAACAACAAATCATGATTCACCAAAATCTTTCGTACAACTTGTTCTAAATATACAAAAAATATTATTAGATTTATATTTCATCTTAAATTTATGTTTGATCATACAGTAAGAACAGCTGTAATCTGCCTCTGTATGAAAGCTGTTCATTGTGACTGAGGTTTTAGTGAAGGGCAGAGAGGATTGTTTTAAGGCCAGGAAATTAGTTTTAGTTTTCATAACTAACTAATTGTTTTATGTGTTATTGAAGAGCAGAGGGGACTTTTATTTTGCTCTGGCGGCGTGACGTCATAGGGCTGCGCGCGCTCCTGCGTCTGTTGTGATTCGGCTCAAGAAAGGTCTGTGTTTTTTTAAGTATTTAAACTGTTTAAACTGATAGAAACCGTTCAGTCAATTGTATAGTTTTTAAGCTATGCAAGATTAATGATTTGCTATTGAATGTGACATTGTAATGCTTTATGTAACATTAATAAGCGTTGTTTTGTGAGAGTAACTGCATCTGCTCATCTGTGTCCTGAATCAGTTTATCATCAACACTAATTAACTCACTTCTCAGCAGCGACGGATAAATTAGCTTTTTGAGACTCTAATGAATCGGTTTCTTCTCAAATGATTCAGTGACTCGATTGAATCGTTTACTTCTCAGGTGATTCAGTGACTCGATTGAATCGGTTTCTTCTCAGATGATTCAGTGATTCGAATCTCCTCTCGCGGATCACCTGCTGGTCAAAGCTGTGTAAATGCAGCGAGAGCAACAATCACAACTCTTACAACCCAGCTGAACATGTCCTGATGCTGGTGTGATTTACTGTATAATCTACACATTCTGATTTACTGTATATAGGGGAGAGCGGGGCACAAAGTAACACTTTCTCAAATTGTGTAAATCCACTTCGTGTTCAGAGTATAATTTCACACTTGTCTAGTACAAATGTGTCGCTTTGTTTCATAAATACAGTGTATATGTTTATCTTTATTTACCCTCACATATTTGTAACAGCTGAGGGGCACTTTGTAACATGACCATATGACAGCCTAAAATGTGATCTGATCTTATGAAAAAAATATACAAGATAAACTAAAATATTTTGTCATTAAAATACAATAATTATTTATTTTAAATAAAATAATGGCGTTTTTTAATAATTAAAAGAAATCAGATTTTTCAGTTTGACAATGAACACATTGCAACCGTGCCATCACAACTAAATATGAACTGTCTGTATAGTTTGTTCTCTTTTATGAGTTTGCAGCGCTAGTTTTGAGTGTTTTTGTCTAATCAGGTGACTCCCTTACTAGTGTGCTGGCTACTGAACTAGGGAGCTGATGGAGAGATTCATTGTTCTCTTCAGATAAACTCCTGCTGAAGCGACTGAGATCCTCGTGACACACTGTTATAGAGATGGAGATTATTAAAGAGGAGAGTCAAGACTTCAGGATTGAAGCAGTGTTTAGTCTGAAACAAGAAGAGACTGAGGAACAAACAGGTTGGTTTCTTTCTCAAAGCTTCACTCACTCATCTGATCCAGGTATTAAAATGAAGAATGTGGTATGGGTGTCTTAATTAAAGAGGTTTTATTTGACACGGAGCCTCACGTGGACACACATGTAGAGATCACATGACCAGACTAATACTAAGATCTCACTTCAGTGTTGGACATTTGTTATTTTGACGTCACCCAGTAAATCAGGGGAAATAACACAAGTGATAGAAGTAGCCGAAACAAGTAATTTGTGTAACATTACACCCAATATCTACTTACTAACTAAAGACAACACAAACCATTCATTTCTGTTACTTACTTATGAAACAGTATCTAACAAAACATTTACTTTGCCTGAGGCAAACCTTGTCATCAGTTGTTTTTTCTTTGAATCCTCACTGTATTAAACTGGTGTCTTTCAAACACAGCTTTGTTTCCATGCGGACTGATGCTGGCTTGGAGTTTTAAAATAAATATTAAATATCAATTTGGGTTTAAGCATTACACAAGTTTTCCCAGCAGCTCAAGCATACCTGTAGGCATGCTTGAGCATACCATTTGCTTGGACAAGTGAATTTATTGAAGGGTACTAGGCAACTAAATTCATTCACACTATATGCACAATATATGCACATTCATTATTAATTTGAAGTCAAAAATCTAGGTGTGATTCTGGAGACAGACCTTAGTTTCAGTAGTCATATCAAAGCAGTAACTAGATGCTGCTGCCAGGATTCTGACTAGAACCAGAAACTCTGAGCGTATCACACCAGTCCTCAGGTCCTTACACTGGCTTCCAGTTACATTTAGGATTGATTTTAAAGTACTTTTACTCGTTTATAAATCACTCAATGGCCCAGGACCTAAATATATTGCTGATATGCTCACTGAATATACAGATAAACATTAGATCAAGAACATAAGAGCAAAAAGACATATGAACATCTGGTGGATACAATAAAAAATTAAAAGTAATAAGTAAAAACAACATAAAATACATGAAAAGAAAATAATTTTAATAACTAAATAAATTGTATACAATCATACACAGTTATACAAATATTTTTCAACCATAAAAGTTCTAACTTGTTTATACATTTGTTTAGAATATTGGATGTTTTTAAGGCTTTTTTATTAGAGGAGATTCTTTGAAGTGATGAGTAAAGCAAAAGTAAATCAGAAGAGAACATTTTACAATTATGTTTGTGGAGACTAAATCTCGGGAGCGAAACACATGTTGCGGGAGCAGGCAGAAATGGTCAGAAATTCAGCGGGAGCGGGATCAAGAAAACAGACGAATCCCGGACATTTTGGGTGATTAATAAATCCCGGCAGGATGCATTTGTGTAGGTCCAAAAAGAGGACACGTCTGGGGAAAAGAGGACATATGGTCACCCTATAAGTTATACCCAACTATGTACGTCTCCATGAAAATCAGTGCACAACAATCCCTTTGGGTCCACTGTGTATTGAGCCACAGCCGTACTTTGTCCATTTTGTTGGTTAATACTCAGACATTGGATCAAATGGTTTTCAGTTTTCACATCTTTTAGGCTATGTTTACACTAGTGCGTTTTCGCATGACGGTAAATGATTTGTATGTGATTTTCATGAGATTCTACCTATTTTCTTAACAATACAGAGTGTTTATGGGATGTAACGATCAGCTTGATATAAAAGGCTACAAATAACATTTCAACAACATTATATGTCCAAAATACATAGATCGCAGTTGGAAGTTATTACAAGCACTAGATGGTGGTTTTCACTCATGTGGCGTAGACCGAGATCTTTTCTGAAGCGCAGCGGAAATGCCAGTATGGACGAGGATAGTTTGCATTGTAAAATGCCATTTTGAAATGAAAAGCACTAGTGTAAATGTAGGCTACATCTATGAGGGTCAGATGCTTACGCACTACAGCCTCACGTGTGAGCCGTCTCTGGGCATCGGTGTAAACTAGCGCAGACCAATCGACATGTATGACAGCAAAGTACCACAAGCAGATGCTCCGCAAGCTTTCGAATCACTCTCGCGGTACATTGATGTCAAATGACGATCATCCTGCTTACTTCTGTGTCAGGTCAAACACTCCTAATGCTTTTTTCTTGCTTAACCCCTCAGGTATCAACCTTTAGTACCAAATGACAAGACATTTTTCAATACTCGATGGTATCGAGGCAATGCGGTCGGTGCCTAAAAAGTATTGTATTCGATACCCAGCCCTAGTTACAAGCGGTTTGCTAACTAACTTAGGTATGTCCTAAAGAAAGTGCCTAGTTAAAAATATTGAGAATATTATAAGTAGTTTAGTACTTATAAGCTCTAGTATGCATGTTGGTGGTTGGATAGCTGCTGATATAGACAGCTAATTCCTCTCACGCAAGCTTTCATGTTCGTTTTCACATCTTTTGCTTTGTGGCTTCAAACTGTGGTTAACTTGTATTTGTCTTTTTTTGCTTTAGACCTGCTGGTGCTGAAAGAGGAGAATCAAGATCCGAATGAACTGGAACAGACAGATCAGTACGAGAAACACCATGATTTAATAACTGGTGAAAAAGCCACACAGTCTAAAATGGCATCTATACGAAAAAGAGCTCAGAAAACCAAATCTAACAGCTCTTTCACCTGCCATGATTGTGGAAAGAGTTTCGATGAAAAAGGAAAACTTCAAGTGCACATGAGAGTTCACACTGGAGAGAGGCCATATCCCTGCCAACAGTGTGAAAAGAGCTTTGCTCAACAAGGATCCCTTAAAAGGCACATGAGAACTCACACAGGAGAGAAGCCTTACACCTGCCAACAGTGTGGAAACGGTTTCACTCAAAAAGGATCTCTTAAGTATCACATGAGAACACACTCAGGAGAGAAGCCTTTCACTTGCCATCAGTGTGGAAAGAGTTTCTCTCAAAAAGTACACATTCAAAGACACATGAGAACTCACTCAGGAGAGAAGCCTTACACTTGCCGTCAATGTGGAAAGAGTGTTACACAGAAAAGCAGCCTTCAATCTCACATGAGCATTCACACTGGAGAGAAGCCTTATACATGCGAGCAGTGTGGAAAGAGTTTCCCTGCAAAACAAAACCTTAAAGTCCACATGAGAGTTCACACTGGAGAGAAGCCTTACACTTGCAAGTATTGTGGAAAGAGTTTCGCAAATGCATACTCCCGTAATTACCACATGAGGATTCACACTGGACAGAATGTGTTCACATGTGATCGTTGTGGAAAGAGTCTCGCGACAGAATTCAACCTTAAGTGTCACAAGATTATTCACACTGGAAAGAAACCCTTCAAATGTGATCAGTGTGGAAGGCATTTCATACACAAGGTGAGACTTAATTACCACAAGAAGACACATTTAGCAGAGAAATGCTGTAAATGTGCTTAGTGTGGAAAGAGTTTAAATGATAAAGGTAGCCTCAATACTCGCATTAAAAAACTACACACTGGAGAGAAGTTTCTCACAAATAGAAAATGTTAAAATTCACATGAAATGTGTGGAATCATGTGAAGAAAGCCACATGAGATTTCACCCAGGGGAAAACCATTTTACATGCCACTCATTTCAAAGGAAACCTGAAGACTCAACATAGGAGTTCACGCTGGAGAGAAGCCTTTCACTTGTTTCTGTGTGTTCCTGAAACATTCAAGAACATTCTGGAAAAAAATGTGTGAATGTGACAAGAAGCAAAAAAAAGAAATAAAGAAGTAAGTTTAAAAATCACCAGCATATTCACTCTGGAGGAAGGCCCATTAACTGTGATCAATGTAATGCATTTCTTTTGACATTAAACCTGACCTCATTAAACACACCTGAGAAGTTGCCCTGCAATTTAAAATGGCACCAAAAAATAGGTATCTGTTTGAAATTAAGATCCTCCTTAGGATCCTTCCTACCCGGTTGAAGGAGGAGGGATCCTCCGACGTCCGCAAAACCCGGAAGTCGGTGTTTGTGAATTTGGACAGCCTACCCTTCTTTCAGTTCCCTCCCTTACCCGTTGCTCATATCCTGTCGCCTAGCAACCGTGACAGCGCCAAGCAAGAAGCGGGAAAATGGACAAACAAAGAGTTATTCTCCTCATTTTAATTCTTTTGGAAGAAATAAAGCAATTAAATAAATTAAATACTTTCTTTGCTCGTTGTCGGAGAGTTTTTTATATCAGACTACAAGACAGTCACATCCAGGTAAGCCATTATAGCCTATTTTTATTTGTTTTAAGTATTCTACTAATTTCTCCTACAAATTCATTGAGCCGAAGCATAAACTTTAGCTTGTTTTGTCAGAGAAACTCCTCTCCCACTCCGCTACCGCTCGCTTCGTCCGCCATTACGCTCTGCCGAAAAGAATTATGGGATAGGTAGGACGGGAAAGGATCCACCACACCCATCCTTCCAATTCGGGGAAAAGGAGGACGTATTTGTGGGCCGCATTTGAAGGATCCTACGAATTTGGACAGCCTTCGTCGCGGCGCTGTGACGTAACATCCTTCAAATGAGTACTCCGAAGGATGCAGACCCTGAATTTGGACACAGCCTAAGACTGCGCTCACACCACAGCTGAATGTGTGCCATAATTGATTATGGCACCTAGCCACGTCTTGTATTTGTATTGTTAACTTTTTTATACTTGTCTTTAGGCTTTTTTACTTATATATACTGTATATATATAGATCTCCTGTGTCCACACCTGACTGTTTTGTGTTCTTTAATTTACACAAATAGCTAGCGAAACAAATGTTAAAAGTCAAGGGAAATTTGCTGACTGGGTAGTAACAAAGTGAGTTGGTGTGCGAGGTGCGATATAGATTCCCGTTTAGAGTCCCTCAAGTCATCCCTGATGTGCCTTTGCAAATGCTAAAAAGAAAGAAAGAAAAATACCATTCAGCCCTTAAATCATTTGCACTTACTCTGCCATTCTACTCAAGGCCTACAATTATGTCAGAAAGGGGGGTGGTGATGGCGCAGTTTTTTTCCCATACTTCTTTGCAAAATTGCTCAAGCTCAGTAAGATTGGATAGAGAAAGTCTGTGAGCAGCAATTTTCAAGTCTTGCCACAGATTCTCAATTGGATTCAGGTCTGGACTTTGACTGGGCCATTCTAACACATGACTATGCTTTGATCTAAACCATTCCATTGTAGCTCTGGCTGTATGTTTAGGGTCGTTGTCCTGCTGGAAGGTGAACCTCTGTCCCAGTTTCAAGTCTTTTGCAGACTCTTAACAGGTTTTCTTCTAAGATTGCCCTGTATTTGGCTCCATCCATCTTCCCATCAACTCTGATCAGCTTAGCTTCCCTGTCCCTTTTGAAGAAAAGCATCCCCACAACATGATGCTGTCACCACCATGTTTGACGGTGGGGATGGTGTGTTCAGGGTGATGTGCAGTGTTAGTTTTCCGCCACAAATAGCATTTTGCATTTAGGCCAAAGTGTTCAATTTTGGTTTCATCTGACCAGAGCACCTTCTTCCACATGTTTGCTGTGTCCCCCACATGGCTTGTGGCAAACTGCAAACGGGACTTATTATGGCTTTCTTTCAACAATGGCTTTCTTCATGCCACTCTTCCATAAAGGCCAGATTTGTGGAGTGCACGACTAATAGTTGTCCTGTGGACAAATTCCCCCACCTGAGCTGTGGATCTCTGCAGCTCCTCCAGAGTTACCATGGGCCTCTTGGCTGCTTCTCGGATTAATGCTGCTCTTGCCCGGCCTGTCAGTGTAGGTGGACGGCCATGTCTTGGAAAGTTTGCAGTTGTGCCATATTCTTTCCATTTTCGGATGATGGATAGAACAGTGCTCCATGAGATGTTCAAAGCTCGGGATATTTTTTTTATAACCTAACCCTGCTTTAAAGTACTCCACAATTTTATCCCTGAGCTGTCTGGTGTGTTCCTTGGACTTCATGATGCTGGTTGTTCCCTAATGTTCCCTAACAAACCTCTAAGAGCTTCACAGAACAGCTACATTTATACTGAGATTAAATTACACACAGGTGGACTCTTTACTAATTAGGTGACTTCTGAAAACAATTGGTTCCACTGGATTTTAGTTAGGGGTGTCAGATTAAAGGGGGCTGAATACAAATGCACACCACACTTTTCAGATATTTATTTGTAAAAAAAATTTGAAAAACCATTTATAATTTTCGTTCCACTTCACAGTTATGTGCCACTTTGTGTTGGTCTGTGACATAAAATCTCAATAAAATACATTTACGTTTGTGGTTGTAATGTCACAAAATGTGAAAAATTTCAAGGGGTGTGAATACTTTTGCAAGACATTGTATGCGGGACCACTAACATCACAGTTATGGTACTTGCTGACCTACAAATTTAGCCAAGACCAACTTGAGCTGTTTTTTGCTGCCATTCGCTCAGCTAATGGATATAACAACAATCCAACAGCAAGGCAGTTCAAGTCAGCAAGACATGGCTTCAAAATCAGTGGAAACTGCTTTCCACTGAACAGCACAGTGGTACTGGAGGCTACACCTTCTGATAATAGGCTAACTTCCGTCAACATAGCCAACATGACCACCTGCTTGCACAGGGAGTGTGCCTTGCAACCATGGAGACATTTGTGAGAGACGATTCAGAAGATATTTACTTGGGTGCTGAAGCATTTCCTGCCATAGCCGATACGCGATTTCCTGATCAATCCCCAGCTGGGAGCAGTAAGAAACGGTCAGATTAGATAGAAATTGATTTCAATGATCTTTTAGCACAGGGACCCAAGCATCTCCAGGATAAGAAGGAACGAAGGAAATTGACCTACAAGAGAACTGGAGGACCAAAAGATCTCCTTCAAAATGAGAGCAATCCTGAGGTTAATGAGGAAACAAGAATTGATGAATAAAAGAAAAATGAAGTTAATGAGGGAAATACTTAAGTTGTATGATTTTTCAGCTGAATTACAAATGGTAACAATTGATTTGGAAACGATAGAACTTCAAACTCCCATCATAGACATATAAATGTCAGATGCTATATTAAAAAGTATGTGCTGTATATTTAAGAGCACGGGTATTGATTGCTTTGTGGTTACAATTGTTATGTGGTTATTTTGCTTATTTTGAAAAAGAGCGGTCGAAACTAGGAGATGCAGCTTGCAACCTGCTTGCAGAATGGAACTTCTAGTCGAAACTGAGACTTAAGGTGTTGTTTGCACCTGCTAGAGGTGTGATATGGTGGTTCAGACAAGTGTATACAAAGATCCGCGCATGTTTTGTAAGGTGGTGCGATTTTCCTTATAGTTTAAAATGGCAATATACTCGCTTGCTATCAAGAGGTGTTATATTTTTTCTGTTAAACTTCCGACCCTGTCTTGTGCGGCGTCTGTAGCAAAGGTTACATTTCCTGCCTGCACGAGCAGGGGAGACAAAAACAGACAGGGGCGGAAGAGGGGAAAATGATGGGAGGTTTTGTTATGTGATTAATGCAAATGATATGCAAGGCTTTACTCGCTGTTATTTTTGTTTTTCATAAAACGAAGCCATTCGTTAACCTTTGTAAACAAGTCTCTGAGTGATTAATAAATAATAAGTAGTCATCAGAACCTGAATAAAACCTTGTTACGAGCTCCAAGAGGCCCGCGGCTGAGCCAGGACGGACAACGGAGGAAAGGATGGGAGACTTCTGCTAATATCAACTCAGCCGAAAGGTGATTATATATCTGCTGATTATGACCCATTTATGAGTGTGATAGATGAGAATCAGAGGTTTTAGCCCTTTAATCCGGTATATAGTATAGCTATTGAATTGAATAAATCCTGGTATCCCCATGATTGCAATGTGCTACTTTAAGATTCTCTCTTTCTCTTTAATATGCATTAAATTCATCATAACATGCTTCAGTGTCCCCTATTCTACCGTGCGTGCATCACACAAACCTCAAGTTTAGAGGCATACTAAATCTTTACTGTTACATAAATGTCAAATTTGCATGCCATATTAATCATACAACACTATTATGCATAACTTAACAAGAATCAACAATAACATTTTATTAGATTTTTAACCTTGTGGACGTTTTGGTCTGGTGTGCTTGCCTGACTTTTCAGATGTTCGCCGCCATCTTGACATTTCTATGTAATGTGTTTCTCTTCTGACACCACCAGATGGCAGTGTAACGCCAGGTCGTAGGAGGTTAATATCCTAATGATTTTTGGCATTAAAAAATCGATCATTTTGACCCATATTGTTGTTATATTGTATTGTTGGCTATTGTTACAAATATACCCGTTGTACGTATCTGGTTTTGTGATCCAGGGTCACATGGCAATACGACCTGAGTTTGACTCCACCTTCTCCAAACTCGTTCTTCTCCTTTTTTTAAAAAATTTTTTAATATTGAATATCAGCTTGGAAAGGTTTTTATTTTAAATAAACATTAAGAAAAAAAGTGGAAATATATTATACTTAATTTTAAGTAATACATTTTAAGTAAGTATAAATAGCATCTAAAAACTATTTACACTTACAATAAATAATGAAATAAAATAAGAATACTTTCACTATTTGTAATTAGTGCAAAGAAAACGCTTTTTTGTGCAACTAGTGATAGATTGACTCCTGCCATTCAAAAATGATAAGTTAGATCTATGCTCCAGATTTATAGATTTCATGACTCAATTCAATTCACAAACTTTCAAATGATTTCCAATTTAAATGTGATTCAATATTGATTCAATTTTAATTATTGCAGACAGGTCAAGAGGTTTTCCTTTTATGCATTTATCTCAGCCATCCATGATAACAATGACACCCACATACTTGCCTAAACAATAAATAAATACAAATCCAGCCCTGATTCTGTACCCCCATTTCAGATTTAACATGTCTGCAACATGTTGATTCAACAATAAGTTCTTTAATGACTTGAAAATTATTTTGCACATCTTTACAGACATATGCAATATTTGATTTTGAAATATTTAAAGACATTTCCTCATCATTTTGACAGTCACCTCTGACAGCTGATTACTCTTCATTGTAACTGAATCCTCAGTACTCACAACTTGATGTCTTTTTTTATAACTGATGTCAGATGCATTGAAGCTATTCTAGCTTAACGGTAAATGATGATTTCCTGAAATCAATGGATATCTGTGCTCTGATTGTCTCTGATAGGCAGACTACATCCTAGTATTTGGACCTTGAATTTCTCTGGGAACCTCTATTCCAGCCTGCACCCTGATCAAAGTAAGTGACAAAGTTGAAGAATAGTGGCCTTCATTCATTTTTGATACAAAAACAGAACAGAAGCACATTCAGATATTACACTATAATATTTACAGACAAACAAAACAATGAGTGAGACAAAAAGAGAACGTTCAAGGCAATATCTAAGATCCTGGAGAGCAGCTAAACGTATTCTTCAAAAAACAACACTGATTTGGACAGTCTGGATGATCACTGCGAAACAGTCACAGAAAGTCAGTGGGATGCAGGTGATACCTTGGGTTCCATGGAGGACACAACATATCATCCATCTCCAGTGTCATCTGAAGCATCTCCAGTGTCCTCTGAAGCATCCTGCCCTTCGGAAGAAAATGACTGGGAGGATAACTTGGAGGAAGTCATGGGCCTGGGAGAAAATAAGGATGACACATCTGACCAGGAAGACAGCAAGGCTAGCTCATCCCTGGCAACAGACCTGGCATCCTGGGCTTCTCAGTTCCAAGTAAAAAGCAATGCCGTTGACCATCTGTTGAAAATTCTTCAAAAACATAGACATACTCATCTTCCATCTTCAGCCCGTACTCTGCTCAAAACACCCAGGCAAGTAACCGCAATCCAGAAGTGTGGCATGGAGTATTTGCATTACCCACTGCGTCAGCAATTGCTGGACAACCTGGAGAAGTACCCTGTTGGGAAGATTCTGAACAATGACACAATTAATCTGTCATTCAGCATTGATGGCCTGCCATTGTTCAAGAGCTCAGGGAAGGTTGTATGGCCTGCCATTGTTCAAGAGCTCAGGGAAGGTTGTATGGCCTGTCCTGTGTGCTGTTCACCTCAAGCCCATCATCATTTTTCCAACAACATTAACTTGTGGAAACAAGAAACCCACTGATCTGACCTTCCTAGACGATGTTATAGCAGACCTTAAAGATTTTCTGTCTAGTGGCTTTCAGTACAGGGAGAGAAATTTCACTATCAGTGTTCTCTGTATTGTGTGTGATGCTCCGGCAAAAGCCTTCACACGAGCCACAAAGCTGTGCTCCGGATACCATGGCTGTGATAAATGTGACCAGAAAGGTGAATGGTTTGGCAAAGTAACATATCCAGCCACAGAAAACCTCACCTTGCGCACAGATGCTTTATTTAGGAGCCAAGTTCAGCCTGAGCATCACAATAACAATACTCCATTCATCCAGCTGCCCATTGACCTGATCAAAAGCTTCCCAATTGACTACATGCATCAGGCATGCTTGGGGGTGATGAAGAGGCTTCTTGTCAGTTGGACCTGTGGAGAAAGAAGAGTCAGGCTCTCCACCTTGCAAAAACAGCAAGTCAGCTCCAGGTTGCTTCAACTGCGAAATCAAATACCTTCCATCTTTTCTCGCACCCCTCGAGGCCTGGATAAGCTTGAGAGATGGAAGATGGAAGAACAGAATTTCGTCAATTCATGCTTTATAGAGGCAAGCTTGTGTTGAAAGGAATTCTTGGGCATGACATGTACCATCATTTCTTGGCATTCAGTGTGGCAATGTGCTTTCTAGTTTCCCCAACACTGGTCGAAAAACACTCAGCATATGCTAGAAGCTTGCTGAGCTACTTTGTCAGTAGAGGACGAGAGCTCTATGGGAATGAGTTTATAGTGTACAACATCCACTCAACGCTCCACATCACTGATGATGCTGTACAATTCAATGGTCTGGACAACTGCAGTGCATTCAGTCAAGAAGATGGTACGAAGTGGAACACACCCTCTTAGCCAGATTGCCAACAGGATTGAGGAAAGACGAAAGACATCCACAGTTGAAAACAACAAAGACAGACAAACAAAGAAGAGTAAGGATAGAGCATTCATCCTAGATGATGACAATGGCTGCGAGATCACCAATGATGAGGAGAAAAATGGACATGTTCTTTGCAGGATATATCATAATCCTGCACCATTGTTCATGGAGCCCTGTCACTCATTTCTTCTGGGGGTGTATAACTACAACAAAAAACAAACAACAATGAGGTGGATCCCAAAAAAACTAATTGAAAAGAGAGCAATCAAGATTGAAAAAGATGACACTGTGACATTTATGGCCATCTTACATCAGCAGTAAATCTTTCATAATGTAAGAGAACTTTAACAAATGTGCATATTCTTTGAGATGCAATAAGCAATGTTTTTAGTAAATTACTGACCTTCCTCATCTCTTCCTTAGAATGTATTTCATCGTTGAATTCACGGAGGAGTCAACAGTTGGCATTGTAGCCCAGTGCTGGACATACCAGAAAAATGGGGTGCAAAAACATTTTTCTAACCTTCCGCATCAGCAATATAATCCTGATCAAAACATTAAAATCAAGAAATGTATATAATATTTAAAAAATGTCACTTACTACACATGCTAGCAACAATACAGCTACTGGCCACCTTCAAACCCAACTAAAAGAGCAAAAAAGGAAGAAATTCCAGATGAAGACAACTGGATTTCCAGGAAAATCTGTGTATTTGCAAATACTGGTAATGTTTAATTTATTTGAGGATACATTTAATTATCTGATTGTACATTATGATTATGTTTTTGCTTTACCATTGGCTTTATATTTTCAGACAATTTTGAGAAGGCCCTCAAGTGGTGCAAAGCAGCTGTAGAGAGTGAGGCTGACATCAACATAAAAACACCTGTCAGATATGATGACAGCAGCGATGGTATGCAATGTATTACATTCAGCCTTATGAGTATTGAGTATTGTGTAGTCCATTAAGATCTTCTGAAAGTGAAACAGAAAAATTCAGATCATTATCAACTTTCAAAGAATACATTGCTAATTGCACATTGATAATGTGTGATCTATTTAGATGAGACACGCACCCCCAATCAAAAGAAAGCATCAAGGTACCATTGTAAATTCCATTCAACAAAAGCCTAATTTTGCTGTTACAGCAATTTTGTAATTCAAGTCAAATGCAGCTGAAAGTAAATTAACATTGTGCATGCTATTCAGATGGAACATTTCCTAAAAAAAAGCAACAATTGGTGAGAAAAGGCCAAACAAAGGTATCATTATATTTGTATTCTTATTAAAATAACTAAACAAATTCTTTAAAATGAATGTTTAAAATAAAGATTTCCCTCACTAAAACAAAACTGTTATTTTACATTTCTTTGATACAGCACCAGAGGCAAAACTTCCAAACCCACCCCAACATAAACCAAGTACATTAGTAGAAACATTTCAAACATTATAGCACTGTGCCATGAATACATAACGTATATTTTTTGCAATTACAAGTAATTTTTTCCCTTTTTGTCTTTGTATGCTCAAATAGACAAAGTCAAAGATTCTTCCCAAAATCCCACCTGTGAGCATTCAGTTTCGACTCATCACATGATTTACCTAAAGGTAGAATTGAATAAATGATTTAATCAAACACTGAGGTGAATTCTCTAAGAATAAATGGGCCCACTGATAGTGACATCTTTGGTGTTCATAACCACCGCAATTTAATAGCCAAATTGACTAAAATAATTGCGCAAATCAGGCAAAATATGAAATACCACATGCAAAAGTGGCGTAACTCTTTTGTGAATTTGTCCCATTATTATATTTTCCAAGGTTAAAGTTGACAACTGTGGTTTTTATCATGTTTGCAGATGCTGATGAATCTCCCATATGCCATTCTGTCCCTGTGGCAGAGCATATAAACGATGGTAAAATGTCTAGTTTGCATTCAACATCTGTAAACTATATTTAGAATGACTTAAGGGTGATCACAAAACACAGTATAGACATCTTCATTGATTAGAACAGTTTCTTGAGAGATTAAATATGCGCTAGCCTGAAGTCAGTGAAAATACTCTTTGATAATGTAAATGTTCTTTGCTCTCTTTTTGAATATCCGTGCAAATGAAAATGTTATAAATAGTAGCTATATAGCGCAGACCAAAGATGAGTTTGAGGCACTTGACCACCGCCTTAAAGACTCTGATTTCAGAAAGAGAGTGGTGAGTATTTGGTTATTTCAGGGGGGCATGACACTTCCTTGATATTTTTAAAATAGAGTTTAAAATGAAGATTAACAAATCACACAACAAGAGTGTTGTTAGACGAGTAATTTTAAATCCTGGTCCCAGGGCCCCCGTGGGTCCTTAAAAGGTCTTAAATTTACATTTGTTTATTAAATTTAATGTCATAAAAAGTCTTTGCCCTAGACTTTGGCACTATTTGTCAATGAAACCACTAATTAAACCTTAATACAGCCAATCTTACAGTGCTCTACAGTGCAACCAATTCAATCGTATTTGCATTCACTGCTCAACCCACCGGCATGTGATCAGCTAGATAGAAAATCTGACCACGCCCCCGGCACTTATTATTTAAAAAATATATATTTATGACATTAACAGATATATCTTAACTTTTAATAATAATAATATCGTCCTGTAAAAATAAAAAGCAGCATTTAATAAACATGATAATAATAAATATAATACAATAAAAGTATGAATAGAATTGTTATTATTAAAGTACCTGTCAAAGGTTTGGAAACATTACATCTATTAATGATTTTGAAATAAATCTCTTATGCTCACCAAGGCTGCATTTATTTGATCAAAAGTAACAAAAAATAAATATTCATAAATCCAAGGCACTCAAGTAGTGTGAAAACAAATATAATAAAAAGCTTTTATTCACATGGCTTTAAAATGTAAAAACAACACATTTGTGCGCCGGACGCATTGCGGCTAACTCGCCTTCGTCTGGGTGTCGTAAAAACAATATAATATTATTACTAGTGCTATCAATCGATTAAAAAAATTTACTAATTAAATCACACATTTTGTTTCTGAAATTAAATTGATTAATCCCACCTAACATTACAATTTTTAAATATACTTTTATATTGCAATAATTTCACATTCAATCTTCCAATGAATGTACAAAGAACATACATTTTTTATATTTGTTTAATGGCATCTTTTTATGACTGAAGGCCAGTATCACTGATATCAATTAATACTGATTTCCCTATATATATAAAAAAAAAAAAATCCCCCAATATTTAACCATTGCCATTCAACTTTACATTATTAAGAGCTTTCAATTTGAACATTTATTAGACTTTAGAAATAACTTCTAATTTAAGTGAACTTAAAACAATCTTCACATAATCCCATTATAATAAATGTCATATTTACCTGTGCCCCTCAGCAGAAATATACAGAAATTGAATAAAGCAATAATAAAAAACAAAAACTTTACACCATTTAATAGGTTATCTGCCAGACGTTGCACCTTAATTATTGGGCAAAACCCAATATAAGTAATTCCTCCTAATTCCTAGTAAATAAAATCTATAAATTCCTCATAATTCCATCTCTGTGCACTTTTACATATACATTTAAATAAATTGGTTTAAATAAACATTTTAAATTAATGCTAAAATTCTGTACCATGTACTTTTTTAGTAAATATGTAAAAGTTCTGTATTAATATGTACAATTATGTAAGTTTCTACTTTTACATATTCAACGGCTAAATATTTTTTATCCAGGAATTTCCTGCTATGTTGGTGTTACTAAATAAATGTCACAGCAATGTGTCTTGAATACGTTTTGAATTAAGATGCTTCTCTTTCTTTTTGGAATTATTGCACGAGTAGAGATTTCATTAGTAGGTATGTGTTTAATTAATATCAATAAACCTAATATTATCCTATCGATTTAATTTGCTAAATCTTTGTCACTTATGTCACCTAAAGCCTATAGTTTCCTCACAATATGCAGCATTTAATCAGAAACCATCGTATATCATCACTGCAGTTAGCCTACCCACAAGAGATACAAGCTCAGATCAAAATCAAACTTACCTTTATCTTTGAGAGGATAAAAATTGGTCTACTATTCCTGAATAAAGAAACCGTTTCCCTGAGGGGGAAAAACACTTAATGGGAAAAAAAAGACAAAGTCAGTCGTTAGAATGAAACGTTATTTGATTAGATACTTGGCGGCAAATAACACAGCCAATCAGCAATCACTCCCTTGGAGCCATTTATGATTTGTTTCGCTGTTTCTGCGGGGTTAAGGCAGAGTTATTAATTCAGGTTGTGCTCCATTCAGCCGTTATCATACCTAATACGTTTGTGCTTAATATAACAGAAAACATTAGCTTTTTGCTAAAGTGACGTTGCCAGTTAGTAATAAGGACGTTCTGACATCGTTGAGGATCACTGGTTGTTTTAAATTAATTTCTATATCATTTTAAAATCCCTTGTTTTTATTATTTTTAATTCCTTGTTTTTATTGCTGCGATTATTATTTTAATGACTATTCACTTTCTTTTATGTAAAGCACTTTGAATTACCACTGTGTATGAAATGTGCTATATAAATAAACTTGCCTTGCCTTATCTTACGTGGCACATTTTCAGTAGATTCTTATGCCTTCGTGTTTCACTTTTTTTAAGAATTGCCTTGTAACACTTAACTCTTATCTAAGAGTTCAAATGAAAACGACTAACCTGTTGTTCTGTTGTTTCTTTAGGATCGCCTGCCAGTAGGCCTACCTGTAGAAATGGAGTAGTTCTCGCCTGGACAGTTCTACGTTCCTAGTGGTCCATTTCTTTCTTCGTTCAAACAATATAATATTAATATATACAAAATAATTATAATATAATTTTAATATGTACTGTTTTCAAAAACAAAATAAATGAGCTGGAGTTGCCTAATTTTGAGTATGCTTCCATCATTCATAAATTATTTCGTCTTTATTGGGCAAATGAGGACACAAACTGTCCGCCCTGAAAATGACCAACTTTGTACCAGCACACGACGTTGTCACAACATCGTGATTACTAACTGGCAACGTCACGAAGTTACGTTGTAGCAACGTATCCGGGAATTTCACTTTTCCGGTTGTCACAACGTAACTAACTAACTAACAACGAAAGTTCGGTCGTCAAATTACGTTGCAGTTACGTAACAAACACGTATTATGGTTAGCTGGGATGTTATTTCCAGTCGGTTTAAATCAAGTTTCCTTATATTGATACTTGTTTCTATCTCATCTAAATAGTGATATGTGATCGCGTGGTAAATTAAACTGACAAATACAACACTGTTAGCATAACATATGCACATAAAAGTACAGCAGAAGCACTTAATCTACTCACCAGCAAAATACACGATTCTGGCGATGAACTGAGAAGTCTGGTTTCTCGCAGCGGGCCAATTGACGATTACTTCCTCGGAGAATTACCATTGTCAGTGTCACTCGATAGACCTGTTTCGAATGTGTTTTCTTCGGAAAAATAAAATAATCAGAAATGTAACATTTTACAAACTGTCTGGTTCGCAGTTGAGAAAGGCTTGACGTCACCGTTCAAAATCTGAGAGTCGCCATTGCCATGTTTAATTATAATAATTTATTATTTTGTGTACATATATATATATATATATATATATATATATATATAAACATACTGGACTATATTTCATATCTTAGAAATATAATTTGTAGGTTTAGGTATATGTAAGGTGGGAGGAGTTGGATCTGGATCGAACCACGCCCCCTGGATCTTGTAGGCTGCAGCGAGATGCTTCTCGAAAAACCATGTACGACATCTAATGGTACATTCTTGTGATACTGTACAACAGAAAGCGCTGTGGTAATCATGTCATATTTAGCTCTGCTCATTTGTTGTGTGGTAAATTTATGTAGTACTGCTGCAGTACCACAGGATTACCACAGGACATTTTTAGCGAAGCTACACAGAGCTACAATCGCAAATCTCTCAGCAGCACGACAGACAGGAACAGACAGAAGCAATCGCTCTACAAGGTACTAGAAGAGGGGCAGACAGCAGCACTGGCTGCGAGATACGTGTGGACGTGCCACAGCCTGAGAGACAGCAGGTGAACGTGTGTAATTTGTGTTATGTCTGAATATAGAAGTATTGGAACAGTAAACAAAATTGCTCTGTTGGCTGTGGAGTCAAGACATTTACAAATATGATTAAAAGATGAATATGAGACAAAACTACAGAATGTCACATTTTATTATTGTGTGATTCAACACAGATGTTTTACCAGCTAAGAAGTTCCCATCACTTAGATAAAGGTTCATCTTTGTCTCATCGGTCCATAAACACAGTTCCAAAACTCTTCTGGCTCACCTTTGTGCTTTTCTGCAAACTCTAATCTTGTCTTTCTATGTTTGGTGCTGGTCAGAGGTTTGCATCTTGCTGTGTAGCATCTGTAATTCTGTGTCAAAGTCTCCTGAGGACAGTAGATTGTCAGAGCATCACCCCAGCTTTCTGGAAGTTGTTGGTGATTTTACAGACACGTCTTTTAGGGTTCATTTTCACAGCTTTTATGATTTGTCTGTCATCAACTACTGTTGTTTTCTCAGCCGATCAGGTCGTTGTTGCTGGTGGTCTCCAAACTCTTGATTTCTCCATGCCCTTTGTTTTTGCTTGAGCTCTAACTGAATTCCTCTTTTCTTTTAGCATCTAAATTGCTTGCTTTTCTCTCAAAGTCAGCTCCCTCATCTTCATCCTGGTTTGTGTATCATCATCGAATGCAAGATTCAGAATACAGAAGTAATGGATATAGCTGATACGACACATTCCCTGCTTTTAATATCTGAAGAATTAATGCAACAGGACACAGCTGATCACTTAGAAAGACCTGAGAGGCAACTGCTCCAATACTTATACAAATCTGTTTCCATCGTAGTTTATGCACATTTTTTCTCATCGGATAAAAAAATTATCTTACTCAAATGTGAGCGTAAGTTTTTTATGCGCATTTTTAGAATTTATGCGCATCTTGGAGTTTCCATCCAGCGTTTTTTTTATGTGATTTTCCAAAATGCGTATTAAAAATAGGTGGATGGGAATGCAGCTATAGATAAGACACAAAGTAAAATCATGCCTTATCCTTGCTTTTATGAGCCCTTTAAAAACCAATTCAACTACACAGTCGGAGTCATAAAGGATCTTGTATCTTCTGCTAATATATATAAATTGGCAATATATATTAGTTTTGTTTAAAAACCGTCCTTTTATATTTGTTTTTACAATATTTAAAACCAAAAATAAACAGTCATTGTGAACACCTTATCAACAAGAAAATAGTTTCCAATAAAACAAAAAGAGATCTGTCTCGCACAATGCAGTGAAACAGTGAAAGATTGTTTCTCCGTCAATACAAAAAGGGTATTTATCTTGCACAGTTGGATTCAATATTGAAATAAAAGCATTGACTGCAATAATGCCATGTAATACTCACCACTGAAGATCTCCTAATTTTTTAGTCAATGGTGGCTTATAAATGGAACCCCAAAAAGTCTTAATATCATCTTCAACATTTGAAAGACCACACGTTGTAGTTTGTCCTTATTTGAGACCTGTGCTGGCAAAATGAGTCACAATGAGCAAATCTTCAAAAATGTATTACATCAGTTACATTCTCCATTAAAAGACCTTCAAAATAATATAGAAGTTGTTGGAATCGGACAAAAGAAAAGAAAAAAAGACTGAGCTACAACCGTTGGAATCGATAAAGTCAGCAATGACCATTTCGAGAAAAACTAATTCAAAGTTTTCTGAAGGTTCCAAAGCAAAATCACCTAGCAACATCAATTATTTCCCCCCACTTCATATCGTATAGAACATCATATACACCTAGGATGCTTTGAGGGTGAGTAAAACATGGGCTAATTTTCATTTTTGGGTGAACTAACTTTAATAAACTCATGTTTGGGAAAACCACAAATTTATCACTTTTTCACACACTTGATATAGACTCATGCCCCCCATTGAATCAAAAACAACGTCTCTTGAAATCTTTGGGGTGGCTGAAGATTTCTCCATTTATAAAACAGCCTTGGGTATCACCACACTTGGAAAGTGATCCATTGCATTCGTGACAGTTTGTAATGATAAAACATTCCAGTCTTCTTCACTCAATGTCTCTTTTTTTTTAACAGAAGATTAATTGTCCTTGTTGATCTTATGCCCAGTTTCTGTGCAAAGGCAATATTATTGTCCAGAGTCTTACCAGCCACCTCCATTAGGCTCTTCATTTTCACAATCTAAGCATGTCATCAAAACCTGTTTTAACCAAGGTGTTGAATCATCACGTGCACCGTTAATCAGAGGTTCTTCTAAAAACCAATGTAAAGACTTGTAGGGCAAGGATCTCATGCTTTCAGAAAAAGGAGAACTATACCTCAAATCGAATTTAGTGCAGTCCGTCCAGAAAATCCCAAACCCCACCCACCAACTTTACTTAAAAGGCAAAAAGTCAATCCAGTCAATGATACATTTGACTTGTATAAAAATTTCTGAACAAACTGTAACCTAAAGGCTGCTTTTCTACTCTTAAGGTCTACAATGCCTTGACCACCTTCTTTTAAAAGATATAACACAGCCCTAGGTACTTTATTTTTTCAAGAATCTCAAAAGGAGGCTCTAAAACCGATAATCTGTGCCACAGCGAGGAGGCTACCAGTTTATTAATAATTAGAGCCCTTCCCCTAAAAGACATTTTAGGCAATAGCCATTTCCACCTTTCTAATCTTCCCTCAACGTTTTCACACATTCTCCCAGTTTTTCTGATTGGTTGATTCATCGTCTAGGAAGATTGCAAGGTATTTTAAACCACACTGGGACCAGCTCATTCCGCCTGGCAAAACCATTTTCTCCTCTTTCCATTGTCCAACTAAGCATGCTGCAGTTTGGGCCTAATTTACTTTTGCAGAAGAAAATGTTCCATAACTATTAAAAATGTCAACTATTCTGCCCACTAATTGTATAATCAGCATATGCTGACAATTTTATCGGTGGAAAGAAGTTTTCACATTTAAAACCATCTAACTCTACTCTAATTCTATTTAACATGGGTTCTAAAGCTATCGAATACAGCATGCCTGAAAAGGCACAGCCTGGTCTTATACCTCTTTGAATTTTAAAAGGACTACATAAGCCACCGTTGGCTTTCAGTATACTTTCAATGTCACAATAGAGCACTTTAATCATAGCATAGATTTATAGATGTTTTCTCCAGAAGTAATTCATTTTGACCATTTTTGAGAAACGCTTAATGCATTACAATTTAAATATTGCCATTAGATTTGACTAAATCGACTGTAAATTTTGTGAACTAAAATCTTACATGTAGTTGACTAAAAAAATTCAGATGACTAAAATTTGACTAAATGGCATTTAAGTCAAAATTTGCTGTCAAAATTAACACTGCATACTTCAAGTATTTTAATGATATTAAAATTAATTACTTCAGTGTGAATTCCCAAGAGACTATTAAATCCTTTACAAGTGAAACCCTTTCCACACTGAGAGCAAGTAAAAGGCTTGGTTACACTTTATTTTGATAGTACACTTTGATAGTAACTTTGTAACTACATGTCAACTAATTTTCATTATTTTGCAACTACATGTCTACTAACTCTTAGTCTAGTAGTAGTAGTAGACTATTAGGTTAGGTGTAGGCTTAGTAGAATTAACATATACAACATACTGACTATGAGAAACTTTCAAGTCTGTTGTGGACCCATCAAAATAAAGTGTTAGAAGATATTAAGCAGACAGTCTACTAATACTCTAATGACTGCTAGTTGACACGTAGTTACAAAGTTACTTACTGTTAGTTGAATGTCAAAAGTGGACTATCGAAATAAAGTGTTGCCAAAGACTTTTCACCAGGTTGAATTATCATTCGACTCTCAAGGCTTCCTTTACAAGTGAAAGTGTTTCTACACTAAGGGCAGATGAAAGACTATTCTGAAGTGTGTTTACTTACATGCACATTAAAGTGTCTTTTCTCACTAAAACTCTTTCCACAGTGAGAGCAGCTGAAAGGTTTTATTCCAGCATGAATTAACAGGTGCTTCGTCAGGTTTCCTTTACACGTAAAAGTCTTTCCACACTGAGGACAGGTTGATTGCTTGTCTAAAGTATGAATATGCATATGTGCCTTAAGATTTCTTTCCTGTGTGAAACTCTTTCCACATTGAGGGCAGCTGAAAGGTTTTATTCCAGTATGAATTTTCATGTGATATTTAAGTTGGCTTTCACATATGAAACCCTTTCCACACTCAGAGCAGCTGAAAGGTTTTATTACAGCATGAATTAACAGGTGCTTCGTCAGGTTTCCTTTACACGTAAAAGTCTTTCCACACTGAGGACAGGTTGATTGCCTGTCTAAAGTATGAATATGCATATGCGCCTTAAGACTTCTTTCCTGTGTGAAACTCTTTCCACACTGAGAGCAGGTGAAAGGTCTTTTTCCCGTATGAATTAACATGTGATTGTTAAGGCTTCGTTTGCGTGTGAAAGTATTTCCACATTCAGAGCAGGTGAAAGGCCTTTTTCCAGCATGAACAATCATCACGTGTGCGTCAAGGCTTTTTTTCTGTTTGAAAGTATTTCCACATTCAGAGCAGGTGAAAGGGATTATTCCAGCATGAACAATCATCAAGTGTGCGTCAAGGCTTTTTTTCTGTTTGAAAGTGTTCCCACACTCAGAGCAGGTGAAAGGCTTTATTCCACTGTGAGTACTCATGTGATTCTTAAGGTATTTCTCGCGATTGAATGCCTTTCCACACTGAGAGCAGGTGAAAGGCTTTTTTCCCGTATGCATGGACATGTGATATTTAAGGCTTCGTTTGCGTGTGAAAGAACTTCCACATTCAGAGCAGCTGAAAGGCTTTATTCCAGTATGAATTAACATGTGCTCCTTCAGGCTTCCTTCACGCATAAAAGTCTTTCCACACTGAGGACAGGTTGATTGCTTGTCTAAAGTATGAATATGCATATGCGCCTTAAGATTTCTTTCCTGTGTGAAACTCTTTCCACATTGAGGGCAGCTGAAAGGTTTTATTACAGCATGAATTAACAGGTGCTTTGTCAGGCTTTCTTTACACGTAAAAGTCTTTCCACACTGAGGACAGGTTGATTGCTTGTCTAAAGTATGAATATGCATATGCGCCTTAAGACTTTTTTTCTGTTTGAAAGTGTTTCCACACTCAGAGCAGCTGAAAGGCTTTATTCCACTGTGAGCACTCATGTGATTCTTTAGGTATTTCTTGCGATTGAATGCCTTTCCACACTGAGAGCAGGTGAAAGGCTTTTTTCCCGTATGCGTGAACATGTGATATTTAAGGCTTCGTTTGCGTGTGAAACCGTTTCCGCACTCAGAGCAGCTGAAAGGCTTTTTGACTTCTGTTGTTTGAATGCTGCTTTGTGAGCAAATGTTTTCAGTTTTGGAGAAACTCCCTGATGTTTCTCCAGTGGTGACATCATGATCTTTCTGATCCTGATGCTTCTCCTCCATTTCATTCAGATCTTGTTCTTTCACTTTCATCAGGCCTAAAAATGAAAACATTAAAGTGATGAAAATCAAGTGGGACATTTTTATTTAACCATTATTTAACCAGAAAAGACTCCCAAAATGGGCAGCAATGCAATAAATTTCAACGCAGATTTACACAACAACCAAACCAAAAACACTTAAAACAATTACATATCACTGAGTCATTACATTACATACACTGTTTTGCATTTTTCTTCCATTTCAAAATTGAACTACAACGCTTTGCAACCTGGATTGCCTTAAGGTATATATATAGACACAAATTACAACAGTCTACAGCACCATGAACAAGGACAAACCAGATGACAACAAAAAAATAAATGATAGGCAACCTCACTCTAAACTTCAAAAGACCCTGTCCCGATTCACTATCCAGTACAGGTACAACACCACCCACATCACCTAAACCGCTGTGCTGCACAGAGGTAAGCCACATTCTACTCTCCATTGAAAACAAACTTTCCGGACTTGATGCAAGGATTGCGCTAATGTACACAAGGACTTTTAAGAACTACGACAGCTTAGAATTCAGCCAAGAACAGATAGACACTCTTACCAAAGAAAATAATATTCTAAAGGACTCCGTTCACACTCTTACCGCTCAACTCACCTCCATTGTTGCACAAAACAAAGCCATGAAAGAGAGCATTCTGGACTTAAAAATCGCGAAGCGTGAGGGACAATTTAGTTTTCACAGGCATTCCGGAACAAACCCCAGACGACCTAGAGAAATCCGTTAAGGACTTCATGATAAAACAGCTCAAATTACCATCTGAAACTGTACAGGACATCACTTTTCACCGCGTGCATCGGATCAGATCCCAGAACAGCAACAATCGCCCACGTCCAGTGATCGCAAAATTCGAACATTATAAACAAAAAGAACTGGTTCAGAGGCAAGGCAGATAACGCAAAGGCACAAACTACGGACTCAATAATCAATATCCAAAGGACATTCTCGAGTGTCGAAAACATCTCTTCCCAATCCGAAAACAAATGATGAATGAAGGAAAAAAGGCAACCATCACTGTGGACAAACTTTACATAAATGGACAGTTATACCGTGATAAAGACATTACCTTCTGGCTCTTCTGAACTCTTCACTCTCATTTCCAAATTAGTGACTGTTGTTCATGAATTTAAAAATAGATCACCCTTTCCTAGATCCCCAGTTCCTCTCTCTCGCTCTCTTTACCACATTTTAAGTCATGAAATTAGCTCTCATGTTGCACCTTGGTCTCGCCCCCCCCTCCCCAACATAATATCATTGTTTCACACTGTGTCAGTATTTAATGTTCCTTGTATTGTTGTTGTTGCTACTGTTGATGTTGTTTTGCTTCATACACACGGTCATTTGTGTTTCTTCAGTTTTTTCGTCTGCCAGCAACATTAACATGTTACGCACACACATGTACATACAGTCGTAACTCCATAAATATATACACTAACACCTATACATACATGTTGGTGGAATTGGTTCTCATGCAAAGAAGGTCAAAGTCTTAAATCATTTAAATAAACTACAAGCGGACATAAGCCTTTTGCAAGAAACACATCTATCAGATGCAGATCAAAATCAAATTAAATCAAAGTACAATCATTTATTCTCTCCTTAATATAATACAAAACAAAGAGGAGTTTGCATTTTAATAATAAAAAAAAAAAATCTAATTTATTCATAATACCACTGTTATTGTTAAGGACGCAGCCGGACACAAAGGTAAGTGTAACACACAGTGACTTTATTTGCAGAGATCGTGCAGTGGATGAGTGTGGCTGGATGAGAGGTGGGAGTCTGCTTAGAAGAGGCTTGGGATGCCAATGGGGAAGGAACTGAGTGTTGTCTTTGTGCTTTCCAGGAGTGAGGAGCGGAGCAGCCGATGAGGATCGGGGCGACTGAGAAACTGACCACGGAGAGGAACAATCTGGACACAGGGAGACAACGGGACGGAGAACAGGAGGTAAGTACAACAGGTAATGTATAGGAGGTAATACTCATCGAGTTTGGCTTGCAGGAATGGAGTCCACGTTGGATTAACGAGATAGAGTGACTGGAGGTGAGTGCTTTTGTGTGGTTCTGGGTGATGATGGTGATGGGGTGCAGGTGCGTGTGATCAGAACTCAGGTGACGTGGATCGTGGTAATTGGCTGGGTGGAGAGCCTGGCTGTGCTGTTACAGTACCCCCCTCTCCACGGCCCACTCCTGAGGGCCGACCCCGGCGTCGTGGTGGTCTGCCCCGACCCCGTGTGGCTGGGAGTTCTGGGTGAGTGGCATGAAATTCTTCCAGGAGCGTCGGGTCAAGAACATCCTCTCTAGGAACCCATGAGCGTTCTTCGGGGCCGTAGTCTTCCCAGATGCCCCCCTGCAAACGTCTCCATCTTTCTGCCGGTGTTAGGCGGTAGGAGTCGGTGAGCATGGGCTTGGGCTGGTCCCTGGTCGCAGGTTGGAAGGAGGAAGGAGGGCTTGAGATGGGGGAAGCCATGGAGTCGGAACGGCATGCATGCATCCTATTCGAGCAGCGAATGGCCAATTGAATGAACTTCTCAAGCCCGTAGGTGTCATCATAGGCGGCGAGCTGAAGGCGGACTGGTGGATCTAAGCCTTGGCGGAAAGCAGTCAATAAGGAGGGTTCGTTCCATCCGCTCGCGGCCGCGAGGGTACGGAATTTGAGGGAATACTAGTGGATGGTCGTAGAGCCCTGTCGCAGCTGATACAGTTGTTCGCCCACAGAGGAATCCCCAGGAGAGTGACTGAATACTTCTCGGAAATGGGCTGTGAACTGGGCGAAGGATTGAGTAGCGGGGCTGGCCTGAGTCATGATCGTCTCTGCCCATTTCAGCGCTGGTCCGGAGAGGGAGGTGATCACAAACGCTATCTTTGATTGCTCCGTGGTGAACATCTGAGGGTGAAGATCGATCGTAAGCGAACACTGCATTAGGAAACCATTGCATTCCTCGGGCTCACCAGAGTAGGGCGCTGGTCGGGCCATGGAACTGGCGAACATCACTGGCGAAGGAGAACTGGCGTTTGGCGGAACTGGCGGAGTGGAGGGTGGTGATGGAGCCGCAGACTGTGTGAGGAACCTCTTCAGCGAATCCACAAGCTCTTGGAAGAGATCCGGTGAGCTCATCGTGTCAACGGTGTTGGTCCGATCTTCTGTTAAGGACGCAGCCGGACACAAAGGTAAGTGTAACACACAGTGACTTTATTTGCAGTGGATGAGTGCGGCTGGGGATGATAGGTGAGAGTCCGCTTAGAAGAGGCTTGGGATGCCAATGGGGAAGGAAATGAGTGTTGTCTTTGTGCTTTCCAGGAGTGAGGAGCGGAGCAGCCGATGAGGATCGGGGCGACTGAGAAACTGACCACGGAGAGGAACAATCTGGACACAGGGAGACAACGGGACGGAGAACAGGAGGTAAGTACAACAGGTAATGTATAGGAGGTAATACTCATCGAGTTTGGCTTGCAGGAATGGAGTCCACGTTAGATTAACGAGATAGAGTGACTGGAGGTGAAAAGAGAGTGGGCATTCTTTCTAGACATGAATGACACCCCTGTATTGTCTCCCTCTCTTCTGTGGGAAACAGGAAAAGCAGTACTAAGAGGGAAAATAGTTGTAAACTCCGTTTACAAAAAAAAAACCGATTTGGAACAGAAAATTAAACAACTTCAAGACATCAATATAAATAACCCAACAGAAGAAACACAAAATTAAGAGAATATAAACTTAAAATTAAATGCAATAATCAATAAACATACTCAATTCCTGATTCATAGGCTCAGACAAGAATTTAATCATAGTAATAAATCTGGTAAATTTTGTCTTTGTCTTTTGTTATTTGATTAATGTTAAGCACACAGTCGGCAGCAGGAATATTAGCCCGCTGTCACTTTAAGAGCCTGAGTTGAGCTTTTATGGAGGAACAAAAGCGCAGCTCTGGAAAGGGGGCGGAATGGGGCACAATAATCGTTTTATCTTGATTATTGTGTTTTCATAATCGTTGGAGGCCGAAAATCAAAATCAAAACTGAACTTCGATTAATTGCACAGCCCTATGTGTATTACTTGTTCAGTCTATGAACATGTATTGTTTCTTCACAAAGTGAAGATTCATGGATCTGTGAACTGGATCATTGTTGTCTGTATAACTTTAAAAAAAAATACAAAAGAAATGTTTTACCCTCTGATCTCAGATGCATTTAGAAGTCATTTACTTTATTCATCCACATATTATATATATATATATATATATATATATATATATATATATGGGCCATTCCACAGAATTGATGCAAACTGCTGTCCCTCATCCAAAAAACACATTTGAAAAGCATTTAATTATTAAAATCTTAGATGTTTACTAAGATCCTTCAATTATCTATTGAAACCCACAATAATATTTAAGATATCAGCAAGCTTTATATATATAAAATCATCATTTATGGGCTACTTTCAATTAGGAGGTGGCTGTCCCAAACCCTAACCCCTAAATTTCAACTTGTGAAAATTATATTGAAAATTTTTCCATTCTTGTTTTAAAAAAATATTTTTTTTTTTTAAATGAACTTAAAAAAAATATTTATTTTATTTTTAAATCATGAAACTTTATCTAAAAAAACGTGTCCTGCATTTTCATGTCACTACCAAAACAGTGAATGTTGTAGTCCATTGGCTGAGACTGATTTTAACCACACCCCTACATTTTTGATCAGGAAATATTCCTGTGTCCTTCTCTCTAATGTGCTATATGGTGAGTAGATTTGATCCCATCATTTTGAGGTAAATGTGTTCTAAAGTCTAAAAATCTGTGTGTAACTTTAAGGAATGTCACTACCAAACTCATTTTTTCTGCTACTCAGAAAACGTTTTTGGATGTTATTCCATAAAATTTAGTTGTTATATGTGTTCAACTGTTCTGACCAGTGATTGCTAACCATGTGCTGATTAGCATCTTCGAGCTAGGCTCAAAAGTATCTAAAATTGTCACTACCAAAACAGTCACAACCGAAACATGTCTTGAAGTTTCGGTTGTGACATTATTGTTTTGGTAGTGAAAAAAGGGAACACATAATCCTTTATTTGGAGGAATAAACTACATTTTAGTACAGTTATGCAAATAATTACTACTGTAGTATGTTTTAGTAGTGTTTTAGTATGCGAGATTCTGTTAAAATTCTGTAATGTGATGAGGTTACAATTACTTAAGGTTGCAGTCCATGATACTAGCTTAGGTGTAAGGTTGTTGTCAGTAATGTTCATTTCTATGATTAACTTGTCAGGGAGAATGACATAAAACACCAACATGCCTAAAAAAAATAGAAAAACTACAGCAGAGAGACAGAGCGAATACAAACAAAGGATGAGGGAAGACCCAGTGAAGTACGAGGAATACTTAAGGAAAGAAAGAGAAAGATATAAGAAACGAAGGGAAGAAGGAAAGTTGAAGAGTATCAGTGAATTATCTGACAGGGAGCAAAGACATGTCAGAAAAGCATGGAGGAAAAGACAGAAAAGACACAGGATGATGGTGAAAATACAAAAAGAGCTGGAGACATTTTGCAGGGCTTCCACACCACCTAGCACTTCCAGTGAGGGTGATCAGACACCAGTGCACATACACACTGGGGGAAAAGGGAGAAAACGAGCAAAAATCAGTAACTATAGAAAATGTCAGAAGTTAGAACAGAAGATCAAAGAAATCCAGAGGAGAGAAGACAAATATAGAAAGCGATATCAAAGGTTGAGGCAGAAGTTGACACGAGACCAATGTTCTCCAAGGACGAAGGATGTAAAGAAGCACAGACTTCCCAAACAAGTCAGAAAGACTCTTCTTTTTCACAACACACTTATACACCAAATACAGAATAAATACAAGTCTGCAAGTTATAAAGAGAAACATTCACTCAGAAGAGCTTTCACAAACGGGCTTCTTACAAAATACAAACTTGTCTCTATGATAAGAAAATGTGTTTGTATCTCCCACAAAGTGTTCAACAAGTCTGAAAACCACCAATGTCTTGGGTTCACCTATCAGAGCAATCACAAACAAAATAACATGAACATAGTCAAACATTTTCTAAGCCGAGATGACAATAGTCGAGTATCAGCAGGGAAGAAGGAAACCATCACAAGATTTAAAACAAAGATCTGGTACACGATAGACAAGGCCATCACCTTAATCTGTCCCCCGGAAGAAGTCACGAGTAGGCATGTCCAGATCAACCCAGCAGTATTCGAAGCAGTGTGTGTAAAGTGAAACTGTTGAAAAAGTTAAACTTTCTCTCTCTCTCTCTCTCTCTCTCTCTCACACACACACTCACTCACTCACTCACACAATCGCATGTCTAGATCAACCTGTTCAAAGCAACATGTAAAAAGTTGTAATTTGCAAAACTGTTGAATACTCCTTAGAACAAAGGAAAATTATTCTGAAATTAATGTTTTATGTAAACACACACAGTTCAGTGGTTCTGGAGATTTATCTGAATGACTCATTTTGTAAGTTGTTGTTTTTTTTTAGGAAGAAAAATCTATGAACATACCTCTTCTCACTTGCACCTCAAGATATAGAATAGCTCTAGGTGTTCTTATAAGATATTTACTGTCAGATGTGTGTCTGCTATATGTACTGACTGCATATGTGCATCATAGTTATTTATATTAACATAAAATGTGGACAGTCTGATTCAGCCATGGCAAACTAAGTATTGTGGTCACTACCGTAACATGGGATGTTTTGTCAAAAATAAAGTATATTGAATTGTCAACTAAGATGTTATGATAGTGTTTGGTTCAATGCATATTCAAACTAATGAATCCTTAACTTTGAAATCAGTACGATAAACTTTATGCCTTCTACAAAGAAAGATTGTGTTCAAAATACATTAAATCTCATAAATTACAATTAAAATATTATTAAAATTATAATCTTTATTGATTTAACCTGTAAAAATATTTAAAAAAAAATAGAAAAAATATATATTTATAAGGTAGATGTAAACAAAATCTTAATAGGTCATTATAAGCCTTCTTAATAAATTATTTAATATTGTGTTTCGGTAGTGACAAATTTGGGGAGAAGGAAAATATTCCAGCATTTTCTGAAAATACAATATGAGAATTACTAGAAAAGCGTACCTTGGATATTATACAATTTGCATACATGCAAAATTTGTGGGAAAAAACAAAAAAATTTCAAGATGTTTCCAACTCTGCCTTTGCACCAATTCTGTAGAATGGCCCATATATATCCTCTTAAAGACCCGAGAAAACAAGTTTTAGGAAAGAATTTGTTTTTTTCATGTCTTTAAATTGTTTAGAGCATTTAGAATAATGTAAAAAAATATAATATTTCATTCATAAGTTATGCTATGTCCTCGGTTGAGGACATCGGGAAAAACTAAAAAGACATGAATGAACATGCATGGGCAAAAACAATAGATTTTTAAAATCACCAATACATTTTTAGTTTAAGATTATTTATTTATTTAACCAAACTTTGTATAAAGTTGATTCTCAACTATGTTATAACAGAATTATTTGATATACCTTTTTTCTTTATGCAAAATGTGTGTAAAATGGCCATAAACGTGTTTTCTCATTATATATAATGTATCTATAAACTAAATCTAATTTGCATAATAATGTTTATATTAAGTTTTTGGGGCAACATGTAATGAAAAAAGAAGTGTAACAATGGGAGTAACAATTGACCAGCTTTTCATAATAATATATAATATTTAATAGAATATTGAAATATAATTTATTTCCCTATTAATTTGTAATGTCTCCCAAAATGCGTAAATAAACATGCTTTTAGTTCCGGTGTCCTCATACGAGGACATGTATGAAACCCCATAACATTTTCCTGAGATGTTGATTTATGACACACAATTTAAAAATTAGACAGATTTAAGTATATATTTAAGTCATATTTCCATATGAGTGTCACTAAATTAATTTCAGACATTTTGAAGACCAAGTAGAGGGAGTGGTCATAGTGAAACATCCAATCATTTGGTATCTCTGAAAAAGCCCCGAATGTGCTCTGTACAGGACACCCAGACTTAAAACTGTGCCATGTATAGTCCCAGAGAAATTCACTAAAATATAATGTCCTCATATGAGGCCGCAGGGTCTTAAGAGGATATATATATATTTAAATTAAATGTATTAAATAATTATTATAAAACTGCATGATACATGAGCTATAATGGATTATGTCCATGCATATACATCAAATTTAAGCATGACTCCACTGACTTTTATGCAAAAACCCTTAATTATTTTTAGGTGGAAAACAGCAAGAAAATAGGTGCCCCCAAAATGTTTGAGATCACACTACTGTAAACACAAAGTGAATCTGTCTCACATACAACAGTTTTACGATTTAAACAAACAACGAGAGAAAATAAAATAAACTTCTCGTCGCCAGGTCCATCGCATTTTTAAGACCTTTAAAATGTGGATTTAAGACATTTTAATGATAAATAGGTGGAATGTAAGTTTTCAGGGATCTGCAGGCACCCTGTTAAATTATTGTAAACCTAATGTACAACAATCATTATTAATGAAGAATAAAGACCAACCTTCATGATCCTCCTGTTTTATTCTCCAGAGTTCTGGTTCCTCATGTTTTATTATCTTCGGTTCTGGTTCCTCGTGTTTTATTCTCCTCGGTTCTGGTTCCGGTTCTGGTTCCTCGTGTTTTATTCTCCTCGGTTCTGGTTCCGGTTCTGGTTCCTCGTGTTTTATTCTCCTCGGTTCTGGTTCCGTTTCTGGTTCCTCATGTTTTTTTCTGCAGGTTTCTGGTTCCTCATATTTTATTATCTTCGGTTCTGGTTCCTCGTGTTTTATTCTCCTCGGTTCTGGTTCCGTTTCTGGTTCCTCATGTTTTTTTCTGCAGGTTTCTGGTTCCTCATGTTTTATTCTCCTCGGTTCTGGTTCCTCGTGTTTTATTCTGCAGGGTTCTGGTTCCGTTTCTGGTTCCTCATGTTTTTTTCTGCAGGTTTCTGGTTCCTCATGTTTTATTATCTTCGGTTCTGGTTCCGTTTCTGGTTCCTCGTGTTTTATTATCTTCGGTTCTGGTTCCGTTTCTGGTTCCTCATGTTTTATTCTGCAGGTTTCTGGTTCACTCATGTTCTCCTCACTCTCTTCTTTAACAAACACCATCTTCTCAGCAGCAGATCTCAGTTCAGATGATTCTCCTCCAGACATTCCTGCTTGCTTCAAAACTTAGTCACGACTGTGATGATCAGAATATTACAGGTTTACTGACCTGATTCAAAATCTGTATTCCTCTGTTTACAGAAACAACATTTCTAGCAATTTGTATGAAGGCAGCTTCCTGACAGAACAACAGAGAGCATGGTGAAACTGAACTTCTTCCTCTGAGGTTTAATAGTGTTTGGAAAACAAACGAATGTGTTTTAGCGCCACCCGCTGGACTGGAGTGAAGCTCTGAGAGGAGGAAAATAATACGAGAGAAACGCCTAGCAATTTGTATTCATTCAGCAATCAGCATTGCATAATATTGTTAGATGACAACTAAAGGCAGCAAGATAGTAGAAATAGTAGTCTACTGTAATAAGAAACTGGTTGTGTCTTGAGAAATCCACCAGTAGGGTACAATGGGGCCCACCTTAAGAAACAATGTGCTATTCACTGCGCCTAAAATGTATAATTGCGTTGTATAAATGTATAAACGTTGAACATTAATGGTGCAACATATTTTGTGTGAAAATAAATAATTCAAGCTGTTTATTTTGTTTAAAAATCGTATAAATGTATCAGGTGGTGACAAATACTTCAGCTAAAATAATGTTTTTTTAAATAATGTCTAAGTAAATACTTGTTCAAAACAATCACTTTAGCAAAGTTTGTACTATTTTCTGCTTATTTTGATAAATAAAATAATACATTTTTGTTCAATAAATATACTGTCATTAAAATATCTTAATATAAATCATATTTTAAAATACAGAAACAAAATCATTTTTAATTCTAAACATGGTGATTATCTCTAATATGGACACCCAACATAATATATATTTACCATCTGAAACTAATCATGTCACGTCAACAAATGGAGAAGTCACCCATCTATTAATTATCATGTCAATGTAGTTGATGTTAAAAACTAAAACCTTATTGTAAAGTGTTACTAAAGTTTTATATAATAATAATAATTTGTTACATTTATATAGCGCTTTTCTGGGTACTCAAAGCGCTTTACAAGGAAGGGGGGGAATCTCCTCATCCACCACCAGTGTGCAGCATCCACCTGGATGATGTGACGGCAGCCATAGTGCACCAGAACGCCCACCACACACCAGCTACAGGTGGAGAGGAGACAGAGTGATGAAGCCAATCAGTATATGGGGATGATTAGGAAGCCATATTGTTCTGTGTGTTTGTGTGTTGATGGTTTGGATTAACCCTTTAATTGCCGTATCCCTTAAAACCAGACTGCAAGAGGGTTACTGTAAATGCATGGGTCCACTGGGCACAGTTTTCCTGATGCCACCGGGGTGGTGTTTGCACTGACAGCTTGGGCCCGCCATCGCTGCTTGCAGCTATATTTATTATTGGTGGAATAATTATATGCCTTGCCTAAAACTGGATATATACTAATAATAAAAAACAGTACAGACACAATAGGGTTCCAGCACCTTCTGTCCTTGGACACCTAATGAAAATGAATATCTGTCTTTTTGCACTATTCTAATTCATCTATCCAGCAAGTATATCACCAATAATAACATTAATTGTAACAATAATGTATTCAGTGACTACTGACTTACCAAATATATTCACAGTAACAACATTGTAAATATACAGGTGCATCTCAATAAATTAGAATGTCGTGGAAAAGTTCATTTATTTCAGTAATTCAACTCAAATTGTGAAACTTGTGTATTAAATAAATTCAATGCACAGACTGAAGTAGTTTAAGTCTTTGGTTTTTTTTTTTATTGTGATGATTTAGGCTCACATTTAACAAAAACCCACCAATTCCTTTCAACAAATTAGAATACTTCATAAGACCAATAAAACATTTTTTTTTAGTGAATTGACGGCCTTCTGGAAAGTATGTTCATTTACTGTATATGTACTCAATACTTGGTAGAGGCTACTTTTGCTTTAATTACTGCCTCAATGCAGCGTGGCATGGAGGTGATCAGTTTGTGGCACTGCTGAGGTGGTATGGAAGCCCAGGTTGCTTTGATAGCGGCCTTCAGGTCATCTGCATTGTTGGGTCTGGTGTTGTTTACAGTGTTATTAGACTTTAGCCATTTATATTTTTATAAGCAACTGAAAAAAGCACAAATGTCAGGGCATGTCGAAACTTCTCCAGGCCCCCAAAACACCCTCAGACCCCAGGGGGTTAAGCTCCAAGTTGCTAAGACTGCACCAGACAGCCAGCTCCTTAACCTCTTGTCTGTAAGCGGACTCGTCACCGTCCTGAATGAGGCCTTTTCAGTCATAGCATAGATTGCCTTCCTGCGAAGCTGCCCAGACCACAGAGAGTGGGCTATCTACTTACAACCCTAGCAGGGGAGATAGCATTGTGTAGGCAAGGGCTCAAGGAGACCGCTACTTAAAAACCCTAGGAAGGGGAACAGTCACCGCGCTAACACACAGATATCCTCAGATAGCTATGTACCTAGGAAGGGATACCGGAAGGGGGACCGCCTGAAACTACTCAGAATAGGGCTGCACGATTAATCTGGAAAAAAAATTGCGATCTCGATTCATACATAAATGCGATCTCATTTCTAAATGACGGCGATTCACTTCCGTGTATTTCCCTGCATTCACGCGTTATTGGTCACACTCACACAGTAACAAAACACTTCAACGGGACGTCAGCAACAACGCTTGACGGAGGGCGTGTCTGAAGCTTGGTGCTGACCAGAGCCGTTGAGAAACAGAGTTGCGACACGCTTTGATCTCGCCGCCGCGCGGTCACGTGGTTCATGGAGCTCTCAATAGTTCCAAACAACTCCGTGCTGTCCATAGGTTTGAATGGGATTAATTGGGTCAGACAACAACAACGTAACAACGTTTGTCTGTGGAGTTTAATGGAAATAATATTAATGGGTTTTTCTTGTTTATCTATGAAGGAGTACAAACATAGTACAATGCAGCATACAGGATAAGGCGGTTACATTTCTTTGTATGCAAAGTATAAATAGTGTAAACTGCTTAATAAAGATTGGAGACTTGAGGCATGACTTTATGTGTTTTTGTGTTACACTTATTCCTGTGGATGTGCAGACCAATGATGAAATTAATTATGATTATTTAAAGAGTATAAGAAATCTAATCAGTATGCAAAATGTGTTATTGTATTAATATATATATATATATCTTCATCTATGGTCATCTATTATTCACATTTTAATACAATATTACTGTATGTTCAAATATAAGATACAATATGCATACACAAGTGAATATCAATGAATGCTAGAAAAATGCTACAAATGGTTTTAGCCATTTAAAAAAAAAACATCTAAAGACATATTTTTCGCCACCATCTGACTAATTAATACTAGCACTTACCCATTCTATTCTATTTATTTATATTTATAGAAAAAACTCATAGCTATGTGAACTGTGCTAGACTAACTGAGACTTGTATTTTGTTGCTGTTTCGTTGGTCTGTTTGCTTCTACATTGTAAGTCGCTTTGGCTAAATGTAAATGAAAAAAATGTAAATTTAAGTTTTGCAAATACTTCAAAATAAAAAAGGCAACCAACTGTATTCATCAAAATATTTTATTATATAATATATCCAGGGAGAGGGCAAATTGTGTTCCTTGGCAGTCTTCAAATTCATTTGACATCCTTCAGGGAGAGAAAGATTACAGAAAGACGTAAAACAACTAGCATCAACTAGTATCTGGTTATGATCGCTATTAAGGTGTTTCTCACGTTATCTAACTGCAAATATAGCATATACTGCCTATTATCTAAAAATAAACATTAACTATAACGTGTTTCATAAAATACAACTACTGGTCAGATTTCCGAGAGGTAAACTAATGGGTTAAAATGGCAAAAATGCTGTATTTTCCTCAACTTTCTGGCGACTGTGCTTGAGAAGCACTGAAATGAATGGGCTTCAATGCTGAAACTATGGGTTGTTTGGAACTATTGGCTGCTCCATGACACGCTTTACTTCCACATTCCTCAGTTCCTATGGAAGCCTATGGGAGTGTCACAACTCTGTTTCTCAACGGCTCTGGTGCTGACGCGACATCATAGTGATAACAGCCAATCACATACTTTTCTGGTGCTTTATGAACTGGATTGGCTAGCGTCTGCGCTAGGGTATTTGCATAAGGCGATCTGATTGGTTGACGTCTGCGTTGGCGCTTAAAGTTCAAAAGTTTTCAACTTCTGCCGCGTGCGACACGAGGGACCCACAATTCAGTTCGGCAACACTTGACGTCACTCCATTCAAAGTAAACAAGAGGCGTTGACGCCGACGCCCCGTGTGAATGTGAATATTTTTATTTATTATTGTTAATGTTCTCTTATGTTCAACAACTTTTTGTTACTCCAGCACTTTATTATACTGAATGTTCTGTGGGTTTTTTTTTTTTTTTTTTTTTTTTTGGGGGGGGGGTTGTACTTGAGTGCAATACATTTTGGTTGAAAAAATGAGAATCGTGTAAGAGAATCGTGATCTCAATTCCCATGGAGAAAAATTGTGATTCACATTTTAGCAAGAATCGTGCAGCCCTAACTCAGACTACAAAGAGTGGGCTATCTACTTACAATCCTAGCAGGGGAGATAGCATTGTGTAGGTCAGGGCTCAAGAGACCGCTACTTCAAACACTAAGCAGATAGCTATCCTCAGATAGCTAGGTTCTAGGAAAGGGGACCACTCCATAAGAGGGCTCACCGTAACTGCAGTAAAAGACAGCTAGCCTCAGATAGCTATATTCAAGTAAGCCCGACCTGCCATAATGGCTGGAATATAACCACCCTCAGATGATTATACTGAGGAGGTCCCCAATCAATGTCAGTCCCACATTAGGCTAGTGAAGCACCGTGTTATTGACAAGAAGCTCACAAGAAGGAGATCCGGATCATTAGTAAATGATTCGCTAAAGAGCGAACACATAAACATCATAGTCAGTGATCAAAGCCTGATGTAAGCTGAGGCCATAACACTAGAAGGCTGGACACAGCTATCCTCAAATATCAGTTACTTAGATAAGGCTGAAGATAGCCCAGACCACAGAAGTGGGCCATCTACGTAAAAGCCCGAAGGGGAGACAGCACAGTCCATGCAAGGGGCTCACGGAGACCACTATTTAATCCTAAAAATAAAGGGAAGCAGTCTCCAAGCTGGAACACAGCTATCCTCAAATAGCAGATCCTAAGCAAAGACTTCAGCGCTTAATTGGGAGAACTTGTGCCAAGGGGAACCCAACTTTGTTCTGGAATATGGCTCCTTAACTAAGTAAGCCGGGCTGGAGAATAACCATCAGCAGACAGCTGCACTCTGGCTTAACACAGGAAGAGACATTCCTCATAACCACTCTAGGTGCTAAAAACCCTGGGAGAGAAAACTCGCAAGCCTCTCTCCACAGAGCATAAAAATATATTCATGCCCAGCGAGGCTCTCCACACACAATAACTTGCATATTAGAGAGTCACGGCCGAGCTGAATATAGCTCCGCCCACGATCCCGCAGGATCAGGGCTGAAATGACTCCGTGCTCACACTTCATCGTCATAACAACCCAGTAGTATCTGTGATATCCAACAACCTGTTTAGAGAGGGTGTGCGGATCTCGCAGATCATGACTGAGAAACTGTGCCGGCGGAACTGCGCTGTGAGACACAAACTCTTTGTTCCGCATCCCTCGGGAATAGGAACAAACGCGAGCAGAGCCTAGACACCGTAACTCATCACGGTGCATGTGTAACTGTGAATGTACATGCTCTTCGCCGATACAAATGCGAAAGCAGAACGCCCTCGAGTGGTAGAATCCAAACACGGAGGCACACGGAGGTCTGTTTCTTTCTTATTCCGAGGTCACCGCAGCCACCCAGATCCAGAATATATCCAGATCAGATGGTGGATCAGCCCCTAGAGATGACCTCTACAGCCTTGAACGTCAGCGGAGACCAGGACAACTAGATAAGCCCCAGCGACTGATCCCCAGTGGAGACCCTGTCTCCTCGACAACCATCAGGACAAAACCACAGGAACCAGATGAGTCCTTTACACAATCTGACTCTGCTATATCTCACTTGCATTCACAGATATAATATCATTATATTTTCACTATATATATATATTTATATAGTGAAAATATAATTATATATAGATAGATATATTAGAGAGGAATGACAGCTACATTCGTTTTGCGTTTGCCAGGACAGCTATAAAGCCGCAATAAGCCCACGGAGCAAACTTGTCAATCCATCTTGATGAATGACGCAGAAGAACGTAAACAAGTGAACTCTGACCAATAAGAGGACAGTTTTACTCACATATGATTTGCATAAACACAGTTTGGTACGCTTTGCAATGTTGCCGTGTGAAAGCGAACCGAACCAAGAAGAAAATGCAACAATGTAACAAATTAATCCCTGTTTCAGAACAAAGCAAACGATCTACAGGTCTGAAAGCACCCTTAGTCTCTCTTCTCTCGGCACTTCAAAGACTACTGAACTCTCAACCAATCAGACACTTCGGGGAACCCCCCCCTGTCTGCAACTACGACAACGACACAAAGGAAACCCCTTTACACAGGCAAAGCAAGCAAGTAACACCTCCAGGTATAAATCTTAGCCTCATTGAGAAACTCAAAGCGAGGGTTAAATAAGTGATTGATGGTTATGCAATTGAACATATTTCTGTAAATTTGGGATTTCACATTTCCATTCTCTTAAACTCATCCTTTCTTTACTTTCTCTCTTTCTGCAACGTGTGAATGATTGTGTTCATGTGTTAGATTAGTTTATGTCTTAGGTTTATATAAATAAAATCTGATTTATATTGAAAAGAGAAGTATTTTGTGTTTTCTGCTCACAAGTTAATGTCTTAATCTGCCGATCTTGTTACTGTGCTATTAAATAGTGTTTTCACTATATTTTGGATTTTAATATCCAGTGCAGAGTTGATGTTATATGGCTTGGTCAATGAATTGCTGCCGCCTCAGCGATCAGCTGTAAAACAGGGATTCTGTTCAAATTCCTTATAAAATCATAAATGATTCCCTTTGAGCTAAATTAAACTATTTCTTTAAATTACATATAATAAAAAACGTAATATTAATGTTACATATGTCAATGGTATGACCTTTCAGATGCATCTGAAATTACAAAAAAATACATATATTTAATTGTTTGATCAAAATTATTGCTAGGGATAGTTTGTAGTCGCTGGATATTCGTAGGGACACATAGAATAATGACAATAGTTTTTGAAACATAAAGCATGCTGAATTCCACAAATCGAATTAAAGATGCATTGCAATTAACAGTGCTTAATTGCATTTGAATGCCTTGTATTTCCAGGGCTTGCATTTTTAGGTCCTGAAATTTAACATTGTTGTTTATTTAAGCTTTGAATATTTCAATTCAAAATATTTCACACACGTTTTCATAATTAAAAATTCAGTAATTCATATTCACTTTCCAGAATTCACTTCCAAAATATTCAATCTGTTAAAAAATATGATGTATACTATTCGTCATTTTATTTCACTGCCACAAATTCAGTGGTTAAAATTCAGCGGTGCACATCCGGGACCCGCAGGAATAGCAGTAGAGCACCGATGAATGATCTCCAGCTGATGTCAGCCGCTCACCTGTTGATGGAGACGGTTAATGAAGGCCATATGTGGATCAAGTCATTCATTTACAAAAACTGATTTGCAGAAATGGAACAAACGCTAAGTAGAAGTTTTGATTATTGGGGCCAGTATAAACATGTGGAAACGATGATTGTGTGTATGTTTAATTCAACATCTTCACTGTTTCCCGTAGCCTACATGTTTCTCTACCACAAAGGAGATTATAATGCTCTTTTACCCAATGCTGAAGTACAGAACTAACATTACATCTGAGGAAGACATATATTGCTTTCAGTTGCTTAGTTTCTGTAACTATGTATCATGGCTTGTGTGATGCTGTGCTGTAATCCTGGGGTTCCCCTCATACAGTGGTGTAGTCTACGTGATACGCAGGTATACGGCGTATACCCACTAGCAAAGGTCAAGGATTTCGGTATACCCACTTAAAAAAGCGTGAGGATACGTAACAGCATCACCCCGTCTGTGTTGCGATCGAAGCACTGACTTTTTGAAAATCACGCTGCGTTTCTGTTCATGACCAGTGCTATTGCTATTACGCAACTCTTTCATTTCAACTGACTGGCTGAAGCCATCCTAAAAATGCGTCACTGTTGTGCATCGCCACGGTAGCTGATCATTTGCACGCGTTTTTATGCCTTGCCTATTTAAACATTCAAAAGATTAAATAAGCATTCAAACACAGGACGCGGAAAAACTCAAATGAGTACTCGCGCGCCGGTACGCACGTAGAGCGCAAACGTAAACTTAAGTGAACAAACAGTTGAGAAAAAATCGGATGTGTATTACATTGTCTCTTCAAGTGATTGCGCCTAATTTACTAGCTGCTGTCTGTGTCCTTAATGTTAATTCAAGAAATTAAATCTGAGAAAATCACTCACAGCTCTTTACTGAACTACTTTGTAGTTTAACAAGAATTAATCTACATTTAATTTATACAGTGAAGATTATGCAATGCTATTTTATATTTGATTATTCGGTTTCTGTACCTGGACACAGTCTACAAACTTGAAAAAAATTAAAAAGGTTTTATATAATATTGAATACAGTTGTAATGTATTTATTAATACTGGGTTACATTCTAGACAGCCTGTCCCATCTACCCCAGTGACTTTGTGGAGATCCATGCAAGCTTTTGTGGTGACAGGTATTTCTTAGTTTTTCAATGCATTACAATATTCAGACGCAAGCTTTTGTATTATACAGTTATGCTGTTGAAGGTGAAACATGCTTTGGGCATACTGAAAGATGAGATGCTTTTAGTATGACAGAGCATATTTCATGTATTCCAGAGCCAATGATCTAACCGAAAACATTGTACTGAATGATATTGAAGAAAGTGATGGAACAGACATATGTCCAAAATATGTACCACTAATTCATGCAGACCGTGAAAACTTCAAAATTGTTATGGAATTTGACCATGAATGCCATGTGCGTTATGGTACACACCGCATCTGCTATCCTGTAGTTAACGCATGCTCTGGATTTGGAATAGTAAACAAAAAAATAAAGTTAACAATGTTTCAAAGCATGGCAAAACTGATACTCAAAGATAAGCTTTCTGGAGAATCCATCCACTCCTCCAAATATCACAATGTTTTATCTAAGAAGTAAAATGTTATTTTTATATCAAATTAAATCAATGTGCCTATGCATTTAAGGCCATTACAAAGAGAGACCCTGTTTATATTTAAAAAAATTTCCTATGCTTTAATAATTTTTATCTTTTGATCAAAAATTGATATGCAATTATTATTTCAACTATTACTGATATGTCCTGAATATGTTAAAACAAGAGACAATGCAAACACAGTGGGATTCTTTTCTTGTCTCTTAAAAGTATTTTCTTAAACCAGTTGTGAGTCAGGGGCTTCTATTGCTGTTGACATTTCTTAAACATGTCTCGATTGGCTACTTTTCAAATGCACTCCCTGACCAAGCAAAAGCAAGCCACTAAATTCTCACAAACCTGATTAACTTGTGGTTTGTGTCTACATGTACCAGAGACAAGGGCCCTGGTACAGAGTACACTCTGCGTACAACACAGCCAAGACTGGACAGCCTTGAGATGACACCCAAGGAATCGACCCTATGCATGGAGGCTGCAACTCTTCTCCACTGGACTCCAGTCTCCCTCTGACCATCCTGTAGCCTGCGTTTGGTAAATCATTCTTGACGGAAGCAACCAAACTGTCAAGTTCATCATCACCGATGGTACTGTACATGTTCCTAACAGAGAGATCATACTCTTTCATTCGTCTGAAGATGCAAGTCACAGGAAGTGAAGCATTTCTTTCAAGCGCTGTTCTTCAATCATCATTTTGGGCCGTCCTATAGTGCCAGCAGCTTCTACTGTGATAGAAGGACCTGGAAGTTCCAGTTGTCCCTTCACAAGGTCAAAAAGCTCTTGCAAAGCCTGGGTGATAACAGGGGGTACTTCTACATGATTGGATAGGGCCTGCAGAAGATACAGCTCCTGACGACAACACAATTCCAGGTAATCCAAATTTAGTGGCGTTGTGCTTAATCCCCGTTGTAATTTATACAAAAGCCTTTGTAGAAAGTAATATCTCAGCTGTTGACAAAGCAAAGTATAGTTAAATGAGTATTAAATACAGTAAAAACATGAATATTGTTAAATAGTATTACAAAATAACAGTTTTCTATTGTAATATTTTGTAAAATGTAATTTATTCCTGTGATTAAAGATTAATTTTCAACATCATTACTCCAGACTTCAGTGTCACATGATCTTCAGAAATCATTCTAATACATTCGCTGCTCAATTATTATTGGTGATCAGTTATTAATAATGGTTCTCATTATTATGAGATCTCATTTTATCAATATTAAAAAGAGTTTTCACAGTTCTGCAGCTCAATATTTTGTGGAAACATTTGTTTTGATATTTTTAAAGTATTAAAGTAAATTGCTTTAACATGAATGATAATACAAAGTATTAGTATCATGTAATTAAACTTGACCCATGTGACATATTTGTTCATGTTTTATCAAAAGTTTAAAAACTTAACTGTAATGCATATTCTAGTCATTTAATTGGTTCATAAAATTGTGCTGTTGTACTAAAAACCTTAAGGAGCCGAACTCACTCCAGCTGAGCCAAGGTCAACGGAAAGCACCGCTGCACAACCACCCACAGATGAAGCACCAGCACATGGTGAGCTTTATGAATACAAGTTGAAAGAACTAATGCCTATTAACTGGGAGCAGTTTAGTGTTGGGGATAGGTGAATGCTACTCTCAGATCAAATGCAGTGACATTAATTAATGTTAGCATCAATAAGTCTAAGTGTTTCATTTTCCTTGTAGATGTTGGCCCTTCGTACCATTGTGGGCAGCATTGTGCAACACTTACTGCCACCAGCAACCTCAGGCCCTGCAGAACATTGTGGGCAGCTAGAGGAGATCATCCCCTCCAGGAACAGTTGGTACATGAATGCAAAGCTTATGTGACAAGTCCATTTCTGTAATTGAAATAATTGAATGATTTTGTTGATATTGCCTGTGTTGCAAATCTTTTAAATGCTACTTTTAAATTTGCATGTCTTTTTGGCTCTGTCTTACTTGTAGGTCAGCTATGTTCTGGACAAGGGTAGGCCTGCCCATGAAATTATTATTAAGGATGGTCCTACATGTTTGACCAGGGAGAACCTGTTATCTTTAGGTCTAAACAGGCAAATGGACTCAATGGTGGGTGAAAGATTTTGTTGGAATGTGAAAGTACTCGATATGTTTTGTTTGTATAAACAGTAAAAAAAAATTTATTCAATCATATGCACAGGTGGGAAATGATCTGAGGCTGTCTGAGGGAGTTGTGAAGGAGTTAGTCGAGCTATGTATACATCTATATTTTAGTGGGACCTATGTGAGTTCTGTGTAGTACAATGAAGAAAGTAAGTCAGCTGTCTTTCTGTAGGGGAAAAATATCTTTATTATGGACCTCCACATCCCCCCAACATGGCTCCAACCCTTGAATTGTGACCCTTTAGGCAGTCTTCCTGTAAGGACCTACCCATTTGTACAGCAATAAATAAACTGATTTGAATTGGCAACATAACATGCTTTCTTTAAGGTCGACTCCACAGAGAAAGATGCACTTATATTCCCACTGTGGACACAAGGGCATTTTTTGCTATGTGTAAGTGATGCATGCATTCTAAGAAAGTTTGTCAAGCTACACCGTTGATGTTAAAAAGAAGCATATGAAGATTCCTTTTTGCAACACTTATTGGAATATTCCACTTGAAGTTATCTCATTGCCAAGACTATTCTCATAGGTGATGCTGCCACTCAAAAGAGGAATACTGTTTTCGTGGGGCAGAAACCCTTAATTGTCTAAATCGGTATCACGACTTTTTTCTCTCTCTTTTTTTTATTTATTTTTTTTTATATAATTTTGGGCTACATTAAAACGGCATAATTGCAGGACTGCATATTTGCTGTAGGCTTAAAACATGCCTTAAATTAAGTGGGATATTTTGCCGATGGTATTTCAATTTGCAATTGCTTATAGTGAGCCTACAACTTTGCTTTTTTTTGCGACAAAAAAAAACAGAAGCCTACTTTTATAGAACTTTCATCTCAATACTGATTATGAAGTTGTAATAAATTAAATAGCCTACTGCAGAAATGTTTATATTGCTTAATATGGACATATCCTTTGGCAAAGAGATGGATGCATTCTGGGAAGTGGTGTGTTTAATGGCTACATATACCCGTGTTTCCTTCACTTAGACATTTATGCTGACCCCTTTAAAATTATATTAAAAAATATTATAAAAAAATATTAAGACTGTACTTTTTAATTATGATTGATATTTTGGTGCAATTTTGTGCAACACGTCACTGTGTGCGACCAATGACCATCGCAGAAACCATTGCCAGCGCGATTCCACCACGGTGAGTCGCTTACAACACAGTCTCATAAGCAACAGAAATAAATAAGCATTTACACGTCCAAAATTAATGAAATTACGAGTTTAATAAAAAAATGTTGTAGGCCTATATATAGGCTATATATATATAGGCCTACAACTAGTAGTTATTCATATTGTAATATGTGGTTTGGTGATCTATTCTTTTTTGATTTGTTCTTCTCTTTCTCTGCAGGTTCCTTAATTCAATCCTATTCCTTAAAAAAAACAGCACCTCATTACATCGAAAAAAAGGCACTTTTAAGAGCCATATTTGTCTTGTTTATGGTCTTATTTGTATTGTTTATTGTCTCTCTCTCTCTCTCTCTCTCCCCTACCATCTGAGTGGTGGTAGCTTTTTAGAGGGACGGAGGACCTGGGTCGCTGCCTCTTCTTCACTCACTGTAATCAACTGAAAGTGTAAAGGTCGGGATCAGAGAATATAGATTCATTTGTTGGTGTTGTTTTAAGTACATAATTTACCAATTTAATGAATAGAGACTGGCATAATACCTGGTTATTGCACCAAATGAAACAATATAGGCCAACCTATGAGATAAAGATTGCTGTTGGCATGAAGTTTAAGTAAATCAAACTTAAGTTTTGTGAGGAATGTCAGTATTCAAAGATGGTTTTTTTATCGCTTGGCGGCTTTGTTTCACACCTTTTCTGCACTTAAATAATTTGCCAGCTTGCAAACATCCAGATCTAGTATTATCTTTGATAATGTTAGAAAAGTTATACGTTAAGCATAGCCTACTGCTGTATGACACATGCTAATAGACTGACTAGCTCTGTCTTTCTTGTACTTATGTGTGTTTGGATCCCTGTATGATATTTAATATTTATATTTTTTGTATGTGTGTACATTTCAGAATGACAAAGCCAAAATTCAGGCCTTGCCCAAGCTGCCAGGTCTGTCAGCAGGCCAACCGCAAAACCTGCAGTGCTTGTTATGCCACACTCCCAAGCAAGCGGTTATTAAAAACTGCAAAAATTAATGATGACTGGGGCCAGAGGGTCATCAAAAACAAAAATGCATCTCGGGTGGTGGCCTCTGCCCAAATAGCTGTAAGTAAAAATGCTTATGCTTCATTAATTGAGTGGTAATCAATATTAAGGCCAAATTACATACAGTATTTGGTACCATGTTTGTTGATGGACAGAAGGCATAGCAGGATGTACCAGGATTCACATTCCTGCCTGGATGTTGGAAGTTGGCACATCTTGTCAGTATTAAATTTTAGACAGACAATCGCTTTAAAAACCACACCATACTGTACATCCCTATTAAATTGCTTTTGCAGCACACATGATGCTCAAGTGATAAATGTACATCACATGCAAGTTGCTCTGATAAACAGTTTGCCAAAAAGCTCCCCATACACAATATGTAAAGATACTTTCATTTTATGCAGGTGTACTTCTGTTGTGAAAAAAATCTTGAAAATACATTGGTGTATGTACATAAGTAGGCAATATTCTAAACTACACTTATCTTTAAAATACTTGTGTAACTGATGGCAGGGACTAGGGATAGGGATGAACTATGAATCAAATACTACCTAGTTTATACACCAAGTAAACTGCCCTCTGTTTCTGATTCAAAGTCAGTGTGGAGTAGACGCCATCTTCATTACTCTAACAACATCTGATTAATTATTTTCAAACAAAATCGAGCACTGACAGTTGCAATTTAAGAAATACTCATGAATGAATATTTCTATGTATTAATTTTACAATATGTCTTTAATCATCACATACTTAATACTTGTTGAAAGCGTTAACACATATCTTTTGCAAGATTAGGTCTTTAAATAGTAGATGGACTGCCATATATGTAGTAATGTAGCAATATAATATATTGGAAATGTGTTAATTACTTTGTCTCATTTCAGGTCCAAAAACTTTCTGCCTTGGGCTATATGCCCATATTGTTTATCAGCCAGAGGCACAAGGGCACAGGCAAGTTGATGGCAGATGTAGTCACGCATCTGCCACCAACGCAAAACAACACACGTTTCTTAACCAGCATGAAGAGGGCATATGACTTCGTAATCAAACTGAATGGTAAGATAAGTTTTATGTATAGTTCATTAGTGTTTGTCGTTGATTTCTTTGACAATGTGTACTGAATTTATATTTTTGCTAACTTCACAACAGATGTGCCACAGCCCCAGCAAGACCAGCCCCTGCCCATAGACCAGCCCCAGCAAGACCAGCCCCTGCCCCTAGACCAGCCTCTGCCCATAGACCAGCCCCAGCAAGACCAGCCTCTGCCCCTAGACCAGCCTCTGCCCATAGACCAGCCCCAGCAAGACCAGCCCCTGCCCCTAGACCAGCCTCTGCCCATAGACCAGCCCCAGCAAGACCAGCCTCTGCCCATAGACCAGCCCCAGCAAGACCAGCCCCTGCCCCTAGACCAGCCCCAGCAAGACCAGCCTCTGCCCATAGACCAGCCCCAGCAAGACCAGCCTCTGCCCCTAGACCAGCCTCTGCCCATAGACCAGCCCCAGCAAGACCAGCCCCTGCCCCTAGACCAGCCTCTGCCCATAGACCAGCCCCAGCAAGACCAGCCTCTGCCCATAGACCAGCCCCAGCAAGACCAGCCTCTGCCCCTAGACCAGCCTCTGCCCATAGACCAGCCCCAGCAAGACCAGCCTCTGCCCATAGACCAGCCCCAGCAAGACCAGCCTCTGCCCATAGACCAGCCCCAGCAAGACCAGCCTCTGCCCCTAGACCAGCCTCTGCCCATAGACCAGCCCCAGCAAGACCAGCCTCTGCCCATAGACCAGCCCCAGCAAGACCAGCCTCTGCCCATAGACCAGCCCCAGCAAGACCAGCCTCTGCCCCTAGACCAGCCTCTGCCCATAGACCAGCCCCAGCAAGACCAGCCTCTGCCCATAGACCAGCCCCAGCAAGACCAGCCTCTGCCCATAGACCAGCCTCTGCCCATAGACCAGCCCCAGCAAGACCAGCCTCTGCCCATAGACCAGCCCCAGCAAGACCAGCCCCTGCCCCTGCCCCTGCCCCTGCCCCTAGACCAGCCCCAGCAAGACCAGCCTCTGCCCATAGACCAGCCTCTGCCCATAGACCAGCCCCAGCAAGACCAGCCTCTGCCCATAGACCAGCCCCAGCAAGACCAGCCTCTGCCCATAGACCAGCCCCAGCAAGACCAGCCCCTGCCCCTGCCCCTGCCCCTGCCCCTGCCCCTGCCCCTAGACCAGCCCCAGCCCCTGCCCATAGACCAGCCCCAGCCCATAGACCAGCCCCAGCCCATAGACCAGCCCCTGCCCCTAGACCAGCCCCTGCCCCTAGACCAGCCCCAGCCCATAGACCAGCCCCAGCCCCTGCCCCTAGACCAGCCCCTGCCCCTAGACCAGCCCCTGCCCATTGACCAGCCCCAGAAAGACCAGCCCCTGCCCCAGTAAGACCAGTCCCTGCCCCTAGACCAGCCCCTGCCCATAGACCAGCCCCAGAAAGACCAGCCCCTGGTCCTGCCCCTGCCCCTAGACCAGCTCCTGCCCCTAGACCAGCCCCAGAAAGACCAGCTCCTGGCCCTGCCCCTAGACCAGCCCCTGCCCCTAGACCAGCCCCTGCCCATAGACCAGCCCCAGAAAGACCAGCCCCTGCCCCTAGACCAGCCCCAGCAAGACCAGCCCCTGCCCATAGACCAGCCCCAGCAAGACCAGCCCCTGCCCATAGACCAGCTAATCCCACAAGACCAGCAAATTATTACACTTGAGCTGTTTACGGTTGACTCTCAGGCTCAGGAGCATGTGGAGCCTCTACCACCCAGGAAAAGACAAAGTAAGTAATCTTGCATTGCACCACATCTGTAAATTTGTCCTATGTTTTTTTGCAATCAGTGCACAATATAAAACAAGTTACACATGGGGAATTTCACCTCTTTTAATTAATTAAGCCACTCCTCCAAGATACTGAATATAAAATTCTTATATTTGTTTCTATTCTTTGCACCCCATGTGTATATCAGCAGCCATGTGTTGGGTGTAAAGGTGTTTTTGCATGTAGCCCCCTTTAATTGGACCAAACTCAGGGTGTATTCACACTTGGTCTCTTTCAGCCCTCAAAGTGAACTAAGAACATTGACTCATATATGAACACCTCAAGCAAACTCAGACCCATTTTAAGTTAACCAAACTTTTTTTTGCCTTTGTCATTTAAGGTTGCAAATGCAGTCGACAGACAATGTATCCATACGATAAGATATTGGAAAGACGGATGAATGGCGTAAGATGTAGAACCACATTTTTCATTAGGCTGTCTGATTATCTCTTGACTCATGTCTGTCTCATCTTTCAATCCACATGTGACAAAACAGTAACACTGAGCAGTAGTTATCAACCCTATCACAAGTGCTACGATAAATAAGTATATTTCAAGTTAATTTTATGAAGTATACTTAAGTAATGTTCAAGTATATTTGTAAGTATACTTTATGTAATAAGTATACTAATATCAGTGTGTACTTGTAGTACATTTGTAAGTGTACTATTTCAATACTGCTTGGGGATAAATTGGCCCACTTTTAGTATATAAAAGTACACGTTTAAGTGTACTACAAGTGTAAACTAAGTACACAACTAGGTTTCTTATTTTTAATGCATCTTTACTACAAGTGAACTTATAAGTATACTAGTAGTTTACTATTTTAATACCAGCAGTACATTATTTGGTTTATGAAAGTACACAGTGAAGTGTACTCTCAGTAAACTACTAGTTTAATAGTTTATACTGCAAGTATACTTGTAAGTTTTCTTTAAGTGAAGATAACATTATACTATTTATATATTATTTTGCACTTGCAGTATACTACTATGTTCAAATGTAGATATTATTTTTTATACTTGAAAAATACCTTTAACTGTACTTTAATTTGAAAAACATTTTATTAGCTTCATGCATCCTTTTTTTATCAACACTTGAATGTCGGTAAGTTTCATAAAGGCAACATTTTAAACAAAGAATTTGAGAAAATCACATTTTTGTCAAAGACTGCGCCTTGATCAGATTTAGAATGGTGATCAAAACAGGAAAACACAAATGGAGTTGATCTAGTCCAACACCCCAAAGCTTCACAGTCATGTGTTATGCTTCATTTCATTTGGTAACATTAAGCAGTTTTGATTTACAAGCTGTTTAATGTTTGATGATCACGTTATTTTACATTTGAGTGAGTAATCTACTGTCACTTGGTTCAGCTTCTTCTTCTCTTGTCTTTTGATCCGGAGTTTCTGTATTAGAAGATGTGTCATAGCGCATCCTACCGTATAACAGTCAAAACATGGATAGCTGGAAAATTGAGTCAATGGTGGGGAAAGAGTAAAGTAGAATTAAAGTCAATTCCGATGTACCGATGCCAGTGAACTAGCCAACACAAAATTTCAGATATGCAGAATTAGAAACATATGAAAATATTGTTTAGAATATTGACATAAAACATAAGACTATATATGAAAAAAAAGTTTATTTATTAGGCTACTCGATCAAAACAGTTAACAAACTACAAGCCAAGTATACTTTGAATACTTAATTATACTTTTAAGTATATCTTGATAAAAAGATAGAGTACAAGTACAGGCCAAATATAATTGGACTTTTCACTCAGTATAAGTCAAGTACACTTAAGTGTAATTAAGTGTATTTCTACGAAGTACATAAAGTGTATTTATAATTATATAAAATTTTGACTAAAAGTATACTTTCTTATTGTTTGTTTAAAATAAGTATACTAATAGAAAACTTGAATTAACTTCTTTTTCATAAGGGACATACTGTAAATCCTAACCAAAAACAACAATGCAAATGGAATGTGACAACAGATTCTTATTTTTTATTGAGCTTACAAAAAATACTTAAGTACTCTTGTTAACTAAATGATGTTCCAAGTAAGAACGCCAGTATATAGAGCTAAGTACAAACATCATTATTTGAATGGTAAAATCATTACAGTAACATCACTGAACTGTGTGTGTGTGTGTGTGTGTTTTAAAATCTGGTCCCTTTCAGCCTTCAAAGTGAACTTTGAAGTTAAAGTGGGACTGATAATTGTTTTGGGCACAAGGAACTATCTAAGCATACTCGGATCCCTTTTAAAGTGAACTGAACTGAGACCACATGAGAACATGTGCACACCAGCCTTCAAGTAGTCATCTGGCTCAAGTTTGGTCATATGACATCTGAAGCAAATGTATTCTAACCTGTTTGCCCTATACATTTGCTAATTCTATTTTGTTTATTTTGATTATTTTAAAAGGTGTTTGCCAAACAGCAGTTATTTTTATAAAGTGAAACCTCCCATTATGAACCAAATGTAGTCCAATTAAAATGGCTTGTGAGGTCAAATGAACCAAAAACAACTCTTGTCTCTTTGTGTTCACATTATGAGTTCACTTAAAGATGATGCAGATCACTTTCTAGTCCACTTCAGCTCTGATGGGGTCTTAAGCCCAATTCATAGTTACATGTAGATGTGACGCAGATGCCTTTGTGGTGCCATTGCATCTTTACAAGAGAAGAGGCACATTTATCAATTTTCATCAATGGTACATGGGTCAGCAATGATTTTTCAGGTCAAGAAAGAACTATGACAAAAAATATAAAAGTGAATTGAAATCACACAAATTTTTCATCCTCTGTGTCAACAATCAACATACAGTATGTGCATGACATAAGGTGTATGTGCATAAAGACTTCAGAGATCAGAAAGACCGGAGACATGAGCCTGAGAAATCGTTAAAGCCAGGAACATTTCCAGCTTGGCCATCATTATAATTTGAAAGTCTAATGTTTTCTTGTCATAAAACCAGGGAGAGGTAGGTTTGCTATGTTTCCCTGACAATATGGAACGTGCTGGGACACTGAGGAGATGGATCTGGTCACCCTGGAATTACTTGACTGTGGGCGGTTTACTAAGGCCTATGACAGTGGTAGGAAATCTAAGGCCTGGCTGTGCAAGGTGGGCCACATGTGGCCTGATGTGCTGTTTAATCTGGCCTATGTCTTCATGATCAAAGGCCTCTGGTCTTAATTGTCAGGAAAATGTTGCATTATTCATGAAATACACTCAGTCCCCACTTATTCTAATGGTGCGTTCACACCGGACGCGACTTGCGCGAATAAATCGCGCTATTCGCGCGTAGTTGGACGCGTGAACATTTTGGGTTTACTCGCTTCATTCGCGCGTGAAATTCACTGCACAACAGACGCGAATTCGCATCATGGGCGGGGCTTCTGCCAGGCGCACAGGTATGACTGCCACAGAGAGCATATGTATAGAATTTGGCAAATAAAATCACCTTTATGTGCTATGGAAACACTGGACGCGTGTATTTCAGCCGAGAATGTAGTTGTTTAAAACTCAAATCTGCGGTTTATTTATAAAAACAGCCCCTATTTGAAAATGTGCTTCGCCGATTTCGGAGCCGTGAGCTCCAGGCGATCACCGGACGCTCGTGCTCATGTATGCCGAAGAGAGGAGCATAACCTCGGCTAGTCCTTCTGACATTTGCCGCTGGCTCTGATGTCTCTGTAGTGGATAAACATAAGATGTCCTTTATTGTTGTTTTGATTTCTGCCTCAGCTCTTAATCACGTCACTACTAGAGCAAGCTCCTGATTGGTTGGCGCGGCGCGAAATATCCGCCAAAGTTCAGATTTTTCAACTTGCGCGATTCGCGCGAATCTCGCGTTCCGCGCGTCAAACGCTCGAAACGCTCAATTCGCGCCGCCTCATTCGCGCGAATCGCACCGCAGGATGTCTAATCGCGTCTTTGCATTGACTTAACATGTAAATCACTCGCGCTTAACGCTTCATTCGCGTCTGGTGTGAACGCACCATTACCCTAACCCTAAATCTTTATTCTCCATGCCAAGTATGAGCTCTTATCCTCAGGCATAAGATATAGGGGACCCCAATGTAAACTAAATATTTCTAAACTATAGGCCTAATTTAAACCTACCTCAATTAAAAATTTAAATAATGTTGCTTGAGGCTGCAGCGGTTGTGCAATAGCTTCATGATATAATGCATATAGGGTTGTGTGTAGGTTGAAAGATGAGCAATAGACTGTGGCTTTGATGTGTTTAAATCTGGATACATATCACTTTGTTTATGTTATTTTTTTATTGTAAGTATATGTTGGATGTATGATAAAATAATATGTTGTTTTATGTGTGAAGTATTTGAACTCAAGGCAAATATCCCTCTGGGGACAATAAAGGAGGCTATCGCCAACAAAATGGTCTTCATGATATGTAAAAATGTAAGCGTTGTCTTAGGACTATAGCAAGCACATCATTGGAAAGGTCTCAACCTCAACAGTAACATATGTCAGTCTGAAGAGGATACATTACTCCTGATTTGAATTATTGACCTCTGCTCTGAACATGTTTGTACAGGCTTGTCATTTAGCAACAGAATGTGCTACACACATAGGACCAGCTGTTACATAAAGCTCTGGACCTTAGCTGTCATGCAGATATGTCTCCAATGTTTAACCACTGTAAGCACTGTCAAATATGGTAATAAGCTATTTTGACCTATTTAACGATTCAATTTTTAAAATCTGATGAGACCAGTGTGTTCCCCATCCCCCCAAAAAACAGGGTATATCCAAAATTCTACACTGCCAACTTCTACTTATGAGAAATATACCAATATATTTTAAAACTACAACTTCCATTAGAGACACCCCACAGAACACAGTTACAAAGCTAGTGTTACTTGTAGTTCTTCCGGGCTGGGTGGGTGGACTTGTTCGACTCCTCTGTTTTTCCGCTGTCTGCTGTGAATGGGCTTCAACTACACTCGAAAAGTTTAAAACTGAGCAAAGTGTTGTTGCTGGTGACAAAACCACTGATTAAATATGTACATTGAAGCTATACTGGCGTTAAAGACCCCCTGACCTGCATTGAGGGATATGGGATTCATATGTGACCCGCTCAGCCCACATTGTAGTGTTCTGTCTTACAGCATACTGTTGTATACAGCATACATAATGTTTCACCAATAATAATACTGAAATGACATTATTAAAATAATGTAATGAATTCCATGATAACATCTAAATAAATGTTGATAGATGTAGCATTATAATTAAAAATATCAATAAACAAAGCAATCCAGCTTCCCTGGCAATAAGACAGAAATAATAACATTAAAAGAAATACATATAAACCATATGATCTCATGAATAAATGTTATCTGTGTATCCATGTAAGATGTATCTAGGAGATGGAGGAAACTGTCATGATGAAATGTCTTCTTCCCCCTAGCATAAACACTGTACTTAAGACGACACACCACATTTTAGGCATTTATTAGCACTTTTTACAATACAGATTGTATCAAAGCAGCTTCACAGTGATAACATGAAAATAATACAACAAAGAAGAAAATTACGTCCTTGTCCACCTTAAGGCAGATTAGCAAGCCAAACTAAGCAAGCCAAAAGCCAATACAACCACAAAAACTACACACATAGCTCAGACACATATCAAAAATGCAAAAAGTGAAGAGCATGTCAAGTGATTACAAAGGCCTGGTAGGGACTGACCCTGTGATACATGATGGGCAGCTATGGAGTGATTTGCAGTGGTGGTAGTGCAAAAGTAAACATTGCAGGGATTTAATCAGTGCAACGCTGTGCATGTTTAATATGACTATGGAAAAAAGTGTGAGCATAATAGTATTGCTTAACAAAAACAATACAAAGAAGATCAAATAAATAGAACAACAGAAACTTAAATATATTTATAAAAAATAATAAAGATTATACAAGCCAACGGGGGTAAATGTTGGGACCACAGCCCAGAATGTGTAGAGGGGCTAATGTAGCCTGTAAGACAGTGAAATGGATAGTGGATACTAGACAAAGTGATGTGATGGTTGTCGCAGGGTGAGACTCCCCTAACCTTTTCTGTGACATTGAGTTGCTGGTTTGCCCTGGAGACAAAGGACCTCCTCGTTGTTGAGCATGACAGAAGACTGCTACTGCAAATGATCCTCAGTTTGTTAAATGATTAACCTCAGCTCCATGCCAAACACAGAGCCAGCTTTCCTTACCAACCTGTCCCAGTGGCCCTCTTCTTAATGCTGCCTCCCCAGCACACAACAGCATAAAAAAGGACTCTGGCCATGTTTAGTCTTGCTCAGAGTCACTGCTGGTATGGTACTCCTCAGAATCACTATCAAAGTTCATTTCTGTTTCAGTCAGAACTTGAACATAACATTTCTTTGCATGCTTTGCCAGGCTGTTGCTTGCTTCCTTGTTCTTCATCGTCAAGCTCTGTAGACCTCGGATACCATCTTGAAGCAGGCCCCACGTCTCACCTTACATGTTAAAACACATTGAGCCTTTATTAATTAGAAACATTCAGAAACATTGTAATGTATGCCAAGTATAACAAATACATACCTGAAAGCTGGGATGACATCTGCTTCAGGGTGTCTGCACGGGTCTTTGTGTGTCTTTTTCATTCATTCAAGCTATTTTTATATGGAACATGTGGGTTTATGTAAGCTACTGGTTATTGTATAGTGTACATATTGCAATACATAGTCTACATATGTTCTAATGCTGTGTTTTGTGTATGTATTTTTTAAATCATTATTATCAATAATTTCATAGTTGTATATTAATTTAAGCAAAAACAAATCTCCCTTTGCTCTCTCTTTTAGCGAAGGTTTTAGCCAGTGACAGGCAATAGGGTGGCAAAGATGCAGAGCAGTTATATGACTAATGGAGCCTGGGATGTTGCTGATAAGCAACATGCACATGAATTGTTGACATTGTACCGTTTTGCAGATTTTAATTTAGGTCACCATAAATGTAATTATTTTTACTTCATGAAACCATTGCATTGCTTTTGTTTATCAAATCTGTTTTTCTGATGGAACACAATTGACCGTAGTGTCATGCAGTATTTGCTTTTGTGTTTAATTTCATTTACGCGCTGAAGCCATTCGTCTGAGATTAGGTTGCAGTCATTGGATAAATTCAGATGTACACGTTATTAGCGAAATCGTTATGTCATACACTGACCATTTGAGTTTTCATCTGCTGACACTGTCATAGGTGCTGATTTAAATGCCATTATTTCTCCTTTCTGGCCTTTTGGTTTTCAAAGAATTGTTTAACTAATAATGAAAAAATAAATCTAGAGTAAAATATAATGGAATACAGATAAAATGATAAAAAAAAATTATAGATATAAATATCTTATAATATTTATAGAAGTGGCTCTAGGCGTCTGTCCCATACTACAAAGTTATTTGGATAAATTAAATATCTAAAATCTAAAAATCATGAAAAAGAAAAATAGTAGGGTACAACGGGGCTAAAGGCGCCGTTGATGATATTATTATTTTCATCTAAATCACTAGATGCAGAGTCGATCCTCCCTATAGGCAGAATACACAAGCTGCGTAGGGCCCCTGAAACACCAGGGCCCCCCCCTTGCTCTCAGAGATGTTTTAATTTTAGTTTCGTTTTTGAGTTTGGCCAGCGGTTATTGAAAACATGAATGATCATTTATTTCAATGCAGTGCGCTGTCACCCTCTCTACGTGAAAATCTGTCAAAACATGTAATGTGAATGTCGTACAGTCTCTTGCTCAAAACTAAAAAAACGAGTTGAAAACGCACCAAGCCGCGCGGAAGAGATACTGTTTCTCGAGTGCTTTCCACAAGCGCGATTCGAAACGGAGTGAAACACGGATAAATGCGTTACATCCATTCTTTCAAACCCCACAGCACCCCCCCCTTCCTAATGACAGTATATTTATTGAACAAAAATTATTTTTTATTTTTCTAAATAAGCAGAAAATAGTACAAACTTTGCACAGATTGTTTTGAACAAGCATTAACGTAGACATTATAAAAATTTTAGCTGAAGTATTTGTATCAATACACCCCTTGCCACCTCATACATTTATAAGATTTTGAAACAAAATACACAACTTGAAGGATTTGTTTTCACACATAATCTGTTGCTCCATTATTGTTCAATACGATGTAATTTTTTTTCGTTCTGCAATTATACATTTTAGGCGCAGTGAATAGCGCATTTTTATTAAGGTGGGCCTTTTGCCCCGTTGTACCCTACTGTAGAAAAAGTGTTCTTATTTGGTTTAGTAATTAATTTAGGTCTGTGTTGGGGTTCTCGGGGGAATTTACCTCTTTAACATATGGCCAGTTGTGAAGGCTTCAAACTTAAGCTGTAGTTTGAATTTCATATGAACACAACGCAATGCCAGCTATTGAACACGGGAGAAGGACATAAAGGACAACAGAAAGTGAAGGAAAATAAAAGACTTAAGATATCAGAAATGTATGTAAACTTTTTATTCATGTATTTTAGTTCTTTTCCTCTATTACAGACTTGGGAGAAGGAATTCCCTCAAAATGTACCCCCTTCAACACACAGCAGTGAGGAAGAAAAATACTTCACATGTGCTTTGCCAGCTCAGCCCTGTTTCTTCTTTATAGAACAAAAAGAATGGCAGGCACTAAGAAAACACCAGTATGGCCGACTTTTTCAAGGTCTTCAATGGACCAACATAATTGCCAAGGGCATCAGGTCTGTGCATCCATACTGCAGCTTCGGGTTTAAGCGGCACAGTGTCAAAACCCTGCTCTCACAGAAACCAGGACCAGTTTTTACATGTGTGGACTACTGCCGGTTTACAGATTGTCCGGTGAGAGCACATGTTGACGTCACTGATGAGTGCACCCTAAAGGCAACAGTGGTTTTCTCTGGAGGTGATGTGTGTCATCACACACACGAGCTCAAGTGCGTGCAGATGCACGTCAGTTCACAGCAGAACTCCTACAAACGAAACTCCCTAGGAGTTTATACTTGGAGTCTATGCACAAGCTTCCTCAAATGGTCATTTTTACTGGTTGCAGGGACAATGCGCCATCCAAAGACGTGCCCAAAAACATAACTTGGAGTGAATGAACGAAAACTAAAACGACCACATTTTGATGAATTCACCAGTTTAAAGAAAATCATTGATGAGCAACCTGGCACGGACAATGATGTTCTACAGAAGGTTTTGATGCAGCCGAAAGGGATAATGCTGTACACTCTCTGTATTTTACAAGCGGTCTAAGGAGGATATAGTGTATGTGTATGAATTGGTAAGAAATCCACCCAGGGGGGCTTCACCTTTACCTGTTGCAAGCTATGTTACATGTGACCACACAACAGCATCTGTCACATACTTTCTGCAGTCTTTCCAAACAGACCTTATCAGAATGTATGGAAGTGGGGCAAGCAAAAGGCCAGTAATGATTATATGTGATGGCTCCCCTGTGCTTATGCACTCCATATCCATTACATTCTGCAGAACAGGTCTGGAGGATTTACTGCAGAAATACTTCCTGCTGATCACAGGACAACATCCTGCAGATACATTTGACCTCCCCATTCTTCATAGATGTTTAAGTCACATCATGATCTATGCAAAAAACAGTAAGTAAGTTTTGGAGTGTAATTTACTCTTTGAAAATAAATTTACTAAGATAATAATGTTGTTCTTGATTGCTTTCTTTGTAGGATTCCAAACCATCACAAGCTAGCAATGCATGTATTTGGCCTCCTTCAACGCTAAAAGAAATGGATGAAGTGGTTTGTAGTTCTGCAGTCCTTGCAGTGGAGCAAATCTACAAAAACACTACAACAACTTACAAATGCTCATGCAGCAAAGAGGGAGCTTTGAACATGAGAAAGACGTCATTGCGACATAATGAACCATTATACAGCGGGTGTGATCCTCTCTGGAGACAGAAAAGCAGTTAGGTGTCAGAGTTTACCGAAGGTACGATTTATTTGTTTCTACAAAGGGTGAAGAGTTTGATAATGTACACTATGATGAAGCAAAACCAAAAATAATGTAAATGATAAATGTTAACAATGTCTTTTGTGTTTATCATATTCTTACAATCATTTTTGTGTAACAGGTTATCTTTAATGACTACAAGGCCATTGTGTCTTTTATTAACGTACAAAATAGGCACTGGAAGTTTCTGGTTAGTTTATATTTAACAATTTATATTTATGTACATTCACTTTTGTTTCTGTAGTTGTTAATATTTGTGGAATTATGCCATTTTTCTTGTGGTTACAGTACATCAATGCAACAGAAAGCCATTACACAACTCAGCAGAGCAGGCAGAACCGGACCATGCTGCCAATAAATTCAAGTACTTATGCAATTCCAGCTATTAAACCTAATCATTTACATTGCATTACATCTATCTATTTATGCTATTAGTCAACAAAGGATTGTGGATGTAGACAGATGGAATTTAATTAGGTTATGGTCAAAACAGAAATCTTAATTTTAAAATCATCTGGGGCTCAGTGCAAAGAAACTGATATGGTCAAAAAGTAGTGTTTTTCTAAAACCGTATACATTTGAGATTTTAGTCATTGGATATTAAATATAATATGCAAATTAACATTTTATTGTCACACAGTGAATACTTTCAATTGAGGACCATCCGCCACCGCAAGAGAGACTGGGCTGATGTTAAGTTCAGTGGAGCTGTCATGACACATCCAGTCGAGCAAGATGGAAGTAGTTGTGGTGTGATCGTCATCATGGTACAATAAGATCGTCAGAATGCAACTATTTCACTAAATATCAATGATCTGAATCAATTCAGCATTTGTATTTGAAGTGCATATTGTGCATGGTATACGTATATTTGGACAAGAGCTATTTACGTTGGATAATTGTTACCTACTAATATAAATAGTGTAAATCACATATGTTTTTAGATGGCAAAGGCAGTGATGGAGGCTTTTCCAAAACTGCCCAACGTGGAATTTGGCACCACAAAAAAAGAAATGGCGCTGGAACGTAGCGCTTTGGCACTGACAATCCTTGAAGCATCAGGTGTGTGGCAGTTTTTCATACGCATTTTTACTGCCATATTTAAATACTCAATCTAAAAATTGCTTTTCCATTTCCATCAGTGTTTGACGCAGAGCAAAATTGCTCTGTGTTCAGTAGCCAAACTATCAAGTCCAGGGCCTTCCATGACTGACTGGGTAAGGTGTTGTTTTTCATTTTGTTCATTTTGCACTTGTTGATTGATTGAAGGGTTTACATTTTGTGGCTTTAATAGAAAATGGACATCAGCCAGGAAACAAGGGTATTGAAAGACTGATAATGACATGCATAAGTTATCTTGTTGTTTGTCCCTCTGCATCCACTCTTCACTATTTCAAACACAAACCTAATAGTGTACAGAGGTGATCGTGATGAGTTTTTAAACTGGGTATGCCATCTAATTTATTAGAAATGCATGACAAACACAATAGCAGGCATCAATTTAGGGCTACTGCCAGAAATAGCCATTAAGTGGCAGTGTGTTCCCTAATTCTCTCTCTCTGTCACACACACACACACACACACACACTTGATTAGTTTGCTCCGGCATCTTGCTAAATAACTTGTACATTCAACATCATTTGTCTACGTCAAAAAGGCTTTCAGTGTTTTCAGAGAATCTTTTAAGCAGTTGTTAAGTTCATATTAAGAAGTAAAGAATGGCAACTGCTCTAAATAATCAATTCAAATCTGTGACCATGATAGTACCAATGTAACATTTGGTGAAACAATAGTAAGCAATTGTACTAAAGGTGTTGTATTTGTCCCTTTACAGATACAGTGCGACAGCTGTAGTCGGTGGTTTCATACTGAGTGCCTCCAGATGAACACAAAACAACTAGAATTTGCAAAAAAAGCAGCCTGGGATTGCTGCTTGTGCAAAGCTTAACTTTTTTCTTTTCTTTTCTTTCTCTTTCTCTCTCTCTCTCGCTCTCTTTTGTTAGCACAATTAAACTGCACACTTTTTGTCTGTTTTGTATTTGTTTTTTGGCTCTTAAAAATACATTTTGACAGATTCTGCAACACTCTCACAGTCATCTTGAAGAATCCATTGGAAATGTCACGTCAACTCTGAGGGAATTGTATTAATGCCATTAGAAAAAGCAGGAAATGATCAATGTCTTAAATATTTTGAAAGACTTTGTCTTTATTTTTCTCCCAAATTCTACAGTAAAACTCTATGAAACTTGGCATGGACAGAGCCATGTTTATCCTGAAGAAGAATTTATAGAAAATGTCACGTCAACTCTGAAGCACTTGTATTAATGCCATTAGAAAAAGCAGGAAATGATCAATGTCCTGTATATTTTGACAGACTTTAGGCTTGTTTGAGATGATCAAAATCTGCGCAGAACTGATCACCGGTGATCAGCGCGAGATGCATGCCGGTTAGAAATGTGTCCGAGTGCGGTCCGCCTTGCTCTGATGTCATGCTGACGTATGTCAAAAATCTCTCGCGAGCGCAAGGCGCACGTGTCGGATTCTGCAGTCGAGCACAGTTGCTCTCCACCGACTGCGCTGATCAAAAGCATCATGGGTGACGATCAAAAGCATCGACTTGCTGACGACACAGCTTAATGCTCATTGGCTGCGAATGTCATCTGATATTTTTTCCCCTTAATCCTAAGAAGTCCATTACCTATAGCCTAATACTATTTACTTTTTCTATAGTAATTTATTAGTAATTAGGACATGTGCTTTATTTATTTACCCTTTTATTTTTATTTTCTTGGTTTGAAGTCCTGTTTGTTGTAATTTTCTCTTTATGTATTGTATGCTGGTGTTAATTTTGTACATTTACATTTTTGTACAACATTATTCCATTAAATACATTAGTCATCAATACATGCATGCATAGGCTACATCTAATGTGACGGTTTTGCAATTAGGCCTCATGTTTGTGTGTTTTTATCTGAGTATTTCAGGAGTGCAGTAAACAAAGCCCACCAAGTTTTGCATCGCCTTTGTTTATTTCACAACTGGTTATGTAGGAAAAGACAGAAGGGACTATTGAAGTCCATGGATACCTCTCCTGTACAAAAAAGAAAAATTGTATTCTGGTGATTGACAGTATGATAGAGATTAACAGCCAACTTTAGCCTGAGTTTTCTGTAACGTATTAGCCAAGTACTAACGTTACTAACCAAGCATAAGAGACTAGCCATCAGGCAAACTACTAGCAAGACAACGTAACCAAATTAAAAGTTAGCTAGTAAACTAGTTCAACACAAATGTTTACATTACTCTGTGTTAGATAAGCGTACATCTCATTATTTACCGATATTTTGTTCCCAAACCAAATGATGTGTCTGATTTACATTTAGCGTAATGCTAACTCACCTGATATGAAGTGTGAACTGCAGAGTCTGCCATTTTTAATTTGGTCCTCTTTCCAATCGGCTGTTCTGAGGGCCTGTAACCAAAGACGTCTGCGGTTGGCATTAAAAGGAGTGTGAGTTGAAGGTATTCGGTAAAACTTAAGACTACTGTTTACAGATTTCTGATTCTGGCATCCCACTGCACAACACCACATTTTCCCGCCGGTCGTCTTTTGCAACCGACATGCGCGGTTGAAACAGCGTGACGTCTGTGTGACGTAGGGTGATAATTGGCCTATAGAAGGCATGAGGTTTTGGTCATATTGATAAATTATACATCCTAGAAATTTGTGTATTAAATATGGTATGGCTAATATATTCATAAATATGCATTATATTTATTGCTCAACAGAATTCAACAAAGAATATTTAGTTTACGTTATGAGAGAATAAATGTTTTAAAGCTTTGGCAAAAATTTTGTAATACACATTGCCAAACAAGTATTCTTTTTACAGTGAATTTACACCCCCAAAGTTGCAACGTATCCGCCGTGCCCATATTTGGTTAGTTCCTGTTCCTGTCTCCGTTTGGTTCCATTAGTTTCATTAGTCCCAGCCGTGTTTGATTTTATTCCAGGTGTGTCTCGTTTTCCCCTCATTAGTTCTGTCTATTTATAGTGCGTTCTGCCCCTTGTTTCCTGTCTGATGACAAACTTGTAAATGATCAATTGCAACAATTATTTCCTTAAAATAAAAAAGTGTTGTCTTATTAGGATTTTGAATGTTTCAACAGTCATTGTTTAAATACAGACAAAGTGAAGTGAAGTGAAGTGACGCATGGCGATGGTGAATTTGTGCTCTGCATTTAACCCATCCAAGTGCACGCACACACACACACACACACACACAGTGGGCAGCCAATGCTGCGGCGCCCAGGGAGCAGGTGGGGGTTCGGTTCTTGCTCAAGGGTCTCACCTCAGTCGTGGTATTGAAGGTGGAGAGAGCGCTGGTTATTCACTCCCCCCACCCAGAGGTGTAAAAAGTACTCAAAAAGTTTACTCAAGTGAAAATACAGATACTCAGTGAAAATTTTACTCAAATAAAAGTACAAATATCTGGCCAAAAACATACTTGAGTAAAAGTAAAAATGTACAAATTGTACTTAAGTATTAAAAAATCAGAAAACCGGGCCACGGCGGCTGATTGACAGCCCTGCATAGCTATAGTTTCTGCCCTCAGCGGTTACGCTGTCCTTCATTTTCTCCGCGCTCGAGCAGATATAACGGCAACAATGTCTTGCAAGCATTTTATGGACTAAAAAAAATCTTTGCTTGTGTTCATCTATTGTAAGTGTACATAAAAAAAATGTAGAATCTTGTACGATGTAATTGTTCTTGTCTGTATGACCAAAAATGACAGAGTATTTTAAGTGCAAATGATCGCACCGGTGCCTCCATGTTTACTGTCATGCAGTATAAGTGCACTGCTATTCAGCTTCCACACTCCGCACAAACACTTGAAAATGAGCACATTTAATATAGACATTATAGCCTACATGTAATATAGAGCAGCCCCCTCATTTTCAGAGATAAAATTCTGGCTACACCACTGGTTTATATGTTTATTTGTATGTACCTGTGTTTGGTACATGATATCACCATCTGGAGCAAAATGTGGTGGTAATGCACCAAAAAGCTGGTTGCCAATCGCCGTAAAACACAAAGAAGATGAAGTCAACGTCAGACGGAAGTACTTCTGTCAGCCACACAGCTCCGTGAATGGCAGTGATCTGGCAGATCCAGGATCAGTAAATATAGCTTGTGTGGACACTACCACACTACTTGATCAACAAAAGAGCTTAACTTCTGAAAAGCTATTTGATTCAGAAAACAGTGATGCTACCACCACGCTACTGAGAAATGTAGTTAAGATAGTAGCATTGTTGCTTGTAGCGATGCTATTGTCCAACACTTGAGTTGAGTTGAGTTTATTTGACACAAAAGTAGTAATTCATTGTCAAGGATAACACAAAGTTACAGTAACTGATTTCCATTGTGGTCCTTGCTGTTATGTATGCCTCAATATTGTACAACTCAAATACATTACACTTGCTATAAAAATCAGAAAAATCCTCCATGTTCTGCAGATTCTTCAGTTTTCCAGCATCTTATGCATATTTGAAGCGTTTCCAGCAGTGACTGTGTAACGGGGCTGACGAGACATGAGACGTGCGGATCCATATGCAAAGCTTTATTACAAAACATGGTCAGTGAACAGGCAGGGTCAGACAGGGGCAAAAGGAGCCCAAGGAGCGGCTTCCAGACGCTCCTAAATAATCCAGGAGGGCGGTGGAGCGGAGGCGGAACAGGGGGAGGGACGGAGGGCCAGGTCCTTGAGGAAGTGGGAAGACCAGGGATTGGGGCAGAGCAGGACCTCCAACCGGAACCGGAGACCAGGACAGAGTAAGAGTCCACCAAGGCGGAGTAGACTGAGCGGGAACCCACCAGGGCGGCGCAGACGACCACCAGACCCGAGCAGAAGACCACCACGGCAGGGTAGAGGACCACCAGACCTGAGCAGAAGACCCTAGCCAGGAAGCAGACTGGGCAGGAAACCACGGCAGGGTCTGAGATCTGGGGGAAACAGAGACAGACAACACAGGGAGAGCAGAGACAGACAATACAGGGAGAGCATTCATGATCTCAGGGGGCGTGGCAGGGCAGGATTCATAGACAGCGTTCTTTGCCGTGACAGGACAGGGCGATAGCTCACAGGCGGCCTCCTTGGCCGTGACAGGACAGACAGTGAGTTCAGGGACGGCCTCCGTGGCCGTGACAGGGTAGACAGTGAGTTCAGGAACAGCCTCCGTGGCAAGGCAGACCGTGAGCTCAGGAACGGCCTCCATGGCCGTGACCTGAGAACTGGATTCTCGGGGGCGCTCTGAAAGCGCGGATTCAGAGGGGCGCTCTTGTAGCGCAGAGCTGGACGGACCCAGCGGAGACGAAGGAGAGCTGGGCAAAACCAGCGGGAGCTCAGGTGGACTGGGCGAGACCAGCGGGAGCTCAGGTGGGCTGGGCGAGACCAGCGGGAGCTCAGGTGGGCTGGGCGAGACCAGCGGGAGCTCAGGTGGGCTTGCCTTGGCCGCAATCGGCGGCAGGTTTGAGAAACTAGGGGTAGACTCGTGGACTGAAGAGGCCTCAGGAGCACAGTGTGCAGCCCACACACTCAAAATGGCGACCGCCATAACGGGAAGCACTGAGGTCAGGGGAACAGTCTCAGTAACAGCCAGGGTTGAGGCCCTGGGAATGCCAGCTATTCGCACTGACATCAGTGGTGGGTCCATCACACTGGATATCAGAGGTGACTCTGGCTGAGGAGCTGAGGCGTGAAGAGACTCTGGCTGAGGCGCTGAGGCGTGAAGAGACTCTGGCTGAGGCGTGAAGAGACTCTGGCTGAGGCGTGAAGAGACTCTGGCTGAGGCGTGAAGAGACTCTGGCTGAGGCGTGAAGAGACTCTGGCTGAGGCGTGAAGAGACTCTGGCTGAGGCGTGAAGAGACTCTGGCTGAGGCGCTGAGGCGTGAAGAGACTGGCTGAGGCGTGAAGAGACTCTGGCTTAGCAGCAATGACATGAAGGGGTGTTGTTGTAGCCGCCATTTTGCGAGTGAGTGCGGTGTCACGTTCCTCCGCGACACCCACAGTAAAAGAAGAGCTCACACCCAGCAAAGCATAGTCCATAAACTGCGCGAGTGACGCACGGGGACCCTCGCGTCTAAGCTGGGATCGCAGGGGCTGATTAATGCCATCACAGAATATCTCCAACACAATGTCCGGCAAATCAGAATAATGAGCAATGGCTAAAAACTCTCTAATGTGATTCTCCAGTGAACGTGGGCCTTGTTTAAGGGCAAACAATAGTCTGGTTGTATCCATACCTGATGAATGACCGTCTGAGAAGCTGCTGGATCCTTTTGTGGCCGAGTATTCTGTAACGGGGCTGACGAGACATGAGACGTGCGGATCCATATGCAAAGCTTTATTACAAAACATGGTCAGTGAACAGGCAGGGTCAGACAGGGGCAAACAGGTATGGCAAGGGCAAGACAAAGCAATCCGTGGAACAAGCGTGGGTCGATGATCGGCGAACAGTATCCAAAGGGGCAAGGCAGAGAGATAATCCAGAGACGAGAGCAATAATCCAAACAGGGAGCGAACAGAGTCCAAACGGCAGAGGTAAAGGGAAAATCCAGGAAACAAGAGCAGGATCAAACACGGCAGGAAAACAAGGCAAGACTATGACTATGACTATGACTATGTAAATTTGCTATCGCTTGGAGAGTGATAAATGCAAATAACACTCGGCCCCGATGCTGAGGAAGTCCATGGTTTATATAGTGCGTGTTTGGGTGATGGTGATTACGAGATGGTTCTCAGGTGTGGGCGTGATCATTGTGAACAGCTGTGTATGAGTCCATGTGGTGAACGAGTGACCTCTGGTGGCTAGTGAACGGAAGTGCATGGTCAGGATTCGTGACAGACTGTATGATTTTGAGATCCATCTTGTCACACTGAGGACTGAAAGCTTTTGAAAAGGATGAAGATGTCCAAATTTTTATTTTTTTGTTGATATATATATATAAATAAATTTAGTTATGCCCTTCGGAAGCAAGAGAAGATATTTGCATGTTTCCTGGAAGACAAATTAAGTATAATTTACCTTGATCTTCAAATTCAAAAAGTTTTCACCCCCGGCTCTTAATGCATCGTGTTTCCTTCTGGAGCATCAGTGGATGTTTGAACCTTTTTTAATAGTTGTGTTTGAATCCCTCAGTTGTCCCACTGGAAAGGGGACAACAAAAAAATAAAAATTTGGACATCATCCTTTTCAAAAGCTTTCAGTCCTCAGTGTGAAAAGATGGATCTCAAAATCATACAGTCACTGCTGGAAACGGTTCAAATATGCAGAAGATGCTGGAAAACTGGAGAATTTGCAGAACATGGAGGATTTTTCTGAAGAACAGTGCTCAGTTGAACTGTTCAGAACAAACAAGGGACTCATGAACAACCATCACAAAACATCGTAGATCATCCAGGTAACTACACACAGTATTAAGAACCAAGGGTTCACAAACTTTTGAAGGGGGTTATTTTAATAATTTCAGCTATTTTTAATCTTGTGGACTATATGCAAACATTTTATGTAAAATATCTTACTCAGGACAGTACTAAATAAAAAATTAACATGCATTTTGTACGATCTCTCTTATTTTGTTAAAATTATTCACATTTTCACAGATTCTGCAAGGGGTTCCCAAACTTTTGCATGCCACTGTAAAATTAATAACACATCATCCATACATTTAAAGATTAGACAGTGAATCAGGCCACAAAATGATTACATCGGCAGTTAAGTCAAAGCTAATCAAATTTTTATCTTGACTTCTTTTTTGCTATAACAAGTGTGCCTTAAACAGCCAAAGAAAAACTAATGTTTAAAAAGTCAAGGGTTAAGAGCCCAACTAAAACACTCATCACCATAATGGTGTTATGAGACGTTTTCAATAAAACATCAACATCTAAACCTTTCAATCGCAATAACTCTAAACATATCACAGAGATAAAGTTAAACTGGTTTCTAAAACGTGAAGCTGGTAATGCTGTTTTTGGAGTTTAAAGAAATTGTGGTTCAAAACCATGTTAATTTCAGCCCTACATGGCTGAAATAAGTCAAAACGGACATGATTTACTGAATAGAATCCTGCTGTACATAAAGCAATCAACAAAGCTGATTTGATATAAAATAAGTTATTTAATTTAAGTTGAACAAATATTGATTTTATGTTCATCTTGATAATTTTTTATCATTTTAAATTATTTCAGGGTCCAAACCTGATAAAAAAAAAATAATAAAAAAAAATATTAAATTTCAACATTGATTCAATGTATTAATAAAATAAAAAATTGGTAAGACTTCAGTATAGGGACCAATTCTCTCTAGCAACTAGCTGCTTATAAGCAAGCATATTACTAGCATATTGGCTGTTTATTAGTACTTATAAAGCACATATTCTGACCACATTCTACATCCTTAATCCTAAACTTAACAACTACCTTACTAACTATTAATAAGCCATAATTAGGAGTTTAATGAGGCCAAAGCCATAGTTAATATTTAGTTAATAGTGAGAACTGGACCTTAAAATAAAGTGTGACCCAAAAATCACAATAAAGATTTTACATGCTTATAATAGAAATCAAATTCATTTACATCATGAGTTAAATTGTTTTATAATATTTTATAATAAATAAAAAATAGAATATAGTGAGTGTTCATTAGCACACGCTGATGTAATTTTTTCTTATTTTTCTTATCAATGAATCCTGTTATAAAATCTCTTATGCTCACCAAAGAACAATGTATTTGATCAAAAGTATAGTATTGTGAAAAACTATTAAAAATAACAGCTTTCGGTCACACTTTAGAATAGGGAACACTTATTCACTATTAACTATAACTTTTCCCTCAATAAACTCCTAATTTGCTGCTTATTAATAGTTAGTAAGGTAGTTGTTAAGTTTAGGTATTGGGTGGGATTAGGGATGTAGAATAAGGCATTAATATGTGCTTAATTACTACTAATAAATGGCTAATATTCTAGTTATATGCATGCTAATAAGCAACTAGTTAAGAGACCCTAAAATAAAGTGTTACCCAGTTTTCTGTTTGAATACATTGTAAAATGCAAGTTATTCCTGTGATGGCAAAACTGAATTTTCAGCATCATTACTTCATTCTTCAGAAATCAATCTAATATGCTGATATGGTGATCAAGAAACATTTCTGATTATCATCAATGCTGAAATCAGTTGTGCTGCTTAATATTTTTGTGTATAAAGGAAATGCTTTTTGAGCATCAAATCAGGAAATCACAGGAATAAATTACATTTTAAAATGTATTCAACTATAAACTAATTTTTATATATAAATATATATACAAGTGAAAGAAGTTGCCCGACCGGACAACTTATCTAATTAAAACATCTAATTGCACCGAGATTTCGGCGAGAATGGTTCTGATTTTATTACATTCGGTGTAAACGGCGACTGATAATGATAATCAGTAACAACCTTACAACCACAAAGGTCGCACCAGTTGAGGCTCACGCAGCCTGTCTATGTGAGAGAATCTCGTGGAGAAATCAAAACAAATGAACTGCACACAGAAGACACATAAAAATGTAACTTAGTTTTATATTTATAACATACAGCCTAGTTAAGCAACATGACACGACCAAGAGAGGGACGTTCCCTGAAAACCACGATTGCAAATTTCACATTTTATACACGAGTTAAAACGAGTAATTAATATACATTTTAGTTCAATATTTGAATTTATTGAAAGGATATATTGTCAACGTCGACTGTTTTTGCTCCATTTGGTTAATGAAAATAGTTCCAAACAACGATCACAGCAGAACAGTCGCGCACGTCTGAGCAACACACAGCTGTGTTTTGTTAATAAATGATTTGCGTTTTTGAATTTTGAATTATTTCAGTCAATGATTCAGTGGTCCATTCAGAAGGACAGGCACTTGCTTCATTCTTGAATGAATCAGCTGTCTGAACAAATCGTTTGAAGGCATGCTTTAATGACTTATTAAGATGCTGCCACCTACTGACTGTTTACTTTCATAGTAGCCTATCTTTGCATTTTTTTCAACATTTCATATTTGTATATTAAAAAATATATATATATATATATTTTAAAACACCGAGCTCACAACATTATTTATGCTGTTAGTTTTGCATACAGTGTAAATGCAAGTGAAATTATTAATAAAGTTAAAAATAAACAAAAAAAAAGCAAATAAACTAATTTATAAAGAAATCTTCTGTTGTGTAATATTCATGTCAAAACCTTTGCCCAGAGCCTGCTACCTGTGCTCAAAATTTTACCCAAACAATTCTGTGTTATTATCGTGGCCACGGGAATAAACTGAATTGTTAAGATATACTGATTTTAATGCTTGCTGGACAAGTCGTTAATGAGGTATCGTTGATGAAGTATAAATTAGACGTTTTTGATTAATATCAATTGATCAAGTCAATATTGAATCCTTATGATTTGATTTCCCTAAAATTAAGATAATAAAATAAGGGCTAATCCTTAAAATTCCAAACCTCCTCCTGCCCAAACTAACTCAGCTCTTCGTACCCACCTCCATCTGTCAGTGGATAACCAGCTAACTGACAGACAGACAGACAGCAGCTAGTGAGGCTGGGAAGATACACATCCAGCACTCGTACCATCAGCACTGGAGCTCCTCAGGGCTGCGTTCTCTCCCCACTGCTCTTCTCCCTCTACACCAACGACTGCACATCTAAAGACCCCTCTGTCAAGCTCCTGAAGTTCGCAGACGACACCACACTGATCGGCCTCATCCAGGACGGTGACGAGTCTGCTTACAGACAGGAGGTTAAGGAGCTGGCTGTCTGGTGCAGTCTTAACCTGGAGCTGAACACGCTCAAAACTGTGGAGATGATCGTGGACTTCAGGAGAAACCCCCCTGCTCTCCCCCCACTTACCATCATGAACAGCACTGTGACTGCAGTGGAGTCATTCAGATTCCTGGGCACCACCATCTCTCAGGACCTGAAGTGGGATATTCACATTGACTCCATTGTCAGGAAGGACCAGCAGAGGCTGTACTTTCTTCGCCAGCTGAGGAAGTTCAACCTGCCACAGGACTTACTGAAACAGTTCTACTCTGCCATCATCGAATCCATCCTCTGCACCTCAATAACTGTCTGGTTCAGCTCAGCTACCAAATCTGACCTCAGAAGACTACGGAGGGTAGTCTGGACATAAATATGCAATTGATAGAGGGTCAAGTGTGTGTGTGTTTTTTTTAAATAAAAAGAAAACAGATAGATAAAATAGAATTTGAATAGAGAGTGCTAGAGTTAGAAGGTTAAATAAAGATGGATGAGTTTCTGAAGATGGCTAAGGACTCAGCTGCTTGGATTGAGCTGGACAGGTCCACCAGGTGGGAACAGTTAATGAAAAAGTCAGTGAAAGTGATTTTGTGCCTCTTTGGGATGGCACAATAAAGCGACGTTCACTTGCAGAACGAAAGCTTCTAGAGGCACATAAGTCTGAAGTAATGAATTTAGGTAAAGGGGTGCAGAGCCAGTGGTGGTTCTGTGTAATGCCTTGAATTTAATGCGAGCAGCTATTGGTAGCCAGTGCAAATTTCTTTTCAGCTCATTAAAAATTAATCGTGCAGCGGCATTTTGGGTTAATCTTAGAGGTTTAATGGAACTGGCTGGAAGACCTGCCAAGAAAGCATTGCAATAGTCCAGTCTGGACAGAACAAGAACTGTATATACCTGTAGATACAAAACTGTCTATTGTAATCTACCCAGTGGTGGGCCGTCAGGGGTAGCAGGGCCTTCTCTGCTGGACCTATAAAAAATACAATTGTGTGAAAAAAATTGTTATTGATTATTTAGGTATCATTTTCATTTGTGTAATGTCCACTAAATTGCCTATTATTAGTTTAGTACTACAGATATTGCTACCCTTTTGTTGAAAGACGTCACATCTGATTTGTTACGCGCATTAGTGACAGAATCATCAGCCAATCAAATTCTACTGTAAAGTGTGATCCTACTTTCTAAAAACACCACAAAACAGTTTGCAGCATGTTTGCAAACACGTAGTGTTAATTTCGTCAACTATTTTAAATTTTAGTCTTAGGATGAGAACTAACAAGGACATTTTACCACAGGACTATTTAGTTTTAGTCGACAAAAAAGTCTAAAGTATTTTAGTCTGGTTTTAGTTAATGAAAACTTGACATTTTAGCTATAAGACTATTATTAATTAACCGTATAGCAGTATTAATTTTGTCTTACTCAAAAGTACATTTTAGTTATCATATTTAGTCAAACTTGTCCTGTTTATGTTTAGCCAAGTTTCAGTCAATGAAACTTTTTCATCATTCTGTATAATGGTTAAACTGATAAAAATTATTTTTGCTCAAAATTATAACCGTAATGATTGTTGTCATTTGAGAAATTAACTTCTACATTTCAGGTATTGCACTTTCACTAGTAAGCACAAATCAATAGAATGTGGACACGATTTGACCTCATCTAGTATACTGATTTATTATATAAATTAATATCAAAGACTTATGCACTCTCTATGTCTACATTATGAAAACTGGTAAAACAAACGAAAAATATTATAACAGTCAAATTCCTAGTAATTGTACTAATTCCAAATTGCAATAGCCTATTCCTCTATTAAAACGACAGCGGTTGAGTAAGTGCATTTATTCAGCAACCACAATCGCAAACAATATAGTTTCATGACAGGACACAGACCGGCTGAGGGACACTTTTCATTTAGATCGCTAAACTCAGCTTGTTTGTCTGCAATAACATTGTCTACTTTTTTTTTATTCAAATAAAGAGGTTTTTGGTCTCGTCTTATTTCATCAACGAAATTGCATGTTGATATAGTCATAGCTATCGTTTATTGACCTTATTATCGTCTCGTCTTAGTCATATGGGAAAAAAGCTTGTCAACGAATATTTTTCGTCATAATCTTCGTTAACGAAATTAACACTACAAACACGTCAAACAATATACTCTGTGAATTTTCATATTCTCAATCACATATTGTATCATTACCACCAAATTGGTATCTGCAAGATCAGTGCACAGTGCAGAAAATTCAATGTACTAAACTGTTCACACAGCTACACAAATTATATTGTATTTTTATAGCTGTGTGAAGTTTAGTCAATTGCATTTTCTACACTGTGTGTTTTCTAACAGCTGATGTGAATTCCCAGAGCAAACAAACTTAAGCAGAAACTGGAGAAAGAACGAGAAATATAAAAGCTGGTGGAGCAGGAAGAAGGTGTGAAATGAGAGGAGGATGCATGGTGTAGGAAGAAGAGAATGAGGAGGACAGAAAGAGTGTAAGATGTAGAAGGAGAGTGAGAAGAGATGGTCGATGGAGAGTGAGTCCCTCAATCATTCACATTATTTAGTGCCAATATTGCCTGAAGATGCTGAACTATTAGCCAGAGACATGTCTCAGATGCAATGCTTTTTTATTTTGAAGCATCAGTTGAAGAGTTGGACAGTGTGTGCTAGTCATGTTTGTGCTTCTCCATGATGAGGCTCCTTTCAGTCAGTATCAGGACCTGCCATTTGAGTGATTAATATTCATGTTACTGAGGCTGATGGTTCAGCATTTCATTATATGAGATCAGAAGAGGTAATGTTTGATCACACAGAAATGCTAAGGTGTAAATGTAAAACTTACCATCACTGCCGTGGTACTAGGATCAAAATAATAAGAGTGATTAATTGAAAAGTGCTTTGATATTTATAGTTTTATAACTGGACTGCTCTCACCTCTACAGTCCTGATGTTTTTATCTGGTAGTAAATGTATCCAGCAGCGGCTGTGATGATTCCCAGCAGCAGTGCAGCAGATTCAATAGTGAATAATAGCTGAATATCCCACTCAAACTCAGGGGCCGGTGGTGGGGCTGTGAAGGACAGACATAGCTCTGTTAACACAATGCACCACTAGCCGTGGATTATCCTGCTTATACCATGGTCATATACCAGCTTAACTGTTACTGATGTTTACAGTGCAATATTTCAATGGAATGGTAAAACTGGTTATTTTTGTCAGTTTTAGCTCATTAGATGTAGCTTTAAATCAGACCTAGAGATCAAGTAGTGCATAAAATTACATTATCTGAATAAATGAATTATATCTGAATAAATGAAGTCACAGGGGAGCGATGAAAAGTTTCTGTGCTCTTAATGTTTCTGTGTGTGCGGAGTGATCTCTGATCTGTGTAAGTGCTTCGATAAACAGCACATTAATATAAAACGGTGGTTATACAGACTTAGAACTATCTGTGCATTAAACAGTTTTATTGCACACCTTCCAGCTAGGGTTAGCTCTGTTGCAGGACAGCTGACGTGATTTTATGGGACATGAGAGAGAGATAACTTGCTATTATTATTCAATGTAAATAAATAGTGATCTTACATGTCTTTTGCAGTGATGTTAAAGGTTCAAAATTCTGTCATTAATTACTCACCCTCATGTTGTTCCAAACAAAAAGTATTCTTGTAGCGTCGCAAAACTGAAGTTTTACCGATGTATTTACTACATTTCTGGATCATTTCAGTTGTGTTGCTGTCTATGGGAGGGCTCTCCGATTTCATCAAAAACATCTTAATTTGTGTTCTGAAGATGAACGAAGGTCTTACGGGTTTGGAACAACATGAGGGTGAGTAATTAATGACAGAATTTTCATTTTGGGGTGAACTAACCCTTTAATATGCTTTAAATCGCTAATAGACTTTATGAAAAATAAATGACAGCACTGTGAACAGAAGTTGTGAATGTAGGTCACTCAGTTTGTCAGTTTCTATGGTACAAAACTAATTATAACAGCACAGACCTTTTCAATATAGATATGAAGTTAAACTAATAATCTAAACCTTAAACGTGCGGGACACGGGGTGAAAATGCTGTGCTGTACAATGCAAAGCGGGGAGGGTGGTCACCCTACTTCCAGCCAATCAGAATTGAGTATTCAGACCACGGAGAAACTGTAAAATATAGAAGGTTGAAGTGTGACAACTGGACAGTTTACATATCTCCTCTTATTGTGTAACTGATGCTATGTTAGTGTGATATGACAGGTGTTGTCTCTTACTCCAGTCGTAGATCATGGGTCTGGTGAAGCTGGCGTGCTCCACCACGCAGGAGATCTTCTCTGCAGATTTGGGAGTGTATTCTAGCACGGTGTGACTCTGGTAGTACCAGTCTCCGTTGGGCAGCTCCTCAGTGGAGGTCACATCAGAAGTCACCTCCACCCCGTCCTTCAGCCAGTACACTTTGATTGGTTGAGGGTAGAATTCATAAACGCTGCACTTCACCAGAGCTGGATGTGTGCTGTCGCCCGGCATCACTGAACTGAGCTTCACTTGCGGCCGCTCTGAAACAACAACAGCCACATTACAAATCCTACTGTATGACAGACCATATAAACGTGCTTTATCAAAAATGTTTAAAGAAGAGTCTTGTCACAAACCTTTTTTACTATGGATCGCTGCTTCAAAAACTTTAGCATTAGGCTTGCAGTATGTATCAACTTTAGCCCTGGTTTGCTGTAAGATTGCTGTATTGTTGTTCCATAATTCTGCAGTTCTTATTCCAAAATCTGAAAACCCCTCAAACATCCCCACAGTGCTGTTGAACTTAATGACTGGATATTTATTGAAGTAATAGCCTTCAATGTACTCCATGTCACTGAGACCATGAGAGATGTAGATGCACTGTAGCCATGTGTGGAAATAATATCCATTAGCTGAAAAATAACATCTGTGTGAGCTTATTTCAACAGTATAAAAACATAAGCACTTGAGCACATCAGTCAGCTATTACATCATCTCATATTCATATTGTTCAAGTATCTATATATAGCCAGTACCTACTTTACTACATTAGATGGTCCACTACCAGAGAACCATCATAACTAACAGTGTTTAAGAAAATGTTGCTGTTAAAAGACACAGCATGTCCACTACTGAAATGGTCATTTCTTCAGTGTTTCTTAGTAAAGGCCGTTTCTCTCACCTGCTCCAGTGAATACAGACAGCATTAGAATGTGTTGAAAATTCAAGAGCCTTAACAGTGTCATTTTCCCTCTCTCTCTCATTCACAACTGAGAGCGGCAAATACACTGCTCATGCTAGTGAGGTCAGAGACTAAAACCGCTGTCCAATCAGCCGCTTCTTCCACATGTGTCAAGTGTTGCTACACAATATCCAGCTTACTTTTAGAATCACAGCTCAAATAAAGGTTAGATAGCAGTAACACATTAAACACAGTGACCCTTAAAAGTACATTCCTGAAAATAAAAGAACTGTAAAGTTTTAGAGAACACAAACTATTAACAGCTTTCTCAGTTATTTATTGTCCATCCAGCAATGTAACATACCTACAGTTCCTGGGCATGGTAACCCTAACCCTTACTGTTCAATCAGCGTAATAAACATCCACTGAGGCCAGCTTCAAGAACCCATGTGCAGCTTTATTAAACAAAAACGTGAACAAATACAAAACCAGAACAAAGGGCTGTAATGTCTATTCATCCTGATTATTTCTCAAAAATAACTCACAAACTTATCAGAAGCAGACCAAATTTATTTAGCCTTGTTTTAGATTTACATCAATGACAAGACAGTTTTATGAAAACAGTAAGAAAACTATCGCTATATGGTAAGAATCATATTTATTTTAAAGAATCCTGATGGTTTCAGTAGGCTTTATGAAAATGCTGTTAGTGCACTGTTCTTTATGGCTATCAGGATCGTGCTTTAGTTTGATGGAAACAGAACTGGAACTGATGTTGACTCTGGGGGGGGTTCATTGTGATTTGGTTTTGTGTTTCCTGTTCCCTGTTCCTGCTCAGTTTCTGATTTATCACATCCCAGTTTCTGTTCCAGGTATTTTCCTCACACTGTTTATAAGCCCTTAGTTTCTCTCTGTTTTGTTGGCCATCATGTTTCTTTATCATCAGGACCTTTTTATTCATTTCTTCTCTGTATGTCTATTTCAAAAGAATCTTGAAGGACACATCACTGCTAAAATGACTGCTTTGAGTCACTGTAAAATATCCTTCTGTATGGCTGATGATACACGGAGCAACTTTTTGAGCAATGTTGTTGGGCAATTTTAGGAAATGTTGCTGTCAACAGGCAAACAGGTGAGACACAGGGCCCACGACCGATCTAAAATATCCAGATAGAAATTGCTCAAAAAGGTGCCGTGTGTATCATCATTCTGTCCATTTCTTTTCAGTTTCTGTGTTGCTTACTTGGCATATGTGACATATGGAGCATGTGTCACTATATACATATATATATATATATATATATATATATATATATATATATATATATATATATATATATATCACTTGTTTTGTTTACTGTGTGGAGACGTGCTGATATCACGTTTGGTCTCATACTGTATTGCGTATCTTGTCAGTGTCGTGCACTTGCTTAGCCATTTTTTGTGATAAAAAAGGAAAGTGTGTCCAGCTGAATTCAATTAGTATTTTGTTAGAAGGGTATAAAAAAGCTTAGTTTACCGCGGCAGCTGTCATGTGAAGGCCGCCTCGTGTGAAGACTGAAGAGTGTAAAGACCATCGACTCTACCGTGTGACTCCACCGGACAGGATATAAGTATCACTTTTTATTTCCCCTCTTTCCTACTACTCATTTCACTTCTGTTTCAGTTTTTATAACCATTTTTTTAGCATGTGTTTGGCTCAGTGTTATTTTTTTAGGATTACTGATTAACTAATGTAGTTCGATTTGCATTTATTATCTATTTTAACTTGAGTTAAAGTTGGAATAATGTTTGTCCTTTTATTAGTTTTTTATGTCTGTGTAGGTTTTTTATTAAGTTTTAGTTTTATTTAATTTGAGTTATTTTAGTACTTCAACAAACTAAATGGAAATGAAAGGATACATATATTGAATTTATAAATGTGTCTATGTGTTATATATATATATATATATATATATATATATATATATATATATATATATATATATATATATATATATATATATATACACTGCCCTCCAAAAGTTTGGAAACACCCCTGGCAAAATGTGGTTTTGGACGATATCAGCATAAATCCTTATAATTTTTTGGTGCAAATACATTAAAGTAACTTGACAGTATCATTGAAGATCAGCAATAACACATAGTAATGGCAGTATATACACGTCAAAGTCAGACATGCCCCTTTGCCAGCTGTGATGCCTGGTTACTAGTTTAAACTTGGCCCAGGTTTTTAAAAGATTTCTGGGTCAGCACACCTTAATACTGTAGCTTCAACAATTGATTGCCAATTCAGTGTCAATGTTTGAATAAACTGACAGCTCGGATGCCCAGATTATGCGGAGCTGTAATAGCTGCTAATGGGGGATATTTTGATGAATCCAAAATGTGTTTATGTAATAAAATATGTTTTTGCAAAATGATCACAAATTAAAAAAGATTCATGCCAATATTGTCCAAAACCCCACTTTTCTAGGGCGTTTCCAAACTTTTGGAGGGCAGTGTATATGTGTGTGTGTGTGTGTGTGTGGTTGTACATACTGTATGTAGTTGTTTTTTGGTGTTTGGCTTAGTGTTATGTAATCATTATTATACTTTTATACCTTTTGTTCTTTAATACTTTGAATTTTTTGTTTTCATTTAAATGTTAAGTTTTGCAATTTTGTTGTATGTTGTCCTCATTTGTAAGTCACTTTGGATAAATGACTAATGAAATATATACACAGTAGATGTGTGTGTGTGTGTGTGTGTGTGTGTGTGTGTGTGTATATATATATATATATTTATACAACAGTTCTTTCTGGTCCTTGAATCTGATTGGCTGATAAGAGTGTGATATTAGAGTGATATCAGAACTCCAACAGCTGTTTTACAGTTTGTAATTGTATCACTCCACTTGTGGTACTTCCTACAGCGAGTATCATGGTGGTCGCCACAATCCATGATCATTTTATAAATATTACTGTTTTTGTGTCATGAAATGTGTTTTAAGAGGTTTTCAGACAAGAATGTCCTTGTTTATAGTTCAAATATGCAGTTTTTTTAATAAAGATAATGTCTATTTGAAAATTTGTGTCAACATTTTTGGAGACGCGAGCTTCAGGACGTCAGTGGCCATTCAGCGCTCATGAAGCTGCCCGAGAGCAGCCTCACCGTGGCCAGATCTGCTGGAATTTACCGCTGGCTCTGGTGTCGCTTTAGTGGTTAAACATCAGATGTAATTCATTTTGGGTAAATCTAATGGGCAGTCTTTGGTCTTACTAATCTATTATTTGTTCTTGAGAAGATACTTTTGGCAAAATCTCATGTTTATGTAAATTCAATGCTGGATATCAGAGTGCTGCCTTTGTACTTTTGACTGAATTGCCTATATAAATAATATATTTAATAAGCATTTAGTATTGAGAAACACCTTTAACAGATGAAAGTATAATTAACATTATGACAAAGATAACGTTTTCCTCAGCAGATATTCAAAGTAATGTTTATTGTGATACGAGACTGATCTGATGAATTAATGATGTATCAGATGCGGGTAATCACACTCGCCCCGTACATCTCTCTCTCAAAATACTGTACATAATACAGTGAGTTTTTACTGCAGTAATACAGCAAGTTTTCAATGAAGCAACTCAATGTTACTAGTTCTAAAGTGGCGTATTGGAGTCAGTAGCGGAGGCTTGGGCTCAGCTGTTAAACTGAGATTTGAATCAACGGCCGAAGGAAGTAGTTCTGCACAAAGAGGGATTTAAAAGACACTCCATTGTTATATGTAATTTCACACTTGTGCCATCGACTGTTGTATAAACGCAATATCACACTCGTAGACGTGAGATATGGCTGTATATTGACACGCTGTGATCACCTACAGCCGGATCACAGCCGTGCCGATATACAGCCATATCTCATGTCTACGAGAATCCAATCAGAACCCATCCTGCTATAAGGAGCTCGAGAATATAAAGCGGCAGACCCATGTGCGCTTAGAATAAACAGACGATATTGTTCACTGGTGTGGACGCTAATATCGTAATATTTATAGCTATCGTCCTTGATCACTAAGCAACCATGAGCTGTGCTCTCAATGACGACGTGAAAGTTTCAGCAAAGGATAAAAGCATTTCCAGCACCGAAAATCTATTGCAGTAGCTAGATTAATAAAAAAATGGGTATCTCTGTACAGCTGTGATCAGATGTTCCTCCATTTTAGCAGATTGAGCTTTAATGTTGCTACAGAAAAGGTGAAGCTGATTGGTTGGTTCTCGTCACATGACCTGCGGTGTGCTTGCAGCATTCTGGAAAGTTGAGATGTTTTCATCTCACCGTGGCATTGAAAAAAATGAGCATGTCACCTCTATTATGAGCGCACTTGCCGCACGTCTACATTTTTAATAACAAACTTGAGAAGATTCATGCAGTTTCCTTTATTAACCGCTAGGGCAAAAAAAAACTTCCATAGTACAAAGAAATGAACATTTCAGTCCATGACAAAAGCAACTACATGTCGTATGAAAGTAGCAAAAGTGTCTTATTTGAATTAAGTCACTCAGAATCAACAATGATTTATGTTACAATTACAGTTTGTCGAGCAAATATAATAGATATATTTATGAACGGTGTTACACAGCAAGAAAAGATTTCACGAAATGATCTATCTGAGTTTCAACTTTCAAGGTTCAACCAGATCTTTGCATTTATGTATCTATCGATCGATCTTCAACACCAGCAGTGCCGTCCATCACTCAAATGACACACAAAATCACTGCCTTCACAATCCTCGAGCAACTGTCTTTATTGGTAGCTCCACTGCATGGAAAGTTTTTCTTTTTTTGCTGTGTCTGTGCTGTCAGTCGCAGCTCCTTTAATAAAGAAGAAGATTCCTGTAGCTACTCCCAGCAGCGCCAGAGTGAACCCTGCTCCACAGAAGAGCGCCGGACGCAGACTGGGCGGGACAGCAGCCGTCTCTGGGACACCTGTTGATCATTGTAAAGGGTGTGAACATTACACTTGTCAGTGCTGTAATTTGTCACAGAATGATGACTGTTGTTTTATACGTACATATCGTAGCTCGCAGAGTGGCACTTACCCCATATTTTGGTCTGCGCTTGGCCCTGGAGGGCTCTGTGGTTCACCGTACAGCTGTAAATGTCTCTCTCCTCAGGAACAATATCCAGAGAGGAGAAGATGTGGAAGGTTCCATCATTCCTCGGTCGGTACCGACTCAGACTCACACCTTCCGTCACAATGACATTGTTCTTAGTCCACGAGACGTTAACAGGCGGAGGAAAGAAGCCCGTAACGTGACAGATGAGGGAGTTTTCAGCACCCAGCTGAACATCATTCCTCGGATAGATGGACGTCTCGGGGGGGTCTGGGAACACACAAAACTGTGTTGAACTTTGCAGGAGTGAATCTGCAAATAATATCTATACACAGGAAAACTAATCATGTAAGACAAAGCTCACTCTTAACCAAACACTTGATGACACTGAATGCATAATATGGAGCTAACTTAAGTTATATTTCCAAACAGATTCATTTGAATGTTAGGAAATATGTTACAGGTAAACATTAAAAGTGCATATTTACATCATACCCATTTCCTCTGGTGGGGTATTGTAAGCTTTAATGAATACAGCTAAGTTGTGCTTGCATGTTTCTTGTTCTGCAATGCTTTCTTCATAAAATCCTGGAAATCTCAAAGGATCTGCAAAATCTGGTAATGTATTTACTCCCATCTTTTGAATAAAGTCGGCATGCCATATCTCTTCTCCATCAGATCCACAGACAGATTCTTTTTCTGTATCTGAACATCCATCGATTTTGAAATCGTTGTGTATTACTGAAATGGAACAAACATCAAAAGATAAAGAGAAATAAAGGATGAACTTTTCTTACTTTGTATTCTTAAATCAAGAAGCAATTACTAAACAAGTAAAAATGATTAATTTCTAAATTATATTATTTATTTATTTTATTTTTTACTTACGCCATTGGCAGATTATTCTCTTTTTGTTTTAAGCAAGAACTCACTTGATTTTGACACAAATGCTAAGAAAATCTTTTTTTTTTTGCAGTATATAACTTTTAAAGGATTTAGTTTCTGGTTTATCACACTGGTAGTTTTTAAATGTAAGGATGTCGTATACAGCTGATTTGAACATCCACTGAATGACCACTTATAATAATCACTTGTAGTCAAGTAGTCATCAACTGTTTGAATGACAAGGTGATCAAAATACTTCACCAGAAGTAAACGTATCACAGTGTAAAAGAGCTTACTCAAAGTATTAGTGTGCTCCATGAAATCATGCATCCTTTTAGAGGCTTTTCACATTTGTGACCCTGAACCACAAAACCAGTCATAAGTGTCCATTTGAATCTGAGGGTGTAAAAAAATCTAAATATTGAGAAAATTGCCTTTTAAAGTTGTCAAGATCAAGTTATTAGCAATGCATATTACTAAACAAAAATGAAGTTTTGATATATTTACGGTAGGAATTTTACAAAATATCCTCATGGAACATGATCTTTAATATCCTAATGATTTTTGGCATAAAATAAAAATGGATAATTTTGACCCATACAATGTATTTTTGGCTATTGCTACAAATAAACTTAAGACTGGTTTTGTGGTCCAGGGTCACATTTAAAAAAAAAAATCTGTGGACGTATTTTAATATACAAAGCATGAACTTACTTTGAGCATCGGCTGAGAGACAAACAACGAGGGCAAGAATGGCCAGATACAGCTCCATCTTTACAGACCACAGTGGAACAAACAGAGAAACAGACTTTGAAGGAGGTGTATGAGAGTGGGCAGGAATCCCTCCCTGTGAATTTAGTTCCAGTTTCAGAAGCTCATCCTCCACTCAGAATTTGGCCCTCGCTGTGACACTGCTGTATCCAGAAACAAAATATGTTTTTCCTGTTTCAACTCTCAGGCTACAGGCATATGACTCCTTTACTCAAAACTGTAGTTTCACCATGTTCACCGTATCAGATCTCAAAACAACAACAATAGACCACGACCTATCATCGCAAAATTCAAACACTACAAACACAAAGAACTGGTTCAGAGACAAGGCAGACAACTTAAAGGAACAAACTATGGTCTCAATGAGCAGTATCCAAAGGACATTCTCGACCGTCGAAAACAACTTTTCCCAATCCGAAAACAGAAAATAAATGAAGGAAAAAGAGCAATCATTACAGTGGACAAATTATACATAGATGGACAACTATATCGCGATAAGGACATTACTCCCTGGCTTTTCTGAACATTTCACTCCCGATAACTGTCATTAGGACAATCTCTCTCTCTCTCTCTCTCTCTCGCTCTCTAATATATAAGATGTGATCTTGTTTTTGCACCTAGGTCTCGTGCCCCACTCCCATATTCCACCTTATGTTTGTATTTAATGGTTTTTGTTTTGTTAGTGTTGTCCTGCTGTGTACATTCTGTCAATTATGTATCTGTAGTTTTGGCTCTCAGACAAAGAGGATTAAAGTTTTGAATCATCTAAATAAACTACAAGCCGCCATATGCCTTCTGCAAGAAACACATCTATCAGAATCTGATCATAACAAAATTAAATCATCAAAGTACAGTCATTTATTCTCGGCTCACTACAACACAAAACAGAGAGGAGTATGCATTTTAATAAGTAAAAAAATCTCATTTGTTCATAACACTACCATTATAGACTCCGAGGGACGTTTCAGTTACAGTTACAATTGGCAATTTATACGGCCCAAACATAGATGACCCATCTTTCTTTCAGACATTTTTTTCCACCATTTCAAACTTTTCTAGCTGCCCAGTCATAATAGCAGGTGATTTCAACACAGTTCTAGACCCTACAATAGATAGATTTAACAGTTCAGACAATACACGTATCTGGAAATCTGCAGAAACCATAAAACAGTTCATGAGTGATTTTGGTCTTGGCGATAGTTGGCGTAAACAGCATCCTAACGTTAAAGAATATTCTTTTTTCTCACCAGTCCACCGATCGTATTCCCGCATTGACTTCTTTCTCACCAGTAACTCTATCATATCAAATATTTCTGAATCAAAGATCCATCCAATAGTTATTAGTGATCATGCCCCAGTAACATTAAAATGGAACATAAATAGTCCACATAAACCCATTTTGGGGAAGTCCTGGCCTAATGGTTAGAGAGTCGGACTCGTAATCCAAAGGTTGTGGGTTCGAGTCTCCGGCCGGCAGGGATTATAGGTGGGGGGAGTGAATGTCCAGCGCTCTCTCCACCCTCAATACCACGACTGAGGTGCCCTTGAGCAAGACACCAAACCCCCAACTGCTCCCCGGGCGCCGCAGCATAAATGCTGCCCACTGCTCCGGGTGTGTGTTCACGGTGTGTGTGTGTTCACTGCTGTGTGTGTTCACGGTGTGTGTGTGTTCACTGCTGTGTGTGTTCACGGTGTGTGTGTGCACTTTGGATGGGTTAAATGCAGAGCACGAATTCTGAGTATGAGTCACCATACTTGGCCGTATGTCACGTCACTTTCTTCTTTCTTATAGTCGAATGGACGTAAGTGAATTCCTTTTTTGAGACTTATTGATTGAGCGATTATTCTGAACTCGTCAGCTGTGCATGTGCACCATTAAAGGTGCTGTATGTAGGATTGACACCTAGTGGTTGAACTAAATATTGCTAATTCAAAATATTGGAGAGGGTTTTTTTCACCCGGCTTCCTCTTTCCTTCCTTTCACCTCCTCCCCAGACTTGATGCACAGGTTGCCAGATTAACGACACCAACAGGAACGAGGGCACATGACGATGAATGACATGAAATACGCGTGCCGAAATACAATTGGGTAAACTGGCAGTGGGTGGGTTTCACAAACCAAAACAGAGACAGACATTCCGGGCCGGAACACGCATTTTCAAAGGAGAATAACAGCATTTTCAGATAAACAAGTATGTTAACTTAGCATGTTTCTTAAATATCTGCAAACATATTATGGTATTTTTATGCTTTAGTAGAGTCAAAAGCCTACATACAGCACCTTTAAATCACACGTACCTTTGTGACTGTGTTACTGATTCATATCAAATTTGCTTACGGGACTGAAAGAGACCTTATAAATTGAGAATCCCATTTTTTATTTCTTACAAGTGTAATCTGAATTCTTGTTGTGGTTTTGGTATTTCTTACTTGTTTCTGAAGTGTTCAACTTTAACAAGGTTTTGAATTCTCATCTCATGTGTTGATATGGGGATAAAAGTTAGGAAAACAAGGTTACATTTACATTGTCTAATTGTTTAATTCTTTATTGTTTTGTTTTTTTAAGTCATTCTATTCAAACTCGATCTAGAATTTTTTATAGTAAATTAATTCAACAAAGTTACAAAATGTCTGTTCACCTTTCAACTGCCGAGAACCTAGACTTCTTGCTTAAAACTCGTCTGAAAAACCCTTCAGAAAACAGATGGAAAATAAAGCTGTAAAGTTTGGTGTATGTTAGTGCTGCTGAAGTAGAGAAACAAACTCAGCCTTTAAAGATATGTATTGAATAGAAATCTACAGACACAGATAAACTGCAATAAAATAAACAGTTAAATGCACTGTAAAAAATAAATGAATAATAATAATCTGTAAACTTTACAGTAAATAATGGCAGCTGTTGTTACCAGAATTTTACCATAAAAAATATGGTAGCAACATTTTAGGTTTTACAGATTTAACTACAATTTACATACAAAATATATATATTTCATTAACTGATATGTTAATATACCAACCTCCTGAAGTTCTGAAATCTGTGGTGATGTGAAAATGACATGATGAACTAAAGCTCATAACAAGCAGCTTTTCCATAAACTGAGAAAGAAAATATTAGTATATAAGATGCACAATGTCATTCACACAAATATTAAACACCATCACGAAAACACATGAAACTAAAATAATGCAATAAACATGCATTTAACAACATTATATGCAACATACAACCCTAATGAACATAACTGATAAGAAAAAAACGAAGCAGAAACAGTTATTTCAATGAAAAACCATCAAATGTGAAATGTAACGCAGAGAATTCTGGGAATGTCAAGTTATGTTTTTTACTGTAAATTACATGTTCTTTGTCACTTTCAAAAACTGTATTTAACCGTAAAATTACATGAAATGTCCATTACAGTTTTTCACCGTATATAATAAGGGAGCTTACCGTAACCAATTAATAGGTTTTTACTGTAGCATTTTACGTTTTCTCCGTTAAAATCTTTTTTTTTTTTTTTTTACAGGGTATGTATTTTAGATGTTTTCTTTCCACTAGTCTGAAACAATGCTTCATGAAAAGCCTGTTTTTGCCTGTAGTGTCTTGCCTTAAGCTACCATATACAATGCTGTCAAATCGTAACTCTTTTAGACACTTATGCTCGGTTTAATTTGTTTGTTTTACTCTTACTAGGAATCTAAGATCTGGGCTTGAAAGACTGATAATGACTTCGAGACATCACTGTTCTAACCAGACAACGCTGCAAACTGTTCAACCAGAATGCATTCAGATAATTATTCTTGTAAATGTTAAAACATTTATTTATTGTTTTCAGTGTTGTCTAGTTGAATCTCATATCACTTAAAATGTATTATTATTACATTATATGTGAATTAATAGCTAAAAGTCTAAACACTTAGCAGTCCTCTACTTGAGGCTGCACCGTTTTATATAATTTTTTCCAATGAATTCACAATAGCTGAAAAAGAACATATAACAAATTAATTTAATATAGTAAACGGCAGTAAAAATAAAACACTTGAAAAAAATGTTAACTGAAATAAAACGTAAAACATTGAAATCTAAAAATAATAAGTATTGCGTAAAATATTGATAAAAATATATAAATTTCACTTAAATAACATTGCCCCCCACATTGTCAAGTACTAGCACTTTATACAATACAGATGGATTCAAAGAGCAGTCAGGAATCAGTAGTTTCAGTTTTCAAATACAACTTTATTGTGATCAACATTGAGAAATGGAGTAAATTCTAGTATATGAGTAAAGAACATCAAAGCTGATCTGAAGAGATTTTAGGTTCCCCCACCACCACCACCACCACCACCACCATCATCATCATCTCTTTCTTCATGTCAGAAATCCCTCGTTCCACCAGAGCAGACTGAAGCTGAAATGAGCAGATATCTTAAAACTGCTATCAATGTGATTTGATTTCAGATTTCTGTATGTGTCCTTCTCTCACCTGTGACAGGAGCTGGAGGTTCAGACATACTCAAACTTTAGGTCCATCCTCACAAGAGTCAAGAGCACCTAAAAGGGCACATGCGTGTGAACATACAGAGAAGAGAAAAGCAAGTGTTACATGCAAATGATGCAAATGCTTAAGATTAAACAGATGCAGTGATCCTCAACAATCATGAACAGAACTACACAAAGTAAAACCGAGATGCTATTAAATACAGATTCACCTGCAATAGTCAAACACAAATCTGTTTTATGCAGTAAATTATTGAAAGCTGAGTGCATGCAACTGTTGAAGTTTCACATGCTCAAAAACCATAAATATCTAAAGTTCAACTATTGTGAAGGTGTTAATAGTTTCCCAAAACACTAAATCTGCTTGTTTGATCACACCTTCCTCATAGACCTCCACCTCACACAGAGTGAGCTCCTTTGAATCTCCAGGAATGAAGAGATTCACGTATTGCCCCTCCATATTGTTACATGTGTAGGTGAAGGAAACTCCAACTGGAATCCTAGAAATCACAGCGCATCTAAAGAGAGACGGAGAAAACCTCATTTAGACTTCTAGTCTTTCTTCATTTGTGATTTCAGGGTTTATTTATGGATTTTAAGCCACTGAAAGAGGGTCTCACATGGGATTGTTGTTGCCGTTGTTCTCCAAAGAGTTTCCGATGCGAATCTCCGCTCCCTTTATTCTCTCTTGATAGCCTTCTAGTATGTTTGTGATGACAACTCTACTTACTCTGTACACAGAACTCAGATCCACCCTCCACCATGGGTCAGTCTGATTATTGGTTGAAGAACACGCTGACTGTGAATTTGTGAAACCAGGATTGAAATCAATGGCCTGTTGAGCAGACCTGCTGTCATAGGTTGACGACTGTTTGGCGGTTCTGCCTGTTGCCAAATTACCTGCAAGATGGTCAAAAAATGGTTTTAGTCAGCTTATTTTATTCACTTTGAATGTTTTTGAGGAGGTTTTCTTAGGAATGCATTTCTATCAAATCTGTAAGAACTGGTTGAGTCCTGACAAAGTCATTTTTAGGGAATATCTCTTCACTTGGCGGCTGTATCTGTAGCGCCTCCGAGCAGATATTCCCCACCAGGGGTGTCGTGCACTTATTATTTTTGAAGGGGTCACGAGTGAAGGAGGCCTTGTCATGTGACACACAACAGCACATTGAAGCCTCTGTCCCGCACAGTTCAAATCGTGTGGTCTAGTGCCCTGGGAAGTGCATTAATCTGTTCCTAGTCTTCTGTTCAAATAGCCATATAAAAGCATTTATTTCAGGCCGTTCCAGTCAAATTCGCCTGGAAAGGGTTGTTAAGTAGCTCTGAATTACCTGGAAAAATCACAAAGACTTCCATGTCACAGAAAGTAACACTCTCTGAAGTTCCAGGAATAGTCACAATCACATAGCGTCCCTCCATCCCATGACACAAGTAGCTGTTGGTTGCTCCTGTTGTAATAGAAGGAACTACAGCACAGCTGGAGAAAAATGAAAAAGTGAGTTCCTATGATTTTGTTGCTCATTATTAGTATGGCTCTTCACTTATATTTTCTTCTTATTGCTGAATGTATTTCATATGATTAACTCTTTCTTTTACAACACAATGTGATTCGCAAAAAGGATACGAAAAAGCGTTTCCGATATTTTTATTTGGTAAACTTAAATCACCGTCTTCATTCATTATACCTTAAGCTTTTCCTATGGGGGAGAAAAAGCTTAACGTGCAGGGTGTTGCGTTCATATTCTGGGTTATTCTGCTTTATTAATAGTAATATTATTAATATCAGCCTAATAATTTTATCAGTATTATTATTGAGTTTGGTCGTCCAATGTTACGGTTTTAAAACATTAAGCCACATTAAGCGTTTTAGAAAACCATGCCTTGAACTAAGCACTGACTGTACTTCTTTATACTTTGAGTCCAAATTCAAAGTAAAAGTCTATGAACCTCTTCATTGTGAACATACAGAGCTGTATGAACAGAACAGAAAAAGTTTGTCCGAACTCAACTGGTTTTGTGAGGGAACGCAAATATCTTTGCAAGAGAATGCAAAGTTTCTCGAGAGAATGCAAAACAACAAAAAAATTAAATAAAAATTCTTCCCACCCCAAATTTTTTCCACTCGCCCTGAATCTTTTCCACCACCTTGTCCCTTTAAGGGCTCCATACAAATGCGCACTGGAGCCTTTACCAGATCTGTTTGGCCAATATTCTATTACTACAGTTTTAAATTAAATGGATGTGAAGCTTGAGAAAAGTGTCAATTGTGTGAGAATTGGCGGTAATGTGATCTCTGGAGGCGAATTGCCGTGACATGAGCTGCCATTTTAGAAAGATATAACCTCAACTGTCTGATCATTAGGTTGGTAAACCAGTGTTTCCTCCACCGATCACTGCCATGCAAAAGTAATTTTATTTGATTTTTTATAATAATTTACCTTATCTTTGAATGTGAGTTCACAGTCTTTACTGAATGTGATGGAATAAAAAAGCTGTGTACTGTGAAATAATAATGCAAAAGTCTTTGTATTGCAATAAACATAGCCTATAACATGACCAACAAACAAATAACTCTTATGATCTGCTTCTTTTTAGTTAAAAACACAAGCCTAGTCTGATTCAGGAACAAATGACTCAGTGAGACAAATCCTTCACTGAACTGAATCAACATCCTACTTCACTTTCTGAACTGCAAATACCACTAACATAGTCTAAACACCTGCAAATAGTCAGTATATGAAGCACACACACATATGTACAGCATGTATGCAGAGACCAACTGCCCAAAATCATCAGAATGCATGCATTTAAGAATATATCAGAGAGCCTCACACTGGGTTGCTGAAAACATCTGAAGAATCGTTTCCAATCCGAATCTCTGCCCCGTTTATCCAGTCTACACAGCATTTGATTCTGTTAGTGATGGTCACTCTGTTCACACTGTACGTCTTCTTCAGATCCAGCTTCCACCACGGGTCAGTTTGTTGTTCTGTACGAGTACACATGTGGTTCAACCGATCCAGAGCGTTTTTGGCACTCCAGTCACCTTCTGAGTCGTAAAATGTTGTCGATTGATCTGCTGTTCCCCAACTAGCTACGTTCACTGGAATACATTCAAGAGAAAACCTTACTTACAATTACAATTCTTTATTACAATCATGTATAGCCCTGCTTGGCTATTTAAGTTAATTGGTTTTCATCAAGTGTCCCGAACACAAACTCCCGAACAAAAGATATAGTGTTTAATTCCCAAAATCTCACCTTCTGGTCCTGCTTTCGTCTGAACTGAGAAAAAGCCTTGAAATGAGAAACACAGAATGATGCTCATTATTTAGCAACTTAAATGGATTCTTCTTATGAGCATAAGCCTATATTTTGTTGGATTTATTATTATTATTTTTTAATATTTTCTATTTGGGTAATATTGAGTATAATCTCTAAAATTACGTATTAGTGTCTTCTATAATTTAGCTTCTAAAGTGAAATAATTTAGTTTAAGGGTGTTTAGATAACATGAACCAACAACAACACATTCTATTATTCATAATTAAGTGCTTCTCTGTCTGAAAGATGAAGACTGTAGGCTATTAAGATATGAGACAGATTGTGTGTTTTACTCACCCAGTAAAGACAACAGACTCTTGAAGAAAACTCTCATGTTCATTTCAGGCGATTAGTGATTCTTTCTGCTTCTGTTTGAGGAGGTTTGAATTAATGTTGTTGCTGGGAGAAATATATCAGTTCAAGTTACATCAGAGTCACATGATCCTATTTCTCCTCCCACTCTCCTTTCGGTCTGGAGCTGGAAAAAAAAATAGTTTACACACACACACACACACACACACACACACACACACAAACACTTTTTCACTGGAAATAATGATAATTTGTAACTTCAGTTTAGTTTATAATATCAAAATGTCAATGCTATTAAAATTGTACATTCTCTTTAGCGGAAACTTTTATGTAATGCAAGTCAAAGGATGAATTTCATGTTGACATGCTTCCATTGAATATTAGGTGTTGACAACAATAGCAAAATCCATCAAACTGGATTGGTTTGTCAACTCTCCTGAAAGAAAATAGATTTTTTTGTAAATACAATAAATTTGTATTCACTTTTGTATTCAAATTCAGTGGCAGCAAATTTGACTTAAACTAGGTCATTATTCCATGTTGTTCTAACCTGTATGACCTTCTTTCAGTGAAGCACGAAGGATGAGTTTTTGAAGTGAATGGGAACTGAAACTGTCAAGCTAGTCATGTTGTTTCTATTTTTAAATTAGTCTTTCTCAATATCAACACACATTTGCATTTTGTTGTTTTATGCATAGAGGCTGCCTGACAGAGCTACCTGAAAACACACAAACACCGTCCTGCATCTGGTCCGACACGAGGAGATGATCTGTTTCTAGATAATGCAAAACATGCAGTGCAGTAAATCTTTGCCATTTGCATCTGCATCTACTGCTGTCCACTTCTTAGAATGTCACTTCTTTTTCTTATTCAGAGCAAGTTTTCTTTGAGTCATTTCTTTACTTTTACTTTAGTCATTTAGCAGATGCTTTTATCCAAAGCGACTTACAAATAAGATATAAATATATACACACATTTAATAAAATAAAGAAATTACATAAAATTGACAAATGCATACAACATTTCAATACTGAACATTTAAATGAAAAAAGCTAAAAACAATTCAAAATATTAAAACAAAAGGTATGAGTATAATAATGCTTCTAACATAACACTAACCCAAACACCAAAAAACAACTACATGTGTATGTACAGCCACACACCTATACATAAACATACATATAAAAACAAATTCAATATATATATTATTTCATTTCCATATAGTATTAAGTACTAAAATAACTAAAAGTGAATAAACAACTTATACAGACATCAACAAGCACACATGTTTTAAAACAACAACAATAACTTACACAGTAAGAAATGGTTATAAAGACCGTTATGGTTGATGCCCTTTCAAGAAGTTAAGAGAGTGGTATTAGAATGTGTCCACCATCTAGGAGGCCTCTGGGTTGACATTTTTTATTTTTTTTATTGCATTCTTGGTGGTGGGGGTGTTACGTCCTGTGGACATATTTGTAAATTGTGCGCTCTTGGGAGAGTGATGTCACCTGTTGGGCATGTTATGCATTTGTTTTCTTCTTTTTCTCTCGCTCTTTCTGTCTCTCTCCGTTACAGATCGCTAATTGGATACCAGCTGATGCTCATTATTCATCAGTACTGAGTGAATGCTACAGATGTATAAGATCGCAAAGAAACAATGCTGGATTGCTGACGGCTACGCGCTCACTCCTTTGTCCTGATCCAGACCGGTTCTCTTTTGTGTGTTTTAGTGTGACCGAGTGCGGTCTTTATCTCTTAAATTTGTGAATGAAATTCTATCGCAAACTATGAGAGAGCGTGTGAACGCTATGGCGGGTGTGTTTATGATTCTTTTGTTACTTTTAGTTTTTGTGTAAATACTTTTGTTTGCCTTTTTTTTCTCTTTGGAAGCGCTAGGGAAAGGGTGCCATTTTCTTTGAACTTGAGATTTTGCTTATGTTTATGGTAGACAGGGAGTATGGTAAGACTCATTTATTTATTTTTCTTTTAGTTAAGGTTATTTAGAGCTTTCGTTGATAGTTAGAGAATTCTTGTTTATGTTGGCCTGGCCCTCTTCTGAAGATTTGCTTCCTTTTGTTATCAATAAAATAAGTTATTTGTTTAATTTTGTGTTTTTCTGGATCAGGGGATTGATGTGACCGTCAAACCTTTTTTTTTTTTTTTTTTTTTTTACATTTTGTTACGACTTCATTTACCCCTAGACCAACAGAGAGGTTCGTAACAAGTGGGGGCTCGTCTAGCTGTTCCCCTCCCCCCTTTTTCTTTTCGCGAAGTGAGTTAGTTTGTTTTTCGGATCGCAATTTGGACGTTTTGCTCCGTTCGTCCTAGATTGAAATCTGTTTGTACGATAGTGATTCAATGGGTTGCGGATTGTTTATGGCGACTACTCTTTTTCTTTCTCTAACGTTTTGACTGTTTTCATCTGTGAGTGGGGAAGGAGTAAGAAGGGAAACGTAGGAATAATGGAATTTGATTTAACAGTGTTTACTCTCACGCCCACGGTCGAAGTCTTTAATAGATGTAGAAAAAAAGATTAGGTTTTGTTCGCGGAATTCTTCGATATGCAGATTGAGAGGTAGGCCACCAAACAAGTGCTTAAAGAAGATCTTTATGAGAAATTGACAACTGCAGGTATTTTACCTAGAGAATCTGGTGATGATGATGAGCTGGCAGTGGATGCTGAAGAAGAGGCAAGTCCAAATTTAGATTCTGTGCCTCAGGATTCAATGATTGCTTTAAAATGAAGAGAGATGGATCTTTTAATTAAGAAGCAAGAATGCGAGGCAGAGATGATTAGGTTTCGCATGTTAGAGAAGCAGGCGGATAGAGATATTGAGATGCGTAAATTGGATTTGGAGTCTGAGCAGTTGGCCCGAAGGCCAATTCCAGTTCCACGTACTCTGCCTAGTTCAGTATCCTCACCCGTAATTACAACAAATAGCACAGTAACTGAAGATTTCTCCCACTCTATTGCGAGTGATTCGTTTGACGTTAGTAAGTATATTAGACTTGTACCTCCATTTAGGGAGGCTGGAATCGATTCTTACTTTGTTGCGTTTGAGAGAATTGCCAGTAAACTAAAATGGCCAAAAGAGATGTGGGCTTTGCTGTTACAGTGCAGTCTAACAGGGAAAGCTCAAGAGGTTTGCTCAGCCTTACCTATTGAAGGTTCCCTCGACTACAAAACTGTAAAGTCTGCTGTTTTGCGGGCATATGAGTTGGTCCCCGAGGCCTATCAACAGAAGTTCCGTGGGCATGTGAAAACAGTCAAACAAACTTACGTTGAGTTTGTGAGAGAAAAGAGAGTGCTTTTCGAAAAGTGGTGTCTTTCTAGCAGGGTTACATCCCTGGAGGAAATACAGGAGTTAATCTTGTTAGAAGAGTTTAAAAATTGCGTTCCGGCTAATATTGTTGTGTATTTAAATGAACAGAAGGGCACTTCTCTTGCTAATGCTGCTGTTTTGGCAGACAAATTTGTGTTGACGCACAAGAATGTCTTTTCTTTGGGTGCGAGTGTCAAAATGCAGGCGGGGAATGCGGAAAATTTGGTACAGCGTGTTACACGTTCGTTTAAAAGTGAAATGACTCGTAAATCAAATGGATGTGCTGAAAAGCGAGTTGTTTCTTTTGCCTCGATCCAAACCATCTGATTGCGGATTGTAGAGCATGGAAACAGAAGAGTGGTGCTTTAAGACTACAAATGTTGCACTTGTTGATTCTGTACACACTAACACCGATAAAGAGGAGACGTTTCAGCCTTTTTTGTTTAGGGGTACAGTCTCGTTATTGCCTGATTCAGATTTTAAGCCCGTAACAATTCTGCGTGATACGGGGGCAGCTCAATCGTTTATATCTGCGGGAGTTTTGCCGTTCTCTTTGCCGTACTACTTTTACTGATAATGAAGTATTGGTACGTGGAATTGAGATGCGTTGTGTGAATGTGCCGCTTCATATTGCACACTTGAAGTCTGATATTGTTAGTGGGGTAGACTTGATTCTTGGGAATGATCTTGCAGGTGGCATAGTTTTCCCTACACCTATTGTGACTCGCATGCCTAATACTTCCCAAACTTATGATTTAGTTGAAAAGTTTCCTTCTGTGTTTCCCTCTTGTGTGGTTATCGTGCTCAAGCACAGAAGTTTAAAGAAATAGTAGATCTGTCAAACTCTTTTATAGCTAATGACGTGCCTAAAGCTGTGGAATGTGTTTTGTTTGCATCACCAGATTCTGACGTTGATGTACATTCTGTGGGGGAGGAGGGTGATATGGAGGCTTCTTTGAAGGTGGGGAGAGAGTCTTTAGCTGCTGCACAGAGAGCAGACCCTTCCTTGGTCAAGTGTATAAAGGCTGTTGAGAGTAGTGTCCATGATTCCAATTCAGGGGTTGTTTACTTTTGGGAGGAGGGCTTGCTAATGCACAAATGGAAACCACAAAAAGAAGAGCTTGGATGGCAGGAGGTGAAGCAAATAGTTTTGCCAGCTACTTATCGGCAACAGGTTTTGAAACTCGCCCATGAAAATTTTCTTTCTGGACATGTGGGTATAACTAAAACCTATTACCGCATTTCTAGATACTTTTTCTGGCCTGGACTTAAAAACTTGGTTTCTAAATACTGTAAATCATGTCATGTCTGCCAGATAGCAAGCAAGCCGAATCAGAAAATTCCTCCCGCACCCCTTTGTCTGATTCACGTTGTGAATAATAGTGAATAACAATAGTGAATAAGTGTTTTCTATCAGCCAAGAAGTTGACTGAGGAAAAAGCCAGTAAAGAGACGAAGGGATAATAAAAAGGAGCAGAGTTTATTTAATAGTCTTAGTTGCATATGTTTCAATGCTCAGACTTTGTCTGACCAGCACAAATTCAACAAGTACTGTTATACCAAACTGATTCACAACTACATCCCATAAACCTTGAGTTTCCATAAACATCTCTTATTCATGAAGTCATAAGACTAAACGACAATATATTATAAATTACTAATCAATAAGTGAATCAATAAAATGGGTATGATTATATGATTAAATCGAATAATAACATTATTAAATGATAAATTATTAATGAATAAATTAATATAAAAGAAAGTAAAACTCAACACAAAGGTATGGTTGCTCGCTTGAAGCAAAACACACACAGGTTCACACACATTCCCCCTTTTAATCATGAAACCATTTGATCGCATAGACTGATTAAATGCAAGCAAAATTCCATAATCATTATCAAAAGCATACTTTTAAAAGTTCGGGTGAGCAGACCATACTCTTCCCTTCTACAGTACATGTTGAAAAGAACAGGTTGCTTCTGTCATACCACGTACCAGCATCAGTTAGGGGAAATGTGTGTCTCTGACTGTTGACGTACAACAGTTAGCAGTAATCTGACAAGCAAATCAAAACTCTTATGGCAATGTTACAAGAGTTAGATAATAGACACTCCTGTAACTTTCCAAAGTGGCCCCGATACTGATCAAAATGATGTGTCCCATTCAGATGTTAAAAGAACATAATCCTTAATCAAGTTTAGATACTTGTTCATGCAGAACTTAAGCTAAATTATACACTGCATTTCCAGTATTCTCTAAAAGGCATGAACAACAGTCAATTTCAATCACTTGGCATGCTTCACTCTGTGATTAGGTACAAGTGGAGTTTCGAAAAACTCATTGTAAAAACATACTCTTTACCATTTCATATTGCATGTGCTTTCACCTTTTCTAACTTCAACACTTCTGGCCATTTGTCATCTTTAGCATCTCTTGGCGTCTCAGCAACAGGGTTTCCGTGCCCTAGTATTTACTCAAGCTGTCTGAAAGGTATATCAGTTTGAAACTAGAATTGTCAACTGGACTACACCATTCAAAATCAAGTCAGATAGTGCTAATAAATGCGCATACAAATTCCATTATGAACTAATCTGAGGAAAAATTCCCTTAAGGTTTGAGCAAAATTACATCACTGTCTCATTCTAGTTATCGATAAATCGCTGAATACACGTCACATGATTTGACCATACCTTCGAGCATGACAATTAAAAAAACTAACCACGAACTGGGTTGATTGACATTCTATGACACATAAATGGCTTAAAAATACCCCTGTATTTTAAAAACTAAAGCACAAAATACTAGAAGAACCCCCCGAAAACATTCAGGCTAACATTCAATCACCAGCAAAGTCAGAGAGTGTGTGTACTACTTTTAAAGTGTTTCTAATCTGAGACAGCTGTGAACTGATGACGAGATCTGAAGAAAGACAGGTGACTGCAATTGATGAAGTGTCCAGGCAGAGGATTATGGGAAATGGAGTCCAGGGTTTGAGGTAAAGGGTACAGGATGGGGTCCCCTCTAGCGGAGCTCATGGGCTCTCCAGATAGAGATCGTGACAGACAACCACAGAGGAGCAGAAGGCTATGGGGTCAATTTAATGCCACACACACACATATATATATATATATATATATATATATACACACAAAACAATAAAGTTTTGCAAAAGAAAAATAAAGTATTGAGCAAAAAAAAATTGTTTTACAAATAAAAATAAAGATTGCAAAATAAAAAATAAATATTAAATAAAAATAAAGTATTGAGAGAAAAAAATAAGTTTTGCAAACAGAAATAATTGCGAAAATTAAGATATAATTCATTGCAAAAATCAATGAGAGTTGTAAAAGAAGCTTATGATCTTTGATTCTATTTTATCTCTGCAACATATTTTCCATGCTCACATCTACTAATTAATTTGCAATGCTCCATTTATTTTGCGTTTCAGTCAAGCATGAGCTTGCGATACCGTTTTCCCTTTGCGCTTCACTTTTCTGTGCGTTTCTCTTCATGGCACAGTTTTGACATAGGGGGCAGAGTCAGGAAACTGGGGCATCAATGCGGCCCCCATACCTTGATGCTCATGACAAGAATAGCATGTATAATTATCTTTTGATTGAAGTGAATTAGGTTTAAATCGCGTCATGCATGAATGAATATTTTTGCAATTTTAAACAATCCACGATGATCACATTACACAAAACTGAAATTGCACGTCAAAATAACATATTGTCAATATTTTTTGAGCTCCCCCTAGCTCCCCCGTAGTTCACACCCTGGCGGTGTGGCATGGAGGCAATCTATATCTGATATTTACATTTTTTTATGTATTCATATATATGCATTTTAATTTACAAGGCTCCTCTTAAGATGACTTTAAAAAATATATAGTTTTAAGTTTATAAAGCCGCGGTTCGGTGGGTCTTAGGGTGCCGCTTTAACGCCATACTTAAATTTGGGCAGGAAGCCTGTAACCAAGGTAATGTAAAGAGAATGACAGTTTGAATTTGATTTCACAATCATATAATCGTATTCTTGTTATGCCTGGGTATTCTTGTTAGGCTACTGTTATTTTCATTCCATAACGATATATTGAATTTATGTTGTCATTACTGTAATTCCTAATAAGGGCAGATTAATATTATGTATTATGTTGTAAACTGTGGTCATATTCTCTCAGCACATCAGTTGGACTTCCGAATCTTCTGCCATGTCCAGCACTGTCACAAGTGCCATGACAAGGAGGACACCATCGCCTGCTCGCAGTCCCAGGAAGTACATTCAGACTGTCTCGACTATCTCTTCCTCCCTCTCCTGTGTCCACAACCGCCTCCTCGATACCATCAGTAGCTGCTAGAGCTGTGAGAAACTCTTAAATTAAATGGTTTTCTTCACAATGATACTTAACTTCAAATAAACATCCTTTATGTGTGACTTGCAATCATGTATGTATGTATATATATGTATATATTTGCCTTTTTTTATTTATAAAGGAAGTGTCAGCTGCCGCCTCCTCCTCTGATACCTCCTCTGCTCCTCTTGCCCCTGTAAAACACCTCTTTTTTTGTCACCTCTGCTTCTCCATCTGTGGTTGGTTGCTCAGCTCACCCTACTGATGACAATGGAGACTGCTCCTGGGTCAGAGCCTGGCTGGCTGCCTGCAAAGCTGACGGGGACCATACCACCAGATTTCATCTGCTCTGTGGAAGAACAAGCGGCTGCGCACTGACCTGAAGCTTTGGTATGATTCACCAGTGCCAGCGCTCATTTATCATCAGGCCCCCGCTACAGAGCATTTTTTTTTACACGCCGGCTTCTCTTGTTGATGCCATACCACCTTTGGTGGGTCAGACTGTACTGTTCTGTGTGTAGAAAACAGCTCACAGGTTATGGAGCCCACAAGAGAGCCCGACATGTTTTGGATGTGGATAGGTACTACCTGATGATCACGGAGACTCTCTGGTGCAGTTCAGCTGGATGTAAAACGAGTTACATTTCCACCAGCAAGACCATCTTGGACCAGCTGGATTTGGCACACAGAATGGAGTTGTGTGAGTATACTGAAATTATTTAGCCTGTGTCACAAATGTTTGTCATTAATACACGCTATAAATTAGTTTAATACATTTTTTTGGTCTCTTTTTCACTTTGTTTCTTAATACAGATATGCCTGTGACATAGGGGTGATCTGTTTTCTGAGGGAGAGGACCTTGGGTAATAGCCCCAGTCGGTTGGTCAGGCAGCTGAGGGAAAATCACAGCGAGGAGTGGCTTAAGCGTGTTTGTCGCTACCTTAAATAAAAAATAGTTTACACACACATACAAATAAATAAAAATATAAAACAAGTGAACACTTTTTCACTGGAAATAATGATAATTTGTAACTTCAGTTTAGTTTATAATATCAAAATGTCAATGCTATTAAAATTGTACATTCTCTTTGGCGGAAACTTTTATGTAATGCAAGTCAAAGGATGAATTTCATGTTGACATGCTTCCATTGAATATTAGGTGTTGACAACAATAGCAAAATCCATCAAACTGGATTGGTTTGTCACCTCTCCTGAAAGAAAATGGAGGGACAGTCTTCCTGAACCACATTAAGATTTGTATTCACTTTTGTATTCAAATTCAGTGGCAGAAAATTTGACTTAAACTCGGTCATTATTCCATGTTGTTCTAACCTGTATGACCTTCTTTCAGTGAAGCACCAAGGATGAGTTTTTGAAGTGACTGGGAACTGAAGCTGTGAAGCTCCAATAAAAAAAATAAAATCATAAGTGTGCCACAGAAGTGGTTTATATGACAGTTCTCCTAATCTTTATCTGGAATAGGCCTACTGTATGTTGTTTCCATTTTGTGTGTTGCACAAAATGGAGAGGACCTTGGGTAATAGCCCCAGTCGGTTGGTCAGGCAGCTGAGGGAAAATCACAGCGAGGAGTGGCTTAAGCGTGTTTGTCGCTACCTTGGCGCATGCTCAGACTTCGCTGTCCAGCCAAGCCTGCACCCTATCAAGTTCCAGGACCCTCCTAAGCCAGTGGCTGTTCCTTCCCACCGGTGGATGCTGGCTGTTTATGGCCGAGACATCTTAAGCAGAATGGATCAAATAAAAGCCAGCATAACATCCACCTTTGGCAATATATTAAAAATGGATTCCACAAAAAAGACTGTAAAATCCTACCTCACAAACAAAAGTGAAAAATGAAATTAATGCTTTGTATATATTAGGGATGCACCGATACCGATACTGAGCTCCTGTACTCGTACTCGTTAAAATGCCCGATACCACACAGCATGTGATAAGTACCATATTCAGACAAAGAAATACAGACAGCAGAATGGAGTTATTAGAGATTAAGGATGTCTACGAAGTATATGCATGCAATGAAATGAATGTTAAACATTCAGTATTGACGCCTGTATAGCTGATGTGCGCGAGCTGATGGGCTAAGCAAAGCACGCTGAGTGGATTGAGCGCGCGGCAGCGCAGATGCGCGAGCTCGTTGAGTTAATATCCCTTTCTTACAGACATCACTAGATAGTTTGTAGTTCGGTCGGATATGTCAAAAACAAGTAAGTAAAACAATACAGGAGTTACTTAATGGTAGGGAGGGAGAGAGAGAGCGTGCGCGCACTTCTGTTGTGTGATCTTTATTGATGTGCGCATGCGCTGATTTGTGACTGCATGTTTTGAGTTTGAGCTCCGTCAAGTTGATTCTTTATCGTCTATTTTCTATCTTAAAAACAATTTTATACACTATCATTTTCGTTTCTATAACGTGTGAATATATCCACTATAGCATTCTAAAACAAAACCAATCAGAGCGCCTTGTTATCACTAGTTTTATTTTGATTTCTCGAGTCTGCTATTAGCTTATAGCCCGTTAGCATTGGCAGCGTGGCTGCCGCTAATCTCGTTTAGATTGCTAATACTCTATTCACACACATTACCTTTGTTTCACTCTTACTTGCTTAAATGGCAGATTTGTGTCTACCTTTGAGTGCAGGTGAGGACACGTTCGAGCTGCATTCGGTGCAGCTGGAGCTGGAAGCCGTGGAGAAGCAGATCCGCGACCTGGTGGAGAAGCAGGCCCAGCTGAGAGAGCGGAGAGCCGCGCTGGAAACATCCCGGGCTGACGCTCACAAGTCCGGGGTAAGTATACAGCACGCTGCTAACACTCCCACCACCTCTACTCTGTGTGTTTCTCTGCACAGACCCTGTGCACCCAAGACGCGATCTTCCCAGATGTCCTTCACCCCGGCGCCGGGACGCCACGGACCCTGGGTGTGCCATCAGCGGAAGACGCGAGCCAGGCCCCGGGGGACGACCTCGCCGCCTCCGGTCTTCGATATCTCCACCCGGAACCACTTCGCTCCCCTCCGTGAGACGGAACGCGACGCTGTGATCATCGGAGACTCCATCGTCCGGCACGTCCGTGCTACGTTAGCTGAAGGTAAAGTGCACACTCACTGTTTCCCCGGTGCTCGTGTTCTCGATGTTTCTGAGCAGATACCCGCGATCCTGAAGGGCAACGAGAACATCGGTGCTGTCGTGCTGCACGCGGGGGTTAACGACACCAAGCTGCGGCAGACGGAGACACTGAAGAGGGACTACAGGAGCCTGATCGAGACGGTACGCAGCACATCGCCTGCGGCGACGATCATCGTGTCAGGACCGCTTCCCACGTATCGACGAGGACATGAGAGGTTCAGTAGACTGTTTGCTTTAAACGATTGGTTATTGTCATGGTGTAAAGAACAGAAACTGCTCTTTGTTAATAACTGGAATCTTTTCTGGGAGCGTCCTAGGCTTTTTCGTGCTGATGGCCTGCACCCCAGCAGAGTGGGAGCGTCCTGTTGGACAACATCTCCAGGAAGCTACGCTCCATCTGACTAGTAAGACAACTCTCAAATAAATACTATGATGACTTTTGTTCTACCCACTTACAAGATAGAAGTAACTTGCGTTGTCCAATCTATACAGACTGTGTCTGTTCCCCGAATAGCGAGGTCAAAATATAAATTTAATGCAGGATCTAGAAAAAATCTGATCGTGATTAAACCAGAAAAACGCAAAATAAATGAACAAAAACAATTTTTAAAGCTTGGGCTCCTAAATATTAGATCACTCGCACCCGAAGCAGTTATTCTAAATAAAATGATCACAGATAATCATTTTGATGTACTCTGCCTGACTGAAACCTGGCTGAAACCAAATGAATATTTTGGTCTAAATGAGTCTGCTCCACCAAGCTACTGTTATAAACATGAGCCCCGTCAGACTGGTCGTGGCGGCGGTGTGGCAACAATATATAGTGATATTCTCAATGTTACTCAGAAAACAGGATACAGGAGGTTTAACTCATTCGAAATACTTCTGCTTAATGTTACACTGTTAGATATGCAAAAGAAATCTCTCCTATCTCTTGCTCTGGCTACTGTGTATAGACCGCCAGGGCCATATACAGATTTCCTAAAAGAATTTGCAGATTTCCTCTCAGATCTACTAGTTAATGTTGATAAACTGCTAATTGTCGGAGATTTTAACATTCACGTTGATGCGTTAGGACTTGCGTTTACTGACCTAATAAACTCTCTTGGAGTCAAGCAAAACGTCACCGGGCCCACTCATCATTTTAATCATACGCTAGATTTAATTATATCTCATGGAATTGATCTTACCGATATAGATATCGTACCTCAAAGTGATGATGTTACTGATCATTTCCTTGTATCGTGCATGCTGCGTATTACTGATATTAGTTATATGGCTCTGCGTTATCGTCCGGGCAGAACTATTGTTCCAGCCACCAAAGACAGATTCACAAATAACCTGCCTGATTTATCTCAACTGCTCTGTGTATCCATAAATACACATGAACTAGTGTGGTGGTTTCCCTTCTCTCTGAAGAATCACTCTCAGAGCCTTGTGGGGTTTTGATGCCAGAAAATAGACTTTATTATAACAAGACAATAAAGCCGAGAAGTCTTCTGCAGAAAAGTCCTACTAAACATTCTCTGAGATTCTCTTTATATAGCCTTTCTTCTAGGCGTGTTCAGAACATTTCATACATGTGCATTTTTCCTTTTTTGGCAATATTCCTTATACATATGTTCTTTCCCTAGAGAGAAGGGGCTCCTAGACGTGTTTAAGGAAAGAAGCCTTCTTTGTATTTCCACATGTTTTCCATCATAAGGGTCAGAAAATGCCCTCCATGCGAGCCCTTAACACACAGGCATATGCTTATATTGGAAATATAACTTAATACACAAGTGGTTAGATTCACATTAATTATACTTGATTAATTCATATTTTGACTAATAAAAATCTTCTACACTAGACGAAATCACTAGCAACATGGGCACTATCTTCTCTAACACATTAGAAGCTGTTGCCCCCCTCAAATTGAAAAAGGGGTAACACTTTAGAATACTTACTTAATGCATAACTAATAAGGTGTTACTGCAGAAATAATAGGTAATTCTTCATTAACACTCAAGTCACTACTATTAACTACTAAGGAATATGTGTTAACTAATCAATATGTAATAGCATTTTTTTAATAGTGTTAAGTAACAATTAGTTAATCAGTAACTATTCAATTCTGCCATGCCTCCTGAAGAACCACCATTAAGTAACTACTAATTCCGCTTCAGGAGGAATAACTATTAAGGAACTACTAATGAACAGGTATGCACAGTATCAGGTTGCCCTTTCTTCTTCTTTAGTACTAATGTTTTTAGATAAATTTACTACTCTTATATATGCTATGTAAATATTGATTTACATTTGTTCGCATATGCGCCGATTTATGTTTCTGTCTGTGTGTGCCCACGCTATAATGCTCGATCATTTCCGTAGGTGGCGCTCGAGCATCCACTGGATCGGCGCGTGCTTGTTGGAAAGCTAATTTGCCATCACGTTACTCACAGCTAAAACATGATGGCTGCGCAAATGTATTTTTAAAAGCCAGTCACAGTTTTATTTTTATTTCTTACTGTAGTATTATAATTTGAGGGATGGAAAAATATAGCCTGCAGACATAAATGAAATGCGGGACACTGCTTACATCTTGCGGGACGCGGGAAAAAGCTTCCAGTTTCGGGACAGTTGGTCACCCTATTAGTTTTTATTTTATCTTATTTTTTTTAATGTAAGTGTTGTCTGCAACCAGGGGTTCAAGACTGAACCCCATCCCCACTCGAAGTGCCTTGCCAACATGCCTCAGGGATGTTTATGGTTTTTTGTGTGTCTGTTTTCCTCAGGATATTTAACATCACTATTATAAAGTGATAAATTAATTCTGTATTTAAGGCAACGACTGAGGAAAAATAGAATACAGGGAACCCTTGAGTTATTAATAAAGAATTACCACATAATTCTCAAGGAATTACTTAGAACCTGGAACAGTATTCTAAAGTGAAAACGTCTCAGGTTACATATGTAACCATGGTTCCCTGAAGGGAACGAGACGCTGCGTCGAAACGCATATGGGAACACCTTCAGCGTGACCAGGCTCTGAATATGATGTGTAATCAGTCAAACAAGGGCGAGGCGTCACGGGCGGAACAGAAGGCTGTGGAACGACCGATGGGACCTTCGGAACATACCCCACGCGGGGGTAGAGGAATACTTTCGCCGAACCGGGCGCAAAGTGAATAGAGGCCGTAGTCAGGGCCTGAAGGTCACCCACCCTCCTCAGAGAGGTGATAGCCAATAAGAAAACGGTCTGGATAGTGAGGAGTCTCTCAGTTATCTCCTCAATGGGCTCGAAAGGTGCAATCCACAGAGCTTCCAGAACCACAGCCAGGTCCCACGTAGGGACGCGAGATCGTACCGGAGGCCTCAGCCTCAGTGCACCGCGGAGGAAACTTGTAACTAGGGGGTGTCTACCCACTGACTGGCCACCAATAAGGGCGTGGTATGACGAAATTGTCACGGTTCACACATCCACGGTCTCTCCTTGTCCCGTGGTTTGTCATGTGTGAGCGTGCTGTAAGTGTGGGGGGCGTGGCCGAGCCATCATCAGCTCACTTCCCTCAGCTGTGCCTCGTCATCTGCGCCAGCTGTAGCCCATTTCCTCTGCCATAAATACCCATCTCTCCTTCCTCTCCTCTGTCAGATCGTTCTTGATGTCTTCCTGCTACAGTGTTCCAGTCTTCACGTCATCATCTCGTCATCTGTGGTTCTGTTTGCTGTCGTGGATCGGAGTTCGTGTTGGTGTCATCGTGTCCTCGTCTCGTGTCTGGAGTTTCCCGGTCACCGTCTGTTCCTGTCTTCACCACCACTCCACCGCATAGCCCATCCAGTTCCTGTGTCACTCCATTACCTCAACCCTGTCGGTGTCTCACTTCATTATAGTAATAAACTTTGTTATTCACTTGCACACTGTTTCCTCATCTCTGCAGCCGATCATGACAGAAATAGCTGCCACGTAGACCTTAACAGTGGAACGGGTTACCCCTGCGGAGAAACGGGCCTGCAGGAACTCCAGTACTGCACCAACGGGGCAGTTGACTGGGTCGAGCATGGCGGTCCCCGCACCAAGAAGTGAAGAGCCTCCACTTCAAGGCGTACAGTTTCCTCGTTGAGGGAGCTCTGGATTGGAGGATGGTCTCGACAACCTGGGTTGACAGACTGGAAGCTATGAGTTGTGCCCCCTCAGGGGCCACACCCACAGCTTCCATAACTCCGGGCCTGTGAGAGGAGGTCCCTCCTGACGGGCACTTCCCACGGAGTGCCGTCGAGGAGAGATATCAGGTCCGAGAACCATATTCGGCCTGGCCAGAACGGCGCTACCAACGGTAGACTGACCTCGTCCCGGCGCACTCTCGCCAGAACTCCCGGGAGCAGAGCGTTAGGGAAGCGGCCAGACCGTTGCCTCGCTGCGGCGCACCGGCAGGAGACGCGTAATCTGGCGGCCGAGGCGAGTTTCTCAGGCCCGCTGAAATCACAGGCGGAAGAACCTGAGAGTAATACTCGCTGGGACCTGCTGTGCCCTGGAACTGCAGGGTTGACAGACAAATCCCCGGAGGGCACCGAGTGGAGCCGGTCACCGTGTGCAGCGGTGTAAGCCGCTCCACCCCAGTAGGGGTCGTCCGCCGTAGTCCTGGGGCTCACCCGTCAGGACCTCTGAACGAACCAGACCCTGCAAGGCAGGACCCAAAGAGACACATTCGGCAGCTCGCTGCCCAATGATCTTCTAAGGGAATCAGTCTTGAGAGACTGACCTCTTGGTTCAGAGAAGTGGCCAGACCGCTGTCTCGATGCGGCGCACCGGAATGAGACGCGTAATCTGGCGGCTGAGGCGAGTTTCTCAGGCCCGCTGAAATCACAGGCGGAAGAACCTGAGAGTAACACTCGCTGGGACCTGCTGTGCCCTGGAACTGCAGGGTTGACAGACAAATCCCCGGAGGGCACCGAGGGGAGACGGTCACCGTGTGCCGCGGTGCAAGCCGCTCCAGCCCAGTAGGGGTCGCCCTCCGCGGTCCTGGGGCTCGCCCGTCAGGACCTTTTGCGCGAGGAGCTGGTATGCGGAGGAGGCTGCGCCCGCCCAGCAGCCACCTGAGTTTAGAGAGCGCGCATACCCTCTGCCCACCAAAGATGTTGTAAGCAGAGCAGGAGCCTTCAAAGGCGATGCCGTAGATGGAGACAGATAGCTCGCAAGCGTCTGTTCAACCCGCGGCATCGCCGCATACCCGAGCTCATTCAGTTCCCGTGGGAACGAATGGCCGGGACGAAAAGATTTCACCCGCAATCTCGACACCTCTGTGAGGAGATCGGGGAAAACGGAAGGCTCCTGTGTAGAAGTAGCTCCTCACACTGGGGGCGAGAGAGGCGGCGAAACCTCGTCAACGCTCGTCACATCAACCTCCTCGGAGGAAGAGAGACGAAGCATTAAGCCCTCGTCTCGGGGAAGAGACCGCTTCCACACCGAGAGACGGGGCGCCAGATCTGGTGGATACGGGAGGAGATAAGGACATGCCCGTCTCACACTCGCCAGCCAGATCAGCCTGCGAGCCCCACGAGTGCAGCCGCCGCTCTGCCTCGGCAGCAGCGGGACCGGCACCGCGTGGGGAGCTCGCGAATGCTCCCTTCTCGAAGAGAGCCCTCCGGGTGCGGAGACCAATTCTGAGTGCTCCGCACCCAGGCAGACCACGCACAAATCTTAAAACGTGGTCTGAAAGCTTCACCCCTGAGCTTGCCCTTGGCTTTGGCATGATACTGAATGCTTTCCACTTAAAACTAGGACAAACATCAGTAAATAAGACTGACACACACAGAGCGCTTCGCTGAATGACAAAAAGCTGAAGCCGGCTCCGCCGCACGTGCTTATATGCTTCCTGGTCGTGACGTCACCCCACCCGTGACGCCTCGCCCTTGTTTGACTGATTACACATCATATTCAGAGCCTGGTCACGCTGAAGGCGTTCCCATATGCGTTTCGACGCAGCTCGAAGTTCCTGGAAGGGAACATAGGGACCCATTAATGAATGAGTGATCGACTGAAAATAACTGGAACTGAACATAGTAACTGGGGTGTCATACAATTAGCATCTATAAAGTAATGACTCAAGTGTCTGTTTCATCTCTTTATTAGTTTCATATGCCCAAACAACCTTACTGAACGATGTAATTTATTACAGTATGTGATGTAATACTTTCTAATGTCCTTCATCAAACGCCCCAGAGGACCATGTGTGTGGTCCATCCCCATCCAAAAAGTCCACTCAATACAAGCCAAGTGTTCCTTCAAGAGCTTTTCAGTCTTGTTGCCTCTCAATCTCCATATCTGACTTTTGAATGTAGACCAAGCCCTTTCGATATGTTGTGTGTGCCCTCCATGATTTGGGTTCACAAAGAACCTGCTGTGATTCACAGAGTAGTGTGAGAAGCCCAGCCTTGTCAAAGTCCTGTAGGGTCTCCAATCATCACTTAAAATCTTGGATCCTGGGCGAACATGTCTTCTGATGATGGGAATGAGATGATGTCTTGAACGCCGTTTTACAAGTCGCAAAATCGGTCACCGTCTCTGAGACTTTATGGTCAGCATGCCAAACACCCACTTTTTCCTTTTCCATGTTTCTCCTACTCTTCCACGTGCATACTAGAAGTACAAAAAACCCTGTTAATAACTGCTTTTTTATGAGTTAATGCATTATCTTTGTGCTTTAAAAGCCATGTTTAACTCTTTCCCCACCAGCGTTTTTAAAAAAAGTTGCCAGTCAGTGCAAGAATTTTTAATAATTTTTACTAAAATTTCATGATCACCAGAATATTATCTGAACATGCAATACAAATAATGAAGAACAGCCAATACTTTGTGTGAAGTACTGTATTTAATTTAATAAAACTAATAAAAACTACATTTGTAATGTCATTCTTCTCTCAGGCATTTCTAAGCAAACACTTTTCAGAGGGCTTAATTTTATGTTTAAAAAAAATGTTCTGTTACAATTCTAGCGTCGTTATATTGTAAAGATCATATTCTACAGTACTTACATTACAGTAATTAAAGGTTAATGGACATTACTATTGGAATAATAAAATAACAGTAACTGTACAAATTGCATTAGTACAAATTAACAGTATTAAACTGCAAATCTTAGAGAATTATTTTTTGTATCTGCTGTCAAATGTAGTTGTCAGTAGTTTACTGTAATTTAACAGTGAATCATTTTACATTACACCTTCATTTTCATATTTTACATTCATATTTTACAGTGGGGATCGAAAGTTTGGGAACCCCTTGCAGAATCTGTGAAAATGTGGATAATTTACCAAAATAAGAGAGATCATACAAAATGCATGTTATTTTTTATTTAGTACTGTCCTGAGTAAGATATTTTCCATAAAAGATGTTTACATATAGTCCACAAGACAAAAAAAAATAGCTGAAATTATTAAAATAACCACATTCAAAAATTTGGGAACCTCAGTGTGAAAAGGTGGATCTCAAAATCATACAGTTACTGCTGGAAAGGGTTAAAATATGCAAAAGATGCTGGAAAACTGAAGATTCTGCAGGACCTGGAGGATTTTTCTGAAGAACAGTGCTCAGTTTAACTGTTCAGAACAAACAAGGGACTCATGAACAACCATCACAAAACAAAAACACAGTCGTAGATCATCCAGGTAACCACACACAGTATTAAGAACCAAGGGTTCCCAAACTTTTGAATGTGGTTATTTTAATAATTTCAGCTATTTTTTTGTCTTGTGGACTATATGTAAACATCTTTTATGGAAAATATCTTACTCAGGACAGTACTAAATAAAAAATAACATGCATTTTGTATGATCTGTCTTATTTTGGTAAAATTATCCACATTTTCACAGATTCTGCAAGGGGTTCCCAAACTTTCGCATGCCACTGTATATTACAGAGACTATTTTATTATTAATTTTTTCTTATTTAAATTATATATATTTTTGGCAGTTTAAACATTGCATTAACTTTGAAATTTCCCTAGAACTGTTAAACATAAAATTAAAAATAATATCCCACCTTCCTTTTATGGCGGAAGTTGTTTTCATCTATAACGATGAACTCTGTTCTTCCCCCCATTTTCTGTCCAGTCTTCTTTTTATATCTCTTTAAAGCATCTATACAGACCACTCTAAGCTTTTGACTCATTTTACTCAGGGTTGCTGAACTCCCGGCTATGCCATCCTGCATCATGTCAACCTGCCATAATCTTAGTCCTTGACAGTATCTGAAAATAAAAGTGAAAATAATTTTTGGAAAATCAATCCTATCATTACGGTTATAGTGCTTTAAAGTATTAGTTCAATCTAAAATTAAGATTAACTCATCTTTTACACATCCTGGTGTTGTTCCAATGCCATATGTCCTTCTTTCTTTTTCGGACCACAAAAAGAAGAAATTTTGAAAAGTGGTTCATAAAAGAAAGAAGGACACATGGCATTAGAACAACAACAGGATGAGTAAAAGATGAGTTCATTTTAATTTTTAGGGTGAACTATCCCTTTAACTAGAGCTTACAGAAGCCGCGCCGCTTTCTCTCCTTTGCTAAGCAGAAAGGAGCACTGGCCCGTGTTGTCTGCCGTTGCTAAGCAATCATGAGCCGCGTTCTCCCATAGAAATGTACACGTACATATGCGTTCTCCATTAACACAAGGAAATGTCAGAAAAGGGTAAATAGATTTCCAGCACATGTATTAGCTCTACTACTAGATATAGAGAGTAGTATTACAATTTATAGCGATGAAAAAAAAAAAAAAGCCACATATCTGAACGAACACTAAAACTCTCTACACACCAGACGCGAGTTGCTACTCATGATTAATTTTCGTAAGAGGAACGACAGATTCACGACTGCAAACTGATATATATATTATAACGTTATAATAATATTATAATATATATACAGTCAGGTCCATAAATATTGGGCCATCGACACAATTCTAAAATTTTTGGCTCTATACACCACCACAATGGATTTCAAATGAAACGAACAAGATGTGCTTTAACTGCAGACTCAGCTTTAATTTGAGGGTATTTACATCCAAATCAGGTGAACGGTGTAGGAATTACAACAGTTTGCATATGTGCCTCCCACTTGTTAAGGGACCAAAAGTAATGGGGCAATTGGCTTCTCAGCTGTTCCATGGCCAGGTGTGTGTTATTCCCTCATTATCCCAATTACAATGAGCAGACAAAAGGTCCAGAGTTCATTTCAAGTGTGCTATTTGCATTTGGAATCTGTTGCTGTCAACTGTCAAGATGAGATCCAAAGAGCTGTCACTATCAGTGAAGCAAGCCATCATTAGGCTGAAAAAACAAAACAAACCCATCAGAGAATTAGCAAAAACATTAAGCGTGGCCAAAACAACTGTTTGGAACATTCTTAAAAAGAAGGAACGCACCGGTGAGCTCAGCAACACCAAAAGACCCGGAAGACCACGGAAAACAACTGTGGTGGATGACCGAAGAATTCTTTCCCTGGTGAAGAAAACACCCTTCACAACAGTTGGCCAGATCAAGAACACTCTCCAGGAGGTAGGTGTATGTGTGTCAAAGTCAACAATCAAGAGAAGACTTCACCAGAGTGAATACAGAGGCTTCACCACAAGATGTAAAGCCTCAAAAACAGGAAGGCCAGATTAGAGTTTGTTAAACGACATCTAAAATAGCCTTCACAGTTCTGGAACAACATCCTATGGACAGATGAGACCAAGATCAACTTGTACTTGAGTGATGGGAAGAGAATGGAGAAGGAAAGGAACTGCTCATGATCCTAAGCATGCCACCTCATCAGTGAAGCATGGTGGTGGTAGTGTCATGGCGTGGGCATGTATGGCTGCCAGTGGAACTGGTTCTCTTGTATTTATTGATGATGTGACTGCTGACAAAAGCAGCAGGATGAATTCTGAAGTGTTTCGGGCAATATTCTGCTCATATTCAGCCAAATGCTTCAGAACTCACTGGACGGCGCTTCACAGTGCAGATGGACAATGACCCAAAGCATACTGCAAAAGCAACCAAAGAGTTTTTGAAGGAAAAGAAGTGGACAGGTATGCAATGGCCAAGTCAATCACCTGACCTGAATCCGATTGAGCATGCATTTCACTTGCTGAAGACAAAACTGAAGGGAAAATGCCCCAAGAACAAGCAGGAACTGAAGACGGTTGCAGTAGAGGCCTGGCAGAGCATCACCAGGGATGAAACCCAGCGTCTGGTGATGTCTATGCATTCCAGACTTCAGGCTGTAATTGACTGCAAAGGATTTGCAACCAAGTATTAAAAAGTGAAAGTTTGATTTATGATTATTATTCTGTCCCATTACTTTTGGTCCCTTAACAAGTGGGAGGCACATATGCAAACTGTTGTAATTCCTACACCGTTCACCTGATTTGGATGTAAATACCCTCAAATTAAAGCTGACAGTCTGCAGTTAAAGCACATCTTGTTCGTTTCATTTGAAATCCATTGTGGTGGTGTATAGAGCCAAAAATGTTAGAATTGTGTCGATGTCCCAATATGTATGGACCTGACTGTAAATTAACGTTACCTACCGGTATATGAACTTCATCCAGTTTTGTAAGGTGACCTTGCTTTTCTCAAAAATTTAGCCTGTCCTGCATGTCTTTGTTATTTTCTGACTGTGGGTTCGTCTTTGACATGCCCTAAAATCACCGTAAACATCCACTATTTACATTAGAAATGTAATATCATAAATTACCAGTTAGCATGATAAATTGTAGTTTTATTTAATTTTTTTAAGTATACTTTTAATCTACATTTACCATTGGTATCCATCGCGTGTTTGTGTCCTCTGGAATTTCTTTTTTTTTTTTTACACAGTCTGCATTTCATTCTTGCCTCGATGAGTCTGTGTTTTTTAGCCATTTAATTAACCTTCTTGTACCTCTTCTGCTGGTCTGCTCACAAAGTGAAACAACTTTCATTCCAAGTCCCATTATTTCGCTGCTCAAAAAACCTATAACCAAGAAAAACTTCAAGGAGATTTAAAATAAAGAAGAAGAAATACATGTACAACGTCTGATTTGGTGGGCGCCTTTTTGTCCTTATTTGGAACGTAAGTTACGTTCAACCTTCGCGCCAAATGTATGTGCGCACTCATTGGATAAGCATCGCACCAAACATGACGTGCATACAATTTGAGCAAGACAGAATGAAAAATAAAAATTAAATTAAATTATTGGAAGATATTAAAATAACTGGAATACAGCCAGCCATTAATGTTATTACACTTTGGTGTAATGAACTCGACGGGCAGGAGTCACATCAGATGATTGAATTAATCAGCAGAGATGGGCGTTATACGCAAATAGGATTGGAGAATCGACGTACACACAGTTCTAGTTCAGAAGAAAGCATGGCGATGGAGAGGAGAAATCCGCGCGACCTGAACATCTGCTCGACGAGAATGATGGAGCAGGTAATTGTGTATGACATATATTTTAAAAATCTGTACAATATTGACATTAAGTTAGCTAGTTTACACATGCCGGCCTTGTGCGAATTCTATGACCCACCAAAGGAACCACAGTAGGCGCTGTATGGAGCTAATTCTATTCCTAATACTAATCTGGGGAAGTCGTGGCCTAATGGTTAGAGAGTCGGACTCGTAATCCAAAGGTTGTGGGTTCGAGTCTCGGGCCGGCAGGGATTGTAGGTGGGGGGAGTGAATGTCCAGCACTCTCTCCACCCTCAATACCACGACTGAGGTGCCCTTGAGCAAGACACCGAACCCCCAACTGCTCCCCGGGCGCCGCAGCATAAATGGCTGCCCACTGCTCCGGGTGTGTGTTCACGGTGTGTGTGTGTGTGTGTTCACTGCTGTGTGTGTGCACTTGGATGGGTTAAACGCAGAGCACCAATTTCGAGTATGGGTCACCATACTTGACAATACGTCACAACTTTTTTATAGAGTGCATATGGGGAGTGTGAGTGTGGGTACCGTATCCATTTTTGTGTGTCTACATGTGGGGCGAGGTTGTGAATATTAATTTGCGTGCATGAGGGTGCGAAAGTATGCTTGTGTATATGTGTGCTTGTTTGTCCACGTCTATGTGTCAGGTTGGGCCTTAGACTCCACCTCACTCATCATCTCAATCGACCCCCACCCCACCACCATGCCCTGCCGGTGGAGGATGCCGCCGGTGCATTGGTGATTTCTCGCGCCGGGTCAGGGTGCTCGGGTGAGCGCTGGCCCACTCTCGGCGGTCGGTTGGTGGGGCCTGGTCCTACTGGCTTTGCTAGGCCCCGGATGTCCCACCTTCGGGCTCTCCTCTGCCCTTTTTCTGGGTGGGGGCCGCAGTTGTCCCTGCGGTGGTTCTCCTGGGGGTCCTGTGCCCGGGGGGGCCTCCGGATGTTTGGGGCCCGGGTCTTTTCCATGCCTGCTTCATGACTTGTGGGATGGGGCTGTTGTTCCCCACACACACTATTAAACATTTACATGGAGGAACCTTATGAACACAAGCGCGCTCACACACACATGTGTACACTCAAGCATTTACATTGGTGTAAAAACAGGTGCTCACAGACTCACATTGTCTTGATCTGCTGTTGCTTCAAAACTTATTTTGTAATATTAGTTATGTGTGCTGCTCAATAACATTTAACATTTAGAATTTATTGTGATTCATACAGATGATGATGATGATGATGATGATGTTGAAGATGTTGGTTGTTGCTGCAGTTTCTCTGATGTTGTGTCTTCTGTTGTTTTCTCTTTAAAAAAAAGAAAAAAAAGAAAAAAAAAAAAGTAACTTGAGTTACATGTGTTAGAGAAACATTGCCGAGGTTGAAGTTCAGGCATACATAATATTTGCTGCCATCTTATCTGTTGTTATATTTTGGTAAGTTCCTAGTAATTTGCTGACAATTTTGGTATGAATGTTTTCTTTAAGACAGTGTTCACCTTTTTGATTGTGTTATTGTGTGGAAATAGACACAAAATTAATTGAAAACGTTATCAGTACTTATTGCAATAAATTTAAATGTTCTTACAATTTGTCATTTTTTTAAGCAGAATTAAGGTTCTTTATTAATTACTCACTGGTTCCCTATGTTTCACTTTAGAATACTGTTCCAGGTTCTAAGTAATTCCTTGAGAATTATGTGGTAATTCTTTATTAATAACTCAAGGGTTCCCTGTATTCTCATTTTCCCTCAGTCGTTGCCTTAAATACAGAATTAATTTATCACTTTATAATAGTGATGTTAAATATCCTGAGGAAAAAAGACACACAAAAAACCATAAACATCCCTGAGGCATGTTGGCAAGGCACTTCGAGTGGGGATGGGGTTCAGTCTTGAACCTCTGGTTGCAGACAACACTAACATAAAAAAAATAAGATAAAATAAAAACTAATAGGGTGACCAACTGTCCCGAAACTGGAAGCTTTTTCCCGCGTCCCGCAAGACGTAAGCAGTGTCCCGCATTTCATTTATGTCTGCAGGCTATATTTTTCCATCCCTCAAATTATAATACTACAGTAAGAAATAAAAATAAAACTGTGACTGGCTTTTAAAAATACATTTGCGCAGCCATCATGTTTTAGCTGTGAGTAACGTGATGGCAAATTAGCTTTCCAACAAGCACGCGCCGATCCAGTGGATGCTCGAGCGCCACCTACGGAAACATAAATCGGCGCATATGCGAACAAATGTAAATCAATATTTACATAGCATATATAAGAGTAGTAAATTTATCTAAAAACATTAGTAGTAAAGAAGAAGAAAGGGCAACCTGATACTGTGCATACCTGTTCATTAGTAGTTACTTAATAGTTATTCCTCCTGAAGCGGAATTAGTAGTTACTTAATGGTGGTTCTTCAGGAGGCATGGCAGAATTGAATAGTTACTGATTAACTAATTGTTACTTTACACTATTAAAAAAATGCTATTACATGTTGATTAGTTAACACATATTGCTTAGTAGTTAATAGTAGTGACTTGAGTGTTAATGAAGAATTACCTATTATTTCTGCAGTAACACCTTATTAGTTATGCATTAAGTAAGATACAGTATTCTAAAGAGTTGCCATTCATTGAACTAACAAAACGATTACACATACAAACACTTGAAAAACATACACTACAGTGCAAAGTTGTTATTTTTGGGTGAGACCAATGGGTGAGAAAAGTTATAGTAACTGGAGTAGCTGTTCTTCTGAATCGTAATATTATGTAATATTTATTTATTTATTTGCTTGCGTGGTTCCTAAGATTGAATGCACAGACTGTGGAAAATGGTACCACTGACTGTGTGGGCAGACCTTCCCCATCTGGAAGATACTGTTGCCCTGCATGCACATGAATAGTTTTAGTGTAAAAATAAATGTTGTTATTCTTTTTCTTACTCAAACTCAATCTAGTATTTCATTGTTTTTATAGTAAATTCGGTAACACTTTAGAATACTGTTTCTTACTGCATAACTAACAAGGAATTATTGAAGAACAGGTAATTATTCATTAATACTTAACTCCCTACTGTTAACTACTATGGAGGATGTGTTAACTAATCAGTATGTAATACAATTTTATGATTGTGTTAAGTAACAGTTAGCTAATCAATAACTAATGTATTCTGTCATACCTCCTGAAGAACTACTATTAATTATCTACTAGTTAAGGTTCAAGCTAAATAACTATGAAGTAATTACTAATGAACAGTGATACACAATTATTGTGACCCTCTCATATAAATGTTATTAGCAGTACTAGTAGTATGAAAATGCAATATTAATAAATGCAATAAATCTGATAGGTTTTGCCTGTGAAGTGAATTGTTTTGTGAGTGTGTTTTGTAAGAAATCAGCTTCAGATAGGAACCCCACAACCACTCCAGTGCCATGTGATAACTTACCTTAGTTTTTATATTTTATATACAGTACTGTATGTGTGCCTCCGCAGCATATACCATATTACCATTAATTAAATTCCTGTATGTAAGGCAAGAAAAAAGCCAAGCTTACAGCGGAAGCTGCAACGCAGAATAACATCGAAGCTCTCTACGACAACATCCGACTCCTGACCAAAAAATACCAGAGAGGGAACCACCCAGTTAAAGATAAGGGAGGAAGGACATTGAATACACAAGAAGAACAAATGAAGAGGTGGGTCGAGCACTTCTCGCACCTACTGAACTAACCATCTCCGGCAGTAAGAGCAAACATACAACCTGCAGAAGTTCCCCTGTCAGTTGACTGCAGACAGCCAACCAAAGCAGAGATAAAAAAAAAAAAAAAAGCCATCATGCTCTCCAAGAACAACAAGGCACCAGGTCCAGATAATATACCGACAGAAGCTCTTAACCCTCTGAGCCCGACAAACGCGAATACGCGTTTTGGGGCAGATTTTCCTGATAAGGCAGAAATGAGCTTGAATTACTCTGCCATTTTTGATCGTTCAGATAGGAGCAATACACCATTCGAATCTGTAAGGGGTCTACTTTTATTTGTATTCACTCATAATAACAACTAAACTTTGTGCTTTTGAAGAATAAAGAAAACAAACAGGGTGCGCTCTCTGTCTTCTCCGTCTCCGCAAACTGTTTTCAGAAACGCGTCACTAAAATGAAGTGTAACTCAGCGAATACTCAACACACAGACATGAGAGTTATAGAAAGCCTGAAGTGTCTTCTTACATACTTCTTATGAAGTAAATCATATCGAAAACAAATATTCTGTGATGAAGTAATCCGTATGAAACCGACACAATGTTCAGTCGGTCCTGTCTAACGCATTATTTCTAATGTGATCCCGCCCCCTCGTGTTCACATATAAATAACTACGTGACCCGCTCGCGCTTGGAGACGCCCAACATAAACAAAGAGTCAGGAGACTTTTCATCGCTGCTATACTGTTAGTTTCTGGAAGAAGACGCGCTGAGTAAAGGCTGGATTTCCCTCAAAATAACAGCAAGAGTTCATCAAGTAGAGAGGATCGATCTGATGAGTAAGTAATGTTTATTTTCTGCATTAGTTAACGTGTTATTGTGACATAAACTTGAACACATTCCCTGCTAACACAAGACGTAACCGTTACGTAACGTATTGGTCATTTTTGGTAATTTCATAACTTACCAATAGGCAACGTAACCACGACGTCGTATGCACGTAATTTCATTACCATCCCATTACCAACTCACAACGTCATCAGTACGTCCTCCTAACGTAACAAAATAACCAAGAACGTCCCAGATAGGTACTCTAATCGTAATACTATGTACTCTAATCGTAATATGTTGGTAACTTAATGACTTACAACGTAACTGCAACGTAATCTGTGTACGTTCTTTATATGCTCTCTGATTACCATAATGCTGTTTAATTAAACTCCAGACACAAGATTGAACGTTCCTTAAAGATAAACTGTGTTTCTTTTCACCAAGTATGGACAACTACTTTTAATATAGGAAGTGAAGAAATAGATGTAGAAATAGTTTCAAGTTATGTGTCACCGCACAACCTGCACATCCCATAGATTATTTGTTATTAATATTCACAAACTATATGTAAATATACTGTATATTTGGTATGGCAGTGGGTTATCTGGTTGAAAACGCTTGCGCTGTGTAGTACACCTGTTAACAATCATTTATATAATATGCCTATAATACATCCTTAAAAACATATTAAACATCTCAGTAGTTCAAAAACCATAATAAACTACCTTTATATAGCCCTATTAATAAATTCACATTAATTACACCCATAGGAATGTAGAACTGTTAAATATATTGAAATATATTTTGAAAATACATAAAACAAAGTTTAAAAATTGTTCATGATGCATGTATTAATGTGTACGAAAAAATATATTCCTATTTATACGCCTTAGTTTTTAATCAATGTTTTTTCATTGTTATTTCTACACCACGTTTACCATTTCTAAAGCTATTATATTATATTTACGTAAATTCTGCGTGACTTCTACGTGCTTTAATGTGCGCGCGCTGAGCTGGAGCGGAGGAGGTCTCCATGGAAACGAGGGGCAGCTCAACGGTCAAACAGCTAAACGCCGTCTCTCACTGTTGTTTTCACTCATTTCAGGTAAGTTTAGTCTCTAAAATTACACAAATAGTACATACAAGTGTTCCTGACACTTTTTGTCATGTAAATGACACGCTTTTGTTGAATATTTACTTTATAGAAATGGTTTAGTGTCTTCGGAAAAAGTCCGTTAGCATCTCAACCGTGAGGCTAACTATAAGAGCTAACGAAACTAGACTTGAGCTCTTGTTTCTGAAAGTTTGGGCTTTTAATGGCATCTTATGTGTAGAGGAGCGTTTTTTATATAAAGGTTTTGCTGGCAAGTTGTCAAAGGATGAATGGAAGTAAACTAATTAATTCAACCTAAAGTATATACTGTACAGTTAATCAGACACATCACTTACACAGAGTGTGAAGATGGGCTGAAACTTAAAACTTTTTGATCTTTAAACACATATTGATACTTGTTCTGTCAGAAAAAACCCTCTATGACACAGGAGAAGTTCCTGATTTAAACATTTCTGAAGGGAGCTGCTGACAGAGAAAGAGAAAACACAGGTGATCTGAGAAAGCTTAAATAACTTTATATGCATCTTTCACAACATATTTTGCCTATATCACCATGCATCTGTAATTTTCTTTTGCAAAATTGTGTGTGTGTTTGTGTGTTAGTTATTTTAAAAGGGCTTTGATGTCCAAACATATAAGTAACACTATAAGAGCACTGCTAAATAAGTAAACCTAAAAATGTACATTCTGTTATTAAATCGTATATTCTGTAAATTATTATTTTTCATTTCTGTATTTCACCTTTGCTATAGTTTAAATAAACCTGGCATTGTATAATAAATGTTGTTGGCTCTGTGACAGATTGTTTATGTTCCTAGATTCTTCCATGCTGTCGGCCGTGCACTAGAGTTGGAGCGTATCTCCTGTCGAAGAACATCTCTAGACATTATGAAGCATATGATTAGTAAGTAATACCTCAAACATACACTGCCTAAAGTTTAAGGGTCAGATTTGTCATGTATTTGAAAGAAATCTTTTATGCTCACCACTGCTGCATTTATTTGATTAAAATACAGTAAAACAGTAATATTGTGAAATTACCTAACTATTAATAACTATTTTCTTTTTCAGTATGTTTTAAAAAGTGATCAAAGCTGTATTTTCTGCATCATTATGCCTGTCTTCAATGTCACATGATCCTTCTGATATCATGCTTTGCGAAAACAAGAATAAATTACATTTTACAATATATTCACATAGAAAAATTATTTTAAATAATAATAATATTTCACAACATTACTGTTATTTGATATTTATGATCAAATAAATGCAGTTTTCTTGGTGAACATAAATAACTGACCACAATCTTTAATAACACAAGGGATTCGAATATTCATTCATTTATTCTAATAAAATGCCAGAAGCTCTTAAAAATATTAATATAAATAGTCATCTTTTCCTCTGATGATTTGTATTGTATACCCAGAATGCAATGCACAATGGCGTAGATTCCCATTCTCTATACCCAAGCTAGACGCTCTCAAACCGTGTCTACACTGGACGTGACAAATTAAGCAGACCTGAGCAGCTGATCAAGTATCACCAGAAACTCTGCAGAAGGTTGGTCCTCCATGCCCAGGACTGGACACCAGTGTTATAAGTCATCAATCTAGGTGATCAGGTGCGGATCTAAACTCTGGGTGTGAATCACTTAGGTCCCTTGCTCAGTAGTCAGTGTTTAAGGGCTGTCTCAATCACAAAATTTAGTTTGCTCCCTAAAAAAGCTGTGAAAACCAGGAAGCATCGATGCTCACTATGTTCCCTTATAGGAAGTTCTGAAGCTCAAAACGATAATTCGCTACAAAATGACACATGATAGATTTTAAAACACAAACCAATATTATATTTCAGCAGAAACATACATCACTAGACAGGTAATGTCTAATCTAGCAAATACTTATTTATGACTGAAATCTTGCGCATACATGTAACAAAGTATTTATCATAATGTGCTAAAAATAGCATTAAAAAATATCAGTTTTACTGTTGTGCATAAATGTCAGTAGTGATGTTGTACAATGAGGATGGAAATAGTCACCAGTGTGTCCTTACCAGTGCCTGAATTTGAAAATGATAAAAGCGTCAGCTAAATGAATAAATGTAAATGTAAAGTAAAAAATAGAAATGAATGACTAATAAGCCTATAACTGTTCCCCTGCTGCCATCTACTGGTTATAGTGGTAATTTGATGCCCCCTTTTTGTAATTTTACAAATGTGTTTGTTTACCACAAAGTATATTTTGGTCATCTCTTTAAAAATAACATTTTAATCATATGCTTTTTAGAGTTTTAAAGTGCTGTAAATAGCTGTATGAAATACTTAAATGTGCTTGAATTTCTCTCTCAAAAGTTTGTACAAACCCTGATATGCATAATGTAATGAAACACCATGGTTATAGTTAGCGTTACTTCTGGTTATATGTCAGCGCTGTTTGACTAGTTTCTAACAGGTTTCTGTGCAGAATTTGAATGCTGCTCACGGCAACCTTATTCATTCTGCAGCAAATTCATGTGCTTCTCACTGGATCTCTGAGCACTGTACAGTAACACGAAATCAACACTGCTTCCTGAGTAAACCTGTTCTGAGCTCTGAGATGTTTGTTTGCGCTGCGCTGATCCGAGCTGATAAACGGTCCTCGCCGCACAGCTCAAACGAGTAGCGCGGTTTCACTAGGTTTTGTTTCGCTTGCTGTTTGATGTTTCTCATATGCAACAGAAATAGCAGCGCTTATGAGCTGGGGCAATGTGGTGGTCGTGCTAGTGCTCACAAAATTTACTCGCACCGGCAGAAAAATCGGTCACAAAACAGTCTGGAGCCCTGTATAGGAAGTTACAAAAAACTGTGCTGAAAATTCTAGAAAACTGTTCTTATCCTGTAAGTCCCCACTCTTTTGTGCCCTGAGGTAGAAATACCCTAACAGCAGGGAAAACTCAAGTGTATACTTTACATTTTGGACAACCATTGTTTTTTTTATTATTATTATTATTATTATTATTATTTTTACATTTACATTTGGGTTATTGTTTTCTTTCTCACTTTAGATGCTGGTGAAAAAACCTCCAGGTTAAAGCATTCAAAGTGGAAACTTCTGTCGTGGCTCAGTAATCCAGGATTGGGAAGGAGCAGAAGATCAGAGATCTGGCAGAAATCTACTGGTGCGCCTGAGGGAACCGATTTACCTAATGTCTTAGTTAAACCAAATATTTTCATCACTCACCTTCATGTTGTTCCAAACCAAGACTTTTGTTCATCTTTGAAGCATAAATGTAGATCTTTTTAATGAAATCTGAGAAATCTTCTGGTAAGTTTCAGTTTAGTTTGCGCCAACTCTGGGTTTTAGGTACCATGAAAGTGGTTTGGCATTTAGCAATGTTCATCGCCATAGTAATTTATGCTCCACAGCTAACCTGCAGATTATGTTCTGGTTTAGAGATCTCAAACCGAAATTTGACCAATCAGCTTCAAGCAAAGTGACACATCTCTGACGCAATAAAGCCACTCCTCCAGTTTCTCTTACTCCAAATTAAAGGACTCTACATAATAACATTTTTAAAGATAAAATCATCTGATTTTTAGAGATTATAAATTTTTATTATTTATATAATTATTATACCCTTAATCCATTACACAAGCCAGCTTAATTTAATTATTAAGCTTTTATTTTAAATTCATATAAACATATAGATAATATGCAATATAAATAAGTTTTAGAATCAATAGCTGTAAACATGACTACATATGAGTTTAAATTTTTAAGTGTTGTTATATCTATAAATATTATAAACTTTACAAATTTTACTTGCACTTATATGGTAAGACAAGCTTTCCTCTTTCATGGATTGATCATTTCATCTTGCTGTGTAAATGTGTTTAAATTCTCCATATTGTTCAATCTTTTAATCTTTGGTAGTGAATCGCACTGACTCTCATGAGAAGTGAATCACAGTTTCAAGGCATGTGATTGGCTGCTCATTACTGATGTCACACATTCATGCGCACATGCTCCATTAACTCAGGATCAAGCCTGAGTTGACAGAGAAAGTTGATGATCAGCTTCATGGTACCAACAAAGCCGGATTGAACTGGTTTGGTTTTGTCAACTCAAAACTAATCCTGTAACCCTGAGTTTGTTCAGCCATCATCATGGAACAGACCCGAGTTGTTTAACCTCAGTTTATGAAGTGATGTGAATGTTTTGTGTGCGCACAAAAAACATTGCATTTTTATTATAAAATAACATGTTCAGGAGAGCATCATGATGTGTCAGTGTTGTGTTGGCGTGAGAACTGGCCATCTCATGCTGCTTTTGTGAAAATGCGTTGGATATACATCATTTGTGAATAAAAACATAATATTTTTGTTGTTGCTGTTTTTTTCGTACACAAGGCATCTGTTAAAAATATCTTCATTTGTGTTCTGCACAAAAGGGTCTTGTGGGTTTGGAGCGACATGAGGGTAAGTAATTAATGACAGAATTTACATTTTTGGGTGAAATATGTTCTAATGTGGTTATAATTGGTCATTGTTCTGTTTTACAAACATTTTCAATATTTTAAAGATTTATTATTTCGAAAAATTATGTTTATACGGTCTACTTTAAATACTTTTGTTAATATTTTTTTACCTCTGTGATTATGGTATCTTTCCTTAATTATCTGAAATACCATAGCATATCTGTTTATAATGATGCTGAGCACGGAGCGTCCTGAATGCTTTCATTAATATTTCGCTGTATATCCTATGTTTTTATTAATAATTTGGGTGTATTTTACTGTTCATATGTGTGTGTTTTTCAAAATAAATGAATTAAATTAATTTCGAGTCTGTATTCATCATTCAGAGCTGTTGAAACAGCCTTTAGTTTAGTAATTAGTTTGGGCATATGAGGACATAAATTAGGTTAAACTACTGCATGTCCGCCCATAGAAAATAAATAATTATAAAATATTACCAACTGATTACCAGCACACAACTATTGATCTGCGACATTGCCACGACGTCGCAGTTACGAACTAGCAACGTCACAAAGTTACGTCGTGGCGACGTATACGCACCTTTCACTTTTCCCGTTGCCACAACGTAACTAGTTACGTATTTTTATTAGCTGGGTTACTAGTTGGGTTTTTCTCAAACTACAACACGATGAATGCTACGCATCTAAGAATGTTTAGACCATGTTTATTATTAATAATCTGTTCACAAATATATTTTAATAATGTGCTAAACGATAACAATTAGTTCTCAGATATAAAATATCCCATTTTTTATAGTACAAAGCATGCGTGAGTCTATGACTGCAGAATCATATCTTCTATACTATAAAATCATACATGATGTTCAGGATGGCTATATGACTCCAAAATCATAGGTGGGTTTTCCCCAAACTATAATTCCTGACTATAATGTTTGAAATCCAGTAAAACATTGTGAATATGATGGGCAATTCATTGTATTTAAATTTCTTACGGCGCGAGTATGTTTTCATGCTCTATATAAAACAATAAAAGTAATATGAGAGTATATTGTAACATGATGAATGCTACGAGTCTAAGTATGTTTACAACATGTTTATGATTAATAGCCTTACTCTGTTCAAAAATAGAGTATAATTGCATGCAATTATCAAAAATAAAATTTCTTTTTTTAAGATAATACAAAGCATGAATGAGTCTATGACTACAATACCTATATAAATATATATATATAGATGCTCCTGATATAAACATGCTCACAAATGTTTTTTCTCTTTTTTTGGTTGTTTGTATTTTATTGAATCAGACACCTGCACCACGGATGATGAATCCTGGTGACTTTCAGTCTCTTCCAACTGTTTTCCTCTGAGAGCGCTGCACCAACATCAGAAGTTCCATGGAAAGTAGCAGAAACACTTAAATAACACGTAAATATCAGATATGATTTACTTGTTTCACTTGTTGAACAGAATCTGTTGCAGGAACGAGTCAAAGTCTGTTCACATCTCTGTGGTTAGATCAGTGCACAATAGAATTGACCTTCATTATGTATGTTTTGATTATACTGTGTTGTAAATAAAATACAAATAATTTAAAAACCCATTTTTTCAGTCTCCTCACTCTCTCTCTTATCTGTCTCAGTCACGGTCACACTGATGGCCCATTAGCAGCTTTAGGGGAGGGCCCTTTGTCTCTCAGGTGAGAATCACTTAATATTAAAGCCCATTACCACTCCCTCGCATATTGGCTTTCAGTCACAAAACATGTCTTTAAAAATTTAAATCAATATATTGTTTTCTGTGAATGAGTAAGCAGAATGATTTTCACATAATTGTGAAGTAAATATTCTAGCCTAGAAGACTGATTACTCAAAAGTCTTGTGAACAATTGTTCTGTATGTGTTTTATGGTCTTATTTCAGTGACTTCAAAATTTTAGTTTTTCACTAACCATGCATAAACGTTGTTTTCTCAAAAACACAATCATGTACATAAATGCTGCTAACATATTATTGTAGCCCAGTTTGTGCTGTTTACAGTGTTATTAGACTTTAGCCATTTATACTTTTATAAGCAACTGAAAAAAGCACAAATGTCAGGGCATGTCGAAAGTTCTTCAGGCCCCCAAAACACCCTCAGGGCCCAGAGGGTTAAAGCAGATGTAGAAACATGCTCGCAAATACTATATGACCTGTTTGGTAGGATCTGGAAGGAAGAAGACCTGCCTGCGGAATGGAAGGAAGGCCATCTGGTAAAAATACCCAAGAAAGGCAACTTATGTTAGGAGTTTGGGTTTGTTTTTCTGGTTTATCTATCTGTTTCTGTGTTTCGTTATTTGGTTTTGTTCCTGTTCTGTTTATAATTAATTTGCTCATTAGTCTTGATTAGTTAACTCCCGTCACCTGTTCATCCCTCGTCAGCTGCACTATTTAAGTCATCCTTTCTGTTCAGTTTGTGTCCGTGATTATATATGTTACACCATTCGTTGTTCGTGGAAAGTAAAGACTTATTATTTTATACCTGCCTGCCTTGTCGTGTTTGCCTCCCTGGATTATAACGTAACAACCTAAGCCTCTGCGACAACTACAGGGGTATACTGCTTCTATCCGTACCAGGCAAAATTCTAAACCGGATCATCTTGCAACGCCTCAAGGCAGCAGTGGAGGCAGAGCTTAGAGACAACCAAGCTGGATTCAGGCAAAACAGATCATGTGCCGACCAAATAGCAACCCTACGAATCATTCTTGAGCAGTCACAAGAGTTTAAGTCACCACTTTATACAGTATTTCTGGACTTCGAGAAAGCATTCGATGATCTGGATAGGGAAGTGCTCTGGCAACTGATGAGACACTACGGCATACCAGAGAAGTTCACCACCGTCATCAAGAACACCTATTCGGGAATGCAATGTAGAATCATACATGAAGGCCAGCTGACAGAAGCTTTTCACATCACAACAGGAGTAAGGCAAGGCTGCTTACTTTCCCCATTATTATTCCTCCTAGCGGTCGACTGGATCATGCGGCAAGCCACAGACAACTGGACGACCTAGACTTCACAGATGATATCGTATTACTGTCCCAAAATCACTATCAAATGCAAGAGAAATTGAGAGAGGTAGAACAGAAGGCAGCCGAGACAGGTCTTCATATTAGCATACAGAAGACCAAAGTGCTCAAAGCCAATACAAAGACGTTGGCCAGCTTGATGGTTAACCACCAACCACTAGAGGACGTCAACTCCTTCATTTACCTGGGAAGTGAGGTAGCGAGTGATGGCGGATCAGAAGGAGATGTAAAGAGGAGAATAGGAAAGGCAAGAGAAGCATTTGGCGTGATGGGGGCCATATGGAGAGCACGTAACATCACACTCAAGACCATGGCTATTCAACTCAAGCATAAAAACCATACTTCTCTACAGATCTGAGACGTGGAAAACAACAAAGAGCAAGCTACAAGTCTTCACCAACCACTGCCTCAGATGTATTTTTAACATCAGATGGCCTGATAAAATAAAGAACGAAGAGCTGTGGGGAAGAGCAAAGCAGCCTGCAATAGAAGTGGAAAAAAAGAAACGAAAATGGGGATGGATTGGGCACACATTGCGGAAACCGAAGAATTCCATCACACGCCAAGCCCTGCAGTGGAACCCACAGGGCAAACGTGGTAGAGGGAGACCAAGAAACACCTGGAGGAGGAGTGTCATAGCTGAGATGGAAAGAGCTGGCTACAGATGGCAAGATCTGGAGAAGCTGGCACAGAACAGGACGAGGTGGAGAAATATTGTAAAGTGAAAATACAGGTAAACCTTTAGTAATTAATAAAGAATTATTAGATAATTACGCAACAATTACTTAGAACCTGAAACAGTATTCTAAAGGGAAAATATAGGGAACCCATTATTAATTAATAAAGAATTAATTACTCGTGCGGGAGCTGGGCTTAGGGAAACTGCAGTTAACTTCCCGGTGTTAACTTAGGCGTTAACACAAAAACTACCCAAGACTAAATACAAATATGACCCAACAGCTTCATCCCAGTGTTTCAGTAAATAAATAAATTAATTAATTAACAAACCACCATTTTACAGAGTGTACTGTATCTGTAGTAAGTTGGATAGTTATGGCAAGACAGTGGAGTTGGGGTTCCTTTCCGAAGCAGATTCCTACAGAACATGTGCACAGGGCAATTATTTACCATACAGGCAAAAACAGAAGGAGTGAGAACCAGAAAGGCGTAAGTGACATTTCACTTTACTGGAGGGCCAAAACAAAAAAATTTTGATCAGGTTGATCTGACTTTATGCACTGATTTCAATCGTTTATAATAAAAATGTGTACACTTATGGATGACAGTATACTTATATATATATATATATCCATTTCACCCAAAATGTCACTTACGCCCTTCTGGTTCTCACCCCTCGTTATGTACAATTACAATAATGAGTCCTTTTGGGTGTGGAGCAAACAAAATGCATATTTAATTTCCATTAAAGGCTAATAATAGTAGTAGTGGACTGTAACAAAGATGCTACTGTAGTAGTGCTTTGTTCTTGTTCTTTTACTCAAGTAATTTTGAAAATGAATAGGCCTACTTATAATTTTACTGGAGTAATATTTTATTGGGGTATCTGTACTTTTACTCAAGTACTTGATTTGTGGGCCGCAACCTGATTATTATAGTGACTATTTGCGTATAACTGTTCAGTATTAGTTATTTCATAGTTATTTTTCTTGAACCTTAAATGGTAGACAGTTAATAGTAGTTCTTCAGAAGGTATGATAGAATACATTAGTTATTGTTTAGCTAACTGTTACTTAACACAATCATAAAAGTGTATTACATACTGATTAGTTAACACAACTCCCTACTGTTAACTACTAAGGAAGATAAGTATTAATGAATAATTACCTGTTAGTTCTTCAATAATTCCTTATTAGTTATGCAGTAAGTAAGAAACAGTATTCTAAAGTGTTACTGTAAATTCATTTAACAAAGCTACAAAATTTCTGGGAAAAATATAAATAAGAATTGTTTCACATCATTCAGTTTCATAGTAAATGTTGAGTGATTTATAATAATAATAATAATGTATTGTACAGCCAACAATATTCAAGGTCAGATTTATTAGAAAGCTAGACTGTGAAATGCAGTAATTACTGTATATGTGGTTTATGTCTAGCTATCAATTTCCTGCAATCTATCATCAGCAAGCTGAACGATCTGTTCAAGTGCCTTCAGTATCAGAACATCAGTGTCATCATCTGTGTCGATCTCATTATGGTAGTTCTTCACTGGGAAGATGTTTGTCAATGGCACCCCCACTTTAGCACTGCACAACTCCATCTGGACAGGAACAGAATGGGAGAAAATTAGACATGCTATTAGACAAAATCAGATCAACGTGGGCTTTTGAAACAGCAAGTTGACTGTGTTTATGAATGGATCATTGAATAACTGGCTCACTGGATTCCTTCAAAAACAGATTCAGGAAAGATACGCCGCAATGCTATGAGACGCACAACAGCTCTGCTCCGGCTTTGTTTGAATTATTTCATTTGCAAAACAGGACAAAATACAAAATGTGTCTACAATGTAACTCACTCAATTCACTTCTTGTCTGTTGAACTGCTGTATAAAGTTAATTTAACATTTGTGATCATGCACGCGTGCTGATTCTTGTGTGACATTACTTAACTATATCATATAAAGATAAAAAAATCAAGATCAAAAATAAAAATTTTGAAGTAAAAATAGATATTTTTCCTTTCATTGTTTGAATTATGGAGGCATTCTAACTGCATTCAAACAGGCTTTATCATGCAATTAATGCTTTTGGACTCTCAAGATGTGTTTTTGTTTTTTGCAAAGTCACTGAAATACTAGATAATGCCGTCTCTCTGTCTCTCAGTCATCAGTACAGCACAATATCGTTATGTCAGGGGAATGTCTTTAAACGCTAATACAGGAAATATCATACCTTATTGTGTTAATGTTTTTAGAATGTCAAGCGCTTGAAACATTTTGTGCGAAAAATGATAACATGCGTGAGCTCGCACACAGCTCATTCATACTGAGCTCTGATTGGCCATTCACCGGTAGAGAATGTTAATATTAATATTTTTATACACATAATACATAATACTATGTATTACATAATACACAGTATTATTAATCTGTATTATACATTATTAAGGGGATGGTGGTTTTACAACACCCCCCCGGCCATATGTAGAACAGCAAGTGTCACATAAATATGTCTTTGGATGACATCACATACCTTCTCCTTGATCTTCTTGCTAGTGTACACCTTCCTCAGATTTTTTTTGACCAACGGACATGCCTCATCCACTTTGGTCATGACAAGCACTTGAGGAATCCCTGCAGGAAATGTAGAGGCAATGTCAAATTTAATATTTTTCTCAACAAAACTGAGCGAATTTGTTGAAAGGTATATATTCCTAGGCTACATAATTGATCCCCATACACTGTCTGGGCTGTGGACATAATCAAGCTGCAAAGTTGAGAGTTGCAACATACCCTTTATTGCAAAATTGCAACTTGCATTTGATGTTTTCCACTTACACAATGTCAAAACATGTCACACAAACCCAGCCCACTATCATTAAACCGACTCCTCTCTCCAACATAATGTAATGTATGTGAGCTCATGAATGAAACTCATAAACATTCAGGGGTCAGTTTTACCCTTATCACTGATTCTCTGGCGGATAATCTTCAGCTTGTCAATAAGTTTATCATCTGTGAATTGGACTGTTGCTGCGTCTATGACGTAAACCAGGCAGAAAGATTGCTCAGAGAGGCTGGGGTCACTGATGTAATGTTGATCCTCACGAGTGAGTGGCTGATCCTTGTTGAACTAAGATTGGAAATTCAGCAAAAGACATATCAGACATACAATATCACATACAAATCAGTTATTTGCTCAATTAATGTTGTGGTTTATTACTTTATGTCCGTCCTTCATGTGTCCAAACACAACACTGATGATGTCTTCTACTTGTGACCCTTCCAAAACTTCAGCTTCCAAGCCCATGATGTCTTTGAAGATGAAGGGCAACTTTTTTTTCCTGCTTCTAATGGTGAATCCTTTGAGCTACAAATCAAGACCAAATATATTTGTGAACAGTCTAGAAGAGATCCTCATATGATGATCCAAAATGCTTACAACACTCAAGTGTGGCTCAACTGGACATTTCTTGGTCTTTTAGAAAAAACCTATATGCAGCTATAGGCAGATACCTACGTTTTGAGTGAAACTGTGATCGAAACCAGCAGCTGAATTAGCTATTGCTCTAGAGGAGATCCGTCCTAGAAAGGCACTATCGACAGAGTTAATAAAGCTGGACTTTCCTGCTCCAATTTGTCCAGCTACCAGGATCTTGATGTCCTTTACATCTGGATGACTCGGAGAGAAGTTTTCCAGCTTTTCTTTCAGTTCTTCTTTCTTTCTGTTAAAACAAAACACAGATGCATTGTTATATGTGGCAACATTTTGTCATATTGGCTGTGTCTGGAATAGAATATCACCATACTACGCTTACTTTAATGAAATTATATAACAATTTTTCCTTAAGAAGTAACAATAAAATTCTGCGCTACTTTTTAGGTTAATTTAGGTCATTAGACCTTATTTATCTTATTTGTTTAAATGTTCATATTCCACAATCGTACAGGCATATGCAAATTTTGGAGCTTCACTACACTTCTGTGAGTTTTAAAAAAGAGTAGAATTTCACATTCATTTGGGCAGATTGTTTCTGTGTAGTGTGCTTTTTTAATGTTGTACATAAGCAAGGTAATTAGCAGGTATTTCACACTCAGACCTGCCAACCTGTACACATTTTGCGTAGTGGGTACACATTTTGACCTTATTCTGTGATAAGAAACCACATCGGATCACAAAAGGAAGTTATTTCAAACACTCTACTGATGTTGTGGAGTAAAAACATGAATGTTCTCTTTTGTTTGGACAGCAGTTTAAGAGATGCTTTCCATCGAACTGATTTCTTAAGCAAGGACAGTGAGGTAGTCATTATTCAGTGTTTTCTTTATTCGGTTTTGCATTTCAATAACTTCAGTGAGTTTTATTTCTCTCTGAACTGCCTCTGTTTGTGTGTCCATGAGTCTTCTCCGCTTATAACATTAACATTTAACATATAACATTTAAAAAAGCAACACATGCTGAACATCTTCCCTTGTGATGACTTGTTATGAGAAGCGTCTCTGAAACTGCTGTCCAAACAAAAGAGAACATTCTAACAGTGTTTGAAATCAATTCCTTTTGTGATCCGATGTGGTTTTCTATCACAGAATGAAGCGATGAATATATATTCTATACTGTAAAAAAGGCTATTAGCAATTATAATTATTATGAAAATACCCAAGATGGCTTGAAGAGCCCAGATTAACTATACATTGTTGCAGTTGAGTGTTTATTGTCTTTAAGTCTGATCAGTTTAAGCGTTTCTATATTCTTTTTATTCAGTTACAGCAATAGCTGCATGTCTTTGCCCGTATTATGGATTTCCTGGAGCGTCATCATTTCTATTACTTCTGTGGTTCATATGTGGAGTTTCTGCGTGAGGAATAAGTAGGCATAGTGGTTCTCAACTAAGGTCCTTGAGTATTCCAACTGTACACATTCTGAATGTCTTTATCTTCTTTACTCTACATGTCTCTCTTCATATTCTCCCTCATTTGAATGCTTTAACTTTAACAGAGTCTGAGTTGTCTTCAGCTGACATTCACACAATGATTGAGTGGCTAAAGAACAACAGAAGCCCTCACAGTCAAGTTGAGGAGTTCATTGGGCTGCATGGATTCGATCTTCTGGAACAAAAACTATGAAGGAAATCAATAGAGAATATCCTAAACTTAATGACTTTCCTGGAATGATGAGTATAATGATGTGGAGTTACATTATCCACTGGCTCCACTGGAGTACACAGAATTTTCACCTCTAGTAGAAATCCTACATTAATTTAACTAAAATGCTTCAGCTTATTCACTCTTTTGTTGCAATCTACCATATATTAATAATGTTTTAGATAGCAGGACTTTATAGTTATACAGGTGCTGGTCATAAAATTAGAATATCATGAAAAAGTTGATTTATTTCAGTAATACAATTCAAAAAGTGAAACTTGTATATTAGATTCATTCATTACACACAGACTGATATATTTCAAATGTTTATTTCCTTTAATTTTGATGATTATAACTGACAACTAATGAAAGTCCCAAATTCAGTATCTCAGAAAATTAGAATATCAATTAAGACCAATGCAAAAAAAATTTTTTTTAGAAATGTTGGCCAAATGAAAAGTATGAACATGAAAAGTATGAGCATGTACAGCACTCAATATTTAGTTGGGGCTCCTTTGGCCTGGATTACTGCAGCAATGCGGCGTGGCATGGAGTCGATCAGTCTGTGGCACTGCTCAGGTGTTATGAGAGCCCATGTTGCTCTGATAGTGGCCTTCAGCTCTTCTGAATTGTTGGGTCTGGCGTATTGCATCTTCCTCTTCACAATACCCCATAGGTTTTCTATGGGGTAAAGGTCAGGCGAGTTTGCTGGCCAATCAAGAACAGGGATGCCATGGTCCTTAAACCAGGTACTGGTAGCTTTGGCAGTGTGTGCAGGTGCCAAGTCCTGTTGTAAAATGAAATCTGCATCTCCATAAAGTTGGTCAGCAGCAGGAAGCATGAAGTGCTCTAAAACTTCCTGGTAGACGGCTGCGTTGACCTTGGACCTCAGAAAACACAATGGACCAACAGCAGATGACATGGCACCCCAAACCATCAATGACTGTGGAAACTTTACACTGGACCTCAAGCAATGTGGATTATGTGCCTCTCCTCTCTTCCTCCAGACTCTGGGACCTTGATTTCCAAAGGAAATGCAAAATTTACTTTCATCAGAGAACATAACTTTGGACCACTCAGCAGCAGTCCAGTCAAGCCGCTTCTGACGCTGTCTCTTGTTCAAGAGTGGCTTGACACAAGGAATGCGACAGCTGAAACCCATGTCTTACATACGTCTGTGCGTTGAAGCACTGACTCCAGCTGCAGTCCACTCTTTGTGAGTCTCCCCCACATTTTTGAATGGGTTTTGTTTCACTCTCCAGGGTGCGATTATCCTTATTGCTTGCACACTTTTTTCTACCACATCTTGTCCTTCTCTTCGCCCCTCTATTAATGTGCTTGGACACAGAGCTCTGTGAACAGCCAGCCTCTTTAGCAATGACCTTTTGTGTCTTGCCTTCCTTGTGCAAGGTGTCAATGGTCGTCTTTTGGACAACTGTCAAGTCAGCAGTCTTCCCCATGATTGTGTAGCCTACAGAACTAGACTGAGAGACCATTTAAAGGCTTTTGCGGGTGTTTAGAGTTAATTAGCTGATTAGAGTGTAGCACCAGGTGTCTTCAATATTGAACATTTTCACAATATTCTAATTTTCTGAGATACTGAATTTGGGACTTTCATTAGTTGTCAGTTATAATAGTCAAAATTAAAGGAAATAAACGTTTGAAATATATCAGTCTGTGTAATGAATGAATCTAATATACAAGTTTCACTTTTTGAATGGTATTACTGAAATAAATCAACTTTTTCATGATATTCTAATTTTATGACCAGCACCTGTATTCCCTGACCATGCAGACCGCCTTTATGAATTCTGGGCTCTTTGCAATGCTCTGCAATACCCCATAATGCAATGCAATACTCTTTGCAATGAAAGAACCTAAGGCTTCAGATGTCCTTCCAGAAATCCTGGAAACACTGGCAATATGTAGGACATAGGTCATATTTGATTTCATACAGACTTCAGTGGCTTTTTTTGTAAAACTGATTTAGTCTTTCTCATAGTGCAAATGAAAGTAGATCCCAACTAAGATTGTAAAATAAAAACTGTAAGCTTAGTTTTTGTTTTCTCTGTACTTTTGTCAATTAAAGATGTTCATGGAGAAATTGGCTTTAAACCCCGTCCTGCTATCTTCAGCATACCGCACAAATGGAAAAATGGTGCGCCCAACATACACTGAAATGAAAAGAATAAAACTTTTGAAAGACAATTGAGTGAGTTTGTCTCTTACGCGGTGAGAGTCATTTAAATTTGCCACAACAGTAGTCAAGTCACCTTTATTTATTTTGTATAAGACACACTTTGTACAATACGGATCTTTCCAAGAAGATATTTTGAAAATAATTGATGACAGAATTTTCACTTTTGGGTGAACTATCACTTTAAACTATTTTAATTCGCTATAGCTTCAGTGGTACCTTCCCACATGAAAAATACTATAGTAAACTTTGGTAAATTATAGTATACTGTAGTGTATTATACTATTTACTACAGTTTGTTCGTTTATACTACAGCATACTCTAGTATTAACAATAGTGAGTTCGTAACTAGTAAAATTAAGTTTTTACTATAGTAAACTAGTAATACTGAAGTATACTACTGTAGTATTTATACATTTTATTAATTTATACTATATCATAATGTAGTATTAGCTACAGATATAATCAAAGCGTTACTAAAAGATAATATGAAAATACAGTGTGTTCTGGTGTTAAGAAAACAGATATCATTTGTATCGTCATTTGACATTTTGTAAGGCAAACAATAATGTAACTTTTATTTAGTTATTTTTTATTTATGTATTTAGCTTTTTAACAATTATTTTAACTACAACAATTATCAGCGTTTGCGCTGTCTTGCGCTACGGACGCACGTCACGTGACGGATGTGACGTTTCACAGCGCACCAGTCGTGCAGCTGCGGTCTTCAGCAAACAAAGTTTAAAATGATGTTGCATTTGTCCTGTTATTTTCCTACTGGTGAGATTGAGGAGCTCTCATGGTTACAAGGAACGTCTCGGTTACGTACGTAACCCTCGTTCCCTGATGGAGGGAACGGAGACGTTATGTCGTGACGACATTAGGGGATTTACTTGGAAGCCCCAATCATCTCTGACTTAAGAGAAAACGCCAATGAATATTGGCTAGTGGATTTTGCATACCTGAGCCACTCCCCGTGCATACGGGTATAAAAGGGCGACAGGTCCATCCACTCATCAGGTTTCCCGCTGAGGAGCTGAGAACGTGTCCCTGGCAACCAGCAATGATTCAGGATTGTGGCATGGGGACATCCCTATCTGTCGGTCACTACGAGTTATGTCGTGACGACATTAGGGGTCCTATGGAAAGCGCCACAACCTGAACCCCGTCACGACCTTGTGGCATGCAGATGTTGACAAGCTAGCGCGTGACAGACAAATGCCATGCGAAGGTCGCAACCTTCCCATCGCCCCAGGGCAAATTAGCTAACCTAGGTGCCCGCAGGGACCACTGAGTACATTGCTGCTGGAGATAGCCAAGCCGCTGTTCCTTACCCCAAGAAGTCGGAAGGGATTTCGACCTTCCATGAAAGATGCTTCAAGTCTTTCCTGTTTGTTGTACAGCTTGGCAGTACCGACGGGGAAGCGAGCCTTCCGGAGAAGGGCTCTACGGAGGCCACATCCTGCCCGAAGGGAGGTA